>NC_135503.1:51440618-52095618 GCF_052857255.1 Amblyomma americanum | reverse complement strand
CGACAGTAGCCTAGCGCACCTTCTACCACTGGAAGCAGATACGCGCTATGAGCTCGCGGTTTTTGTCGCGCGCTCCTCTTGTGTCTGTGTGTCTCTCCTACAGCGTGTGTTTGCGTGTGCGCTTTTCTCGGTGTGCCTGTGCGCGTTGTACGTGCGGTGGACTGTGTGTCCCGCATGAATTATTCAGACCCGCGGGAACCCTAACTCGGCTGCGGCTACGAACACGTCTTCAGAGCCCAGCGAAGCGGGCTTATATATCCAGCCAACGTTGCGCACCAAGCGCGCCTCGCATCTCTATCTAACGAAAGCAGAAAACAGAGGGAGAAGGTAAAGGGCAGGGAAAGAGAGAAGGTGAGTTGGGGATGGGGAAAGGTGGGGGGTGAAGAAGAAAGGGGCGAAAAAAAAAGGCCACGGAAAAGCTCTGCAGTCAGCTTTCGTATCCCAGTTTCGAAGGCTGTAAGCCCCGAGCGCGCGTCCTTTTCAGGTTTCCGCTGGCGACACGTCGTGCTGTTTCCTATTACAGCGTCCTGCACCCGTGTTATTGGCTGGCGCTTCGGAAAGAGGCGGCGGTCGCTTGTAACGCCCCGAACGAAGCCAAGGTGGCAGCGAGGAGTGTCATGAGATGGGTGCTTGTTACGCCCTGAGCGCTGCCACCCTGTCAAGTTCGGCAAAATTTTTTTTGTCTGTGGTTGAGTTGAAGGGATGGAAAGACAGAGCCACTTGGGTTTCATCTACTCTGTCCTTGTATCACGGTCCTATGTAACAGTAATAACTAAAACGTCTGCGATATATCATCTCTTGTTCTTTTTGCTTACTTTATCCAAGTTTACATCCTATCTATTTTGGTGTCTGCATCAACCTCGTCGGCTGCTTTCCATACCTGACAGCAGGAAGGAGACCGATCTATTGTCAGCTGCATTAAAACAATTCACTTCTGGATATTTTCATGAGAATCACGGACACCGACCGCGAGTCTACACAGACGGCTCATTGAGTTCCATCATTTAGGCAAACATCGTGGTCATATTCCTAGCGAAGACAGTAACAATGTATTATAAACCCCAGCAGACTTCATTAGCGGGTGCAGTACTTACCGCTCTTTGTGTTGCCATTCAGTGTATCAAAAAAGTAAGCCCTCAGCAGTAGATTCTTTTAACTTACTCTAAAGCAACCCTAGAAGTTACAAAAAAATGTTCTTCACCATGAATACCATTAACAACTTCCCGCGGGAATCCGAAGGCTTCATCACTATGCTATCCATAAAGACCACGCCGTAATCTACCAATCACTGCCAGGGCAAAAAAGCGTAGCAAGCAATCATCTCGTGGACGCGACCGCACGAAGTATGCACCACGACGGAGCTTGTGTACTAATCTCAATGTCAAGAGCAGGCACAACGCGCAGACTTCAAACACTTGCGCGAAAACTCGCACTAGCCTCGTAGAAGGCCGGCCAGTTTTCTAACTCACGTCTATAATCCTTGGACCCCAACCTCCTGCCCCAACATCCACCCTACTTTCCACAATGTAAAGCAACTTTGCCATGCTCAACAATTTGGGACCAAAGAATTTTTGAACAGGAAATAATTTTTGAGCGCAATGTTTTGTATACTGTAAGATTTAATTATAACAATCAATATCTCCTAGATATCCTGCCGACAGACTTGCATTATTTTGCTGATAACGCTTTTTCCACAATCAAAAGAGTTCCCCACTGGTTTTTATTATGGCATTCTTAACTGCTCGATGCCAACCATGAAAAAAATTTAAAAGAAAGATTTTAATAAAGATCGGAAGAATGGATCTTTACCTTCAAGGTTTATATAACAGTCACACAAAATTTTCCCATATTCAACATCTTTATCTAAAAATGTTTGACATAGTGCCACATGTGGCTTGGTGTCGCATCCACGAACCACTGCTCTTTTGTAATCAGCATGGCTGGTAACCTTGAGTGCACTATCTGATTCATTGCGACGGGACCATGGCAGACATTCCCTGTACTTAATCGGCATACAGTGCCGAAAGGCAGTCTGTATGCCGTTCTCTGGAGCGCTTTGATCCACCCCCGTTGCAGGAGATGTAGGCTCTCGGACAGTTTCCGCGGCGGTTTTCGGTCGGTGGTGAAGGCCTGCCAGGCACTTCTCCGTTTCATGAGTTATGACAGCGTCGGGTGACTTTGCCTCAGGTTGTTGGCTCACTGACTTTATTTTCCTCTTAGCTCCTCTTTCTCCTTGACCTTTATATCCCGTGACCCCTTTTCTCAGCGCTAAAAACCAAACCGGTTTCTTGTCCCGACTAACCTCCTCGCCTTTTCTTCCTCTCCTTGTCTTGTAATTATTAAGTTGCCTACCTTTTGTAGCGATAGCTACATTACGGCAGCATTTCGAGCATTCAGCGTGGCGGCGCCGCCACTCTGTCACGTGGTTGGTCACGTGGTGCGGAGCAGCTGCCGGCGGCGCGGCGCCGTGGCTGATCACGTGTTTGGTCACGTGACCAAGTTCCACTCAGCCAGATCTAGGTATCGCGTCACTCCAGGTTTAACCAGAGCTAAACCGCCGTCAATTTTTTTCTTCCATTTCTCACTCTTTCCCTCCTTCTCTCTGTATGAACCGAATGCATGCACTGGTGACGAAAGGTCTTGCCTTTTTGTTCGAATTTATGTTCTGTCGTCCGAAAGTATCCGTGGTCTTTACAGGATGAGCTGTTAAGAAAAGGTAATAACTTAAATCAAATTCCACCTAAAGCGAATTACTAACATCGTGTCACGGGCATACTTATCACGCACTTTTCGCCGTTCTATTCACAAATATCGTAAGGTTTGTCGTCTCGTCCCTGCCGGCGACACAGAACGCTCGGTCGCCGTTCATCAAATATGTCACTCGAGCCCGGTGCCGCCGTTACGCAAATGTCAAGAGCACGAATAAACGGTCACAGTAATAAAAAAGATTTCAATCGAGCGCGCTTTGACTGAGAACTTTTTTAAAAAGCACTATCCCTACAGCGGCACGTACTCTGTACGGGCTATTCTTAGCAAGTCGTGCAAGCTAACTGTCTCGAATTTATTGAGTTCAGAAGCCCCTTCAAAGCGGCACCGTCATTAAATTTCTCTCGAGTGGTACACTGACTTATTCGCTCTTTCCCTAGCCCCGCGTACCCATATATACCTACGTGTCTCGCAGGCAAACGTAAGAGACATGGAAAGGGCCGGTTCGAAAACATGGTACGGGGGCGTCCTTCATTATTCATTGCACAAGAAACGCGCATTAGCCGTTTGTCCGGCGATCCCGTCGACGCATAATACGAGCCGAAGCGAGGGGCCGTCGCCGGCGCACATCTTGAATGGGGAGAGGAGGCTGCAGTGGGGTAGAGGACGGCAGTAATTCCACCTTTAAAGGATGGCCACGTGGAATGAAAAGTATGGAGAAGCCCAGCCTGGGGAGAGAGAGAGGTAAAGGGGAGAGGGGGAAGGGAGGAGGCGAGAGGCGCTTTAATTCAGCCGCATTGGCCGCATTAATATCAGGAGCGTCGAACGTGCACCGGCGGTAAGGAGACTGTGCGGGAATACCTAATGGCGGCGCGTAGGGGACGCTAGCGTATGACTTGGCATGGAGTAAGGAAGGGAGGGGGATGTAGCGCTGAGGAGGGCGTGATTCGCATTATCAATAATTAATCAACAGCCCCGCGACCCCGGGGGTCTGCCTCGTCAGGCTTCGCTTACCGTCGCTCCTGTGTAACGCTGTGGGTCGGGATTGATGGTAGTGGGCAGTAGAGGTGCAGAGATGAATGAATAAAAAAAAAAAGGCTTCGAGATAGAAGCCTTGCATCCGTATCTTCTCAGCTTGGAAATAATTTTTGCGTCCTTATTTAGGGTTGTGGTGAGTGTGAAGCGCAAGCATAGAGATTGTGGTTAAGCGGTGGAGAGTAATAGCGGAACCGGAAATACGCTGTCGCTCGCGTGCTCATATAACTTAAAAGAGATACTACGCATGAGCGGTGGATGTGATCCCGCACTGTGTGCATTATTACAACCGGATTCCCTCCATGGCAGCATCTTGCGCCTAAAATAATTGGCCTGTATTTCCTTGGACACTCTGGAGTTACAATTCCTCTTTTCTAACCACGCTAAGGAAAATGACAAGACGAAATTTTCGATGGATGGATGTTTGCTTGAAGTCGTGCTTTGTGCTACGCTTAACAAGCTAGACCAAGCTATAATTATTTATTATTTTGTTTTTGGGCTATGGTGAACCTCGAACAGAAACATCGAGGATCACAACGTCAGCGTTTCTTCGTTGCTGTAGTAGTGATAAATGCGGTTTCGCAGTTGACTCCCCACCGCTTTTTCAATATACTGAACACCGTAACGCAGCAATGTCAGCCTTAACAGGCACTAATACCTCAAGCATGCTACTTAGTACACATTTTTACTCTGTCTTAGGAAGTGAAGCACGCCTGCGAAAAAAGACAGCACTTTGGCAGTTCAAACACACTGCTGTTTCCGGCGAAGAGTGCTTCGCACAGCGCAGAAGTTCTGTAGTTCATTAAGGTATTTATTGCCGTGCTTTATTACCGTACTTTAGTACCGTATTACCGTATTTAGTACCGTACTTTGAACGATTGAAACACCACTGACATTGTGAAAGTCGTAAACATTTAGAAAAGTTTTAAACGTGTCTTCCCTGACGTAGCCCCATGTTCTGGAATCAGCGCAGGGAGACTCAAGATATAGTACGCGTGCTTTGATCCCGAAAAACAGGTCACTAATACAGTGAACCGTGTGGGCGTCGTCAACAGCCGAACTCAACCTTTCACGAAAGTGTGTAGGGAGTATAGTGCGAATTCGCTGCCAAAATAGATCTCGAAAAGCAGTGTGTTGCTGGAACGGAGAATCCTCCAGACTTGCATTTTATTGCCACATTTTTTTCGTATACCAAAAAATAAGTAATGCGTCCCCAAGGGTGTAATTAAAAATTATTTTACAGCTGCAACTTAGTTGCTAATAAGTATACTTTGCAACTTCATGGATGTAAATTAGTCCACTCACATTTTTTTTCGGTGGAGGTATTAACGTTGTTAGCAGTTCTCCTTTGTTAGATTTTTTTGCTGAGACCACCACCGGGACCATTTCGTTTAGTCTCTCTTGAATGTTTCTCGTCTGACGAGCAGAAAACGGCAGAAAACGGAACGATTCAACGCGAATGTTTCTTGATATGTCAAAAGAAGAGACAGTGGAGCAAAACACCGGCTCACCAGAATCTACCATGGCACGAAGAAAACAACTTAAACGACTAATACTCCGGACGAAAAAAAACTTCTTATTTTCTTGCTCCAGCAGCGGAGAGACAAGTAGCAACACGAATAGCTTCGATATCTCCTGCCTCCAGCCCCTTTATCGCACATTACTAACATCAGACCGCATAATATTGCTATGCGGTGCCAAGAAGAGGGAAGAGACATGGCGAGAAATAGTGATGAGATGATTTAATGGCTGCTGGCCAAGCGTGAGTGCTCCATCTGGTATTTCGAGAACATGTCCTTTTCGGACTATGGCATAGCATGAAATGTCGGGAAAAATTCAGTATTTCCGGCAATCAAAATTTATGAGTCATTACAGCAGCCCTGAACTGATAAAAGTGAGAACTGTGAAATAGCTAAAACTAACAGAGCCAAACCAAGTTGTAAAGGGTTTCCATGCGCTGTGACACTCACCGCTATATAGTACGGACGGAAGGCCTCGAACAGTTCAAAGTAAACACACCTGCAAATGTGCGGTTTGCTTCAGACCCAAGCATAGCGTCAATGGTCAATGGGGCCGTGCATGCAGCGATAGCAAATGGAAAATCACGCTGGCCATCTTGGCGTTTATGCCGCGTCCTCCGGGAGAACGGAAATAGACAGCAAAAAAGAAAATTGAAGACGAAAGAAGAAGAAAGACATTTCGGACATGCTGTTCCGGACCTCGCGCTAAGCGTGGAGCGGCACGAGCGAGTGTCAGTCGCCGTTAAAATATTCACGTCACCGCTCTCATTTGGGCTCGTCGCGGAAAAGATGCCCCGCGCGACAACGCTAGGGCCAGCCGGGCGCAACCGCTGACGCCGAAGCGCCGGCAAGCACAGCACTCTGGGCGGTGGGAGATTTTCTTCTTTTCTTCCTTCTCTCTCTCTCTTTCTCCATCACTCCTTTTTGCTTTCCTTGCCCGCGGGCAGCGGCGTGTATGAATATGCAATCGCGGGGATTGCGGAGTACGCGTCACATTCGCCCAACACTTCCCCCTGCGAGGCTTGCGGCATGGGTTTATGCAGCGCTGCCAGTGCACCATACACACATACGTCTGGAAGCGAGAAACACACGTACGCAAATAGGCACACACACACACAAACACGCGCGCGTAAGCCCACATACACACGTACACGCAAACAAAGATAAAGGATCAGAGCGACGGATATAAAAGTCCCCGAGACACCACGCAAGCAAGGCGTCGCTGAGTCGTTAAAACGGGCTCCACCGCCGGCTCGCCCGCGCTCTCGCATCGCGGTAAATGCGGCGCCGTATTGCCCTTTCCACCCACACCGCACCGATTTGCTCTTCCGACGCGCTGATTGCGCCTGCGGCAAGCACATAAGCGCACGGACTGCGTGCGAGGTTCTTATTCTTCCCCCTTCGTCTCCTGCTTCTTACATAGCGTGCGTGCATATGAGGTGTCGCGGGATGTCTTGGCTCGTGTAAAAGATCATTGCTTATACGAGCGAAGAAACCACTGACTCCCCCTGCCCCGTAACGTTCCCTCTCGTCTCTTTCGTTCCTTGCAGCTTGCCGGTGCGAGTCACCGGGGAGCTGACGCGACGGTAAAGGGCACCGTGTAGTAGCGGGACTTGGCTTGCGCGTGTGCGTGCGTGCTGATGCTCGTGGGGAAGAGTGACTCGGTTAGCGGCGTGTCGTGTGTCGATTGCGTTCATCTTTCTTGGCGCCCGACGCGAGTATTTATCTTAGCTCTGGCGGTCGTGGGCTCCTGGGTACGCTTCGTTCGTTTCCTGACTAAGGGGGTTTTGGGAGATTAGTGAAGCGAGCGCTCGCAGAGATGTGTCGTAGCAAGGAGGTTTTAAGCTTTCTGCGGCAGGGAACGCGATCCAGGTTGAGGGAGACGTTGTAAATGTCAGCGGAAACAAAGTGCGCGACTCTGTTTCGTTGATGTTACGATGGTTATGAGCGGCGTGCCTGTCATAGCTGGAAGGAAGTCTACTCAGCAGTTTCGTCACAGAAGAGACAAGAAGAAAAGGAAGGAAAAATGTAAACTCGCTCATGTAAATGCGATTAGCATTTCATAGCAGTAAGTATACCGGCACATTCTCCAGTAAATCTGACATTAAAGAAATTTTTGTGAACATATTTGAATCCCCTGATTGTTTTTTTTTAAATATACATATTTAATTACACAGCTACACTGCCGAATTCAGAGTCTGTTGTGTTTTAATGCATGTGTGCAGCGGATATTCAAATGGCATAGACTAGAAGGGGCTTTGAATTTTTGTTCTATAACATCAGCACATTACTGTGTCGTAGTGGGTAGACATACTTTATTCACTTTCAAACAAGTACAGCAAGTTGAATGAGTTTGTTCAGATGTATATAACTTTAAAGAAAGCAGCGCGAACAGGGCAGTCCTTTCTGCGCTGCTTTTATTAAATTATGAAGTTTCTTTACGCACAAAAACGCTGTCTTGCGCTTAGGGGCTTGCGTAACAAATATATATATTTAAATAACGAAAAACTAGAAATTAATATATGTTTCTTTCCCTTTAAAAAGCCTTTAAAGCTAGCATGTCCTTAAAACTTCAGCATTCCTGTTTACAATTTATGTTCACATGTAATGCGAGATTAGATTTGTAGACGCCTGGGGTGATGCTGTATTCTAGAAAACTTTTCTCCCGAACATGACTCGTCTAAAGCAAAGTTTACACTCGTATCTATTAACTATATGATTGACTCGTCTACTATATAGGCAATGACTACAGGTGGCCGCACTGAATGAATTTTTCGTGGAATTGCGCGCCAGCTCTGTGCGATAACAAGTTAGGTAAGACACGTGCTTTGCAAGAGAAACATATTGAAGAATGATGACTGGCTAGCGCATCTACAGTTGTCTGTCCCGTAAATTACGACGACGAATTCCTCTGTTAAACATTTTTACACATCGACCCCCACACACCCGGTCCAAAAACAGCGATTCTATTTTCTTCAGTAAAATAACAGCCATAAGTACGCCTTGCATATAAATAGCAAGGTTTCAATCTGCAAGGGAGGTGTCTTGCTAGTAGTGGTTGCGCCACAGCCAGACAATCTCGTAAAGGTAGCCTGGAGCTTTTACATGATGTGTCAAAGGACCCGTCTTATGCTATGAACGAGCCAATGACTTGCGTCCACTTCCCAAACAAAGATTTGTGTCGCCCCTTACAGACGTTACCTGAGTATCCTGTCTGCTCTCAAAAAGATCTGAATTTTGAGCTCGTCTCGAAGAATTTCACTTTGAGTTCAGGGACAGAACGATGACAAATAGATTTGTAAACTAACGACAGGAATGAATATCTTGCATCCTGCTGGTTAAATCGAGGTTTTTGAAGACCGTCATGAAATTAATAGCGCTCTGCTACTGTCTACATTAAACTTGTTGGTGATTATTTAAAGTGCGGACGTTTTGATTTTTGTTCAGCTGATGGCGGCCTTAACAATCTTTTCGCTTACCGCCTCAAGCATTTTTTTCTAAATGAGCTCAGTTACCTAATGCTTATTGGTGGAAATCTAAATAACCATATTTTTAATCGCAATTAAAAAAACAATTTGTTAATAACACTTGAATCACATTCTTTTGAGAAAGTACTACATGTACCATACACATATTACTGCCAAAAGGGCTACTAGAAAAATTTCGGCCATAATAGCCTTCAAAGCGGTATTGTAAGAACGGTGAATAATGATCGGTTACGGACGTTGCTTGTTGTCGATCCGAACGGTAAAAGGCAACTGATGAGCTTTTACAATTCGACATGCTTAAAGAAGTCGTATGTGTGAAATTTGCAGCGAAAGCATGTAAAATTTCTACTAGCATTTGAAATCGTGACGTAATCGCCGACATAAAACGGGGGAGGGAGATATTGACATCATCTACGGCAGCGGCACAATTTTAATCCAGAAATGCTTGCTTCGAAGGAATAAAACCAACGTCACGGAAGGCAGAACTCGCAGAGTGTTGTTTGGCGGCATCCAAAGACGCATGGCAGAGTGTGGGCGAAGAGAGCGGAAATTGTAAACCTGAATGTCCGTGACGTCAGCGCCGGTGTTTTTCAAATGTTTTTAGCAGAAGAAGCCTGAGCGTTTCGTCACCATTTTAAGTGCTGGAGCAAAAAAAAATGCATGCTTTACCTACAGACTCCCCACATGTGAACCCTTGAATACAGGACAATTACCAAGAAAGTGTTCAGCTGCACTTTAAGCAGGTGAGCAAGCAGATTTCTAGTGTTCCCATTTAAGTCGTTGCTAAGCTTCGTAACGAAACAGTTGATGTGCAGTGAGACGATTTGTCCCCAAAAAAGAAATCGAAAAGTTGAACGTTAGCCGCAGATGACTGAAAAACTGTTTGAGACAATAGGGAAAGAAGTAATTCGTATTAAGACTTAGTTCATAGCAGCGGCAGTTAGGCACTAAGACCTGGAAGTAAATAGTGAAATATCTAAAATATGCGCCGAAACGCGAGTCATGCACATCGGTTCGATTAAATTGGAGAGGAAAAGCACACGAAAGAAAAACTTGATTCAGTACTAGCCTCGATTAAGCATTTCTTCTGCATAAGAAAAAAATTAATAATTCAGCATGCAAAAGATATTGCAGAAAATAAACTAACACTAAGTGCTGGTCGAAATCTTTGTGAGGCATTTGGCGGAATTATTTGTGACATTTCGTTCTCAACATTATCTTCTTATGATGTTCAAAGTGGCGCGTGTCATAAAAGCTATTTAACTAACCGATATCTAGGATCAGCATTCAACTTATTTATGCTCTCACATGGTGTACTGTGAAGGAGTACTTTACGTCCAATCTATTTCAATGTTGTTGTTGATTTTTCGAAATGATTTTTCGAAGGCGTTTGATACAGTGATCCACTCGAAACTAATGTATAAACTTAACGCCATCCTGAGCAACCCTCGCCTTCTCAACTGGATTTCAAATTTTCTTTCTAATCGTTCTCAATTTGTGTCTTTCAACGGAATAATAATAATTGGTTTTTGGTGGAATGGAAATGGCGCAGTATCTGTCTCATATATCGTTGGACACCTGAACCGCACCGTAAGGGAAGGGATAAAGGAGGGAGTGAAAAAAGAAAGGAAGAGAGAGGTGCCGTAGTGGAGGGCTTCGGAATAATTTCGACCACCTGGGGATCTTTAACGTGCACTGACATCGCACAGCACACGTTAAAGATCCCCAGGTGGTCGAAATTATTCCGGAGCAATTCTAGAATAGCAGACGTGCCCTCAGGAGTTCCACAGGGTTCTGTATTGGGTCCCTTGCTTTTCTTGATTTTTAGTAACGACTAACCGTTTGACATCACCTCTAACCTACGTCTGTATGCTGATGACTGCGTGTTATATCACAAAATTACATGCCTCGATGACCACTTACACCTTCAGAAATCATTCTCAGAATTTAGCTCTTGGTGCGACACATGGAAAATGACGATTGACGTCCGCAAAACCGTTGTTATGACTTTCACTAACAGAAAAGCACCTTCCGGATTTACTTACAAAACAAACAATACTCATATCCAGATCGTGAATCAATACAAATACCTTGGTCTTCTTTTACACCGAACATGTCATAGTCCAAACATGTAGGTTTAATAACCTCAAAGGCCCTTAAAAAGTTAGGATACCTGCGTCGCGCAATAAAAGCTGCTACTAGAGATACTAAACTAATAATGTACAAGCCGCTAATCCGTCCGCTACTTCAATACGCCTCTCCTGTCTGGAACCCGCATAAACAACGCGAAATTAACCAAATCGAGGCAGCCCAGAAAAAGCCATTTGCTTCATATACCACAGGTTTGATAGTGATTTCTCGCCTTCCACAGCACTTTCATCACTGGGCCTGCAACTGCTCTCAGCTCGACGTAGGGCTGAGTCCTTAAAATTTCTGCATTGTATCGTTAACTCTTCTTGCCGGACCTCTTCAAATCTCTCTTATCTAATCCCAGCTATACCATCTAAAACTAGAAGTCACCACAGCCTAAATATCATTCCTTATTTTTCCCGTACGAACACTTTTAAGTACAGTTTCTTTCCGCGTGTAATCGAATGCTGGAATTTTTACCTGGTAGTACGCGCTCTCTTCTCTTAAAACTGTTTTTAGAAGCTATTGAATAGTATTGCCTTTTCTTGCATATGTTTTTTTTCTCTACTAACATTGTCTCTGCTGTTCGCCATTGTTGTGCTCCCTGTTTCTCTACGTTGTTTTGTTTACACCCACCTCTGCAATAGCCAAATAGGGCTGCAATATGCACAAATAAATAAATAAATAAATAAATAAATAAATAAATAAATAAATAAATAAATAAATAAATAAATAAATAAATAAATAAATAAATAAATAAATAAATAAATTGGCGTTCTACCCCTAGGTTGTATAACCCCATTTCATCTCGCAACAGGAGTACATGTTTTGTCGGAAGCAATGACAAAGTGGTTGTTGAAACAGCTGACATATTTTTGAACAAATTCTGGTAAATGGACAGTCTCGTACAGCCCACATGGTCCTGCACCATACACACACTCCTCACGTCCATCTTATCACCCTGGCCTGGTGACCTGCGAAGAGATGGATTACCAGACACTGCATCTGCCAAAGCAGTTGTTGTGCCAGAGCATAATAATAATAATAATAATAATAATAATAATAATAATAATAATAATAATAATAATAATAATAATAATAATAATAATAATAATAATAATAATAATAATAATTGGTGTTTGGGGAAAGGAAATGGCGCAGTATCTGTCTCATATATCGGCGGACACCTGAACCGCGCCGTAAGGGAAGGGGTAAAGGAGGGAGTGAAAGACGAAAGAAAGAGAGAGAGGTGCCGTAGTGGGAGGGCACCGGAATAATTTCGACCACCTGGGGATATTTAACGTGCACTGACATCGCACAGTACACGGGTGCCTTAGCTTTTTGCCTCCATAAAAACGCAGCAGAAAAATGCAAGCACAAGAGTTTGACGGGTTTTTCCCCGCAAGTAAAAAATAAACGGAAAGCGCCTCTGTCGTTATCACTGTTTTAGCTGCACGCACGCTTCCTTATACCGCAGCTGTTATAGACGATAACAGGAATGAAAAAGCAAGCGTCCGCAAACCAGCCCATGTCGCCTGGCAGTGAATGAGCACGTGTTTGGCCTTCAAGGACGCCCTTTCAGGCTGTCTTTCAGGGTCAGTATTGCGCGTGTGTTGCACGCGGAGGAAGCAATGAGTTTCGTTACGTGGGAAATTCCCACATACCTCAACGCCCTGCAAGATTGATAAGGAGGAAGTGCAGGCACCTAATATAAGTGTGCAGTCAACGCCTTCGGACACGCATTGCATTTGCGTTTGTCGCGCACTCTTTTAGAGCTTGGGTGAGCCGCATCCTCATTCCGCCAACATGAAGCTCTCGGCGTGCGGGGTTATTTCTCTAGTATCCATAATTCTGGTGCCGGCGGTGGTTGTCGCAGGTAAGTGCCCATCATAACGACTTAATTGCAGTTTAACAAATGTTATTTTTGGCACTGTTAAGTTGCACTGACGTCTGAGTGCATGTCGATTTGGCTGCAAACGCTGGTATGATCGCTTAATAGGCTGAATGTTTTTGAAGCTCCGCTGTTCGTTCGCTGCCCGAAGGAACCGTGAACTCTTTGTCAAAAGGCTCTATGGTTCGCGCCTCAAAAAGTCACAACTTCTACTGCCTCAGACACGTATGTGGAAACAGGTGAGTTTTCCACTTAGCCCTGGAACTCACTGGCCAGTCTGCTAGTATTGGCCTTCAGAAGCAGAATAAACATTTATCATGTAAAAGGCGGATTGTGGGTGGGGTCCTCAGTCCAGTACTTCAGCAGCTTTCGCCGACGCTTTGGCGACGGCGACTAGCGCCTCCTGTTCTTCCAGAGTACCGCTGGCCAACGTCACCTAATTCACGGTAAATCAGGGCATTCACCCAGCCACTGAAAAGCTCTATAGTTTCGGATTAAACTTAGTATGTCTTGAAAAATGTGGCAGCGCTGCTGTGGTCGAAAGTCACGATCAGTGTCTTCAGTTGTATCGCAGCTTTCTTGCGTCGAGTACAGTCGAGTATAGATATATCGAATTTGAAAACGGCCGTCAAATAGTTCGATATGCCCGTAATACACAATATAAAAAATGGAAATAGATAAGCTTATCTGTAACCTTCAAGCAAGATTACTTACCACCTTATGCTAGTGACGCGTTTCTTGCAGCGACGTGCCACCAGCGCCGGCGTGCTGGCAGCGCACCAGTCGAGTAAAGCTGAGATTTTGGCGAGTTGGTAAGCATTCATTGTGGGTGAACAGCGCAACAAAGGCGGGACAAAAATGAGCGCTTGTCTTGTCTTTATGCCGCCTTTGTTGCGCTGTTCATCCACTATGAGCGCACAAGTAGCTGGGCGTTCCTATAGGTAAACCGATACGTTTCAAAATTGCAGCGGATGGTTGTTTGGAACTAGCCACTGCCTTTAATAATATACTGCTACCAGTGCATACATAAAATGAAGCTACAGTTGGTTTATCCACATTTTCATCAGCAAAGCAAGGGAAGCATACCAGGTGAAGGCCACCGCTAGGCTTGTCAGTTAGGAGAGTTGAAATCTGGGTCGGTTTATTTCTGAGGTTTATATCTTAGGAGCTGGTTTATTTGTCAGTTAGGTTGGCCACTACTAAATAAATCTTTGCAGAACGGTAGCTGGTGCCATGCCTGCTTGTTTTCACCTTCGCAAAGTCACAACTATCCACTTACGCTATGCCTGTAATCCACAGTCTCGCAGTGCGGTGAGAATGAGGAGTTCCAAGCTAGCGTTTCACGCTGTGACGCCACCTGCTACAATTCTGGAGAACCGTTTTCCTGCAACAATATCGGACGGCCAGGATGCGTCTGTCACCCTGGTTTCGTAAGGTAAGCGAATTCGGAACGGCTAACAACACAAAGAAACGCCACAATAATTGTATTCCTAACGCCTTTAATGGTGACGTTTGCTTCGTGATGGTAGAAACTGCTGGCCGTGGTAGCAGGCGCAATGCGAAACAGACGTCGGGCACAAGACAGCAAGTCGACTAAGCACTCGAGCTTATCAGCTCGCAGATCTCAAAAATAACTTCACGTTATTTCACGTACCGCATATACGTGTGCACGTACCGCATTCGAGACATACCTTCACTCTTTTTACAGCGAGAGCTGCTAAGCGCTTGTTCCTTGATGTCGCGTCACAGTACGATGTTGTTGTCTGTCGTAGTCGTCGGTGTAACAGGTTGGTGCGTTGCCATGGGAACCACTCGGAGGGTGGCTACCGTAGAAGTAGGGGGGCATCGAGAGAGCGGAGGAATCCCCAACCGGAGGATGGTTACCCTCGATGGAGGAGGGTATAGCAAGAGCGTAAGAAAGTTGGCGGTTGCCACGGAAACCACCCGCAGGGTAGTTACCCTGGCAGGACGAGGGGGGATACCATGAAAGGAGGCTTTAAGGTGAGAGCGTAGGAAGGCGTAACCAGAGGATAGTTACAACGGTAACCGCCCGTAAAATGGTTAACATGGGAGGAAGAGGTTGTGGCGATAGCGTGAAAAGGTGCAATTCGTACGCGGTTGCCATGGGAACCAACATGAAGGTAGTTACCTTAGAAGGAGAAGGAGGGTTGCCGTGATAGAAAGGGCACGGCGAGAGTGCAGAAAGATGTACCACAGTAACTATCCAGAACGTGGTTACCGTGGACGCAGGAGGAAAGGTATGGTGAAAGCGGAGAAATGCAGCGCCGTACCATCTGCAACATGTGCCGGGAAACGCTCAGTTCGAGGAGAAATCACCGGCGGCGCTGAGCTTCTTGAGCGGCTGACTGGAGAGCTGGCCTAGACATAAAACAACTCTGCGTGGAAAACTAAAAAGAGTGCCCTAGAACTATACAGCTGTGAGGTCGCTCTCATATCTCCACCACAACACATAGCAAAATACAAATACCATAACAGCTGTCACTGAATCTTGCGTTAACCAGTGATAAGTGTCGTCTCACTTTTTTTTTCTAGTTTCAATGCTTTGCGGTCACACAATTAACATACTACGATTCCACTGCAATGAGTGATATTCTCGCAGTGGAGTTCCGTATAAGCCATAGAAATCGACTTCGCACTAATTCAGGACAGACCGCACTTCTTTATCGGTATGCCTATGATGCTCTCTCAAGCGAGGCACTTATAGCATGTACTGAGGCAACAGCGCTTGCTTGACTGAAACAGTGGACTCTTTAATCAGCGTTCCTGACACATTGTTTTTGTGTCACATCTGATTTCCCCTTTTCTTTGGTCCGCGGGAAAGAGCTTCATTTCCTGACTGACCTCTATGTCGTTCGGTTTTGTAGGCAAACCGAGGGAGGGCGCTGCGTTACTCGCCAGGTGTGCGCACAAGAATGCGGGCCCAACGAGGAATACAGGTCGTGCCTGTCCAACTGTCCGCGCTATTGCAACGCCACGGGACCGGTGCTGCTTTGTCACCAGGCGTGTGTTCGAGCCGGCTGCGCTTGCAAGGCTGGATTCCTGCCCCACTCAACCGGCTGCGTACCAGAAAGCCAGTGCGTCAACTGAGCGAAGCCCATGACGTAACGCTACAATGCGGCTCGGCTGTCGACGAGTACTCGCACACGAGGAGCCCACATACACTTGCACTGGCAAAGAGGAATTGGCGGAAAGGGAATAAATACACGCAGAACGCCATACATTCGCCTCTTTCTGTGTGTTCTCAGTGTTTCCTCCGATTCATCATTGCCTTTCGCATGAAAATTCAGCAGCTTAAGAACAAGTTCTACAGAAGAAGTGTGTCATGTGTTAATAAAAAAAAATCTGTGCGGCCTACTACCTGTCCTGACTGACGCTCCATTACAGCACACGTGGATACATTTCGTTATGCCGACGTACTTACGAAAACATTTAAGACACATCTAGAAGAGTAATCGTCGACCGCCGCCTCAAACCCCGCCTTGCGGTGTGAAACCTGATTGGGACGCTGACTACCGCAGCTTTTACGGTGACCAACAAGGAACAAACCTGAACTGCACGTCCCTCTTTGTCTCATTAAATTTGTTTATACTCCAGCTTGCGTTGTTTGTTTTATTCTGGCGACCACGACAGGCTCATGGCGATCAGACGAGGTGTGCTTTAAAAACTGACACCAGAGTGTAAGGCTGCAAGCACTACAAGTAACAGCGATACTCGCCGTGCGCTAAGCCGTGCCGTCTTCTGTTTATCTCCTTATTGGTCTGTGTTGTAAACCCACGCTTACTGCTACTTTCACTCCCTGTAGTAATTCATAGCTGTGAGTCAGCAAAACTAAAAACAAAATAAACCCACTTGTGGTTAACATGGGAACGGCGAAGTCGGAAGCATAGGAAGAGCGGTGGTTCTCGCGATCGTTCGGTATTTTCTAAATGACGCTTGCAAGTGCTTCGGTTTCTTTTGGTACTGCGTGGCTGTAACAGATTCTACATATATCCGGAACGTGGCTGGCAGCAAAAAATTCCTACTGAGTGCGTAGCAATACGTTTTAGCACTGGTGCAGCCGCTTTTGCATGAATAGCGCTCAACTGTTACCAAGTATACAGAAAAAGCATTGAGATCGTATATTAGCTGTCCTGTCAGATTTTTCGGCAGTTATAAAACAGTGTTAGTTTACAGCACATGCTGTGGCTCTAAAGAGTAACCAAGTGCCAAAAGCCGTCTATTAACCTTGCTGCGGGCGAAAAAAAAATTGTTTGAGTGCGCAGCTTGTGTTTTAGTCACTAAGTTGGTAACGGGCTTGCCGCACGAGAGCCAGTTGGTTGATTAATACGGCTCTTGCAAAACTTTTGATATATAATTTAGGTATCTTGAACGCGTATTTGTTTCGAAAGACCTCTTAGAAACTGAAATAACATTGTTCCTATATTAAAAAGTCCTCACTTAATATATTCGGCAAAATTTGCTGGAGGAGCGACTAAGAATGAAACAGGCAACGTTCTGTTGTACTTGGGAGCTTTGTACGTACTGATCTATGCGAAACATCAGAATTAGCGATGCAGTGAATGAACGGAAAGTACAGAAACAGACGAAAGACTGCATGTCAACCTGAAGGCGGGTAAGCTTACTTACCCGAAGAGAACGCATGCGCAGACGTCTCAGGAAGTCGTATAGTTATAAATGCTCATGCCGCACCAGAGAACGGTGATTACGTCCAGCGTTTTCACTTAAGAAGCGATTAAGTACGTGGAATTCACGTTCATAATTTCTATTTTCAACTAGCGAAAAGTGTCAATGAAGCCAACGGGAGGACGACTGAGGTAGCGAGGTCATTTCAGTTTTATGATCCATCCTTCCGTCAACCTCATGTGCCTGCACCGAGTACCTGGCTACTGCAACGGGAGGCTTGTGGACTAACACTACTTAAAGCAAGCGATAAGCATGAGGGAACGGTCGTTACGCTGCCGCACGTAGACGTAGTGATGCTTTATCAGTATTACCTCGTTAACGGAAATTCCGAGTTAATCTTGGAATACTTATCGTGGGTACCTTCTCCTTATCTGCCTATCCTGATAAATAACCGGACTACAAAGAGGGTTCATTTTGATTCTCCCCGTGAACGACATTCTGATATTTCCTGACAGCCATGGAACCTCAGAACATCACAGGCTGCACTTAGAACCATGGTGTTGTGGTGCTGATCTAACTGCGCAGGCAGCGATTGTGATATCGGAACCTTTACTCGACGTGATACTTGGAGCCTGCATTCTAAGCATCTCGATATCTAAAAAAAGCGGAAGTTACGACAAATACACGGACTAGCGGTATGCTTTTAATAGTGATTTTGGATTAACTGACGATAGACTGTACAAGACAGCTTATTATTTGCGGGCTCAAATCCGCGCTCCTACTTCATGTTCTCAGTTTTGTCAGATTATTCACCGCCAGTGCTGCGAGACGTTTTAAACGAAAGTAATATTCTAAAGCAAAATTTTAATTGTGAAAAATATAGATAGCAGGTATTAAAGAAAGGGCCAGAAATAATTTATGTTGCGGGTTTTGCTGCTCCATATTTTGTTTCCCAAGTGTATCGTGCTGCCTTACTATGTCCTCTCTTCTCCTCTCAGTCCCAAAATTGACTTTATTGTACTTTCATGCAATGCTAAGAAAATCAACAACGTAAAACACGACTCTAATTCCAAAATGCGCTTCGCTATGGTTTGCACAGGTCAACTTAGACAGGATTCTAGGCAGCGAGAATGTGAGCCTATAGAATATGCTTCTTGCAGAAACTCTGACGCCAAAAATGACCGCGAGTTTGCGCGTGCAACTATCCTATACCGCGGCAGGCAGCCATGCGACGTTTCTTTACAATTGCACTGTGAAGAGTTTCCGTTCTTAACGTGCTTCCTTCGCTATACCTCCCGCTGCACAGAATCGCGGTTTTCCTTTTCTAAGCGTAGACGCTTAGCGAATCAAGCAAGCAGAATAAAAATAGAAACAAATATACTTTTCTCTCGTAAGAGAGTGCATCAAACGGTCAGGCGTAGTCCGAAGAGACCCAGCAATCCATAAATACAAGAGACGTAAGAATTGGCAGGGCAGAGGAGAGGAGGTCGTACGAGAGAAGGCAGGCAGGTCAGTGCCGCGGGCGGTGGCGGCTAGAGACAGCACAGGTATACATAGAGGACGGGGCAGTTACACGGCTGACTCGGGACACCACACACAGGCCCCACGGATGTGACCAGCCGACCGGAAAGATCGATGGCGCGCTTCTCCTCTCCCCCTTTCAGCTCCCATCTCGAGAAAAAAAGGGAGAGGGGGTGTAGGAGAGGAGGACGCGGCGGGTGAAGGGCACGACGAACAGCAGTTACATGCACAAGAGCGAAAGGAGATCACGAAGAGGGTAGGTAATGCGACATCCGAGAGGGGGAGCTGCCGCCTATGCCGCGGGATCGGTGCTAGTGGTCACGGCGGCGGGTCCGCCGCGAGCTTTCAACTGGAAAACCACCGCGACTCGTCCCCCCCCCCCCCCTCCACCCCCCGCTCGACGCATACGAGCCGGAGACCGCAGGCGTTCGTAATGTAGAACCACTGCCGCTTTATTTTACGCTTTCCTTGACCTCTGTGCGCTTTCATCTCCTCGAGCACTTTTTTTTTCGTCTTCTGCTTTGTTCAATGCGATGTTCTTTTGTTAGCATTATGCAGGACCGGTTCAGGCATGGCGTTTCCTTGGCAAGCTGTATTCTTGACACAATTTGACACGTTTTTGTCGGCAGAGCTATGATCCAGGAGTCCTTTTTTTTCTTTTTCAGCTGAATAGTCAGAATAACCAATATCTCTCATTAAAAAAGCATATAACACCTGTACCTTACCAGTTTTCAGCTACAGGCCAGAAACTTGGAGGCTGAAGAAAAGGGTTCAACTTTTTTTTTTTCAAGCGATGTTTATTGCCTCAGGGCATAAAGGTGATGAAATGAGTGAGATGCTTAAATAAATGAAAAAAAAGTGGGCTGATTTAATGAAATCAAGTAGTGAACGATGATATGGACCTTGTGTCCAGTCAATATAGGAGGGGTTCAAAAAGGGTTCCACTTAAATTGAGTACAACGACGCGAGCCATGGAAAAGAAAATTACAGGTGTAACTTAAAGAGCCAGGAACAGGGCAGAGTGGGTGAGGGAACAAACGCGGGTTAAGGAGGTCGAAGTCGAAATGAAGAAGTAGAGAAGGGCTTGGCTTGGGAAAGGCATAGAATGCGAAGGCTAGGTAACCGATGGTCTTTGAGGGTAGAAGGCAAGCATAGCAGGAGGCGGCAGAAAGTTAGGTGAGCGGACGAGATGAAGACGTTTGTGGGAATAAGGTACCCATGGCTCTTGTACAGCACTTTGTGTCGCCACCTCCAGACATCTTCGGGGAGACATCTAGCCAGCAGCTAGATTACCCGAAGAGGTGCTTGGTTGTGCACAGGCAGACGACTATGAAATAATGACACGAAGCCTGATATTTAGGCACCAGCAGGCTTTAATGGTATCACGCTGGCAATAGATAATGTAACTACGCGTCGCTACGAACTTTATTTGCTTAATTCACCCTCTCATCCAGGCGTACAAGACACGACGGTTTTGCTTCTCTGGCTGATGGTTAGTAAAATTTGACGTGTCAGAGCAGTTGGTGACCATCACTTACGCCGTATATACATTGATGGGGTTGAAATAAATTTCAATTACTTAGAGCTCCAGAAATGTGTCATTTCTCTGAGTTTCGGTCTTTTCGACAAAGGCAAGAGTCCTGAACATTATTATGTCCAGAAAACGAGCCAGGGAACAGCAACGCTTATTTTCGAGGTACGCATTGCAGCCAAAAATCAACAACAGCGTTCGTACTGTCATGAAAAAAAGTTTGCGTGATGCGGGTTCACACACACAGAAAAAAAAATTGCTTCTGCAATATCTTGCTACTCAGTGAGTTGGCGTTCGTTCCAGTCGACGAAGAATACATGTCCCTCATGCTCTCATGCATTTCAGTGAAGCTGATTGGAAGATCGCGAATAAATAATTTTTTTTCCGCGAATCGTTTTCACGGCATTGGCATAAGAGTATGTACACTGGTGAACTGCGGGCGTATGCGCAGCCAGACGTGGTACGAGCGTCGCCAATAACAAACATTGCAATAGTCTTTATTGCGATACGTGATGATGTAATGGCAGACACCGTTAATAAACTTTCGAGGAATCGCCTCCTAATTCTCATCCTGGCGAAACCGCTTCTTAACTCATTTCAACAGAAAAAAAGGCAGACGCCGACCAAAGGTTTTTGTCAAAACAGACGTTTCGGCTTCCATACGGAAGCCTTGTTCAAGAGAGAACAAGGCTACGGAAGCCTTGTTCAAGAATGAACAAGGCTTCCGTATGGAAGCCGAAACGTCTGTTTTGACAAAAACCTTTGGTCGGCGTCTGCCTTTTTTTCTTACTATCCGACCAGACGAGATTTCATCAGACCTTAGATTTCAAACCGCTTCTTACCTATTCTGCCAAATGGTTGGACGTCAGACCCCTACCGTGGCGAGGGCGCTGCTTTTGACACTGCCTTTCCGTACGCACTTTGCAACGACGACAAGCTTTTCAGCTCGATTTTGTGCCCCTTCAATGTGAAGGGGAACATTCGCTTTGTGACATCAAACTATGTTCGAGAATGTGCGCTCAGTGAATTTTGGCCTATTTATTTATTTATTTATTTATTTATTTATTTATTTATTTATTTATTTATTTATTTATTGTACCCTCAGGGCCCGAAGGCATTACAGAGGGGAGTGGGAATACATAAAAATTCAGCCTAAACAGCAACAACAAGGAGGGAAAACAAAAATAAACCAGGAATACATAAAAAGTGAAAACACAGGAAGGCAATAAGATTAGAATGCAGTGGGGATATATTAAAACAGTGTGTATACAGTAAAAAGGCAATTTTTATACAGTAATAAACGACACGTACTCAGAAAGAAACATTAAGGACTTTACGAAATGCATTGTTATCGGAAATACCTGCGATGTCGTGGGGAAGGTGATTCCAGCTGACACAAGTTCGGGGTATGAATGAGTCATGAAAACATTTGGTGTGACAAGATGGGATTCCAACTTTATGACGGTGATCAACGCGTGCTGATATGTAACATGGTCTAGACAGTAACTTAGGATTGAGAAAGCTGTTGTGGTAAATTTATGAAAGAGACACAATGAGGCTATTGATCTGCGGTGGGAAAGAAGTGGTGGGGACAAACTTGATTTCATGGCGGTTACACTGCTTGTTCGGTGATAATTAGAAAGAATGAAACGGCATGCGCGGTTCTGTACAGCTTCCAAATCTGAAACGAGTGAATCGATGCCAGGGCTCCAGACAGATGCAGCATATTCTAACTTGGACCGAACCAATGTTTTATAAAGTAATAATTTTATTGAAGTAGATGAACGTGAGAAATTTCTGCGAAGGTACCCAAGCATGCGATCAGCGTTATTTATTATGTATTCAACGTGAGTTTTCCAAGACAGGTTACAAGAAACGTAAACACCCAGATATTTATAACATGACACGGTTTCGAGAGACACGTTGTTAATGTGATAAGAAGAAGGGGCATTAGAGAGACGAGAAATGCGTACATGTTTACACTTATTAATGTTTAGTTGCATGTTCCAAGTAAAACACCAGTCAAGAACCTTGTTAATATCGGATGAAGACAAGAGACATCATTACCATCTTTAATTTCGCGGTAAATAACACAATCATCGGCAAAAAGATTAATTGAAGAAGAAATGTTAGCCGGTAAGTCATTTATATAGATGAGAAAAAGAAGGGGCCCAAGAACTGACCCCTGAGGCACGCCGGAACGGACAGGCAAAGAATGAGAGTTTATATTGTTCGCTGTTACGAATTGTGAACGGTTAGAAAGAAAGCATTGTAGCCATGCAAGGACATTAGTGTCTATGTTAAGATTGCTTAATTTAAGAAAGAGAAGCTCATGTGAAACAGTGTCAAACGCTTTCGAGAAGTCCAAAAATATGCAATCTGCCTGAGACCGTGGTCAAGGATGCAATGAAGGTCATGTGTGAAACATATTAGCTGAGTTTCGCATGAAAAGACTTACGAAAACCATGCTGGGCAATGCTGAAAAAGGAGTTAGATTCTAAAAAAGAGATGAGATGAGAATATATGACGTGTTCCATGATCTTGCACGAATACTAGTGAGTGATCTTGCACGGAATACTAGGAGTGATCTTGCTCGTGTGCGGAAACGACTAATGAAGGAGCTACTTCGACGTTGCTTCGACGCTTCCATCACGGCGCTCACACAAAACGTCTCGACAGCATACCGAAAACTGAGCGCGACCAAATACCGGCTTTCTGTTCGTTATGAGGCGAAATAGCAAAAACGAATTCACCAAAATTGCAGCGTGCAGTGCAACAAAGAACAGCAAACGTTTATTGTGGCAGTGCCTTCTCCTAAGAAACAAAACGCACGCTGTCACCCGGACACTTGTATTTATTTTGTGGCTCCTATGATCCCGCTCTTGCAGACATCATGGGAACTCATACGAGGAACAGACGGGGAAAATTGGTGATTAGAGGTGGTATGACAGACGTATGTGTGATTGGGTGAGGGGACAGTGCATTGTGACCAGCGAATCAAAATATTCACAGAGACGCCAAATTAACTTATGAAGGTTTTGATGCCTTTAGCGGAAGTGATGTTACTTCCGGTCTGATGACTTCACTTGCCTCCAGCCAATGGGAATTATTTGGTCTGGTGACGTCACTTCCCTGTATCCAACGGGCAAATTTTATGACCAACGACACATTTTTCCCAGTGAGGCTTTCAATGTTATCGAATTAATAAGTTCCGCTGTGGTCGGGTACAACTCAAGAATGAAACGGATTATGCCCCTCAAAGGAGGCCCTCCAGCCAATGGCATCGACCGATTTTATTGACGCTGCAGTTAGCCCGATTAATCCGTGGTTGATCACCTTTCATCTGCCGCACCCTTTGATTTCAGGCTAGCAGTACTGAGGGGATTATCCACGACGTCATGTAATTCGGTCGCTGCCATTGGCTGGATGGCGTTATTTGACGGACATTTTCCGGCCCCCTCGTCCTTTAACTGTATTTGACTAAAGCTGTCTGCGCTTCGTCTCTCGTCTCACGGTAAAAAGCAAAAAACGCCTTCAAAATCATTTGAGTAAGTTTTCATGAACTCTCGATAAACGAGTGAGGCGTGTTAACTATTACAAAATTAACACTGACAGAAAAAGTACCGACAGAGAGAGAGAGAGAATGAAAAGGAAACGCAGGGAGGTTAACCAGATGTGAATCTCCGGTATGCGCTACTACCCTATGTTCTGCCTGCCTTCCATCAGTGCCCGTCTTTTAAACGCTGCCTGACATGCGTTTAATTTGAGGTCACCAGCAAACCCAAACAGAAGATATAAGCACTGCCCATAAACGCAACTGTTTGGACTTCATCGGCATTTGATTCATTTTGCGATTGACAAAAAAACTTCAAAGCGTTCGTTTCGTCCCGGCGAGACCACCGTGCTAGAAAACGAGCACCTCTACAGCCTTACGCAACCATTCCTACTGGCTAACTCGACCGTATCTGCTCTCAAAGCTGCCCAGTACCATCTCCATTCCTTCCCTTTCTGCCTTCTCGAGCCAACGGCAGTTTCTCCCTCGCCCATGGACGGGGCACCCTCAGCCACGTGCCGTGGTTGCCCCTGGTGACCCGATGCAGTGCGGTTTCGACCCTGTCTGTCCCGTCGGTGTACCCAGGGACTTTTTAGTGCCTGGGCGTGGTTAGGGGGGGGGGGGGGGGGGGGGGGAGGGCGCTTCTTCACTTTCGCTTTTCGGATGCTGGTTTTCGTGTGTTTGCCGTTTTACTCGTAGCAGTGTGTGTCTGGTCGTTTTCGTCTCTATCTCCTGAGCGCGCTTTTCCCGACGCTGCGCTAGAGGGGGAAAATTATTAGGCGCACGCGGCCGGAATGAAAAGGAAATTTCTCTGCGGAAAAAGGCCCGGTAAGAGAGAGAGAGAGAGAGAGTGAAAGTTAAGCACCTGGTGAGATGACCCCGACGTTGCTGCTGGTTTGTGAGGGCCTCGTCGTTTGCCCTAGCTAAGATCATCGTTGTGGTTTTTGTGCATTTAGTGATGCGTTCTCTTTTCATTTATTTCTAAGCGAGTGTAACGAGGTCTAAAAAAGAAAGGGAAACATTGAGAAATGAATATATTAATTAGGGCACAGAAACTCGGAAAAAAATTAATAAGCGTTAAAATGGAGAAGTATCCGCCGAGAAAAAAGGGTCAACAACCCCTCCACCCCTCTCTAAAAAACGAGCTATAGACTGTGTATAGACTTTTCTTAATCTCTATGGACTTTCTACAGATAATAGCTTTTGTCTATTCATAATAGTCTACTGAAAGAGTATGGCCACAAAGTTATAGATTGTCTAAAGACTGTGTGTGGGATTTGTTTTGTCTACAGACAAGTTGTAAAGTTTGTCTATTCAAAAGTATGTAGACTTTATTGACAAGAGTCTATGGACAACATATAGACCGTCTAAAGAAATTTTTATAGTAGCCAGGTGCCCGAGAGGACGGAGCATAACAGTATCTGACACCAGCAGGTTCGTGCTGTGTTCTCGGACCGTTGATATCATGCCATGTTACGCTCTGTTGTTGGTAATCTGTGCAGTGTGTGAGTGCTCTCAGGCGAAATTGGCAACATTCACATGAAATTATTTAAAAGTTTTCATGCTAAAATAATGCTGCAGCTGCTTACGAATGAAAGCTCTGTAAGTAATGCACTGCGTCTAGGTTTAGCTGCTGTCACGGCAAATAAATATTAGCTTTCGCCACTGCTAATGTTTAAAGCCGTTAACACTCTTCTTGTCCGCGACGTGAAGGTTGCTGGTTTGATGTGCGCTATGCTAATGCTATAATGCTGAAGGCCCATTTATTGCTGATCATTGGTGAATTACTTTTTAAGTAAAAGCTTTACTTGAAATAATAAAAATTCTAGGTTGTGCAAATGGATTATTTAAATGAATCGTTCATTTGAGGCTCATCTCCCGCTAAGCAGCCGCTGTAGACGGCACCAAAAAAAAGAGGCGTTTGATGGGATACTAAAACACAAACTGAAGGTGATCATGACGAGAAGACTAAGAGCTGAAAAAAAAGCTTAAATTAGCTCACGCGTCGCTATGATCTCAAATGCGAAAGCCTCGCTGATGGCACTCAGGCTTAATGACGACCACTCGCGTTTTTCACTTGCGAGCGAGCTATTTAGAAAATGACTCAACGAAGCAGAAATGGGCGCTTTACGACTCACATATATTTTGAAAGCACTCCCATCAAACATCTGCGCATGACGTACGCTAGTGGGAGAGAAGTAGCACGCTGTAATCGGCCTAATGGATTTAATTAGCTGCGGCACACACCGCTTTCAAGGCGGAAGCGAAAAGAAACTACGTCAGGTAGTGTTGTCTGGCGCCATAACGAGATCGAAGCAGTCATTAAGGCTTCCGCTTGTCTACGCGCAACGCCATCAAACTATCATCGGTCTTTGAAGTGTTACCTAAAATGTACCCGACACAGCCATGACTCTGAGTTAAGCACTGGTTCTCTCTTCGGAGAGCAGATGCGGTCAGGTTGCCCTCGATCGCAAGAAAAGTATCCAGAGTGGCTGAACAGTGGCTGCACATAAAAGTGATGCTGCCATGATGCAGGATAACTCACATATATTCATAACAGATGGCTAGTTTGAAATAAAGGGTTAAACTAAATCGAGAAGACGGTACAGCCAATACATGCGCACTCTTGGCCAAAAGTCTCCAGAATGCTTCGCAGTTGAGAAGTGTGATAAGAAGTTTAGGCTACTCTTGAAGTTCAGGATGCCTGAAAAGTGAGCTGCGCACTGGTCTTCACTTCTCCAGAGCGTTAGCATTTCAGTGATGATAGCCCGAGTGCCCCGCCACACTTCTCAAATGCGAACCATGTCACCTGGAAACTTTTGATAAACACTTCGTCTGTCATAATTCCCTACATTTCCTCTTCCTCCTCCTCCTTCTATTTGTCTGTAATAAAAATACGGTCATATATAAACACAAAATCCGTGAATCCTTGCATGTTATGCCCCTCATGCGCCGATATCTAAACACTCTCTGTGTTGCCCAGCACCTTGCAGTAAGGGTAATGATGGCGACTATAGACAGATGAAGAGGCGGTGCTAACGAAGCCATCTTCGTTGCTTCGGCGGACGCAACTATTGCGGCTCGCGTCTATTTTTTTCTTCCATTTATGCTTTCATTGACATATCTTTCTTTCAATCCCTGTCTCTCTGCACGCAGAAGAGCCCCAGTTGGTGCCAGCCAACAATCCCACGCACTCGCACTTTCCTCTACTTTCTTCATGCGGTAACAGCACAAGCACCAGCAGAAAGATGACTTTGCTGGAAGCCCTTGACGTCCTGCGCGAACGTCCTGTGCGCCTTAAAACTAGGACACCAAGTAGTGCCGTATATAATGGGAAAGAACGCAGAAGAGGGCTGTCTTGGGGTTTCACGCGAAAGCTCTGCTTGGAGGACAAGGCCTTGCGTTCGGTTTTAAAAAATTGGTCGTCGGTATTTTGGAATGCCGATGAGAAAGCTGTTCAACACAGACTCTCGCTGGTATCGCGAGAAAAAGTGCGATACCTGATAGAGTCGAAGCCCGGATGGCACCTTTCCCCGAGCGTTTCTACCACGTGAATTGTGCATCAGAAGGCTGGTGACGCCTGTTCTCATTAAAGGAACCACCGCGTGAAAAGCAGTGCATAGATTCAAAACAGGTTCCTCTAGTCCTCGAAGTTATGCTGTACCATATGGATACCGCGGTCTCTTATGAATGTCCCACAGAGCAACCATGTGCTGGCATTCGTTTTTGATGGAGATGAGTTCAGGTGAGCGCAGCATAGCACTGGTGCGAAAACAGTGTAAAATGAGTCTGCGTGCGAAACACAGTAGCTAATTGGGTCCATGTTGGACACAAAAAATGCAAAGCAGTGTTGCATACAGAGAACGGGAAAAATGCACAAGAAAGCTCCCTAAACCATTTGACGCGTATAATGCCTGGGGAACCTGATATGACGCAAAGTTTTTTAGTTTATGAGGGTTTAACATCCCAAAGCGACTCAGGCTATGAGGGACGCCATAGTGAAGGGCTCCGGAAATTTCGACCACCTGGGGTTCTTTAACGTGCACTGACATCGCACAGTACACGATATGACGCGAAGGTCTGGTGTATTATCACAGTCCTGTTATTCTAGTCAGAACCTGTTTTTGGAATCCACCTTGCCCAGTGGCCGATGCCTAGAAATAGTGCGTGCTTTGATTTGCTTGAGCCAGTAGCGAGGGGCAAAAGGAATTTTAAATGAGGTGCATATATTATCCTGCACCTCTATCTCTACTATTCGCAAACTTGTGCAAGTTATAACATATTGCAGAGTTCAATGAAAACTCATCTCGCAAAAGAAATTCGTTCTGTATGTTGAAAAACCAGCACTCGTCAAGAGCATCGAATAAAATAAACGATAAAAACTTGTTACCATATGTAAAAGCATATGTAGAAGCATATTTTATGAAAACATATATTATCGTTATTTTTATTCCATGCTCTTGGCGACTGCTTGTTTTTTTCACACAAGGAGTGGTACAAGCTAGATATTTCCGGTACCTAGTTAACAATTTTAGTTAGTAATGCCTTTCGTATTCACTGTGTTGTCGCAGGGAGGGCAGCAGCACCCATGCCCAGCGCATGCGCAGTCCCGCTGGTGCTGGCGCTGCCTATCGGTGCGGGACCTGCTGCTGCTGCTCTGCTCGTTCGCCATGCTCTCCGTCTACATGAGCTACCGGCTGACCAGCCTGCACCTGCAGCCCAACCCGCAGGAGGCCGCATCTGGTGAGCTCAGCAGCCTGCGTCGGCAGGAGCCCTTCTTCGATACACTTTTAAGTTCGATATTTGGTCTCGCAGTCTGTCCCCACTGAAGGGGGAGCTACAGCTAATGGCAGGAAATCAGGTGGAAATTTGGAAAGCTCTTTGCATGACTGGCCAGTGGTTATGATAACTACCCCAACTAGAAGCGATCACCCAAATGACGGGAGTGCGCTAGTGGTGGAACGCGTTTGTAAATGAGAGATGTTTGGATTGTTTTGATTATAAATCGGTGACGGGAGCTGCAGAATCCACTTTATGCCAAAAAAGGTACAATAGGGTGAAGTTTTAAGCCAGTTGTCGACATGCTGTAGAAGAAAAGGAACAGCTACTTCGGACAGGACTTATAGCAGAGAAGTTAATGCTACGAGCGATGCGAGAAGTGGACCACCGGTTGTGCTCGTACCATTCACTTTCTGTTTTAGTTCCAGTCTTAGGTAGGGGTTCTAGTTCTTTCCAGTTATGTGAATAAGATACGACAGATTATAAACCGGTGGGTATGAAAGTAGTAAAAGGTGGATACGTAATCGCTGGTGGGGTATGCATGCTCTTTATAAACATGTGTACAGGAGCGCTGTCTTTCTAATCGTTGCAGTGTTCTAGCTGAAAGCGCTTTTGGAATAACAAAAAATCGGTAAATTCAAATCAGCCCGCTAAATACAAACATGCATTCATTACTTCATGGAAGGAATTATCTTTGATTTAAATGCCCGGAGATCATTTTGTACTTCGAAGCGGGCCGATGCTGGCAAGTTAAACGACGCATTGGTTGCAGGCATAAACTATGTGAAAAATAAAAGAGCAATGCACGGTAGGTAGACGTGATATGTGAAAGGAGAAATGTATCAATACCCTTAGAAATCTGATCACAGAACGTAAAAGGCGTTAAGGCAAGCGATGCGGGTTTCATTTGTCGCTGCCGTGCTACTCACCCTGCTAAAGTGTCAGTTCGCCTATGGTGAAATTAGTCGTATAGATAGGGTATTTAGAAATATTAGAAGCTTACCAGTCCTGGTAGAGGGTTAGTGAATTGAGTGCAAGAAAAAGAACGGAGAGTGCACTGAGAAAAAGGCACAATCATTTATCAAGCAAAGGAATAAAGTGTACTTAGTATATCGCAAAGATACGGGAAGCCACGTTCCTGCAAACTGTTTGCACGTTTCTTTTCGCTGTTCGCGAGAAAATAATGAGCCTTGTACTACAAATGGAGTTCCGGTTACGTTGTCACGTGTCTACTGAAGTCTACCACGCTAACCTGCTAGGTACTTCGTGGGAATGCTGTTCATGTGAAACAAACCACTGATACGGGTCACAATGTGTTCGATGTGGGTGTTTGACTCTTGAGGGCATGATTTATACATAAGTGGAAGTTTCTACGCTTATCATACTGTGCTTCCGCTCAAATTCCAAGTTGTTTCTGTAGCCGCTCAGTGTTATGTTTAATTGTGGTTTTCTTTAATACAGTCATGATAGTTGAAAGTCGAAAGCTTTTTAACTTCCTATACTTTTATTTATAACTTCCTACTGCGTGTACCTGTGCATGCGTGCGGGCGCAAGCTTTGAGACGGAAGGTGCTGTGGGAGCATGATGAAATTAGCTATAAAGATTAAGAAGCACACTCGCAGTTACATTTACTCTTTAACATTTTGCAATTTTTTCGATTAATCTGAGAGTAGAATGTCTGAGAGTAGAATATTGCCTGCGTAAATTGCCTACAAATAGGAGCGGTTTTCTTGCGCAAACACGTCACGAAGCCAGAGTGATGTTGTGCGCCATTTTTCGAGCTTACTTCTAGAGTAGGCTAGAATGCACGCTGACTTCAGTTTACGGCAAACCTGGCAATGCTTGCTGTGGCTTGGACAGTTTTCAAGCTAGTACCGCCTACTAGGCTCCCTCTGGACATTCCAGGAGTGAAGTGCCAAGCTTTGGTAATGTGACTTGCATCAGCGAGCGTCCATCTCATTATTCACACCTGAGACGCGATTATCACCGGCGCACATGGAAGAGGAAGTTTATGGGGACCATGGTGTCAAAACGAGTTTCCTGGCACATCAAAACTGGTTATCGTCGACGGTCAGCATTGAGTTTAGGCTTATCAGCTGATCCAAATGCGTATATATGACACACAAAAGAAAAGGGGGACGAAAGTTTTCTCCGCAAACTGGCAGAGTCCGCTACAGGGCTTCGGCGAAGGCGGTGTCAGAGGAAGGGATCTCCGCACTCCACACACGCAAGGCGGAGCGTTAATTAAATCCGGGGGCAATCCCGTATCGGCCGAGCGCCCTTTAATTGCCGGACGGCAGTGGTGTCTCGGCGCGATATGGTCTCCTTCTCCCAGCCCAGCTCGCGTGCGTCCACTAGGGGCAGCACGCCGGAGAGTTATTAAATTTGTCACTCACGCGAGCCCCTCGCACGCGCGCGCTCCGACAAATGAGGCGTGACAGCAGTGGACGATGCCCCGCGGCACGAGCCGCGAGCAGGCATATGGGCACGGGTGCGGTGTGACCCTCTGGTCATCTGCGCCGCCGCGGACAGTTCATTAAGTGGCTCAGCGAGCATCAGAGAGTGTCTCCAAGAGGATGAGGCTTGTGGGCTTCAATTCTACCTCCCCCCCCCCCCCCCCCCGCCCCCTGCCCTCTCTTCTGTGGTATCGCTCCCTCCCATAACTCGTCCACGCTGGCCACGGCACTGTGTGTAGCTGTAGGGCTATCGAAAGGAAGTTTGATGTGGATACGCCATCCTCTCGACCTGCGTCGGTGGCTTTGGCATAAGGGAATTTTGGGGCATCGCGTCATTGCGAAACCCTGTTCCATGCAGATCTCATTGCGCAAAGCTCGGTCAACTGTGTGCGACGCTTCGGGTATGAAGCTTACGTACGCGAGAAGCTGATGTCGCAACCTAAGAGGAAACGACGTAGGCTTGGGCTCTTCGGTCATTCCTACAATACCATTACGATCCCTGAACGCCACTTTAACTCTGCATCTGGTGTTGTGGAAGTGGTGTTAAGTTTTCGACACATCTCGTAAGAAAACTCCGCGTCATTTTCAGATAACTCGGCTCTGAGAACGCAACTTTCAACTCTTTTCGATGTCGAGACGCTATTTCATACTTATTAGTGTCCACAAGGCAGAGCATGAGTGAGCCGCAAGCACTTCAGTCGCAAGTCACAGTGGTATAAGTTGAGCGTCGTTATAACGAAGTTGAAGGGGCCCGGAGATTACTTTGTTAAAGCCGTAGCTCCGGTATAACACGTGTTGACCGATCTTTCAAGGGGAATCGCCATTTCTTCGTTATAATAATTATTTCGTTACAAACCATTTCTTTATAACGAGGCTCGACTGTGTTTTCTTGTCCCTGGTAGTTTGACGCCAAGAGAACCGCTCATTTTAGAGCACTTCTTGGAGGGCCGCATTTCATTTACGAGAGGACAATACTGAAAAGCAAAATCGATAACAATAAATGAACGACCACAAGCTGCCGTGCGCTGTGCACATCACTGTTTTGAGCCCTTCTGTTTCTATATGAGGATGAAAAAATTTCTCTTACGTCTCTCACCAATTTCTCTTAGCTCAGAATGAATCGCTCAGAAATAGTGCAATCACGTAATAAGCTTAACCCAGGCGGTTGACTTTGCTCGAGTCTATTGAAAGCAACAACCTCAGTGGCAAGCGTATCCACTCATCTACGCGGCGTATGCTTCTGTATATTGATGACGATAGCTAAAGCTGTCCCGTTGTCGTAGAAAGGGACCTGTCGAAGATAACCAGATTATTTATCTGGCATCAACCGTCATTTTTCACGCGCCGTCGGCCGCTTCATTTACTGTTCACTCTACTATGACGGAGAAGCGCGCACATCACCGTGCTCTGTCACAGACGCTGTCCGTCGCCAGTGACGTCATGTTTTATTCCGAGAGTAACGCCCCTCACGCCGCTATATACGTCTCCATATAAGTTATTGAAGGCCGCGCACCGTCGAGCGCGCCTGACGCTGCGACGGCCCGTCCCTTCCCCCTTCTAGCGGCATCCATCACAGTCACATTTAAATACGAAAGGCCCCGCCTCTCGTTATGAGTCGAGTGCCGCGCTGCATCTAAATGCGTTAATTATATTGAAAGCACCCGTAAGGGAGCGCCACCCGAGTTTCTCCCCAGACTATATATACACGGTCGCCTCCCGTATACTTCGCTCTTTTTTCCCTGCAATCCCTTAAATCTCGAGGGAGTGTATAAACACCGGAAGGGAGGAAAAAGGAGCAGAGGAAGCAGTTATACGACGGGAAAGAAAGGAACGCTGATGCGGGAAGAAGCAGCAATGGGAGAGACACTAGTTGAACTTGGCAAACATTGGACAGTGATGGATGATGCGGTGCGTGCAGTTGCTGCAGTGCCGCGGGCTCAACTTAAACGAGCAAGCGCCGGAGCCGCACTCACCTCCGCCGACGGCGGTGGCTGCGGCGCGCGCTCTTCCCAAATTCCCGCAGCTCTAGTCCCCATGGGGAGCAGCCGCTCTCCAGAGTGCGCCTCGGCGGCTTCGGAGCGGAGGCGCTCGAAGAGTGCGCGTGGCGAGATTTGCTTTTCCTGCCCGCTAAATATCGGAGGCATTCAGGAGATTGCTTAGGTGGCATATTTCATGCCCATTAAGGAGGCCCCTATGAGTTGATATAGGGTAATGACCGGGAAATTTCACGACTCGCATAAATTTTGCGGACAACCGCTGGATGCTGCGAGCCTTGAGGGGAGAGTAATGTAATTAATGGTTGGGGAAACTATTTTAATAGTGTTCATATAGGCATGTAGTTTATACCCTTATACAACTTGATAGCTTCAGCGAGTAAGAGAGAGGCTCCAGGGGGTTAAGGAGGAAAGGCGCTGACTCAAAGTGTAGGTCTTAACATCAGGTGAAGCTGAAATGAAAAATGAACAGGATATAATGAGTCTGCTGAGGCTCTCCAGTCTAAATAGTTCAGCAGACGAAATGATTTGGTACTGTCCGGACATACTACGCATGCAGGAACTGCGTTAATTACTGATACACGAAGCTCAGGTTTCTTTGTTGGATGATTTTTAGATTATGGTCGTTTCAAAGCTCCTCATCATTAGTTAAACTAGGCCGAGATTATGATGCTATTGCTAAGGCTGGTTTATGTGCACGAGCAATATATAGCCAGGATCGCGCAAAGTCAGTTAATATAGTGAAGTTCAGGAAACAGGCGAGCCGGTGATGTCCAACCTATACGAGCAAGACACTGGACTATGCGCAGTTGTAGAACGAAGAAATCTTGCGGCAGTGGCACGCTTCTTACAACTGTGCTGTCCGCATGTGCGATAGAAAAAAATTTCGAACACATTTTATGATTTTCAATTATGATCTTTATGATGTCTCAACTTGGAAACAGTTTCTGACGCCAAAACCATTCCTTGTACCAAATTTAGCAGCCGCCGCGGTGGATCAGTGGTTATGGCACTCGGCTGCTGGCCCGAAAGACACGGGTTCGATCGCGGCCGCGGCGGTCGAATTTCGATAGAGGCAAAATTCTAGAGGCCCGTGTGCTGTGCGATGTCAGTGCACGTTAAGGAACCCCAGGTGGTCGAAATTTCTGAAGCCCTCCACTATGGCGTCCCTCACAGCCGGAGTCGCTTTGGGACGTTAAACCCCCATAAACAAAACCAAACCAAATTTAGCGAAATTCTTGTTTAACCTGTCCGCCATTTTGTTTGCTTCTTAATCCAGATGTAGGAGCATTTCACACAGTGGAATGAATGACACTTCCACTCCGTGGGCACCGCCACTTTTACCGGTTTCACAAGCCTTGCGCTCTGCACCGCGGCGCCGGGAACCCGGAAGATTCGCTGTGTTCTCTCGCGAGCCGGAGCAGGTAGCAAATTGCCGCCGCCACCGCGGCGGCGGCGCGCGAAGCCCTCCTGTGCGCCGCTCAAGGTGTTCGTTCCTTTCTCCCTAATGAATGGGCCTCGGGGAGTTCCCGGGGCCAGACGGGGCCTTAATTGCGTTACAAAGGAACGCTTTTAAGATTTCCTGTCTCAGATTCGAGGAGCGACTGCTGCTTCTGCTGCTGCGAAGAAGGAGAAGATAGGTAGAAGGAAAGAACGAAGGGCAAAGGGCGGGCCAAAAAGAGAAACAGCCTTCCTGAACGCGAGTTGAAACGAGTAAGCGTAAACTCCAAGGTGTCACGTGCGGAGTTGGCGCCTTGGCGTGCTGAACCCGACGCTCTAACAACGGAAGCGGGAGGGCTGTGAACGGCAGGGGGACCTTTGAACTGGCGAACGTACGAACGCGTATTTTGTACGAACTGGCGTACGAAGTGGCGAACGTACGAACGTACGAACTGGCGAACGCGTATTTTGTGATGATTTCTTTTCAATGTTAATGTGATAGCGTTAGAAACATCATTGACGAAATATTGGCAGTGGCTTAACTAGCCTAATCCTAGAATTCAGCGAAAAGCAAGCACTATTGCTAAGCGTCTGAGGCTCGTCAATGGCAGCTATTCTACACGCTCCCGACAGCCGTTCTATATATACGCACACGACCACGTGGCTATGACGTGTTATCACATGGTCTTACGACACTCCCATCGGATGTCATCACGAGGTTCCACATCACCCCATCGGATGTTCTTAAGGTCAAAAGTCAACCGAAAGGTCACCCAATGTCAAAGATCAAAGGTCATGTGTCAAGGTCAGAAGTCAAGCGTTTGGCATCATAACTGTATCAGATAAGGTCATACATGACGAACGTGGTTGGGCTGAAGGTCGTTCAAGGTCATTCTCCGGCCTGCGCGACGACGGCTTTACGTAGCGTAGTGAAGCTTTTCGCTTGAAAAAAAAAAGCTATGGGGCTAAGAGGACTCATGTTAACATTATAGCGAGTCTTTAATTTACTCCTTCTACGACAGCATGCTTCCTAGGTCGCCCCCAACGTTTCGGTCACCCCGTCTTAGGTCCAGAAGACAGCCCAGGAGTCTCCGCATGTACTTCCGCAGTCGCGGTTCTAGTTTCAGACGATCCTGGATCGAGTACTGTTTCGTAGGCAAAAGAACACGCATTATTAAGGCGCTCTTTCGCAGCACGCTGTGACACGTCTTCTCTCGACCGAGAGCAGCTTGCGACTGCCACTCGCGCCAGCGCGCTGCCGTTATATGCAACTTTTCCCACCAAAATCTGGTCTAATCCGGATTTCCCTGCCGTCTTATATTTTGAGGTTCTAAATTCTTAGGGTGAGACAACTTGGGTCCGGTTTTCCAGCCGTCTTAAATTTCGTGGTCCAAAATTTTGGGGGTAGGCGACCTTGGATCCTACTTCTGAATCAAGGAATTTCCTGACATCCAGCAGGTTTTGGTGTGATGATATCGTTTAAAAAAAAAGGTGTCCTCAAAAAACTAAATTCGCTGATTGGCAAGACAGAACTGACGTCACGAGAACGGAGCATTCCTATTCGCATTAGTGAAGTGATATCACCGGACCGGAGCATTCCCACTGACTGGAGGGAAATGACACCACTAGACCGGAAGCGACGGCATTTTCATTAAAGGCATCAACGGCTTCTAATGTTTTTGCACTGCCAATGCATAATGTAATTAAGTGTCCCTGTGAATTTTTTTTTATTCTGTCGCTATTAGTAGGCTCCGCCTTTGATTCCGCAGCGTGAAAGTGACATCACTTGCTAGCTTTCTACTATCGAAAGTCACGGAGAGAAGCTTTCATTGATAGAGATCCAAAGGAATGGATCGAAAAGAGATTCAATTCGAAGCAGGCCTCCGTTCTTGTCCATGATGTGGGGTTAAACCAGAGAGCGGAAGTGGAAATGTGTGCAGTTTTCCAGCCGGTAATTGTACAAGATGATGGGGGGTTGTTATTCACGATGAACGTGATTTGTACACTAGTGATTGTCGTCGAAAAGAAGCTCCGTTTGAGTTTCGCGCACACACGTTATTAAAGCTGGTCTGGCTGTCTATAAAGGGAACCTTCAGCTTTCTGTTTTGTAGGAAAGTTTGTAGGAAGGTTTTCGGATGCTTTTAGAGGGACACGCAGTAAAAGCGCATCCAACTTTTAGTTCTTAGTAAAAGTAATTGTTTTCCTTTTCGTGGCTCAGTTAGCTCCTGTCCAGCTGGAAAACATAAATGATTGCTTAAAGTTTTGTAGTTTAAAATGGAATTTTTTTCCGGGTCTCTCGGTTAGAACTCGTAGAGTGCAATGAGGACTTTGTGACTGCCCCTGGAAGTGACTGGTCGTGCAAAAAAAAAAAAAAAAACGCGCTTGATGTCACCCGCAACTATTTCGTAAAAAGCCTAAGCGCTGGCAGTACCTCTAATTCGGCTCTGGGTCTTTTCGAACTTTTGGTCGTTTCTTGTTCTGTCATGGCATTTCTGCGTAAGAGAAGTTGCGTGAATCTTGCCCCGGTCCTTAAGCACGAAACTGCAGCCAGGTGTGCTTACAGCTGAATCTTCTTAGACGACTGATAAACGGGGACTTTTCAACACGGAGGAAAACAGACTACCTTTATTAGCTCAACTGGCCGCTTTATTAAGCTAACCATTAAGGTTAAATTCAAAACTTCCCTCCCTTAGCGCGAGTTGGGTTGAATAAAAAAATCCAGTTTCGCAGCTTGTTTTGTCATATAACTGACCCGGCTGAGCTCCAACGAGAAAGAAGTTCAACCAATCCATCTTAGGCTGCCGGTGCAATTTAGAAGGATAAAGAAAGATAACGAGCTAAGATCATGGAACGCTTGTAGGTATATTGTCTGCGCAAGGTCTTCGGAAGGGTTTTTTTCTGCCCTCGTTGTTGTTGATCTCATTCTACTTTATGAAACTCCTGTCAGCTAGGGCTTCTGTCCATACCAATTCAAAGAACTTCTTAGAAAAAGGCTGTCTTTCTTCTTAAACTCAAGAAAAGAGACCAGGTGGAAGCTGAATTGAGTGGTGCACAGTTGAGCCATTCTTTATTTCTGCAATTTTCTTCAACGCTATCAATGCAGTGGAACAAATGAGATTAAACCTCAGTAGCCCTTTTTTAATTTTGTAGTAGGCTGCTACTGGTCTCCGGAACGCTAAAACGAATCCAGAAAACAAGCAAGATATTGGTTTTTGTTCATCTCAGCAGCGTCTTTTTGCAACGATATGGTTTTAAGAAGTGCGGGGCACCAGGAAATAGGATAAAAAATATATATATATATATATACTATCGATCAGAAAGCAAAAAAAACTAAAAAAAACTGAAGGTGGCATCTAGTTAAGCAACGAGGAAAGAAAAATGCCACTTGTTCCTGGTTTCGCGAACACCGCCGCGTTCCCAATCAGATATCGATCGTACTTTGGCAGGTTTTCACAATTTACGGCTTCTTCGGTGACAGTCACCGCATCCACCATTACTCTCGCTACAAAACTGCCCCCTTTGCCGGGAGAATTCTTTTCTTCAACCCTAAGTTGGGACATGCCCGCCCCGCTCAGCAACAATAAAAGATACGCGGTTACCTCCTTTCGTGCTCTGAGCTCGGATTGAAAGAAGCAATCAAAAGTAGACGAAAATAGTTCTTGGTGTTCGCGTTTCTCGTTTCGTCCAACTTTCTTTCGTTTTATAGTTTTCTTTTTTTTTGCACCAACGTGTCTCATCCGAGCTACCTCCCATTCCTCTGATTTTTTTCCCCCGTTTCTTCCTTCATTGGCGCTTGAAGCCGGGCAGAAAATAAGTTACCGTCTTCCTGCCTCCGTGTACCATATACAATAGCCGAAGCCAGCGCGACAAGCGGCATTCTCTTCAGGAGGCTTTAAGAAATATGGCTTCTTACCTAAGTCTACTTATATATTTTTTTTTCACTTCTAAGACGGAATTCAAAGTTTCTTCCCCTCTCTTGGGCAACTGGGGCCGAAGAAATGTTAAGGCGGAAAGTTAGCGCGAAGAGGTCGCTTACGAAAGGCCGAACAAACCAGTGACAAATAGCGTTAGACAGGACTGAGGTCTACAAATGAAACGCGGGATTGCGGGGTGCCGGTCCTTCGGTTGGAGGTTTCTTGTACTTTTCTTTTCTTTTCAGAATATATACAAATATAAAAAATAAAGAGAATGGGCTGCGCTTGCAACTTATTCCACGGCGAACACGTTTAACAAGACTAAAATACTAAGAAAAAATTAGTTTTCATTGACACAAAATGTACGTGCGTTGTTAGTTGGATATTCAGTTTATTACTCGCCCTATAATTATAAGGCGTTCTATGCTTTCTTCAAGTGGTGAATGATTTTTAATGGCTGATTTGGCTTAGCCACCTAGAATGTTATTATTACTGACATTGACATAAAAGGAGATGTTGGTGCCTGATTACGGCGCAGGCTACTCCTTTTCACATAATGGAAGAAAAAAAACAGAAACTGGTGACATAACGGTTAACAAAGCGCCGCTCAAACAAGTACAATTCAGAATACAATTGATACAATGGACATGCCAGAAATGCTAGCATAAAATATAAAAACAGAATATAAACAATGATAATGCCTGATGGTATAAAACGGGAATATACTATAAGAAGTCGTATGTTTTAATCACAGTAAACTATATAAGAGCCGAAAATCGAATAAATGAAAAATAAACAATCAGAAGCAGTAATAGCGATATCAGGTACATCAGACACATGATAGAAACACATAAAAATAATTCCCAGGATTTTGGAGAACACGAGTCGAGGTGAACAATCACAGAAATTCCTCAAGTCAAGCAATATCAAGCACCTCCCGACGATGTCTCTGTCCTCGAGGAAAAATTTCAGTGCTATAATCGCCTGTCCCTGCAGCCCATACGTAGGCTATGGACCTAATACCTTTTTGGAGACTGGAAGGCTTTTTATCAATGATGGTCAAGTCCCTCTTAAGTCGGGTCCTAAAACTATCATGCTAAAGGGTACTTCTCTGAGCTAGTCGGTTCGCTCCTTTAGTCCTGTCTGTTTTGCGCTGTACCTTTTCCTGTGAATTGTCATGCTCTAGGCAATCCAGTAACAGATGAGGTATACACCCTCAACCTCGTGACCACATCACATCGTGGGTTGTCTGCACGCCCAATTTTATGTAGAAAGTGATTCGTGTAGGCTGTTCCCAATCGTAAGCGGTCAATGAGAGTTTCTAGACTTCTTCTGAGTGATAGTGGAATTGTAAACCGTGAGAGGAGGGTCGATTTTATCAAAGTTAGAAGTTGTATAATTTGGCTGGAACCGCATTTTTTCGCTCATATTGACTCACATGTACCTTAAAAGATGGCGATTTTCACATCCTGGTGATGGCAGGCTAGAAGTTGCAGAATTATCACGAGCTTGCCTAAACGCTGCATTTGCTTCAGTGTTTCTTCGAATAAAGCAATGCCTGGGTATACATTGAAAGACTACTAAATGCTGCATCTTGAACACCTTGGAGAATTCTTTAAGTGTTTCGTGAGCCAAACTTGTTCCAAACTACAATCGTTGCACTGTGGAGGCATTTTAATGCGGGCTGCGAGTCGCTGAAAATCATTAACCTACATCGATTTCATACTGATACTCGGAACTATAGTGTCAAATAAATACCATATATCTCACACGCCATTGACAATGTCGCGCAAGCCAGTTTAACTGCTCGTCGCTCATTCAGCTCTTGAATTACGAATGCAGATGTCGATCAGTTTTTAAGACTTCAGCCATCAATATAAAAATGAATATAGACAGGCTACTGCATGTGTGTTTGGTACCTGGCTAACTGAGGAGCAGCATGTACCATCATGTCACGTGTTCTAATTATCTCTTGGACAGACAACCTGATTTTAGGGGTGGACAGTAGCCACGGGGGAACGTTATATCTCGTTTAGAATATGAGTGTTCTAGGAACACATGATGAATTTTGCTTCCATCATGACCCTGTAGCGCGGTAACAGACGGGTGTCTTTCACGTTGGGACATTACTCAGAAAATGTGCCGGCAAGTCTCAGTTGTTAGCAATACTTGATATGGAGGCTGCTGCAGTAGTAGTAGCTTACGTAACTCCCAAACACACTCGAAGACCTCTCACTATCATCCTCTGTTAGCACTCTTCTGTGGTTCGCGAAAGGCAATGCAGTATCGGGGCAGAGTACACAATTTTTAAGATTAAGGTTGTTGTTATGTAAGCTGATGTTTATTCTCGAACCTTTTGGCTGTTTTGAAACAACCAGCCAATTTACCCCACTATGGCGTTGCGTTAATCTGTCTAGCGACGCCCAGTTTCTTGATATTCATTTGTATGCTTATCTGAATACATGTTTAAGCTCGCTGCTGAGTAAACATACCAACAGGACACTTTCATATTACATAATCCCGCTCATGATGACTTACCTATGGAACATAAGCCTCGTTAAGACCAGCTGAGTGTCAAGAGTGGTAATTCATCCGAGAAGCTTAGCGTCGCGTAGACCTTTTCCGAAACCAGGATTATACACTCTACTTCCTTCGCTGCTATATTCAGCCGGCCAGAAAGAAAGACGAAGAAACCAAATAAAGGCAAAATCGGACCAGAAGCTTCTCAGCGAGTAGCTTTGATCCGCCTCACCACTGCGAAGCGTTTGCCAAGCTGGATAATACTCCTCATTACGTCGGGGCCCTTCTCAACGGCACGTTTCTGAGCCTTTCGCGTCGCGTTAAGTCCCTGCAGCTTTTTCTTGAACAAAGATGCTGAAATTAGCACTTATCTACTAGTTTAATAAAGAAAAAGTGCGCAGAAAGTTGAACGACCAAGGAACAGAAAGCTGCAGTTAATTCTACGCGTATTACCTTTCCTTCAATACCCGAAGTGCAGCGGTCATCGAAAAAATACCCCTGAATAACTAACTACTCACTGCATAAAAAAGGACACGAAAAACAAAATATAGATAAAAAGGGATGTTTCATTGTCGGAATGGGGCGGGCTAGTCAGCTCTTAAAACTAACTTGTCTTACAGAAAATGAAGCCTACTTTCTTCAATCGAAATTAGCTCATGTTGTAGACGAGGTTTTAGATAACCACATTCGTCGCATGTTATGCCCCTTAAAAAGTAAAAACAAAGATAAGAAGCAAAAAGAGAGAAAGCGAAGGATTGTAGCATTAGTGTTTTCTTGCTTTCAGTCTTGTTCTTGTTTGAGTCCTCTGACTAGGCTACTGCGGCAAAAACAAACGACCTACACCAGCATAGTTAGGATCATTGCACGAGCACCAACATCCCCTACACACTCGCACATTCGCACGCACGCGCGCATGATGTGCACGTGAAAAACACGCCCAACGCCTTGTACCTTCATGCACGAGTCCGTTTTAACAGACGTGCGGTCAGTAAGAGTCTTTTACCACTCACCCGAAGCTCTGCGCGCATAAAGCCCCGTTAACCTGGGAGTCGCCAGAACGCGCTTTCACTGTTCGCACGTTGCGAGGGCCTTGTCGCCACAGCCTACTAACGCTGCACGCGCCAGCGAGCGCAGGCACAAATTAGCTCGTTCTTCCTAATCAAACAGAGCCCCCCACGTTTCTTTCACGTCCTCCCTCGCTTCGGACCGGCTCCGACTGCGAGCAGGCCGCAAGGAAAACAGCTCGGCGAGCGTAAACGCAAACGAGCGCTGGCATTAGCATGACGGCGGCTGCGAGGCCGTTTGGCGCTCCTTCATAAACCTAATTAACCGCCGTGCCGTCCCACGCTCGCACCGGCCCTGTGTGGACCGCCTGCGCCACGTGGAAGACGCAGCGCGCTGCCTCGCGGGCCTTGTTGACGCTTCGCTGGAGCCGAATGAGTGGTTGCTTTCGCTGCGAGCAGAGCGTGTGTGTAACGCGTGGAAGCTTCCCTGAAGCAACCGCTAGGGTGTTTTATTATACGGGGGAGGACGGGTTGGGTCTCGCAGGACTGTGCCGAGGTGGTACGTGTGTCGTGTGCAGTGCGCGAACCTTGGCAAGCGTGCACAGGTGCTTCTGTCTATGTCTGCGCATGCGTGCGTTATGGGGTGGGTACAACAAAAAAGCGTGTATTTGCACGTTCTATACGTTTTTTTTTTATTCGAGAAATGTGCCAGGAGGCATAAGTTATACAGGGTGCCTTGTTTTATTTTTCCAAGATTACTGAGCACGTTTATAGTACTTCGTGCACGAAAGGTACAGAAGCAGTAATTCGTATAAGTTCGACTGAGTGTTCGTGTTGGCCTGAACGAAGTTCTTGGAAATTGCATTGTTTTGCATGTTTAAGCATTGTTGCGCCATAGAAACGATGTCCAATTATATTTCCACACTTATTTTAGTACCATTCGTAGATTAGGCGTAGGGAGACAAAAAATATTTTTGGGACGTTGTCTGAGATATCATGGGTTTTCAAGCTTGAAATATATATATTTTTGCATGAACCAGTAAGGAGAGTTTTGTGGCTGACTTCACCGCCGGCTAGTTATTTTCGCGCAGAGGAAAAAAATCACACTAGGATTGGCGGCGTAATACACAATAGAACACACGGTTGCTTCACGGTTTTGGCAGAGCGTATCTCTCAGTGTTCTCGATAAGAAGTAACCCACATACACCGAAACAACAACAACACAAAAAACACATCATTTAGAAGTTTTGAAAATTTCGCCGACGTGTATTTCCAAACGCCCGGTTTAAATAGCAGCGCCCACAAATGTTCGCCTAATGAACCTATCTTTCTTCTCGAGAGGTACACGTTCAGAGAAGAAAAAACAGATAAAAATACATTTGGAGCGACAGCGAAGCGCTGCTAATGGCTCAGGTACGAAATGCAATGAAATCGTGTGCCCGAAGCTCCCGACCGCTCTGCCTCGCGGTCCGACATTCGTACCTTTCTTTCCGAAACTTTTTCTCATGCCTCTCTTCAGAGCAGCGCCACTCGAAATCGCGGTGGGCATGTCCTTTCCTAAGCACACATTAAAGGACGCGTAAAACATTAGCCTCGAGCTCCCGCTACCGAACGGAGTAAACGGTCTCAGTGCGCGAGCAGAACGCATAGAACAACGTGGAAAAGGCATACATTACACCTGAGACAGCACCAAAAACAGATTGCAATGAACGGAAGGAAGAAATGGGCGATAAAATCGTAAAAAAATCATAACTATGTAAAGAAGTGCAGAAGCACATGAACTAACGTACTCAATTAGAAAAAAGAAGCGGACCATGCTCAAAGCGGGGAAGGTGTTCACAGCTGCGCACCTCTCCCGGGTGCCGTTATAAAGGTCGGTCGGCGGGCGGTATTGCGAGGAAGGAAAAGGAAAAAAATAGAAAAGGCTGGAAGAGGAAGGAGAAAGGTGTAGGAGAGGGTAAGCAAATAGACAAGGCAGCTCACGGGAGAGCACTGTAAACGGACCCGCGTGCCCAGCGGCATTCACTGCTATGCGTCCTCCAGATTTACGACTTCCGACGGTCCGCTCGCGAGCTCGCCAGGACACACGTTCGCGAAAAGAATGGCGCGAAGCGTCGGCGGTGCGACTCTCTCACCCTCCCCATCTCCCTCTCTCTCTCTCTCCGTCTGCGAAGAAATATGAAATGAATAGAGAGGCCATAGCGAGGACTGAATGGAGTGAGCGATATAGCTGGTCAAGAGGGAGAGAAAGACGCCCTCTACCGCAGCTTGCCAGACTGCTGAGCGGGAGCTGCTCTGTGTGCGCTCTATATAGGACGTCACCGAGATCGGTGGCGTGCCGCAGGCGAGAAGCGGCGTGAAGGGAGGAGGTCGGTTATGGGCACCGGCGGGCAATACTAACTGTCGCGGCTGCGTGGAATCCGAGTTATGAACGGTTGTTTTCCGCCCACACATCTCCCCTTGGCCTTTCGGTGCAGCCGTCTAGGGTTTCTTTCTCTTTGCAAGATGTGCGGGTGCGTTTGCACATCTGGCCTCGTGGGTCGCTCGCTTCGCGGCTGGCGATGTGTGCGCTATAGCACCTACGCTAAATTGAGTGTCGAGGCTAATGAAGAAGAATGCGTCGCAAAGCGAAATGTCGCTTTCTCCGACGCCCGCTAGCTGTTTCGCTAGGCTTCAACTCGCACGTGCTCTGACGAAACTGGCGTGTACGGCTGCGTTTTTTATGAGAATGGCGGTGTCTACGTGTGAATGTCGATTGTGTTCTCGCTTTACAGCGTTGCAGATGCTATTTTTGTAATGTTTCGCGACAGGTATGAAAGGGAAGATAAAATAACATGGTCGTGGTTTTTGTGCACTCGCCTCCACACAAAAAGGTGTGGCTGGTGTTTTAATGTCAGTCTCTTCTTCACAAGTGAGCAGCTTTTGCTCAGAACAGCGTAACGGTGCGTCAGCATATTCTTCCGTAAAATTCCAGGCATGCAGCATTTGCAAAAAATATGCTCATTCATTATATGTGGTCTGCCTTTGTTTCTATTCAAATTTTTCTACGCACGGCAACATTTCAATAAAGATATTAACCTTCGAAGTAATGCACACTTTTTTCTACGCTAAAGTAATTTCCTTTGTTAGAAATTCACTAGAACATCTTTTTGGACTATCTGGCGCTTCTTACAATGAAAAATATTGGAAATCGAGGAATATATCGAAATTAATGTCGGATGCTATACACCCCAAAGCGACAACTCGAATAGGTCAGAGGCGATCTTTCTGTCGGAATAAAGTAATGTAATGTTCTGGAGTGATAGTAGAGAGCGAAAGAAAAATAATCTGCGCAGAAGAAATTTTTCTTGTACTCTATTTCACCTTAACAGCTCTACTCATTACTTTTCTGATGATTCGTGTAATGCGCACCCAGTGTTATCTGACGTCTATTGCAGATGAGATAAACTGAAACGCGAATGAGATTACGCGAGATGAAATTAGGTAATAATGGGGCCACGATCGAGTGGTAACTATGCTCCACTAAAGAGGCTAGCTTTGTTTGCCTTCGTCCGATTAAACAAGCAGCGGTCCGCACCGAACGAGGCGGCAAACAAGGCGTTGCTTCGCAAACAAGGCTACAACGCCAGCAGCGCAATTACCGCAACGAAGGCTGTTTGTTGTTCCCCTCTTTCGCCTCTCCGTGCTCGGACCGTGGCAGCCCGAGCCTCATATATGCATGCAGCGGGGTAACTAGGTAATTAGGCCAACGTTAAAACTAACTGCCACCTGGAGTTGCCAACTGGCGCCTCGCCCGCTGTGGAAGCCGTTTTCAAAGGTGCGCGTCTAAACTTTTTGCTGGGGAAGGTTTTGCTCACGTATGCTACTTTCCACTTCGGCTGGCGCACACGCAGAAAATTCGCAGTGAGAATAGGTTCCTAGCTGTTTTTACCAATCGCGGACAGGAATCGTCGTCCACGGCTTAGTGCTGTCTGTGAAGCGTGTTTGGTCTAGGAAAAACGTAGGTGTTTACGAGCGTCTTGTTACCACGCTGGAACAGCGCCGAGTAGGCCAGAATTTATGAAAATATGAGGCGTATACATTTTAAAGCGAAAGCTTTACTACTCCAGCCAGCGAGCCATTTCGGCTCGTCGCGCCGTATGTCATATGCATGGCCCACGAACGACCTTGAGCCGCCGTTGCCTGGCAACGCCATAGCCGCGCTCCAACAGATGGCGCCGCCGTCGCCGCTCGCTCCCCTAGATGTGATCCGCTGAGGTAGAGAGAGGAGGTGTCTCTATATATATATATATATATATATATATATATATATATATATATATATGCGCGTCGCCTCAGTGTATTGTAGTCTTTATGGAGAGCGCAAAAGAGACGCAACAACGACAGATTGAAGCGAGGAAGAGACAACGCGCTCAAGAGACACCAGAAGAACGCGCCGCACGACTCGAGAAGCGTCGTAACGAAGATGCGGCTAGAAGTCGTGCCACGTCCCCTGAGTGACTCCTCAACTGCGGAAGAGACCGGTTTGAGTTCTTCAGAGCGTCGGAATGAGACGCTGCGTAGACGACGTGCCGAGGAAACGAAGCTTTCGCAATTCGACTTGGGTTAACCAGAGCTATACCACAGCCGTTTTTTTTTTTTTTCAGGGAATGGTCTTTCTTTTTTTTTCATCCCCACTGAAAAAGAGAGCGCCTAGAGTTTGATACGGGAGGCGGTTTATATGCCAAATTGTGGACCTCCTAAATGTTGCATATGTCCGAAACTGATCGCGTTCTATTCTACGTGATATCTAGCACAGAACGGCTAGTCGTAATTTGCTTCAGCCATTGGCCGGGAGTCGAACCGTCAGCCACAACATGCATGGGCGCCAATGGGGACCAGTCGACCTCGCATCAGAAGCTCATTACAATGTGTGGGTTGTATGTGGTAGTACTTAAAGGCACACAACGGGGCTCTATGCTGTCGCATTGGCAGACAATAAGTGATTATGTGTGACAAGGATTATGTGTGACATAATCAGTGATTGTGCGTGGCAATCCGGGATTATGTGTGATAATGCAATGTGTGACAAAGACAGCTTCGCCGGTAGAATGGTACCAAGTCATGCGAGCTGGTATTTGAAAACTGAAACCACAGCGCGGAGGACAAGGTAAAAAACGACAAGCTATTGATGAGAAAGCCGCACGCGTCCTGTCTGTGAATTATTTCCTAGTAACCTTTCCTCCGCGCAGTGTATTTAAGCATGATCGGCATGACGACGATTATTGAAGCATTCTCTGTATTTTACACTGGATGACCCACAAAACACGTTTTGGAATGGCCTGATAGGAAATGATAACGCACCCTTCGCATCATTGTGACACAAACCGTCGATTATCTACGCACATTTTGAGGTGAAGGAATTAGGTGTGCGTTGATCTATTCAGTAGAAAGCACGCAAATAACTGTGCTGATATTGATGCTTGGGCATAAGTCATTTCAAACCAAGTCATTGTTTTATATAAAGCCAGGCACCCCCATAGTGGTAAGATTGGTCTTCTCCGCAATATGGCTCTTAATGTCCAGAAGCACACTTTACAGGATACACATGAAAACTGACATAGCACGCGGTTAACGTACCATTGAGGCACTTCAGCCTTACTTGCGCAGCTAACGAAGAAACAGGGCATTGCGTGCACGAGCCTTCAGGAGAAACGCCAACAACGTATCTCCGCGGAAACCCTAGAGATATGATGGTTAGGATAGCGTTCACTTCTGATCACAGGTTCAAGCGTTCAAGGCTACCGAATGTTTGACAACCTACGCCTCTCGTTGGTGGTTACAGAGAAACGGTGTTTGTGCACAAAAATTCTGTTTCTTTTTCGCTCAGCGTCGCAAGTAATTATTTGCATTTTTTTGTTGATGGATCCAGTACGTACTTCGAGAGTGCGCGGGGTTGCTGGCAATGTGTCTCGTTTGTTTATAAAAATGAGGCAACTTCCTGCATTTGCCCTGCAGTATGTTTATAAGAAAATGACGGATGATTTAGCGTGGTGAGGCCAAATACGAATTATGTGCGCAAGGATTTCGGTTAAGCGATGCGCCACTGCCCTTCGATGGCAGGCGCTACCACCGAAAGGGGGGGAGGAGGCCTGTGAGACTCAAGTCACTCTTCCCGAGCAACCTCTCGCGACCTGTCATTAAATGCGGTGCCACCTTCCACGGTGGACAGGCTGTGATACGTCACAAGATCAAGTGACCTAGGTGCCTGGCTCCAGACAAGCAAACACACAAAGTCTGAAAGCGGTGAATGGCTACTGTATGTGCTAGCGAACTAAAAACTCCAGTTATTGAGACGGAAACAGTCAATTGAAACCTAGCATTTACTTCGGCTCATGATGTCGACGGCTTTTTGGCGCACAGTGCTGTCCGTGCTGACAAGGTATCAGGTGGTTTCCTGAAAAACGAAATGCACGAAGACGTGAAATATTCAGGGAAGGTTTTCAGTTTGGCATCAGCCGTGGCAACAATTGTTTTGTTGTTGCTAGGTACCAAGACAATCTCAAGGACATGTGAAACAAACTTGCCGGAAATGCAATATTTTTTTTCTCTTCCTCATTTTATTTTCTTGTAGTCAAAATGTTTAGGTGAAACAAAACGCCACTTTTTGTGATTATTCGGAACACAATGGTCTAACATAGTTTCGACTCTGAGATGGTAAAGCGACTGCCCTGAAAAAAGAAATTAAATGTTTGAGCCCCGGATCTCGAACAATTTTTTTTTCAACTCCAAAGCTTCTAAGGAATTCATGTAGAACTACTTTGCAGCAGTATAGCTAGGATTACGGAAATGATAATAAGACATTACTTCATTGATATTTTGTTTTATGCTATCGCGGAGTGTGTCTGCTCTTTCTATTCCAATATAAGGTTTGTTTTTCCTGAAAAATTTCTTTTTTGTAACATGCAACAGGTTTGGCAGACTCCAGTGGCAGCGCGTTTCAAAGGAGCTCTTCAGATCACGGTGGACATAAACGTAGCCAGAGGGACGCTCAGCCATCCAGGTCAGCCACGCTAAACGACAGGCTGCGCAAAATGCTCATTGAGGTGAGTCCTCCTGAAAATTCTTTTGCGTGTTTTAGCGAATAGGAAATCAGGGATTGGGATGTGGGATGGTGTGTTCTAGCGGCTTAGTTGATCAGATGATGCCATTAGCCGTGGTTAGGAATCTTTTGTAACCCTGGTTCTAGGTCGAAAACTCAGCCCTTCCTTATCTGCATTCATTCATTCATTCATTCATTCATTCATTCATTCATTCATTCATTCATTCATTCATTCATTCATTCATTCATTCATTTGTTCGTTTTGGTGGGTTTATAACCTGGCGTAACAAGTTATGGATGTGAGCTGCATACAATTACTTATTGGTCACCTTTCCTTGAAAACCACTTTAGGTGAAGAGAAGAATTTATAAAAATTATAAGAAATAGGTGGACAAGATTTGAAACCGGTGACGGAGATAACCCAATCAAGTTTCTCATTTACATCACCTATTGCATATAACTGAAGGGGCGAACGAGCAGGAAACGCTTAAAAGAACGTCTGGCTGGACAAGTTGGTAACTGTAACTGTACATCTTTTGTGTGTTGTGACTGTAACCTGTAACCAAAGATGAACAGGAAACGCAAATGAAGGAACGTTTGGCGAGTCGCTCCTGTGCACCTCGGTGAAGAAAAACGCGCACGTGCACATCGAGCTGCCGTCGCTTCAAGCAAATCACTGCGTCGAGAGGTGAATCACAAACTCTTTTTTTAATATTTCACACACACGTGCTACCGTTGGAAAAGATCCTCTCTCCGTCGCGACTCCGCAAATTGATGCGGGCATGCGGTGGGTCTTCTTCCTTTCTCGAAGTCTCCCTGCGTTAAATTGTTATTCTCTCATTTTTGAGGGCACCCACCGTGCATGAGCAATTCCGCCTGTTTATTCACATATTTCTCTCCCAAATATAAATAAAATCGAGAACTCTATTTGCTTCGCTATCTCCGACAAGCATCGCGGGAGGCCTTGCTGTATTTCTCCTCCAGCCCAAACCGCCTTTTGCGCATTAAACGCACGTTCGCGCAGAGAAACAAGGCGGCGGAACCCTTTATCTCGCTTCTCTTGCTGCCGAGCGCTCGGCTAGCTCATCTCGAAATCCGAGCGCGAGGCTTTTTTCCCAGATTTCTTTTTTTTTCACGAACGCAACTCCGAAGAACGCTTGCCCGGCAGGCCTGGCACGGCAGGCATAGTAGTTGTATGCGGAGGCGCACACACATACGCCAGGAGGCGAATAGAAATCAGCTGCATGTACGCCGATAGGAGCACTGGCGGCCGCGTGAGCGGTGGACGAAGCGGCCAACACAGCGATACGAGGCCCGCCACTGCCACGCCATCTCCTCTAGCGCCGTATTCGGTTCGAAACAAGGAGGGGGGGGGGGGGGGGGGGGTTCTGGCCACGAATCGCTGATCCACTGCCTATCGGATGGTGTGTGCTGGAGGAAGGTGGTTCGTACAAGAATAGGCGGGGAGTGTACGGAAGGGGCAGCGCAGGCTGACGGGCACGCACACGCGCTTACGCCAAGAAACGCGGGGAGTAGACGTCGAAATAAAAGGAAGGAAAAACATGATTTCAGACAGAAAAAGAGAGGGTGAGATCCGGCATTGCAGGCGTGCGCTGCCTATCGGTGCCTTTTCTATACGACTCAGCAGAGCGCGCGATCCTCTCGCAAGAGCTCACTCACGGCATGCGGGAGCAGAGGCGGACCCTGGCGCAGCCTGCCTAGCACAGCGATGCTCGAGTCACGCTACGCGCAGGCACGGCACGTCCTCGTATTTTCCCCCTTTTATTTGAGAAAGGTTCGAGGAGCTCCGCTGGCAAGCGCCTAACGCTGCACTGTCTGCTACTTTGCGCTTTCGATCTCTGTCTGTCTCGGATCTTTTTATTTCTTTTGTTTCTGAAATCTGACGCACGTCGATTTTGAGTGGTTCGGAGTCACTGCTCAGGGGAGAAGGTGGCTTTCCAGTAAGCAGAGCGGCCATTTCTCGGTCACTAGTGGCCACAGTCCGTTACCGATATGGTCGTTCAGGGTAACGGACTGGATTCCAAGATAAGGCAAGCCTAGCGGGGGCGGCAGTAAGTTAGGTGGGTGGGTGAGATTAGGGAGCTTGCGGGCATAGGTGGCCGCAGCTGGCACAGGTTTGGAGAGATATGGGAGAGGCCTTTGTCCTGCAGTGGGCGTAGTTAGGTTGGTGATGATGACGATCATGAGAGTGACCAGCCAAAATTGGTGCAGTTGACCAGAGTGGTGATCACCAGGTGCACCTATTTTGTCTATAGTGTAATATCTCTTTCTCACCTGTTAGCGTTACAGCATAGAAGGCGATGTAGATACAGAGGGCGCAGTAAAGTAATTCTCTATTTTCATGCGTCATTCATAAGAAAATATTACAGTTGATGGATATAAAAAGCTTAACAGACGAAGACGAGGTAGAGGCCGAATTTGTGACACAACTGCGCCTTGGTCATTACTCCTTTTTTGTTCCCTCTAAACGCACCTATTTCTAGCAATTAATCGCCTTTGTCTAGGCCACTCTCCCATAGTTGGTACGTGTAATCTTTATTTGAGGTCAACCAACCAAACCTTCCTCGCCTGCGCCTGTTTAGTGCTTTGTAACGATGAATACGTCTAAGCCTTCCAGTTAGCCACTTAATTACAGCTCTTCGCGGAAGCCGACAATTTCATAACATCGCAAAGCTGATAAAGGCAACAGGGGCAGTCTTAACACGCCGAGTTCAATGGCCATTTGCCGAGACTCTCCCATTTCGTTGAATACGCCCTTCAGCGAGAAGACAGCGCCGACTAGTAACTAATTCATCCGTCTGCCGCACACGCTGACTGACAGCAACAACACTGCCGTCTAACAAGGGCCGAGGCAATCGAGGCGTGAAGAAGAGGCGAGATAGGCAGCCAGCGGGAGGCCGCCTCGGGGTTATCGACTAAAGCGTGCCCATCAATTGTTGGCCGTGCCTTCCTTCATTTCGGGGACTCCGGGACGACCGGAGCGACAAGCGGAGCCTGTGAGTGGGATGCGAGCAGACGTGGCTTACGGGAAAAGGGGGCTGACGGATGCCTTCGGCGCGGGAAGCCCGGTCACGTAGCCGGAAACCGAGAGGGAAAAAAAGGAAGCGGACAGAGATAAGGGAAAGAAGAACGCGGGCTGTGGGTGAAGTGTATCCCTCTAAGAGCCAGAGCGATAGGGCCGAAGGAGCCACGCTTTGATATTCTTGCCGCAAGCTCCGCTGCTCGCACTTGCCTCTGTTTAGTCTATCCCGCCGCGTTTCCTTTTCTTTCCCCTTTCTTTCTTGATGCCATGAGACAAAGCTTTTCCCCGTGGAGAGGCTGGGGACTGGACGTCTCCTTTCCAGCATCCCTTCGTTCCTTTTTAACCCTATTCCCCATTGGCCATTCTCAGCCCGTACGAGCACGCATCCTTACGCAATCGCAACCGCGTGCACGGACGCTACTATGAAAGGGTTACGATTCCGTATAGCTAAAAGAATAAGAGCAGAAATGAAACGAAAGAGTGGTTCTGGTCGAATGGCGTAAAGAGCAGAGCTCGCAGCATGCTGCCGAGGAGCGTTTCTTTTTTTTATTGTGCCTTATTTTGGCCCCCACAGCCCCTGCATAGAACTTGTTTTGTCTTTGGAAGTGCGTTATGGTTTATTACTTCACTGAAGAAGACATGCGGGGTATGTAATTTCGTATCTTATCGGAGTAATTAGTTTTAATATGGTTACAAGTTCACTGTCGGGATGTCTATTATTAAGACTCACAAACTGGATAAAGCGAAATGCAAGAAATCCTGCGAAAGATCGCACGTAGGGTGCGCGTCAGCCAATCAGTTTGAATCAAAACTGAACCGATGCCCTCCACTACGGCGCTTCTTTAGGTCCACAGCGTTGCTCTGACACGTGAAAATTCCGCAGTTCATTAAATCTCTGTTTCGTTTAACCAGGTTCTTCATCTGTTATTTGTCGATGATGGTGTAAATCAGTGATGTTTATGTTCGGCGCATTAAATTGACATACTCAGTTGACGCAAATATATCGGAATTCTCTTTACGGAGCGACGAATTTATGGGAAGTTTACAAGTCCGTAATAAACGCATTATGCAGTATTTTTCGCCGCATATTGAACTCGTCCCTGTAAACAAAGCAAAAAAGAAAACGCCGCCGTGCGGGCGAGTGTCGTCACTCGTAGTTTAAAGCTAGCTTTTTCGTGGAAATTAAAAGTCTTGGATGAATGATACACAGAAGACACAAAGAAAGCATCCACGCCGAGAAGGTGGGGCGATAGGACGGGATAAGTATAGAGACTGGGCGAAAACTAAGTTTTTTAATGAAGCATTTAACAACAACAAAAAATCCCTATGATGATCTGATCGTGAGGTTTAGGGCTCAATTGCGGAGCTTAGGTATAGTAGATAATTTTACTCGCCATATACTTTCAAAACACTGACGACGCATGTTATTAGAAATAAATACGGCTGGGGATTCCTTTGATGTTTCGATCTAGGATGTTGCCGCTAAAAGTTAGAAGAACTGCACGTGCCTGCAGGCCAATTTTCTTTCAAAATTTCTCTTTTGTGCCTTGGTGATTTGCATCAAGGGTTTTAGGGAATGCATTTAGGCGGCGACGTTTGATCTGCTTAATTCACTTGGTCAGACGCGCTGCCATCTCTCCCTGAGGAATCTTCCTTGAAAGCGGCACTTCCTTCAGAAATGCCTCAGTAGTAACTAAGTTGGCGGATATGCTCATGCTTTGCTATACGAATCAAGTGAAGGTAAATTCGCTTATCGCTCGCGAGTTGGAGACAGTGGAGTGAAGGCTTGAATAGCACTTTGGGGGAAAAGAGCAATATCACCGGCCTCTGTTTGGTTCTCTATGCTTGTTCGAATACTTCCCGTCTTATACTTTTCACGTAGCCAGGCCTATAATTCCTCTGAACTTTTAGCTTTAAATAACTTTCCTGTACTCCCATAGTTTTTAGGTGCTCTAGTGAGTTCCTGATAATGCGTCAGTTCATCTATGAAAGCGAGGCTGCCTTTGAAAAAAAAATACAACTGGCAGATAGCTAAAAGCATGCCTTCGATACCAGCCGAGGGGGAGCACATTTGAATCAAAACTCAATACAGACACCTAAGAGTACGTGAGATTTTGGTGTGTGTTAAGTAACTGATGTGGTTGACAAAAATTCGGAGCCTTCTGCTATGGCTTGCCTTATGCTCACAGCGTTGTTTGGCATACAACAACACAATCAATCAATCAATCAATCAATCAATCAATCAATCGATCAATCAATCGATCAATCAGTCAGTCAGGCAACCAATCAGTCAATAAATCAATCAATCAATCGTCAGTTCGTCGCTTGGTTTATTTATTGGTTTATTATCAAGTACTATTTATTTTTTTACTGCAAACGGTGTAGAAAACAAGCTGGTCTTTGATCATATGTCGCAAACACGCGCCTTTAGTCATATCATCATAGATAGTCTTGCTGAAAGTTCCGCCCATTCTCATTCTTATTTTTTCCCGATTCGGAAGTTCCCCTGTTCAGGAGGACGATTCGTCGGTAGAGAAATGACGCGAAAGAAATTGCAGGTAGGGCTGGACATTTTTCTTTATGAACAGGAGAGCCCATGAGCATGAAAGCAAAGGCCCCTCGGTAGCCCTTCCCATGCGTAGGCGTTACGAAGTTAAGTGTGGTCGACAGGTACCATACAAAGCCCACTTGATTCTCTCAAGGGAACGGATCGAGTTTACTCAAACGAGAACCCCTAAACAGGAAAAGACGAAGCACGTGCACCCGGCCCCGGCGTTCAGGAAGCTGCCTTCTCAGAGCTACGAGACCGCGGCAAAAGCAGGCCAGATTAACAAGAAACGTTAAGCACATGACGCAAGAAAGCACCTGCACAAGAGTTAAGACAGCCGGGGGCGAAAGAAGAGCGCATAGGCGGCACAAAACTGGCGCAGTAACAGACACAGTGCGTGATCCCGAACGAGGGGAGGCCGCCGATCGATGTCTCTTAACAACCAAGGAGGTGCGTGCGAAAAGAGATCCGGGGAGGGGGGGGGGGGGGGGTGAAGGTGTCCGTCGTCTTAGGACGCGCCGCCACCACCAAGACAACCAGCGCGCCGGCTCTTGCCGATGGGATTAGGTAGGCGCCGACACGGGCCGGTTGGTCTTGGCACGCCATCGAAGGCGTTCCTTCTTCACCTCAAACGCTTGGCGGCCTATGCTTCTTGCCGACCTGGCAGAGGAGGAAAGGGAACGAGCTCGCGTTGAGGCTCGGTTCTTGGTGCGTCGCTCGTGGCTTCCGACGGCGGGGATCGCCTCTCCTCTCTCTCTCTCTTCTTTTTCTCTCAATCACGCCTCTTCTGCTCTCACGGCGAGTGTTCTGTCAGCGTGAGAGAGAGCTTGGATTTCGCGTGACAGGGTCTCTGCCCGCCCGCGCTTTGTCCCAGAGAGGAACGAGGATTCCTGGTCCGGGGCCTTTCTGCGGGACACTGCTCGTGGGAGCGATCTATCGTAGCCTTCACAAAGCTTTCGTTTTCCTGCGTCGCCCCTGCGGGCTGCGCATGACCTGGAAGGTTAGAATGCGCAGAAAGTGCTGTTGAATTAGACATAAACACGCGGAGGTTTTAAAATTTTTAGGTGGAGTTCACGTAAGGCGCAGGATTCATCGTCCGATGACACGAAATTCGCGTACTAGTCGAGATTGGTTGCGAGACCTTATGACGTCATCACAACCTGACAAACGGGTTGTGAGCGACCTAGGTTCCAGGTAGCGACCTAGAGAGCATTAGAGTTTACGTCAGGAGCAAACTGTGGCTGTACGGTGTCACCAAATTAACGTGGTTGAGGATACAGAAGAAGGCTACTCGAAATAAATGTCGATCAGTTCAGGGCTTCACTGCAACAAAGAATACAAAAAATGAAATAAAAATGACAAAAGAACTAATATATGCAAATTTCGGTACCGTCACAACATAGAAGAAAGCTGATGCTGCAACTAGCAATCATAACATGGCAGTTGATTGACCGGAAATTGCTAGGAAACACACACAGAATTTGCCTTAGAAGCTGCAACAACTGTCACATCTAATGTTATCGCATTCCACTACTAAGGTGACCTAAGCGTTCCCATAGTTTTTCACTGTAGGTATGCATTGCAAGGTCCAGGTTTGTGCCTGTATGCTTTGATCTTGAGTGTGGCCCGGGGGTTAAGGCTTGTACTACTGAAAGGTTTTAGTGCTGACGTATATGGAAAGCACTTAAGCCTCTTTTTACTTTCACTATAAGTATTTGCATGACTGTAGAGGCTCCACATATCGTCCTCACATTACACGCAACATCGACGGAGCGAACTTAACATTACGCCGCCAGTAATGCTTCGGTGAACGCATACGTGTCAAGTGGGGAGAGATTTCGTACCTACTTGTACACGATGTGGAGATTGGGTAGGAGCATGGTTTAATTTGTCGAGAATGTCGAGGAAACGGTTCAAAAACGACTCAAGTGTAATTTCATGAGTTCGAGAGCTCAAATGAGCGGAAAACGCATATGCGCGTCAGAAAACCAAAAGAAAACATGAATTACCGGCAGGACCTAAAGTCGATATCCGGCAATTTCAAATCTCAAGGATTCCTATATGAATTCGTAACATTAGTGCGTCACCTAAGGTCACATTGTCTTAGCTGGTCATGAAAGAAACGGGAACTCCTGCTATTATCTTCCACTCCGAGAAAGCTACACTCTAAACACTAAGGAGTAAAACGGGGAGTAAGTTGTCCCCTAGAGCACTCCCTTTTATAAAAGGTGCTAGGGGACAGCCTCTTGATGCTCCCATATAGCAGTATTCGTGTTTAGACAGTACTTTATTTCGGCTGACGTAGAACTTCTTATCAAAAACTACACTGCTCGCTTCGAAAAAAAAAAACGAATCGATCTTTATTTTTCCAATTTGGCAATACCAAGATTCTGATAATTTGATTTGCGAAATTTAACTCCTATCTACGTAATTCCCTCCTGCAGAATTCGCTCCCCCTAAGCATTGTTCTATCGTTCCCGATAAATTCCATTACTTGCACAGGCTCTAATGCCGCGCCGACGCGTGAGTATCGTAAGCCGCCTGCTCCCCGAGTCTATTTTTGCTAAATGTAAAGACAGCTGAATAAGAATCTGTCTCGTACTCACAGGCATCGCATGTAGCATTTCAGGAAGTTACTGCAAACTCGGGAGCAAAGTATTGGCTTACTGCGACTCCCCCCTCCCAATAACGGCGGCCGCTCTAGTGTTGACATTAATATTTCGGAGCCTGCCTGCATGCAGGCTCGAGCGAGTTCTCATTTTTCTGCGTCCAGAGCCAAGCCAGGCAACCTTTTGCACTCGCGCGTTTTGCTGCTGCTGCTGTTGCTTACACTGATCCTTTCAGCCAGAGTGCTGGCAGCAAAGCCCACCCGTCAGGCCTTTCCGGGTTTGTTTGCCTTATTGGATTCTCGCGACTGCTCGATGCACACGAGAATGAGCGCGAGACTACGACTGCAGCGCCGCCGCATCTGATTCAACTTTCGTTGAGGGCGAAAAAGTCAATTGCGAGTTGTAACGCGATCCCACCATCCCTTGCTGACACCTTCAAATGATACGAAGCGCGCAGACGCTGCAACCCCACGTTGCTCTTCGCGTGCAAATATAGAGTTGCAAACTGAGACGACAGGAGATTTCGCTCTCTTCATGCTATCTTTTTTTTTCCTTTGATCTCTCAGATCCTCTCAGATCCTGCAGCGTCAATCCCGCGTGCCATTGCTGCGTAAGCTTGAAGGAATGTTGTTCTAGTATTTTTTTTCCCGCCTGATCTTGGGTGCGAGCAGCATAAATTTCAGAACGCATGCACTAAACAAATAATGGCACAATTGCTGCTGACGCAAGTGTAAGTCTATACGCCTCCGACTAAATCTTGTTTAGCAGAGCTTGATTTCGTGTGTTTTGCACTCGACACGTGCTCTGGGTCTGTAGTTTTTCTTTTTCTGTTCTTTTTTTTATTCCTGTGACACACAATGCCGGAGCCCGAAACAGGATCCTATATGTCAGGTTTAGCTCATCCTCAACCCTCATCCTGGGTTTATGTATACGACAGAAATACGCGAGTGTTGGTTCAGCAGCAAAGGTCAGACGCGAAAGAAACAGCAAAGACTACGAAAACGCAAAAACGGAGTGACTTTCTCTCGCGCACCAAAAAACACATGGCGGTTGCCCCGAAGCGCTGTGAAATGAAAGAAAGACATCCGTCAGGACCCGAAAATAAACTTCTGAGTGTAATGAAGAAAAGGTTGCAAGGGAATAAAAAGAGAATTAGGGAATAGTAACGGAGAGAGCGACATCAGATTGTCGAGCAGCAGCGCTGTGGCGGCAGGAGTGTTTTGGCAGCCTCGGAGCAGGTAGAGCGCGGGCGGGAATGAGTGTGGGAGGGTGTGGGCGCCGGAGAAATCTGCAGTGATGTGAAGGACGGAGGACTCGACGCAGATATTCCATTAGATGAAGCTCTGTCCCTCAGGGGAGCCGGCGGCAAATTGAAATGAGTCTGCAATCTGATTGGGACTCGCGGGCAGAGGCCATGCTCGCACGCGTCTCGTGTACCCTGTTGAAAGAGCGAAAAAAAATAACGGAGTCCCCAAAAAGCAAGAAAAAAACAGCAATCGTCAGAGAATAGTCTGTTCAGTGCACCCGAGGAGCCCCCGAAACATGGCTTGGAGTAGAAACTCGTAAAAAAATAAAGGTTGGGGAGCGGGAATTGGGGATGGAAAAGGGAAAAGAGGGAAGGTTCGGAACTTCATTGGCTCTCGCGGAAGCAATTTTTGTACGCGATAATAGCACCCCTTCTCCCCCACCTCCTTACACTTTCCCAACCCAAAGAATGTTCCCGCCTGTCGTTGCCATCACCGGCGTCGACTGCTGTCCAGCGAACGCTGGCGAAGTACAGCGGCAGCGCGAGCATTACCTCCCGGGAGAATAGGTGGCGCCACTACTAAGCTAGGTAACGTTCCCACGTGTAGACGAACCGGTTGATGACGTTTTGTGCGGGTTTCTTTTTGACGTTGTTCGCCGCCAGTCGGCGCTCTCCCGTGAGCGCCTGGCGCATTGTGTTGTGAGAAGCTCGGCGCAGAGCGTTATTTACGTCAGAAGAAGAGGCTCCCAAATACAATTAGCGGGAGAATAGAGAGGATTGTTGAGCTCGGAAGCGGCTCAGTGCGTAACCCTTTTTTCTTTAGCTTTCGTATTTGCGTAGCGTCTCTAGACTAAGCGACGTATCGCTGTTGTTGATGACAGCGGCCCCGAATCCAAGCTTTGGCGAGTTTTGTCTACGCGATTGTTCTATAAACCGCTTGCTGTTTTCAAACTTTCGTAAAGAAAAGAAAAACTCGGAAGAACTTAGTGAAACCGTGCCGAACTTTGTAGCTAGCTCATTGAACTTTTTGGACTTGGCTGAGGGTGACATCAATTCCAAAAGCCATTAACTTTTTTGCAACCTCTTTCTGCTTCTACGCGGACACAATAATATTGCGTTTTAAAAAAATGCGGTTGCTTTCCTCTTTGCTGCAACATGTAAAATTGAATCACTGGAATTTGTACGTGATCGAAATTACTTGTGCACTCGAACACTGAAGCCCCGATTTTATACTTCTTAACTCATCTGCGTGCTCATACTCAACATTCTCGGTGAAAATTTTTGAAAAACGAAAAATTGTAAGACACTCTTACTGAAATATTGAAGCTGGGGGTCTATTGTTCTGATATGTAGCAAAATATTTCCTTTAAGGTGGTTTCACCGATCGCATCGAGCAGTTAAGACTGCGATAGAAAACCAAAGCGGAACGCTTTTGACGATAGCAAAAACCTTAATGGCAGTGCTGTTGCAATTGTCGTATCAAATGACTATTTTGTTTCTATGCTGAATTGATTCCATTGGTGCATGTTTCTGAGTGTTGATGTAATTCCTACATTTACGCTCCTGCCTTGTATTCTCCCCCCCCCCCCCCCCCCCCCCCCCACTGTAACGCAGTACAGACTCTCTGGGTACACCGATAAATAAATAAATAAAAAAAACAACAAAAGACTGCCGTCGGGTGATCTGTGGATATATTGATCATTCTAGTGATGTCTTACATTCTATCAAAATATTGCGGTCATAAAGGCTTCCCTGCGCAAAAATGCTTTTGTCCAGAATTGTTGGGTATGTTTACCTGGCTGCGTGAGTGTGGTATCTCTTGCTTCGTTCCACTTACTTTTGTGTTCACCCTTATTGTTCACGTGACAAGCGTTCGATAAAGAAATTTACCTCAAACAAAATAGCACAACGAATAACAAATACATTGCAATAACGCTGTATCACAAGCTTAAGCACATTTGAATGTTCACCAAAGAGTTTGTCCATAAATCGTCAACTATGTTTATACTCACCCTAAAGGAAAATATGTGTTCAACGATCCCTACAGTAAATTTCGCGTAAACGACCACTTCATTTGCACTTACAGCCTAGCAATTCTTCTGGCTCTGAATGGGACGCTAACAGAGCGTAGAAACGCGCGCTTTCTTCTCTTGCTAGAGCTTCACTCCAGCTAAAGCATCTCGTCTATGTAAACGCACTTCTCCCCGGCCGCCTAGGCATGCCTGCCTAAATGCGGAAACAGTGTACCTTGTAGTCGTGGAGCCGGTTTTAAATACGCCCTGTCTTCGCAAATGCCAGCCGCGCACTACATGACCCGAGCGTTCTAGCTACCGGCAACTTCACATCACCGGGAGCCGCTGGCTTAGAGCGCCGTCCGCGCGCTTCGTAAAACGCTTAAGCCCGGTTCAAACAGAATGGGAGCGGCCGATCCGGCGAAAAGGCTCATTACACGAGTGTGCTCCCCCCCGGTAGGTAGCGCTGCTCTCAGCGTGTATACAAATGGACATGACGGAAGCCCTAATTAGGCTAACAAGGAAGCACGCCGGGAACAAGAGAGGGAGAGACTGTGTGAGAGAAGCTCTGGCGGCGTCCCAGTGCGCCTCAATTTGAAGCCCGCGTTTTAGCTTTGCTCATTTTCAAGCCTGCACGCTCTTAATTCCAGACTGGAATTAGTCGCGCAGCTGATCTTCGTGCCTCAAGTGTCAGCGCTGTGCGAATGCTTTGTGCGTTTGAGGTTCTGGTTGTGGGCTTTGGTCTCTAAGCTGTCTATTTTTATGCACCCAAAGTCTATGGTTGTGTAATTTTGCCGAGTTTTTTTTTTTCTACTTCGGAGGTAGCAATTGTCGCTAACATGACATGCGTTTTCTGATAAAGGTTGTGTCCCCAAAGGAGCCTGATGCTCTGTACGGTCGGTAGGTGTCGGAGAAGAATCCGGAGAAGCGCTTGATACGCCTGCCTGCCTGTCGCGCCGCCCCTTGCTGTCCCTTGTCTGGTTCTCATTTTGGTGGCAATGGCTGTATTTACGTGTCTGAGGTATCAGTCTCACAATGTTTCTAACAGAAAATTCTCCACCTGTGCCATTTTGAAAACCTTAAAGTTCCCCTTACCAGTGTTCTAAAAGGCCGTCATACATTTTCTTTCTATGTACCCTGATCTCTACAGCCCTGTCATGCTGGCCTGTTGGCAGCTTTTTGTTTTTTGTTCAGTATTCGTGAATCACGCGATTACGTTAGTGAAGTATTATGGCCCTGTACCTTCTTTCCATACCCTCACCCGCATTGCGTTGGTTCCCTTTTGTGTCCTATACCCTTTCTCCTCGTTGCAGCTGGAAGACGAGCAGCTACGGCCGCTACGCGAGTCAACTCGTGTCGTCCTCGTGCGAGGTCACAAGGCGGCCATCAGCCGGGACTTGCCTCTCATCAGCTCCGTCGTGGCCGACTACGGCTGGCAGCTCAGAGCGCCGCCCTGGTTCAGGCGCCCCGTGACGTCAGCATCGCTCAACGCTGGTGACCGAGGTGCTGCGGCATCGATCACGGCCCCTGTCCCCGCGGGTGGTCCTGCCCCGTCGTTGCCAGTCAGGGCAAACTCCACTACAGGTAGCAACGGTAATGTGTATGCAGGGGAAAATGCGCTGGAAGGATATTTACAAATCCTGGCTGGTACAGAGCGTGATTTCAGCGCCGCCAACAAGGCCACGCTTGGTTGCGCATATCAAATTCACCTGAATCGGTTTGGTTTGGTTTATGGCGGTTTAACGCCCTAAAGTGACTCAGGCTATGAGAGACGCCACAATGAAGGGCTCCGGGAATTTCGACCACCTGGGGTTCTTTAAGGTGCATTGACATCGCTCAGTACACGGACCTCTAGAATTTCGCCTCCATCGAAATTCGACCGCCGCGGCCGGGATCGAGCCCGCGTCCTTCGGGGCCAGCAGGCGAGCACCATAACCACTCAGCCACCGCGGCGGCTCACCTGAATCCAAAAGCTCGATTGTTTCATAATACTAATTCATAATACTAATTCATAACTCAAATTTCATAATAGTACTTCATAATGCTAACAGCTTCAGTACTACAAATGACCTCAATGCAATTAGTCTGTAGATATTGCCTGTGTTTACATTGAGGCCCGGTTGCATCCCCCGCCGGTTCCGTGAAAATTTTCACTGTTTCGGTTATCTTTTTTTAATTGTTTAGCTGTGTAGTGAACAGTCAGGACCTTCAGCCCTTTCGCTGGCATTGAAAGGTGTTTTCTATTTTTTAACATTGATGAAATGTTCTCATTTGGAGAAACGAAGGTCAAATGCCACGCCATCAATTATTTGTAAACATGGTCGCCGGCAAGCAACGAGCATGCGTTCATTCTGAGAACAGTCAGAAACAACGATACTATAATAGGTATGAGCCATCATTCGTATTCTGTTCACCTTTAAATATGCAGAAATACAAGTGAAAAAAACTTTAAAGATTCCTGCTGACGACTTGTTTAGGAGGAACGCGAGAATAAGGCGATCCAGAAATAAAGCTATGACAAAATCAAAATGAGAGCAACTCTTCCAAGCAAAAATCCACGCGAAAACAACAACGAAATTAAAGGAACCAAGCATGTTGTTGAAACGAGTGTTTTCGCAGCACTCTAACACAACATACGCTCATCGACTTGCCCGGGTGCTAATGATTGTTTTGAAGAGGCATGACGTAGCCTTGCGTTCGCCAACGATAGAGTCTGAGTGTATGTTTGCATAGCAATGAATTAATAAGAGCAGCTTTCTGCATTGCACGACGTGGATAAAATTACAGATGTCTCCTTAACAGGAATTCATAACAATGGCCAGGTAGTTCCGCAGCGCCTAGCGGCCTATAGCGCTTCAATGAGAGGCACTCGATCATTCTCTTTCTTTCTTAGGTCATGGATGATGTCAGCGTGATATTTTTTTTTTTACTTTTCAAAGCCATGCACCACATGGTGGGACACAAGAGAACTAGAAGCGGTTGTCCTATATTCCTGGTAATGGTGATAGGAGTCCAAACTAAAACCCAAGCTCTGTTGCAGAGCCCCTGCTAGTTTAATTTTCTCTGGAGCCTAAAACTGAAAGGCCGCAGCATTCATTCCTTTCTCATCGCTTCATATTTTTCTCTTTTTTCTCTCTGCCAGTATAAATCGCAACCCGATCTCTATCCACCTGACATCTACACGATCCTCGAGGCGAAATCAATATCACTTCTTCTTAAACTGCATTCAGGCTCTGAGCACTACGCAATATACTCCAATTTTTCAAGCTACCAAACACCCCGGCTGTTCTCAACTTTTTTTTTTTGAAGAATGCACCGCAATTCAGAAAAGTAAAATAAACAGCAAGAGCAGTTTGGATATGAATTTCGTACTTGACTTTCTTGCTGCTTTGATGAAATTTTCGACTATTTGCTAAGCCCTCAAGCTTAAACATCGAATGATATATCTCAGTTAAATTTAAAATCTCTTTCCGCTCCTTCGTTCAAGAGACCAACCACCAGGAAGCTCCTTTTGTCAGAGATAAGGTGCGCTCAAATCGTTTAAGAAGCGTGCATAAATATTTGTGCAGTGTATCTGCAGTTGCACATATGAATTTTAACCATCCTTGACATTGATTTATGACATTTGTTGTTATTCCAATATTTTTGTTGTTTTTGTAGATGCTCACTTTTTTTAGATTCATTCTTACAGAAACATCCCTAACTGCATTCCTGTAATATATTTTCTAATGAAATTGGTTCGTTTTATCTATTATATATCTAGCTCTGCAATTAACTACAATACCCGAAATCGTGCTAAAAATCCTTATATTACTGCATTTTTGCCCAAAAAGCTGCCTATATGAAAACTTGTGTTTCCTCTCATTCAGATATTATACAACGACAATTCATGCTACAACTATTTTGGTACACAGCACATCTTTGGTCTTTATGTATGTAACTGCTGAAGCAGTTTAACTTGTGACGAATTAAATTAAAGATGTAAGTGCTGGCGTTATTTATTTATTTATTTATTTATTTACAGATACCTTACAGGCCTCAAGAGAGGCAATGTGTAGTGGGGGGGGTCAAGTACAAAAGTAAAAAAAAACAAAAACCAGAAGCATAGGAAAGTGCAGCAAAACAGACCCAAAAAAATAAGTGAGCTTAGATAAAAGGTGTTGTTAAAACATGAAACCCATATTTCTCCTATTTTCAAAATAAGGGCGTAGTATTCTCTTTTTTTCATTTCTTTAGCAATTTCATTACGATAAAGCAATGTGGTTTTAAAGCAACACCACTAATTTGGTGTTAGTATCTGCAATCGAAAGTTTTTTGCTCAAAAGATATTCTAAATGCAAGGCGTGGTGACATTCAGTTAACAAAACGCAACAACACCAATATTCTGTTTAAACATGTTTTCGAGTTTCTTACAGGTGATGTCACATTATAGATGTACAGCTATTAGCAATATGAGAGGGAACAAATTTTGAGCGTTTATTTATGTATTACTTTATAATTACGTGTGACAAGCAGTTTTTTTTTCTTTTCTAGCTAGTTGTCCACTTGGTTTACAAAGCGTAAAAGTCGTTCTCAAATTTAGTGCTGAAATTACCAGAAAATTCGCATTTTTGTGCGAAACGTTTGTTCCCTCTTATATTGCTCACGACTGTACTTATATCGAGGAAAGTTAACTGGTTTCAAGGACTATCTTACTCGTCGTGCTATCTAGAATCGGCTTGCTGTTCTCGAACCCAAAAGAAAAATAGCATAAAATAGAAAGAGCAATGCCAAAACCTTCCGTTTCGTCCCTTCAGAGAGTGCGCCCCCCCCCCCCTCTTCGAATGGGTTTTACGTGCGGTACGGGCCTGCAGTTTGGGTCCTGATAGGGGCTGCAGAGAAGCCGGCCATTCGTTGGTGGCCTGGACGTGCTCAGCCCTGGCCCGCTCTATGAGTATTTATTAGCTTTATCCGCTGGGACTCGGACGCTGCGATCGAAGCAAATGACCGAGGCATGAGTTCTTGTTCATATCTTAGAAGCGCCAACTCTGGAATGCGCTTACTTCTTTATTAAAGCTACTTTTGCTTCGTACACGATTTCTCGAAGGACAGCGCAGACGTATCTTTAGCAGAACGAGGCGACTGAAGAGTAGGCCGGAGATGAAAAGTTAGTGTGTTAGTTTATATAATATGTGAATTTAGTTCAAAATGTTCTCAGCAACAGTATTTGTATCAGAAACTAAGATAAAAAGCTAACTTTTTAGCTACACTATTCTCCTGAGACACATATTTCATACTGGAAGCAGGGAGCTAAACTCGACAGTAAGAACAGCAGAAGCACGAATAGGCACGTCGAAACTAACACTTTGGGAAGCCTCCATGTTTTCCGAATTTTATAAGCAGAAATAACGCGAACATACTTATTTACGCAAAATTGGACATCAAACCAAGAAAAAGTGAAAATTTTCTGCAAATTAGTATACCATTTTCAGGTCGTGCGCTCCATACTTCACAAGGATTCATGCTAGCTTGAGAATTTTGTAATGAATGCATAGCGATTTCTCAGAAGAAGCCGGCCTTGTAGAAGATGCATATGGTAGTATTCTTTGTAGTGTATCATCGATCAGTCAGGAAACGTGACAGCTAATAGGAACGGTCGAGAAATATTTATCGAAAAAAATCACGCTGAAAATACATGATACCGATGGTCTATATGCAGAGAATTTCCGCAAAAACGTACCTTCTCATCAAAGTACTGTAATGTACATGAATCTCATATTAGACGTACGTAGGGTCTCGCCAACAGACGCGTCCTTAAGAAAAAAAAAGAAACTCTACCGAGTTCTTGGTACTAGAAGTAAGGTTTCAACTTTTCCTCGTCGCTGATATTATGCTGCTGTCGTCTCATTTCTTACATAAATCAACAGATACTGATCATTCCAAAACGCGAGCTCGGCCATTTTTTGTGCGTGCGTTTTCTTTGAGTTTCCGGCATACATTCGAATTAACGTTCTAAGTTGTTAGTCGCAAGGATGTTTTAAATTTTTCGTTAATACGTTGCCATCGAGCCTAGCGCACGTATAGGTTAGAGTCACGTTTTTCCAGAACGATCTCTTTTATCCCCATTCCCTCTTTTCAGCATTCGCTTTTCATAGTAGTTGCGTCCTTGTTTGCTTAGGCTTCGAGTTCATTTTAAATATTCCACGATGCCAAAATACAGACGAATGCTCTGTGTAAGAGTGGTCTAATGCATCTATCTCCTCCTCGATATCTTTGCAAACTGTAAAAAGATATCTCAATCCCTAGAAGTCTCCTCGGCATGAAATCTATTTTCAGACTGATTTCAGAAGAAATAATGAGATCCGTGTGGCATTACATCCTCCTGCATACAAACCTCGCTTGACGCAAACAGCGCCACGAGCTAAACGGACACAAAAAAATGACTTCGTGGGTGGCTCATTTTTCAGAAGATGCGCCAGTGCAATGTCAGATTATATTTCTCAATATTCAATATTCGCAGGAAATACGCTTCAGCAGTCCCCGGAATGGGTGTGGCTTCTGTGTCTGAGCTTCAGCGAAGGAGACAACGGAGCCTGCGTGGAAACCGCTGAGTTGTCGCAGTACCAAGCGGTGCGTATCATCTCTTCTGGCGTTTTATTTCATACAGCGTACCGTGAAAGAGGTACAGGTTTGCATCAGATCATTCCATACGCTTTATTGAAACAGCGCCGTGTGCCGGGACCGCGCACAGCTTTCGCTTTTACGCACGTAAGAACACATAAGTGCAGCTCATAATTTTCTTGAAACAGCGTCGAGTGCCGGCTGTCCTGAAGACTGACTGAGCACGAAGCTCCACTCGAGAGCCGAGCTAACGTTACTCAAACTAATACTCAAAACCGAACCGGCTTTACTCGTGACTCTAATTTAAAGCAGGTTTGGGTGGGATGGGTTCAATGAATGCAGATCGCTGTGAAAACAATATTCATTTTTGAACAACGCCAAGAACGCCAGGCACTGCGTCGGGCATGACGTCAGGGCCGATGTCAAGCACGACGCCAGACACAACGTCAGGCACTGAGGTTTTTTTCTGGCTTACTCAGCAATTCTGGACAAAAGCAGTTTTCAACGAGAAAATCTTCTGAACGCCATTTTTTATATATTGCAAGAATTCACTATAAAAAATAATATATCCTCAGATGTCTCCTCGGCAGGTTTGAATTTTTTGCTATTAACGTTTTTGCTATCGTCAAAAATGATCTACATTAGTTTTATACGGCAGTCATAACTACTCGAGCTGAGCAATCGAAAAACTTTAGAAGAAAGATTTTCCTACCCATCAGAAGAGTGGACCACTAACTTCAATATTTCCATAATAGTACCTTACAATATTCCAATATTTAAAGGTTAAAAATTAAATACTTAAAATATTTAAAATAATTAAAACTTCTGCAATTATTAGAAACTTAATTTTGCGACACACTTTCTTAACGTCAGCACGCCATAGACCGCGACTGCAACTTTAGTCGCCCTGCTTTGAAAGCAAACGTCGCCTCTAACGGAGGACTCCGCACGGCGGCGAAAGTCTTGAGTCCAGTGGGAAGGTGCAAAATCTATTCCAGGGTATCTCGTTTTAGACATTATCAGAACACCAGGAATGGCTGAAACGTAGAGGAGACTTGCCGGAATAAGAGTTCGCTTGACCTCTCACGACATCCACACAGTGCCCGAATGCATCCCCCCGGGCTACACACACGTTTGATACCAGGCGCTCTAGAATCTCGTTAGCGGTCCACAATGCGAGCAGCCTGGTCTGACGAACGCCCCACATTCGGGCGCTGCCGGAGAAGGTTTTTGTTCGGGCTCTCAGCGCTAATAGAGCCTCGGAGGCCGGGTCAAAAATATCTCATTCAAGGACTCCTGGGCCTCCGGATGTTCTGGCCTCGCGAGTCTGTTACAACTGTCCGCGTGCCTTCATTTGTTGCGGGGGATACAAATCTCTCCCGCTGCCAGTCCTGCCTTTGTTGTGCGGGCCGAGAAACGACTAAGAGGGTGCAGCTCTTGCCTTTTGAGCGGAGCAGGTCATTCGTCTTCAAGTGTTTCTTGGCGCGAGCCGCGAGAGAGGCCAGAGAGGGGGGTGTAGCTCTTTCCTCCCAGGCGCGTTTTTTCCTCGGCAAAGCGAAAGCAATGCGTTTGCGAGAATATACGATCCTTTTTCGTGTGTCGAGGCGCTTTACCTTTCGTGGCTATGCGGAGCGCACTTAGCCTCGGGCCTGTTTTGGTGTGTGCGGCCCGAGCCTGAATGCCGTCCTTATCTAAAACGGGCCGTTTGTTTCGGTAAATCTTGACAAAGCTGGCATTTACTCCACTTCTTGCAAGCGTTTAGTCGGCGATCTAGTAGAGCGAAGTGTTCTAGCTGAAGTAAAGAGTAATTTTTTGTTCTTGAAATTTTATTCCAGGCTGAGAGAGGTGTTGTACTCAACTTAATTTCTTTTCCCGGTGTTCAACGATTTCTGGACCACTCGATGTGAACATATTTGCAAAATCATGAGAGAGTTCGATAATATATTTTTGGTCATTTACTCATTGACCCTAATTGGAGACGCTATTAGAAGTGATATTGTTGTTAGTAGTAATACTTTTAAAAAGGGGCATACTTTCGTCCAATATATAAAAAATCGGCATAGTTCTATTGATCCCGTTTTTCCAGTTATTTTTCTTAAAATAAATTTTCAGCGCTTAGACGCAGTTACGAGAAGCTATGATGAAGAATTGACTTTTCTTCTAAGCTAATCTTATAAAATGAATGTGTTTACATGCTATTCTACCGCATATTACTCTAACCACGACTTTCTGTTGCAGGTGAATAAGATACCTGGTCTAAAGAACGTCCTCCTCAAGAAAGACGCCTTCTGCAACACAATGAACGATGCCAGAAAAATTCCAGGTAGGGATCAATTTTTTCAAAGTCGAAAACCGACTAATTATCAGGGTTGGGGTTTATTTGCGCCTATGTTCACTACATTTCATACACGACTGCAATCAATCAGCGCTGTTGGCTGGTTGAGTCACCATTCGGGTATTAGAGCGAAATAATTTCTGAACCTGACGCCAGCATTATTATTGGGCAAAATATATTCCTAATGTTCTGACATTTCATCAAGTTACTTTGATGCAATATAAAATCAAGGTTGAATGAAAGTTGGTTTTTAAACCTTACTATTATTTCTTAATTATCCCATTGTCACGTGGCAGCTAGCATGGGAACAGCTAGATGAACCATGGTTTTGCAAGTGTAAGTAACTTTGCAGTGGCGTTCGGTAAATTTAGGATAGTTCAGAGACAACAGCCTGAGATCCTACAGCCTGAAAGCACAGATTTAAACGGCAAGAAAAAGGCGACAAGAATATTTTTCGTCAACCTGTCCAGCTTATAAGGCATAGCATAACGAGAAAACTGTCTCATAATCTAAAGGGCCTCCATATTCGTCAAAGAAATCTACCAGCTGTTTATAGAGGAATCTTTAGGAGCTCGTCAGCACGGAATTTCCAAAACGTTATGCGCACGCTCGTCCATTGCTAAAGTGAACACGATTGTGCCGTATGTTGAACACCTGGGGACTATCGAGCACGGAGAGTTACCATGAACGCCACGCTTCTTCAACGCGCACAATAACCGTAGACATGACTCTGCGGACAGCGAATGACGCAGGCTAGAAAAGAAAAGAAATGGAATTCGAAAGTAGAATATTGCCGCGAATCTTTGTAGTGTTTGTTTGTTCATCCTTCAAAGCTACCGGCATGCCGCTTTATCGCTTTGTTTGGATGCAAGACGCGGCCAGATTTATCTCGATTGACCGCATCCAGGTGGAGCTGATTCTAGATTGTTCCAGAATATTGTAGTAAACTTTCACGCGTATCTCGAAAGTTCGCTATCAGCATTAAATTGTGCACGACCGAGAGCGGAGGGCATTTTGTTCGACGGCCGCCGAGCACGCTTGTTGCTACGCCGCCGCCGAGTCATTCAGTTCTTTGTGGGACGAGTCAGCCCATTAAAGAGTTTCGTTGGGGAACCCTTTTCGCTCTCTTTTTGCACGCCAGACTGCTGTCACTACTGCGTGACAATATAACTTGACTGCAGTTCCACTCTTATCCATGCACTGGTATTCTTTCCACTTGAATATACTTAATGTTTCTGATACTGCGCTTATCGCTTCCTGCTTACGGCTCCTCATGATGTAGTAGGGAAATAGTGATATTTGTAAGCCTCGGCGAAAAATGACGTGTTTTAGTTATCACATTATAATTAAAAAAAAGCAACATGTTTCCTCCCGCCAACCTTGCTGGTGTGTCGTAAAGACCAGCAGTAGCTGTTTTAAAGGGGCGAATTCGGTCTTCGCTGCTACAGATTTTTTAAAGCAACTACGATTCCTTCATTAATCAGGCAGAACATATTTGCAGCCTGTTTTGCACATAAAGTGTTTGGTGATAGCGAACTTATATGGCGCAAGAGCACCATCGGCCGCAGAGCGTCATTACACAAGCTATTTTCGTTTGCTCAAGGTGGGGTCAAAGACACATTTCCAAGCATTTCACCCTGATTAAGCCGAACAGCAGGTTAGGGGAAGCTTGTACCCGTTGTATACTACCGGTGGGTACCCGGCGACACTGGGGATCGAACCCAGCACCTCCCGCATACGAGGTGGATGCTCAACCACTAGGCCACCACTGCGGTTGTTTTGCACGGTCTGTGCGGCCGACGAAGACAGTTTTAAAAGCAAGGGACGAGATTTTAGAGGTATTTTATTTTGATTCCATTGCATTTCAATTATTTTTCAATTATTTCAATTAGAACGCGACGATACCTCACGGTGCGCCCGATATCTCCAGTGACAGCAGATGACAGGAAAGGAATAGCATCCGGAGAAAAAAAAATACTATATATTTTAGCACGCCAGTAACTGTATTTTATAACAATTCTTTTAACGATTTATTTTCTTTTGCCCACTATCTGCCGTCGACAACGGTTGCACAGGGTATGAGTACTGGTATCTAGGCAGCAGTATATCCCCGGCACTAGTCTCAGAAATAACACTGAATGGTGAAAAAGGGCAAAAAAGTATGCGAAAAATTGTCACAAAACACTGCCAGAGTCAGTTGTAGAAATTATTGACTTAAAGCCAGTTCATACGCCTTCGAAAAAAATATTGATATATGATTAGTGGACCGCCGGGTTGGTCGTTCAGTCACGACATCCAGCGAAATATGCAATGCCTCGACAATAAATCAAAGATACAGACAGAGAGAGGGGTGGGAAAGAAGGAAATACGGAAAGGTTAACCACGAAAATTTGCTAGTTTGCTACCCTCAACATACCACCTCGGCTCATAGACGTAAAAATACTCGTGAGAATCCGTTCCTGCACCCCCCCCCCCCCCCCCCACAAATACTGTCTAGCTTCTGTTGGTTTACTAAAGTTTCTCGGATTCTTACAGAAGGACTACTTTTTATTATCTCTGCTTGATAGTCGCAATCCATTCCTCAAAGTGCCCGCTATACTAGAACAAAAAACTCCTTCTTCTTATTTAAACATTAAAGTTGTAAAGAAAAATTACGCGGGTGCTTAATGGTCAATATGCGATAACAGTGCATTAGCATTAGGTCTTCCCCAGCTTTAGGTTCATTATTAGTCATTGTCACTTTCATGAAGTTAATTTATAGGAATTGTTCTCGTGGCAGCCACCATGGCTTGCCCCTCTTCTTTTATACAAGTGGAGAGGAGGATTTTAATCTCACGTAGCACTACGCCTCCGTATACCGGACACTTTTTCTTCATGGCGGGCAGTGATGCTAACGAATTAATAATAAGAGAGTAATAATATAGCACAACTTAACAGCAGCTGTGCTGCGGAATCGGGGCCTCTGCCATCTGAGACGCAGTGGTGAAGCCAGAAACATTATCAGTAGCATCCTTGTAAGCGCGTTTAGTGGCGCAACTAGCCAGTATAAGCGAATATTATGGTATATAACGCCAGAAATTGACCATAACAAGCCTTGAGCGTCTTCTTCACTAAGCGCGAAGTAAGCGTCAATGGGCAGGAAATGTCGGCGAAAAAAAGCAGTTTTGCAAAAAAAAAACGCTTATAGAAATCACGCGAAATGAAATAACGAAATGGCCAACTTCAAAATTGCTTTTAGTAAACACTAGGCACTGCACGGCTGCCTAATTTGCTGCAGATGGTGATGAGAGAGTCGATAAATTTAGATTTTTCATCGAAGTACTTGAAAGGAACCCACTTAACCGCCCTTTGAAAACCGCGGAGAAACGGCAGTAACCTTCGGGTTGCACTTATCAGTATCTAGTTAGGAGATAAAGCGTTCTGTCTTGTCAAATAAACCTACAAAAAATTCTCCACACAACAGCAAAAAAATCCCTGATCCTGCTTTTATCATAAAACTTCCTTTCTCAATCAATCGTATCTATTTACGAAAATAGGTTTTTATGACCACGACGATATAAAAAAAAAATTAGAAGTCCGTATCGACGCGCGTGTTCGATTCATCGTACTGTCTGCTAACAAAATGACAGCGGAAATCTTCTCTACCTCGTTAAGTGCTCCCCTAGGATGAGCAGCACTTTCTACCCATGCAATCAGAAAGAAAGAGAGAGAGAGAGAGAGAGGAGGAAAGAAGAAACGGAGTTGCGACAATTATCATGATGAATTTTCGCGTGCTAACTGCACTAGCGAGACGCATGGGGTGCGATAAGATGGGCAGGGACCCTTACCAACAACAAGCCAATGAAAGAAGCCAATCCAGTGAAGGACTTGTCCCAGCCGGTGGTGGAAATGTCTCGCGGTAACAACCTTTTCGGAGACACCGCCGCTTTCGATGTGCCCCCCCCCCCTCTATTCCCACCCACGAGTCGATTTGCCGATATTGCCCGAGAACACGGTCCCGCTTTTGTAGGCGCGTCTTCAATAAGCTAATGCACTGAACACTTGTGGGCGGTTTCTTTTGAAGCCCGCGCGCTCTACGGGTTGCGGGGAGATATATGGGGTCGCGGCTGAAGCTTTTTCCAGATGTTCGGAGCCAGTCTCCAGCATTGGCTGCTTCTTCGTCCCCCCCCCCCCCCCCTTGTGCAAATTGTTCTGCGTTTCGAACTGTCTCTTTTCAGCAGCAACGTTCAAAGAGAAGTGTATCTTTGTTCAGGCAGCGTTTTCTGCAACAAAAGGTAGCATCAGGCAAGAAAAAAAAATGTTAAGCAACTAATTCGAACGTGGGCATACGTGCACTTTCGCTTGCCTGTCATTGTACGAATTGCTGTTCCTTTCGAGGTCTGAATAGTGCGAAATGGAAATAAGCGCACGTAAAAGGGCAGTAAACGTGATAGCGCTTGCATTTGCAGATTCAAACGGTTGAGCTCTGCTGAACGAATAAAGAAAAACTGAAACTGGTCCGATTTTTTAGTGCGCAGCTATAAAATAAAAAAATTCGAACGTTTTGTTTTTAAATCTTTTTCTTATCGGTCGCTACTGGTTCCTGAGTTTTTTGCTCGGTACCTCTACGAATCACCACTGTTTATCATCGAAGGTTTTGCGCCCTCATAGAATATTTACCATGTTTACCGCGCCCTTTTTTTGACAGCACCGAATGCAGTTGTCTTAAGGCAAACAACGGTTTTCAGTTTGTGTGTTCTTTTTTTTTTTACTTTGTGTAGTCGGTTGAAGTCACGTAGGCAGAGCAGAAAAATTAGGCGAGCGCTCAGCACTCGACAAAACACAGGCTTCTCAAAAGCGTTTGCCCAAGACATTGACTTTTGTTGTGGAAGGCAATCCAATCGCGTGAATGGGGGAGGAGAAAAGTACCTCGCACATGTTCAGAGCACTGATACGTTGTTGCCGATATGGACGCACAGTGTTTGCCAAAAAGTAGCCAGGCAGCATGGTTTCCTTACCACTCTTATAGTTCAGTTCAGTTTATTTTGCTAAAGACTCATATTTAGGGGTATTGGATAAGGGGAGAACTAAATTGAGAAATAAGGCCACCTTCATGCTCTAAATCTCAATAAAATAATGAGAATCATTGTCCTCAACGTCAAGGTATCCGTACGACTGGCAAGGAAACAAAGCTTTCTGGCTACTTTTGGCAAAGCTGATTCGCCTATGTAAATGCTTCCTTAATCTTTGTAGTTCTACACTTCAGTGTTATTTTGTTCCTATTGCTGACGACTTGCCTGTGCTACCAAAGTCTTCATTCACAACGTTTAGAGTCGAGGTCACTTATAACGGCCGCAGGTAACGCTCTCTTACTACGAACTTGGACGGTGCTGCCGTCAAACCATGATTTGAGGCAACGGCATGGCATCTCAGATGCAATACACCACTGTGGCCCGACTGCTCGTTTACCGCGAACGAGGAGGAGCCGTCAACTCACCCCCGCAGTAGATAAGCTCGCGCTTCTCGCAGGCGTGGACACCGTAGAGCATCAAGTGGCGACCCAGAAAAGCAATAAAAATGGTGGCATTGAAGCGATTGATAACCGCAGGCCAAGTAAGCACCGTTTGGCTAGGAGGCCCACGAGCTAAATCAGTCCACGCGTATCTGTCAGCTCGGCAAATTGTCTAAAATAGAACGAGAAACGCGTTGGGGACTAGACAGGGAGAGCATTGAAATCAAAACTATTGCGCTCGGTCGGTTATCACGCAACTGCATTAGTGTTAGAACCCTGGATACAAGGTGCTGTGCCCTGCCGGGCCAACCGGTCAGGTAGCATGATTCGCTTACCCAATCGGCTCTGTACCATGTGCAGTGCTACCCCGTGCTAGAAGTACGCTCCGCTATTTCTTGGCCGCTGATTGAACCCAGGCTATGAAGTGACGAAGCCACTGTACGCGAAGCACGAGCACTTCCAAACTACTTTAATTTGTAGAAGGCGATGACCAGCAGACCGACCTATAGCATTAGCGACCGTGTACATTTCAGCGGCAGTTAATTATATCGCGTCTCCAAAAGCAGGTCGCTGGAGCAAGAATTCTGGGTAAGGCATGCGTGGCTCCGTTGAAGAGCTAAAAAATCACCGCCAAGGGTCTCCAGTGAAGAAGCAGGAATTGTGACGGCCTAGCAGGCGCGCATGACATAACGACCGCAATCCGCGTCACCGTCATGGTCTTTATAAGTGCGCTCGACTTTTATTTACTGAAGCAAAATGCACGGTATGCAGTCGTGGGTTGCGCGATAATATTCACTTGCACAGAATATGCCGATGTAATACGTCCTACGTGGTTTTGACAGATACTGTAATTTCAAGAACACAGTGAACATTCCATGGTGGAAAAGACAAACTTGCTCTGTACGCTGTAAGGTTTATTACAAATGCCGTATTTCGCAATGTGTGCTCATCTTGAGAAGCAACTTTTCCAGCTTGGCCTAGTTTTACCCTCTTGCGAAGTTCTCAAGTGCGTTTACTTGCAAACACAAAAAATGTTATTTCTGGATCGCAGAAATGCTGCCCTTTTCCTCAGGACAAACGTCTATATCTAGCTCTTCAAGCTAAAGCATGACAGCAATGAAGTATTCGCGGTTTAATGGCCCCTCTCTTTGCCGAGGACAAAACAGATCAATCTCCGGCATCAGGGAAAACAACGACGCCGTTGTCTCACAGTCGTTTTTTTTTCCTCACAGGAGGTCGTATTTTTGTTTTAATGCCCTTTTCTTGTGTTTGCGAAAAACAAGCGTTTGCGTAGAGGCCGTGCACTTCTAGACTCTGTTTTTAAATTTGGTGTCTCATAGAGGAGTCAACCTCGACAAAGCTTTTTAACATGATAGCGTTAAAGGTCCCATTCGGCGGAAAATCCGGCGTCGGCGTCGTTATGACTGGAAATTCCTGATTGGTCGAGAGGGTAGTGACGTAGAAAAGTGCTTTCGTTGGAAAGAAAAAGGTGGTCAAGTGGAATCGAACCGCTTGTCCGTTCGGGTGGTAACCAGACACACTACATCTCCTTCACTGAATAATATTCGTTCAGTGGAATTAATGGAGGTGTTGTGTAAGCGCCTCACACCGCACAATAAGCGGAATACACCACAGGAATAATTAGCTAACTACGGTCACTAACTAGCGTCGCCAATTATTATGGACGATAGTGCGTAATAAAGTGTTAGTCAAATGTTTAGGGAAATTCCTCAAGGTGGAGTAGATTTGAAAATAAGGGAGTAATTATTCCCTTATGTTCAAATCTACTCCAGCTTGGGGGATTCCCCTAAGCATTTGGGCAACACTTTTCCCACTTCAAGTTATTGATCAATTCGCTCTCACCCTACCATAACCTTGCCGTCCGGGTTAGCTCAGTTGGTAGAGCGACTGCTCCGGTGAAGCGGTGGTCCCGGGTTCAAACCCCGAACCAGGACGAACGTTTTTTAACTACGAGAAGTTTCTGAGAAAGCTCTATAGCTTTCCTGTGTAGCCTTAGGGCTGCGCTTGGGTGGATGCCAATGAGTACTTCCTTATTTGCGTAATAAAGCAGTGTCTCATGGAAGTACGCGGGTCGATGTCTGCAATGTGGTGCGCCAGGGGACCCCCAAGCGACCGTAGAGACCCTTAAACGCTATCGCGACATACCCTGGAGGTGAACATCAGTGTCCTCTAAGTTTTTTTTCTTTTAACCTTTACTTTCGCGCACGCAGGCGTGATGAAGGCTTCGCTGGTGCCCCTGTGCTTCGTGCTACCTAGCCAGTACCAGCAGTTCGTCAACGTGGCAGACGCTCTCGGCTACTCGGCACACTGGCTACTCACGCCTCTCGCGCCTGGAGCCAAGGAGAGCGCCCCGGAATCGCTGGACATCTTCAGCCCTCTGGGAAGGGCACGCATTCAGCAGTGAGTACAGCAACTACAGAGGCCAGTTGGAACACGGTTGACCGGTCAACCAGTTTGGAACGTGAGCTAGTTGAAATATGTTAGTAGGAAATAGTTCAGCGCAAAAGGCTAAATACACAGCAAGGCACAAAGACCGCAAAGGAAAGAAGCACAGCGCTTTCTCTTTGGTTTGAAGTGCTTCTACAAGTGAGTACAGCGACTGGTGCCATTGCCTCAAAGAGAGCTGGCAGTATGGGACTGCAGCCTTTCGCGCTTCCGTCGAAGGTCATATCAGAGACACTCAATGAAATAGGTTTACCGGAATTCATAAAATCAGCCCCCTTAAATCTATCAGAAATGACTGTTATCATTCATCGCTTCTGGACTACAAAATGCACAGCCTTTGTCATAAGTACACAGCCCAGGAAGTTTGCTTCCAAACCGTGTCGCAGGGCACGATATAGCACAGCTTGACGTACGAGGCTTCGGGGGGATGAGGAAGGGAGTTCCTCTCCATTTCGAGATATTTCGATCATGAGAGGGCAGCGCGAAAAAAAAAACGCCGCGGAACAAAGCAGTATGATTCAAGTATGAACCAATTAGCCCAAGCACAAGCTTTAATAGAGATATTTGGAAGGCTAACAATGCAAAATCAGTCATAATGCATGGCCAAGAAGCGAAACCCTTGGACTACATTTTTTAAAGGCTGTGCTTTTTCGAGAGTTCATCCCTCGTAATAACGTGGTCATGCGTATATCTTTTTTTTTCTCAACGGAAGGTATCATGTCCAAAACGCGTGTTCATGAAGCAGCTGCTGTAGAACAAGAGGTTTTTGAGAAGAATTTATTGTACCGGAAGACACGCTTTTGATTGCGTAGCCGGATGCTTTTATAGCCCGATTATGTAGCCGCAGTGGCGAAAGGGCGCCGGCAAAATCGAGAAATCGAGAATAATTGCGGCATCACCTGCGAGAAAAAAAAATCTGCCTTTGATCAAAGTGATTGTAGTCTTTGCGCAGGCATTCAGGACTGTTTCTCTACTTCTGCTCTAATCAATGCAAGCTTGTACGGTCCTCTTTTGCTTTTTTTTTGCATCGGTGATTTTGTGAAAATGCATGCGAACAAAAGCACCGATGCGGCCCATCATACCATGAGAGCTACAGCTGTTCCATCGGTGCACTTGTCGAAGTGAAGGTGTCTCACTTTTCAGCATAAAGTTTCTTTTACAACAGAAGACATTCATAAGAGAGCTGGAGCGCTAATAAAAATGGGACAAACATCGTTTAAAAAATAAGAATAAACACGGAGCACACAAAACAGCAGCTAGGTTAAATACCCACAAAAGAAGAGGATTCCAAGAGAAGGTAAACGCAGCAGTAGCTTGCAGATATGCAGGTGGACAGATGACGTCAGGAAACCTGGGGACATAATGACCCCAACCGTAATTGAACAGGGCATATTGGAGGCCAATTTTAGACGCCCTTGTCCTTCAGTACATGCATCCGGAATAATGATGATTATTATTATGATAGAATGTCGACATATGGTCATATAGGTATGATACACAGATGGGATCAATGTTTTGCGAGAGAACGCCTGTCCTATGCGCACTTTTTTTCGTTCCGAAATAAAACTAAAGCCTCCTGTTTAACGGGCAACAACATTCTCGGTACAGTCAAGGTAAGGCAAAGGTTTTTTAATTCCACCATAGGACGCACATTGACACACAGCAACGGAGCGAGGACGAGAGCCCGTCCTGTGTTTCGTGTTTCTTCTCGTACTCACTCCATTGCGGTGTGTCAATCTGCGTCGTAGAAAGTATGAACCAACTAGCACACACCAGAGTCCTCTTAGAACGTATTCCACCATAGGAGCCGCCTAGGCGGCTCTGTGGTTATGGAGCTCGGCTGCTGGACCATCTCGGTCGCAGCGGTCGAATTTCGATGGAGGCGAAATTCTAGACGCCCGTGTACTGTGCGATGTCAGTGCACGTTAAATAACCTCAGGTGGTCGAAATTTCCGGAGCCCTTCACTACGGCGTCCCCCATAGCCTGAGTAGCTTTGGGACGTTAAACCCCATAAACCAAACCAATTCCACCATAAGGTCATTACATTTTACAGCGAAAGCTCTACTTCACAACCAAAGTTGTAAAACCCGGTCCATCGCTGAAGCCTTGGCCTTTACCTTTAATATATAAATAAAATAAATATTGCACGACTGGGATTTGAACCCGCGGTGGCGCGAAAAGATCATCTTCGCTGGCCACGGCAGGAGAGCATTACGCTATCGCCGCAGATTCTTTTTTCTTTATTGCATAGAAATAGTGCCGAAAGGAAAAGTCTAAGCATGCTTACACCATAAAACAACAGGCCACCATACTCCTGCACGACCGCACCTTCCAAAACATTAAAACTCTGGGAGACACACACATGCATCCAGATAGGGGAGCCAGCTAAGCGGCTCTTCCAGGGCACCATGTACTCCCCGCACCAAAACACATTGCTTACAAAACGAAGATTTCGACGACCGTGGTGATTCGGCATGGCGGTCCACCATGCAGCTCTTCCAGAGCCTAAATAGTCCAAGCAACATAAATAAATCATAAGGCACAACACAGTTTTTCTCCACAGGAAAAAAACAGACACTGTAGGGTGTGATGTCAATGTCCTTCTTAATTTTTCGTTGTAATATGTCCCGGAATAACATAGCGTCAATGCACAGAATAAAACAATGGTCAATTGTCTCTGGTGTATTTCACAGGCGGCAATTCACCGTCCATGGCGCAAGAATTTCCTCAGCACGAAGCCATGCCTTCACAGGCAGCGTGAGTGTGTACAGTTTAAAGAAGAACGTTATTCCAGCAGAAGAAATGCGCATTCTCCTAACATGTTTTAAAACACTGATGTCAAGGAACTCCAGAAAAGGTTGCCGATACAAAGGTACAGGAAACAAATACTCTGCAAGTGCCTGAGTCATTTGCCTTCTGGAGAGGCTATGCGGGTAGACTAAAGAAAAGCGCACAGTGAGGAAATTGAAGGTGTCAGCAACTTCCTTAAAGAATCCCCATAAGGACCCCTCACGAGTGTGTCCCGTCGGAGCGAATAGGAAAGGCAATTGAGCCCTGAGACGCCTAATAAACACGGCTACTAAAAAAGGGTGGTTTGACGATTTGAAAAAGAAACAAAAACGCGAAATAAGCTGATGCACGAATAACTGAACAAGGCCTATTCCACCAGACTCTAGAGAAAGAAATAGGTTACCGCGACGCATGGGTTTCCATTGGGAACCTAATACGCTACCGCCTCAGCCCATCACTCCTCGTGTTAAACTGCAACACACTCTCGCGCTGTGCTTTGCACATCGTGGTCTTCATCAACTTCCATCCGCGGCGCGAACAGATCAGATCAGCTTTACTTCGATCAGAGCTTAAACTGAGCTTAACACAGTTGCCAGCCTACAGCACGTCATGTCTAGCCTACATCACGGTTTCACAGTTGTGTGTGACTTTTGGGTGATTTCAACAGAAAACAGGACTCTCTTAGTGTATGAAAGAAAGTTTGACATTAATTTAGTTTTGGACCCTCATGTCCAGACAGCAGATGACTTGTTTCTTGTACCTTTGTATCGGCAACCTTTTCTGGAGTTCCTTGACACCAGTGTTTTAAAACATATTAGGACATGTCTTCAGCCAATTAGGCTAAAGACATGCTTTCACTCATCTACTCGGTTTAACTTCGTTAAAACCCTACCATTTTTTTTGCTAAGTTCTTGATTCACTAACCTTTTCAGATGCTATGTTTATGGCAGGCGCAAACATTTTCGACCACAGCCCCGAAAACTCGTGATGTCGATGAGCTTGGAGCTAATTAGCAGAGTGGGCACTGATTCTCTCTCTTAATGCCAGGCCTTATTTCACCTATACCGGTTGATACTGTGCTTTCTGTATTTTTGCTTTTTACCTGCTGTTTAGATGTGGGCTGTATTTTTGTGGACTGTTTTGTTGACTTACTGGTTTCTTCCTGTGCTGCTTCGTGGCTGCGACCTTTTTTGTGGGCTTTAGTGAATCCTCCGGTTTCACCGTTTGCCGTCTCAACATGCCTCCACGGTTATAGTGTCATTATACTAAAGTGCCTGATTCATCCGCTCGTCTAGAGTGATTGGTAACAATCCAGACACATGGAAAGTTCAATTTAAGTTGCCAGCTTTTTGTTACCCAAACCTTAACAGTGAGAATCACATGGAATGAGGAGCTCAAAAATTTCGCCAGTATGCTGGGGCAGCGGCTGGCGAAAAATAGGAACACCGAGTAATTTCCGGGATACAATCAAGCGGACGACATATAAAATATTACGCTGTACGGGCTAGGTACGAGTGATAATTCAACTGTAGCTTTGCCTTCGAAATAGCTTATTACAGCGTGTCATGCCAGTGCTATTATCCCTATTGCGAGGTTTCTTTACGGAATTGCCTCTGCTTTGAGTAGCTTTCTTTTCATCGCAAAATCTACGGGTTGTACATGTGATTACCGCCATTAGAAGCTCTCTCCTTTCGAATATTACCGCACGTTTTCTTCATGCAGCCCACGTTAGAAATAAAAAATGTGGCTGACCATCACCGCCTGACTTCGATAAGCTCGCGCTTACCATGGCTAGCGCCACAAGTGGCCAACGCTGTGTGCTGCTGTGTATTTCGCGTAAGAGAAAGAAAATTTGTGACGTCAGCGTTACAGGCGCCTGCTCTCAAAAAAACTAATCTTAACGATGAAAACAGCAAAGACGGGCCTTTTGTCAATATAGAAATAATAGACATGATTTGCTTCCACAGCATTCATAATGCGCATGATAGCGTGTTGTGGTAATACATAATTTTTCGTACCGATCGAGAAAAAATAGTTGCGCTTGCTAAAGGGAACAGAAAGAAAAACAGTGACGTATCGGCGTCTTTAGAGGCCCTCTCGGATTGCACATTGAGTCCCTGCGGACAATGTAGTGGGCACAGACAATCTAGGAAATAAATGTGTTTTCCCACGGGAATTCAGCCCTGGTAACTATACACCACGTCCGTACTACAGACAGGATATTATGGTGACTGTAGGTCAGCAGCTGAGTCTCGAAGTCTTGAAGTGGAATCAGCTCGGTTGATGGTATATGGATGACGATGGCTAAATCAACACCGGGTGGCAGTTATTGCTTCATCGCACGACTATAATAGTTACTGCATAACAAAAACATATCGTTTTGACTGCACCGTAAGTCTTTGTACATTACCCAGAGTCACGTTTTTATCCTTGAAAAAGTAACTACTACTGCTTTCATTCTGAGATGTAGGTACCCTTAAGGACCAGTTTAATAAAGATTAAAAACTTCAGCATTTATTTAACAGAGTACAAGACCTGTTCCATTCCGTGATACTTACTAATTAACCTTTTTTTTTCCTAGCGGCCACACATATGGCTGACAAGTATGGCCACAGTACTGATCACAGAAATAATATAGAGCGAAAATGGCATCAAATATCATAACCGTGTCATCACTAGAATGGGCGCTATATCTTTGCATGCTATTTCACAGCATCACTCTTCTTGTATGACCAGTAATGTGGTCATATTTAGTGGGGGCGTATGTGGCCGCTGAGATAGAAAGGGTTAATGAACCTTCGCAACGGCTTTTAAACAACGCACCATACTTTGATCAACAACATTTTACAACGGCATCTCCATGTTTTACCGGCCGACTGTCTGAATGCTGTCCCCCACATAAAACGTGCCCTTCGGAGGCCCCCTGGAAACATCTCGACGCATCGGGCGCTATCTCGGGCGTAAGCACGTTAGCTCGGAAGCACCGTACTTCGGCGGGTCCCATTTTGCATGTGTCACCGAAGACCCCGAATGACCCGGACCTCGAGAGGGCAGGCCACGCCTTTCTATTACAGCGCTTTCCGGGTTAGACAGAGACGAAAAAGGGTTGTAAAAGGACGCGCGTAAACGAGACGAACATTTCCAGCGTAACGCCCCTCCATTTTGATGGAGGCTTTTTTTCGCTTTTAGGTTCACGCGGTTTATTCTCCGTGTTTATTTTTTTTATTTTGAAACATCGTAAACAGCCGCGAACATATCCTTCTTGAGACATGGTAGCGCACATTTTTTATCCAGTGTAGTGTGAGAAGGTTGTTTAAACCAGAGTGCAAGAACACGGTGTCTCGCTCGATGGTATAGTGTCCGTGCTAGCACTTGAAACTTTTCTTCACACATAAAAGCGTAGACGCATCGCATATGATCGCGTTTTGTTCTCTGAAGTAGCAGGTAAGTCTCCAGTGATTATTGATCAATGATGTACGCAGAATGCAGCAGTGAGTAATTATTTTCTTAAAAGCAAGCCTTTCTACCGGAATGACCCCGGCTTTTAAAACGTATAACCAGCCGAAACCGACAGAATGTGGCATCAACAAGACGGATGTCTGGACGATGAAATCTGACTACTTTCTTAAAAGTGGACTTTTTGTTTTCATTGTTTGTTGAGCTATAGATATCTATTTTATGTGCTTCCAAATAAACCTCTCCTCTGAAAGTCAGTGCTTAATTGTATTGGGTGCCTGCCGTGTCCGCTCTTATGAAATGTTAGCCAAGAAAGGCGCGCAATTATTTTTATGCTTGCAAACTTTTCAGCGCATATACTTATGAGCGTGACTGTCGGCGACGCCATCGCTGCCCCACTTTGCTTCAGTATCTGTGAACATGGCGCTTCCCAAGCTTAGTAGTGCTATTCATCCAGACTACTGAAGGCCCGCCGCACCGCAATAAAAGGGCGCGAAAAGAATATGCGATAGCTAAGGCTTGTAAACGTCGCTCACTCGGTTTCAACTTATTTTCCAGTGAAACAGTGCACAGTGCATCAGTGCAGTGCACCAGTGCAGTTTGCGGGGAGCGAGAGAAGGAGTTGGTGGAGACGGGGGGGGGGGGGGGGGGGTTGTCAGCGGGAGCAGGGCAGAATTAACTGAAGCCCAATGCGAGAGACCTCTTTCTTCCTGGCGTGAAAGAATTTTAGCCGATGATGATGATAATGCTGATTTTGCATGACCCTACGTTGCTGTCTTTGTGCACAGCCTCTCAGAGGACAGCTGTGAAGGCGCTCTTGAAGTTCTTGAATGACTCAGGATTGAGTTCAAGGTTTTAACCTTTCAGTATGTGCCCTTTGCACCCTGGTAGTGATGGTCAACGGACACGTGGAAATGTGATCTCCCTTTCCTCCCTCCCCTTTCTATCTCTCCTTCCGTTTCCTTTCCACGTGTATGGAAGCATGCTGGGTGTCGCCTAGTTATCCTCTCTGCATTTCGATTCATCTTTCTTCCTCTCTCTCTCGCTCTTTCTTTGTGCACAGAGCTTCGACCCGGCGTGCCGTTGTCCAGCAGGCGCTGTCCGCTGCCCTTCTGGTGCACGGGCAGCCGGTCAGCCTGCGGGTGTTCGTGCTCATCACCTCGCTGTCTCCGTTGAGGGCCTACGTGCACACCGAGGGAATGGTGCGGCTGAGGAGCTACCGATCGGGACCCACCTCTGCCAAGGTAATGGAACCAGACTCGCCCTGTTCCAAGACGCGCACTCGCATAAAGAGGGGAAGAAAACATAATTTCACACCTACAGAATATCGGACTAGCGACTGCTGGAACACGAGCCGGACGTGTTGCTTAATAGGCCATCAGGAAGACAGGTTCCTTTTTCATCACAAGGCTCTTAGAGCGGCATTATGTAACGTATTATGCATTATAGTTCTTAGCACCATGATTCTGCCATTAGACATCTTTAGCATAACGTGGACCGTGTTATCGTTACCACTACCGGAGTACCGGGAGCCCGCGCGCAGCCAATGTGTATGCGCAAATCGCCTTGACGGCGCCAGATGGCGTCAGGTACCCGGCAGCTGCGCGTGCGCCTGCAGCATCGGGACCAATCAGCGCATGCTCACCGGCGGTGGGCGGGTTCCCGGTACTCCGGTAACGTTAACGGTAACACGTTACACGGTATGCTAAAGGCGCCTATTAAGTGGTGCTGTCGGTATGCCTATCACGGCTCTGGAAACGCACAAATAAGCAGGTAGTAGTCACCTTTTTTTGTGCGTTCTGTACATTTCATCCTGAAAGAACGTCCCGGTCTTTCCTCGTATCTTTCCTCACTATGTCCTCAAGCTCGGGTTCTTGGCGTTGTTGACGAATTATAGTAAAAACAGCTTTTTGGTACGGTTCAGTGTTCCTGATGCTAAATTTAGGACACACTATCTACCATGACATAATGTCATGTATAGTGAGCTGCACTATACCTGTGACGCACAGCCAGCCATATCTTGAGTCATTTCTCACACGACTGCTAACTGCGAAGTGCTCCAGCGCCTTATAACGCAGATAACTTTCGAAAAAGTCAAGATTAAGGACGGTCTCATCGAGGCTGCGCTTAGTCTTAACCTTTTAGGAAGTTCGTTCCGTCATAAGGCGCTGGAGCGCCGAAAAGTAGGCGGTCGTGTTTTGTTATGTGTCGACAATGCGATGAATTTACCAGCTGCGTTGCCTTTAACGGAAGTGACGTCAGTTTTCTCCGCCCAATGGGCAATTTTCGAGTGCTATCGCATTAATATTTGGGTGCCTATATACTCTAAACACGATTACATCTATGTGGGAGCAAAGAGAGAGTAGGGTGTCCACTATCGCTACCCTGTTTTATAGAGAGGGAGTGCCATAGAGGAGGGCTTAGTCTTTTTTCCCTCCTTTATGTTTAGAGTGTATAATTACAGTACGCAAAGCGATATATTGACTGGCTAAGTAAAAATCAAATATTGATCTTCTCCGCCAGAGATTCTGTAGTTGAGAGAAACAGGGAGCTTGCCTTTCAACTAATGTCGCTTTTACTCTTCGCACGTATATAAACAAAAGAAAACCGAAAATGTCGGTTTCAGGTAACCTTAAGCGACGGTATCGCTTTCATTCCCTCCTTTCCCACTTTCTGCACCTTCGCAACCATCGGGCGTTTTATTTGAGCGACACGAAAGCTCTCGCGGGAGCAATTCGCTTCGCTCTTCAGATGTTTTTTTTTTCCCCTCTTTCTGCCGCTTTACACCGATTCGGTCTCCGCGACAGAAGTGGCACGCCTGCGTGACGCGATACCTGTTGGCGCAATATCAGAAATCAGAGCTTTTCCTGACAGCTTGCAATGAGCCGCTCGAGCTTTCTCTCTCTTTCTAGATCCCACTCGGAAAAAGGGAATGGACAAAAAACAGAAAAAAAGTAACAGTGCTACTGCACCGTGTCAGTTGCAAAGAAGAAAAAAAACAAAAATAAACTAAATAGAGAACGCCGTCACGCTGAAGCGGAGGAACGCGAGATCCGCTTCAATTCGCTAAGTGACGGTTGCCAAAGTAGCGACTGGGCGCACAGCTAGCGTCCTAGCCAGAATTGCAGCCCCGGATAAGGTTGCTGGGCTTCGAAGGCGTTTGGGGGGCCCCGCCTAGAAAACAAAAGCGCGCTCACAAGTGACGTTTTCTAACACGACCGCGCGTGGTAGCAGTCGACGAAAAAAAAAGGAAGAGAAACGCACGACTGTTTTAAAGAATAAAGATGGCGAATAGCAGAGAGTGGAAAAACGAGCTTCGAGGGTTTCAGCACGGGAGAAAGGTAAACGCCTTAATTTCTTTTTCTGTCTTTTTAAACGCTACGAAAGATGTGAGCAAAAATAGAGTCAGCATGCTGCCAAGAGGCGCAGACACCTTTATGCGTCTCACGGAAGGGGCCAACTAAAGCCCTTCTTCTATCGTCCACCTTTACCTTCTTCCCGCGTCTCCCTTCCCCTGCCGCATTTTTTTTCCTGTAAACGTATTTGTTCCGTGTCAGGGTCGTTTGTTGAAAATCTTTAAAGCCCCTTTCATTCTTTTCTTTTCTTCGCAATGTGCCATCAAAGGTTTGTGAGTTTCAAAGCAAGGAAACAAGCGAAACTAAACAAGGAGAAGAAGGCAATGCAAGGAGCTCACACGCCAAATGCGATAGCCTTGTATGTCACGCCTCTTTTAGGCTGCCAACGCCCTAAAGCAAACGCACAGCTCCGACCAATCTGTCCCGCTCTTTGGCCGGGCGTGTTCTTGTCATTTGGTTTCTGTTTCTTGCCGTTCTTTTTTTTTTTGCTACACACATAAGCGCCGACTTTGTAGAAGGACGTTCCGTGGCTGGTGGATTCTTTTTTTCGCGTCCTAGCACGCTTTTACCGTTTTTTGTTTAGCTATCTCTGAAATGCTCTGCGCTTAAACTGAAGCGTTCGCTCAGCGCAATACATGGACGTGGCAGGGCCACTGGGAGCGCTGAAAACATGGGACGCTAAGGGGAAAAACTGGAGGCGGCGGACGTCGGGAAAAGAGAATCCTCACACGTTCTGGCAAATGGGGAAAAGGAAGGGAGTTCTTCGAAGGGGCCTACAGGCTGGACAGGGAAGCAAGTCGGGAAAGTTAGGGAGGAGCGTGGAGACGCGTGACGCAGCGAAAGGGAGTTGCGTGAGAAACGTCGCAGGGAGGAAATGGGGAGAGACAGGGGGAAGAAAGGGGTCGGGCGGGAAGAACGAGGAGAAGGCAGCGGAAACCCGCGCAGTGCCTCCTCAGCACCGATGCCGGCGCTGCTGTCGCTGGTCCTGTGTGGAGCAGGCGCCCTCGTTGCAGCAGAAACGCCGGAAAGTGCCCGCATTCGCCTCAACACGATTTCCCGACTTGACAGCGCAAATAAGCTCGAGCAATCGTTTCTACGTGTCTTTCCCTTTTTCTTTTTTTCTGTTGTTATTGCTCTGCCTATATACACTTCTCTCTGCTATGTTCGCTGCAGACTTCCTCCCACGAGTGTCGTTTGTGCTTCGCGCGTAGCTTTCGTTTGGGGAGGTCTTCCCGTTGTCTCTTGCTTCTTCCCTAAAGCGGCGGCGTTGCGTTGTTGCTGCCTTTGTTCCTGCACGCTCTGATTCGGTTTTGTTTAGCTTCTTGCCGCAGCGTGCGCAACGCGCTGGTCGCGGGACACGCGCCTTTCCGAATTAGCCTCCTTCCTTCCTATGCCTCCTACCCTACCTACTTCCCTAGCTCGCAGCACCCCTCTCGCGCTTTCCCCTCGATTCCCGAAACTGGGCTGCCCTCTTCTTATGTTTGCTTGGCACCTCAAAATCTGACAGGATGCAATCCTATTTTCTCCGCCGACAACGGTGAAAGCGTGGCAACCTTTTCCTCCCCTCCTTTCTCGCTTTTTTTTCGTTTCCCTAGGCATACTGTGCGGCATGCTGTTTCCCACAGTTCTTGCGCCACATTTCCAGGTCCTTGTTATTTCTGCGATTCTTGAGCCGCTTTTCCTATTCCCCGGACGGGAAGGACTGGTAACCAAACTTTTCGCTTTTATTTTGTCTTTCCCCGCATCAGGGGTCTGAAAGACGAAGGCATGCCTGGTCTTGCTTTCCCAATAAGACTTCCCAGGCTCTCCGAAACAAGAAGCCACTCCTGATACTGGCTGCAGGTGAACAGGGTTGCAAAAGCGAAAGTAAGAAACACCTCAAACACGGCCGGGAAGTTGGCCACAACGAACGTCTTCACCACGAACGATACTGTTATTCTCGGATGAAGATGGAAAAGGCCTCTCCAATACCCCCGGCAGCCAAACTTGCAGCCGCCATATACTTGGCATTGAATGTTTGAAGAGTCTCTCAGGATTGTGTGAATGGCTGAAGCTAGGAAGTTAACGTGGTTGTTTCCTCGGTGGTTTTAAACACGTCATCAATGTGATGGCCACGATCTCGCCTCGAAGTTAAATCCAGCTTTAATCGTTAAAGAGTTGGTGATTAGATTCAGCAGGTGCACGTAAACCGCATATGTTTGCGCACTTTTGTAGAGTAATTCAGACGAGTGCTTATTACAACAACAGCTGTGTCACGTAAGTTTTGAGGTGCTTACGACTTCGTTGTGGCAACAGTATGACTGTCATAGCAGAGAAGTTTATGATGTCAACGCTTTGAATGTTTTCGAATCGAATGTTTTCCTTCCGTGCTCATGCGATCCGGGTGTGTGGTGCGTGAGGCCTGCGCTACAAATTGTGGGAAACCGCTTTTCCTGTCTGCCCCACACGACACCACACGATGACCGCGAACCGCTTTGGTTCGAGGTCGGTTTCGTGGCCTATCACCAGATGGGGCCAGCGCCACCGCAGCTACAGTGTCATATACTACAGGGACTGACAGCAGGGCGCAAGCACCCTGTTTTCTTGCATTGAGATTGAGGAACTCGCCACCCGAAGACGCCCGGCGTGGCTTCTCTCCTCCCCAACGACCGATAGCTTCGCGCGTTCGTCTTACACAGTACTTCAGGGCCAATATCGGAGCGTAATCACTTCCCTCGCGCGGACGAAAGATTATTGATACCTGCATTGCAATCTTTGCGAGGGGATTCTAGTCCTCAACGGCTAGCAACTGGTAGGCTTTAGAGAGATAAAAAAAAATGGTAGGATTTTAACGTAGTTAAACAGAGTACGGCGTGCGAAAGCACTTGAAGCAACATCACCTCAAAGGCAACCACATGAAAGACACGGCAAAAGCAGCGCGCGTTTATCGCTGCCGCGCGGTTGCTCGCGTGATTCCGGCGCTGATGGCTCTCGCGCGTCGGGAGCGCGGATGGCGGAGCGCGCCGGCGAAGCAAGGCGTAGAGTCCGTTTCCTAGAGCAACAGCGGCGGACAAAACGAGAGGAGGAACATATGGAAAGAGACAGCTCCGCGGCTGGTCTACGAGCCTCCCCCACCCTCCCCATACCTATCGTACCAACTTTGCGCAAGCCGCAGGGGGAGGCAGCAGCCAGGCGTGGTGAGTAGGTGAGGGGTGATGGGGGGAAGAGGTGCTTGTTCCGCGCGTTGAACCATCTGGCCAATCATTAGACACGGGGTGCTGACAGTTAGTCGACTAATTCGAAGCGAGAAATAAAAGCAACGATTAAATAAATCTCTTACTGACCTCTTGCTTCTAGTGGTTTAGTTCGTTTATGTTCTTCTTAAAGCTGGATTTATCTTAACCTTGGGCGAACGTGTCACAATAAACGATTTTTGGTTATGTGTGACCTGCTTCTCGTTGATTACGCACTGACGACAAGCAGCAAACGCCAAAAAGCCGCGCGACATGGTATATTGTTTTGTGGCCTTCCCTCCCTGCCTTCAGCGTGTGTGTTTGTACACTTTGTTCTGCTTTACCTGAAAGGTTTGTATGATTAAACTATATGATCAATCGCAGACCTGCGGACTGGTCTCATGATTCAGAAAGTAATATAAAACTTTTGCAATGAAGTCAGCCATGACACTATGAAATGGCTTCCATAGTTTCTCAGATGGCACAAACATTTCGGCATAAGTTCTTATGTGGCGCTAAGTACTCCTTTGCAGTCACTCCAGCCGACCTCGCATAACACGTGGCTATTAAAACTCATCCTATAAGAAGGGACTGCACCAGGAATCCGGGAGGTTATACCATAATCATTTTAGCTTATTCTTTCCTTCTGAATACGGCTATATCTTAAATGAAAGAATAACCTAAACATCCTTACCTAACAGCGTCATCAGAATACCAAACTACAGGTCACGTGCCTGCTTCAGCTGTTCAGCGGGAGAACTGGGTACATCGCAAGTACACTCGTGTAAGAATCGGCTGGTGCCTTATTTTGCATTCGTATGCAGAGTCCCAGCATTTCCCACCGCGCAGCGTTACGAAGAGATTCACAGCGGACAGCGATGCCCGTCCCACCTCTGTCGCCGGAGTAACTCCATTTCTCAGCAGCCTACTTACATGCCCTCGCTAGAGTTCTTTCTGAGAAATATAAAAAATCGCAGACGCGTTGATGTTTTTTTTTCTGATTTTTTTTCTCCTTATATTTTCCACCTTCCGGCTTTCCATGGCATCCAACTCGCTTTCCTTGATTCGAGACTTGGCAAGTGCATTGGAAATCAGGGGCTCCATCCCCGGGAGAAGCCGGTGCTTCCGCGCCGCTCGGGTTGCGGGCTCTCGGCCGCTGCCGCATTCATCCATTCTGGGATGACCCGCGGTGCGCAGTGCTAGGGCTTTGCTGTGCCGGGCTGCACCACTCATGCAAGATTCAGCCTCGCGATCGATATTTCTTTCGAGGGTGTTAATAGCTCGCAAACGACTTTGTTCGGCCGCCGAAGGTGACGGCCGGAAGTGGAGACGGGCGAGAAGTGCGAGAGCCCCTGCGGTTGTCCACCCCTGAGCGCGCCTCCTCACCGTCTGGCGGCAGCCTTGGAAACGGGTTCTCTAAGAGCAAACGGAGCGGAAGGATCATTGTAGAGGTGGTGTCCGGATATGGACGCCGGGTTTTGTGTCGGATTTCAGAAAGCTTACGCTTGCGGAAGCAGACACCTAAGCCTCTATCAAGGGCAAAGTGGCAACAGAAGTTTCCCTTTCCTCCTTTCTCTTTTAATAACAGTCTATTTAAAGGTACGGCAGGCTGACCTCCAGCCTATTACTTCGTCGGGAGGGGAGGTCTTGTGAACGCCCATTCTCCAGACGGCCTGCGTTATATTCTCATTCGCTATGCGCGAAAGTAGGAGTTTTCGCTCAGTGCATATTGCATGTCGTCGCCGACTTTGCCGGGGCCGTTTACAACGCAGAAATTTTCATGCATGCTTTTCGTCAAAAAAAAAAGAGATAGGACATGCCACCTTATCCGAACCCCCAGAAATAAAGGAGTTACAACATAGTAGGTTTAAGAAGCCGGAAGAGAAAAGGAATAGTAAGGACCTTAGGAACAAGAAGCACCTTCACGCGGCATGGCGCAGTGTGTAATCTGCCATTCGACGGCGCACACTGACGTCAAGTACCGCTTCCACTTCGAGCGGACTATAGTGCATCCGTGACCCGCGGCTGTCTTCACTGAATCGCTTACTCTGGCTGTCGTTTACCAGAAAGCGCGGGTGTCATGATGCAAACACGCGCCCGCTGCCAAGGGCGAAAAGCGAAGAAAGTCCCTGAAATGAATGAAGTAGGAGCTTTAAAACGGCGTTCAACTGGCCCCACAAAATGTTGGAGTCCGCTGACTTCCACCTCGAATAGCCAATCGCATCTCTCCCCGACGGCTCCGCGACAGCTTCCCTCGGTCCCTCACCGGGCGCCAAAAGTGTTGCCGCAAAGAAACGACCGTGTGAGTCGCTCTCTCATTTCCGTTGCCTTGGGGGCAACTTCTCCTGCCTGGGGTAAGAGGGGTGGAAGGGGGGGGGGGGGGGGGGCAGTTCACGCCGAAACACCTCGGCCACGTCTCTCTCGCCATCCTCTCCATATCCTCCTCAGCTCCCTTTTCCTTGTCCCGTCGCTTCATTCTCGCTCAGCGGGCAACCCTTCTTCCTGTCTTTTCCTCCCCGTAAGGACACCACCCCGCACTTGACTTTCATGAGGGTGGCACGAACCGTACATTTTCCGCGGCGAAGCGACTCCCGCTCATACCTCGCGCTCCCCAAGGCAGGCGCGCCGGGGAAAATACCGCCACCACAGGGAGAGAGGGAGGGGGGGAGGAGAGGAAGAGAGAGGGGAGGGAAAGAGATGCCCCGACATACAGCCGCTCTCGGAGGAAACCCCCCGCTGCGCACAAGCGCACAAGCGGAAGCATTGGCTCTGCTGCTCAGAAAATGTGGGAACATATACGTATCCGTGGATCCCTCGTCTCGCGACCCCCTGCGGCGTTGACGATGAACTTATTCATGCTTCTCCCGTGTGGATTATGCAAAAAGCAGCAACGGTCAGAAACAGCAAAGGAATGGCAGCGGAACTTCCGCCGCCAGAACTCAATGTGGCCGACAGAAGAGCTCTGAAAAGTACCGGCGCTTGCATCTCAAGTGCATTATTGTTTATTCTTTTTTTACATCTGGGATGTTACCTCATGTGGGAACCACTTGGCTTTTTGTTGCGACTAGTGGTTGTCTTTTCGGGTGCGGTGCACATAATTTACTTTCATTCGCTCCAAACCAAGAGTGAACGAAAACCCCTTACTCGCGTGAGGACTAAGCTAACTGGCTTTAATAGCAAAGTTGCGGCTGGCACTAAAAAATAGAGCAACAATGAGAAGCCTCGCAGTAAAATGTGTTCTTCTATCTTGGATACTGGGAAGATCAGGAACTCTTACGAGAGACCAGACATCGACAGCCGTCTCATTTATAACGAGGTAGATTAAATTCGTATACTAGACCCTTTCATTATCGTTTTCTAGGTAAGAAACGTAATGTAGGTAGCAGGCATAATCATAATGTCTTTTTGGCAAACCAGAGCAATAAAAATTGGAGGGGTCACTCAAGCTCCGGTTTAAGGGTATGACGCGACAGCGTTAATGAGTGAATGCCCATATATGCAGAATTGGACATTCTCATTTACATTCATAGATCCCTGGGAGCCGTCATTCCATTCCTGGAGCAGTGGGGCAGCGGTTAAGCGATAAGCCACTGCCCTGAGATGGAAGTAGCTGCCAGAAGTGGGCCTTGCGCGACCCAGGTTGCTCTTCCCGAGCGACCAGCCATTAATTTAACTATCACCTGCCACCGTCGGCAGTTTGCTCACTATCCGGTGGACAGGTTGTGATGTCGTCACAAGGTCACGTGACATAGAAAGCTCACCTTTCTCCTAGGGTGCTTCTATGGGGATTTTTCGCGGATTTTTCGCTCACGGTCAAAAACGCCAGTGACACCGATGCCGGTTTTTCTGCGACACGAGCTGCTTAACGATGTCGCGTTAATATCGGTCCATGCGTTTCTAGCCGCTCCGTGTTAGTTGTTCTTCCAGCCAAGTAATACGCTGCATTTTTTTCGCCCTTCTTGTTTCGCGCAGGCCAGCATGCGAGTGCAGCCCTTGTCTCGCTTCTGGCGCTTCGTGGAGCGTAACTACGGCCGCCAGTCGCTGCAGACCGCGCTTGAGAGCCTCTCCGACGTGCTGGTGAGGACACTGCTCGTGGCCGAGGCCGTGCTCCAGTCATCGCCCCTTGCGCTGGGGCTCAGGAAGTCCAGGTAACACTCTTTGCCATCGCTCGCCATGATACGATGCCCAATTTTGATGTTTGCATACTCTTATTCGGCTGAGAGATTTTGAAAAAAGATGTGCGGAGTCGACTGCTTAAGGGTACGTTAGTAAAATGGCGTGTTAAAAGTTTTTCTTAAACTGCCCGCACTAGCAACAGCGACGAAACCGCACCTGCAATGGCTGTAGCACCGCAACTGGTACCGTACCGAACGGGTGCAGTTTTCTCTAATCCGTTCTCCTTAGTCATCGTCATCATCATCATCAGCCTGACCACCCCCACTGCAGGACAAAGGTGTCTCCAACGTCTCTCGATTTAATTCTTTCCTTTGCCAGCCGCGGCCCGTATCCCCGCAAACTTCTTTATCTCATCCGCCCATCTAATTTTCTGCCGCCCTATGCTACGCTTGCCTTCTCTTGGAATCCACTCTGTTACCCTTAATGACCAGCGGTTACGTTGCCTTCGCATCACATGCCGTGCCCAAGCCCATTTCTTCCTCTTGATTTCGACAAGGATGCCATTAACTCGTGTTTGTTCCCTCATCCACTCTGCCCGCTTTCCTTAGCACCAGCTGGTAACGTAAGTTTCTCCATGTTACGCAGTGCCTCTGTATTGAAGTAGTTAGCCGTGTGAACTATCAACATAACACTGTTTTGCTAATCATGTTTTGTATGAACATGTACGGCATTTAGATCCGTGCATTTTTTTTTTGCCTCTTCTGGACCGCGGGCTAGCTTGCAAGAGCGACTACCAGCTATTTTTACTATCTTAACAACCTCGTAGTATCTCAGTTTGGCGCTCTGGTTCTTTAAAACGAACGACAATAATAAGACGAACCAGAAATATCACGCACCGACATCGTTGCGAGGAGGGATTTTTTTCCACAACAGACAACAATATAGAAAGAGGCGTCGTTCAACCCAACTGCTTCTTTCGTGTCTGAGAGCCTAAAACAAAATTTGAGCACTTTTTGTTTTTTGCGGTGAGCCGGTGACCTTTAGATCACCATGCCCAATAGACAAACATCCACGTCTCCTTCCGGATGTGTGCTGCGAGATGCAAACAAGCGCTGAGGAGCAATCTGTGCACTCTTGCGGTCTTCCAGACCTTCATCGTTCGATTTAACGTAGTTGTCGCAGATTCTCCCCATCGATGGCTTGTTCTTGCTTTCAGTCTCTCTTTCCCTTCGTTCTTTCTTCTCTTCTTTGTTTTTCACCTTAGCGCAAGACTTACTGTCACCTTGCCACGATTCACGAACGCGTTAAAAGGGCCACTTACTCGAGCCTTTCGCTCGAAAAGTTGGACGCTGTTAATTGGCGCCTCCAATCCGCTCTTTTTTTTTTCGTCTATCCTTCCCGCATCCCACCCAGTCTGTTTGCTCTGCTTTCGTTCATTTTTATTTTTCGATGGTGAACGTGGGAGCGTACCCAAACTGGCGCATCGCATTTTTCTTCATCTTTCTTCTTTTGTTTGTTGGTTCGTTTACTTCTAGAAGTTCATTGTGTATCGCCATGTGTCGGTGCCGGGCAGAGCCTTAGTCAGAGTCACGTTTTCTGGGTTGGTGAGTGGCTCGTTATAAGGCACGGCGAGCAAATTGGCACTAGGGAAATTCGTTTCCTTTCGGACGCCCCTCCCTACGTGACATCCTTACGGCCCTTTCTTTTTTCCCTTAGCTTGACAGGATTGCTGTTTCTCGCCGTCGAAAGGCGTTTTAGGAGACTTAATTATATTGGCACTAAGTGAGAACAACTCCGGGTTTCGACTAGCACTGAATTATGTCGCGGACTTGTCATTTTTCTGCGCTTGAAATAATATTATTCCCCGAAATTCGATCTTCGATCCCAGTGCATTAGTGGAAACCTAAGTGCGCGTACTACACTGTGTTAGTTTAGGACCATTTCTGTGAAGTTTTGAGTGGGTTCGTTTGAAATAAGTCATTGATTTTCCTTTGAATCTGCCTATTGAGAACGTGCAGCATGAAATCTAGCCTTCACGACACAGTCTTTAATTAGCAGTTCTGATTAACGCTAATGTAGATCTGATTTGTTTCACTCGCTTTTTCAAGTGAGACGAAGTAAGTTTCGCCTGTACATCTAACGCTCGGAGAGTTTGAGTGAGTGAGAGTTTGAGTGAGTGAAGGAAAGATGAGTGAGTGTGTGCGTGAGGGAGTGAGTGAGTGAGGTAGGAAGTCAGTGGGGTGAAGTAACAAGTGAGGGAGTGGGTGATGCTGGTGGTATTATGTTCATAGCCTCACAATATCATTTGTCAGGTCTAAGGTGATCGAGAGAAATGTTTCATAAGAGAGATTAGCACATTAAGATTCCTGATTAGTACTTAAGCAACCAAAGAACCACGCATATACATGTCGGAAATTAATTTGCAAGTTCTGAAGAGAAATTTGTTGAGAATCCTCAGCGGGAAAATGGCCAAGAAATTCCCCAGCAAATTCTTCACGCCCAGTACTGTATAGAAAAAAGCGTAGTAAAAAGCTAGTAAGCGCAGCAGTTACTACCTCTGACTGCATTTTACTACTTTTTACTAACTATTTACTACCCTCTTCAACGTAGTTCGTAGAAGTAAGCCCATCCTACCTTTCTACTCCCTATAGTCGCTAATTAGTACCTGATTAGCAACAGTTCCTTTAACCCTAAATATAAACTCTTTGAATACAATTTACACAGGCTGTTGTGTGACTAAAACGGTTTCGTAATTAAACATTTCTGCAGCGACGTGCGGTTAGGTAGGCTAACATATTTCTACAACCACAACTTCATAATTAAGGCTGGGATCAACGGCTAGGAGCCACTATCCCGTAACTGAGAGTCAGATTTACGGAGTATATAACACGAAGAAAGACACCTCTGCAGACTCAGTTAGCGTGCCACGCTTGTGGGGCCCTTTTCGATTTCTGCTGCTGTGACTGTGCATAGTGACTTCAATCTCCTGCTACTCTCTTTTCTCCTTCATCTTTTAATCCCCTCACCCCTTCCCCCCCCCCCCCCCTTTGTAGGGTAGCAAGTTGGTTATTCTTCCGGTTAACCTCCCTGCCTTTCCTCCTCCTCCTCCTTCTCCTCTTCCTCCTCCTCCTGCACACTGTACCTTTGTGCGTGCCCGGTAGGGTTGTTCGATGCCATCACCTCGCATAATTTGTACTCGTGATGCACAATATGGCCAAGTAAAAACATAATTTACGGCCAGCGCACACTGGTAGCTCTGACTGCTGTCGGTAATTTGTCAAATTGAACATTAAGATTTTGTAATTTTCCAGCGTCCACATATTTAACAAGGCACGCCAGCACACCATACGACGAACCTAGCAACTTAATGTGAAAGCAGTTTCTACTCATTTTCTTAGCAAATGCTACTAGCTTCTTGTTTGTCACTGTAGTGGTCTTCACAAGAATCTTGAGATAGTAACTTTCACAAGCTCTACACCTACTACCTCCAGTTACTAAGAGGGCAGTAAATGTGTGACAAGTAACTGGTTAGTAGCTACTTAGTGAATCCTCCGACCTTCTTCTTAAGACTGAAGCGGACAGCTTCTTAATTGCCACCGCCACTTACGTGCAGGCTTCCCAAGTGCTTCCAGCTGCTGGGGGTCGATCTGACGCTAAACACGTCCTTCCAACCTGTGGTGACCGAGGTTAACGGCCAGCCGAGCTTCTACCGCAGCCCCAGAGCCGAGGACGAACCGACCAACGGGCTCAAGCAACGGGTGCTGGCGGACGCCGTGAACCTGCTCTTCGGAGCCCGTTCCGTGGCTGACCAAATGGCGGAGGCCATTGACGAGGTCTTCGAGAACCTCGGCATCATGGTGAGGGGGCGTCAACTAATGCCGTGGAGAGGCGCACGGTGTCTTGTGCTACGATATCGAAAACAAAAGCATTAGTCACGGCAGACGCCTCCAATACTACACATTCGAAGGAAAACTAAGGGCAACTTCAGTGATTTTTTATTTCTTGAGTAAAATTTCATTGACTTACTTTTTGTCGCCTCGCACACGCTCTTTCGACAGCAACACACATTTATTGCTGAGATATTTGGAGCTACTGTCGGAATATTTTTGTTTTCCATGCACCGAACTGAAACTGGTGACGTTCATGTTGGTACCTTGTGCATTAGGCACTCCCGCAATCGTCACCGAGAAGTTAATGACGGCAGGATCCAGCCTCAGAGATCTACAAACAAAAGACGCGTGACGTCATCGCAATCTGCTCGAGAAGACAGGATGTGGCGCCGTTACCTGCATGTATTTTTGTTTTTTTATAGCCTATGGGAGCTTCGTCTTCAATGAAAGTAGACTGTTCATAAGTAGGACGCCTTTATAAATCTTGGCACGTGAACTTCAATTCGTCGTAAGTATAATTTTAAGATAACCGCCTTGGCGTCTTCAAGCATCAGGCAGGCCGCCATCCTTCCATGTAAGCTTTAGCTGACGTGTAGATGTGGGCGACGATTTGCATTTGAGGCACATTGAGAAAAATTTGAATTAATCGTTCTCGCTACCACCTGCTCAAGCTATGCTCAATTTATTGTTTCAGTAATAAGTCAGTAATAAGCTGTGACTATGCGGATTACACCTAACACCCCCTTACATTTATTTGTACTGAAACGGCCATCTGTCCGCGAAGAATTCGTGCCACTAGAATACATATCAGGCAGTGATAAACATCCAACCTGCTTTAAGCAGGCTGTTCACATAATGACAGTGAAGCCCTGCTACAAGCCGCCCTTGGCTAGACTAGAAGAAACTGAAGCACCTGGGTGCACTATCACTTGGAGCATATGTGCTTGAGCTAAGCGTGTCTTGCTACAGACCAGTGAGATAAAGATAGAGGGCTAGTTGCAAGGAGCCCATAGAAAAGCACTGAATTCTTTGTCGCGTTCACGGATGTTTTTCCCCCGTCTGGTGTTCCGCAGGGCCTCAGCTGCCAGATCTCCCACGACCTGTGCCTTAGCCGTGAAGACCTGCTCTTTCTCATGGATACCAGACGGGAGTCTATGCAGACCGGTGGATTTCAGCAGGTGGGCACCAGAGTCATCTTGGGGGAAGCGATAACAATAGAACGGTGAAGAACTAACAACCCGCACTAAGTATGCAAGGGCCTCTCGTAGCCACTCACTTCATAACGGTGGGAAACAGTCCGTTGTGTTAAGGACGTCTCGACTTTGAATTGACTGGCCGGAAAGTTTTTAAATCCATTTTTTTTTTTTGCAGATAAATGCGCATTTTGGTGCAGGACAACTGCAAACATACGGGAACAGCCAAATACTCCATTTTTGTTGAAAACAACAGAGTTTAACCTAGTTATAGATGTTGAAGGGGCCCGGAGATTACTTCGTTATAGCCCGCGTTGACAGGGTTTCGAGGTGGAATTGTCATTTCTCCGTTATATTCGTTATTTCGTTATAAACCATTTTCGTTATAACGATATTTGAATGGAATTGGATGGTGTTGTCCTCAAAGTCTCTTTAACTTGCTGTTGCTAGCTCTATTACTACGGGGCTGGATGGCCAGTCAAGCAGAGTTGACAAAGACGTAGTTCCTTTTGACGACCACAGGGTTATAAAAGCTGTAGAGGATTCTGATTTAGCTCGTATTTTTTGAAACGCTTAAAAGGACAGCGTGTTTACAAAATAAGCCCGGACCATATTTGTATCGAATGCTCCAAAAAAATGGCTTACGCTATAGCCTAAACAGACGCTGGCGGTGTTAAGTTCCGCACGTACTTTTCACAGGCGGCGGCTTTCCTCGCTACTCGCAGAAGCTCCGACCGATTTCCAATAATAAGAAAAAAAATTATTATCCGCATGATCGAAAAGTGAGCGCGGTAACTACATCCTGCGACATATTTTAACGAGCGCTCATTACGAAAGAACGATTTATGTCAATATTCTTCGACCTATTAGCCAATAAAGAGATGGCCGGAGACAATCGAGTGTCCGCTGTAATAATCGATAATTTTAAAGCAAAATATCTAACTGAACCAAGCAATGCAATTACAGCAATTTTCTGTCTGCACTCTTAAGTTCTAGAAGCGATCTTATAAGAAAACTGCAGAAACTGACGAACAAGAAGTTATCGCGTGATTGCCACCACTGTCCGCGCTAATATTACATCGATAATCTGAAGGCAAACTAATTTTGCCCCAAACGATGAATTCATAACTTTTTTCCCGCATTGCAAATACCTAAAGGTGCAGCCGAAAAAGTTAACTGGAGAAAGTTTAGAACAAAAACTTACCATGTGATTGCGAGCCTTCCTGCCTGTGCTTTGCATTTCTTTTTTATGTCTTTCGTTTCTTCATGTCTTTCCCGGTTTAATTCGGTGGTGGAGAAAGTTTTCAGTTATCAGCCGCGCTCCTAAAAGTGTAATTTATGGCTTTCTTTTTCTTGCTTCTTTACCGGAGCCCTGGGAAGGCAGGACCGTTCGTTTAGCGCCCGCGGCTTTCGGGGCGGCCTTATGAAAGAAAATAACAAATCTATTAACGACTCCCCGCTGAGTCGAAAAGGCGTCGTCTTCGTTCCACCTCCCAGCGGTATTTATCGGAGAACCGCAGAAATTGGTCGATTTTCGGGGCGGCTTGAGACGTCCCGATCGATGTGGGCGCTGTACCCAGGAGCCGTGGCCAACCACTCGGCCTTGTTATTATAATTTTTTTTTTGTGGTAGCTTGTCTTCCTTCGCTTTCTCTTTCGCCTTTTAAGAAGTGGAACGCGATTTGGCTGCCTGAGAAGCAACGGAAAGTTTCGAAGCAATAAAACATCACGGAGGCTGTGCTCGGCCTTCTTCTCTTTATGTCGGCTTTAATGCCATCTTCGACATGCGAAGGCAGTTCTGCACGTAATCGTACGATCTGTAATCCCTCTGAACACGACGTGGGAAGAATCGGAGGGTGGTTGGTTTTACGACTCCGGTTACGTACCACGTACGGTACTTTGATCATTCGACCGTTCGGTTATTCGTTAAGTTTATTCCCGTTCTCCTTGCTTTTAATCGGAAACGTATGAGGGGCTGCGCCATGATTTCAGACTAATTAAGACTTGAGTTATATCCATGCCAGCAAAAGTTGAACGGGCGTGTTTCCAAGCCGTTAGTTAGCGAGTGGAGTGAGACGCTGTTTCGTGCTTTCGAAAGGTATCGACACTGAGAAGGGCGAAAATATTTTCTTTTTGTTTTATGTATGTGTGTTTATATACTGGTGCGTAATAAGCAGACAAAGAGCAGGAGAGGTGCAGGCGCACCCCAGAATTCGCCGTGCATGTGCATCCGCGTGAAGCAGGCTGCACACGAAAGCTGGCCGCAAGGGTTTGTTTTATTTCGTTTACAGTTTCAGCTTCTACGAATAGATCCCTCCCTCCGGCCTCCCCTTGCCCCGCCCGCCTACCACGGAGATTTCACGGTCTTCGTCATCGGAGTGAATGACGTAATAACGCGGCGAGATCACATGCTTATTGTCATCGGTCACGTGACCGATGGATCACCGTGTGAGTAGTTAAACATGAGGCCCATTCGTGACTTAAATAAGTGACCTGAATCATTGAAAAGTTTACTTTGAATGGCTGATCTCCTAGATAAGTCACGTGATCATTTACTTGAAATCGTTACAGACAAATACGCTCACAACTGAAGCTTCGAACGCATCTGTGAGTGAAATTATTTTTTACGCGCCTTTCCGTTACATGAGCATCTGATGCTTAAACTCGTGTCAAATTGCGCGAACTGTCCTTGAAATTTTTCTCTTGTCCTTGTCTGTGTCCACTCACCAAGGCGGGGCAACATGCGAAAGGTAAATTCGATAGGCTGTCGCATAAAGGACAGGTTTTTCTCGAGCTGAGCGACGTATCGATTTAGCGCTGCCCGGGAGTCCTGCAGTGTCGCCAGGGCTCACATTACTTATACTCGGCGCAGTGGCCCAACGGTGGTAAAGCAACGGAAAGAACGGCGCTGGGGAGCGAGTGTTTGGCGGCCGCAGAGCAATGCGAAAACAGTGTGTGCTCGAAACAACGTTCACCCTTCTACGTGATCCGCCTAGGACCATGCGCCACAGTACCGTTTTCTCTCGGCTACAGCGGGCTCTGAGACGACGTGATATACGAACGCGTATTTCCCAGGATCGGATGCACTGAAAGTGCATAGAAGCCGCTTCCAAAGGGTGGAATATTAATGCGTCATTATTATAAGGGTCTGTTCAAGCGAACATGGTGAGTTCCTCTGGCAGGAAAAAGTGCCGTGGAGGTTGCCCTTATGCCACGGTGGATTACGAGCGAAATTAGTATACTACCTATACGAACTTAGTATACTTCCTTAGATATAACGAACCTTAGTATGCCAACCCGGATATAACGACCTTCCGTGTGTTAACCTCGAATATAAACAAGCTTAGTATGTCACCTCGGATATAATGAAACTTCAGTGTCTTAACCTCGGGTACAAAGAAGCTAAGTATGTCACTCCGGATATAACAAACTTTCGTGCGTTAACCTCGGATATAATGAACTTTCGTGTGTTTACCTCGGATGTAACGAACTTAGTGTGTCTGCCTTTGATATAAAGTACCTAAGTTTACGACCTCGGATATAACAAATTTTAGTCTGTCAATCTCCGATATAACGAACGTTTGACTGCTGACTCAATCAAACGATCAACAGATGATCACCTAAGAGTTTTTCTGTGTTCATTGCATGATGATGATTCAATACACGATTAGCGCCATGGTGTAGTGCATTTTTTGTTTCTATAGGGTGGCGTCAAATACCAATGGGGTCAAGAACGCTGCCGCATCGCCAGCCTCTTTTTTCTCCCCAAGTTTTTCCATACATCTATAAATCAAACATCTTACATTGCTCATCCGACCCGCATATCTCACCGCATCGCCCATCCGTCTCATACTGCCCGGCCCGTGTCCTGTACTGCAACTTTTTCATATTTCTTTTTTTCCGAACCATTGTCAACCGATATCGCTGCCATCACGTGCCCATCTTCATTTTTAGATTCCGTAACCACTTATATTTCATGGCACTGACTTGTATTTCTTATCGACGAATACATTAACGCACCCGTTTTGTAATGTTCAAGGGTAAAAAGAACCGTGACAGGTAAAGAACGTTTTAGCAGCGAACAGGATTATAGAACCGACATGTATGCTCACACTTGCACTAGACATTAAGGCATTTAAGGCTGAAAGCTGGGCTGGTTGGTGTTTAGGCTGAGAGGACATAGTAGTGAAGAAGACAACACAAACGCTAGTGTTGTCTAGCGCGTGCTTTGTCTTCTCTCCTTTCCTCTCTGTTATTTAGCGCCACTAGTGTGGGCTCGACACATGTGTTAGCAAGGCTTCTGTGGGTCTTCTAGGTTAGGAGATTCGATTCATGACGAGATAGGTACGTTTTTTTTTTGTTTGCGCCTTTTGCTTTAGTTTTTCGTTAGTTTTCAAAGTCATTTTACCTAAATCTTGCCACGGACGTCCACCTTGCTCTGTTGCGATACGGTTTGCGTAGACGCACAATTTTTGCTGGACCACGTTTTTTCGAATAAACCTCAGCTGCTAGTTGCCGCTCGTCCTGTCCACTTCTCTTCCTACGTCCTGCTCCTGTAGAGGTTCTTTCTTTCTTTTGCCCTTGAACATGTTGGACCAACTTGCCTAAAACTTCGCCGTGTTGAACTGTTATGTAATATCTTCTGGAGGGTTTCTTTAAGGAAAATAAGTGAACGACTGTTTTTCGCGATGGAGCACTCCAGGCAAAAAGATGTTTGTATGGTTGGAATGGCTCAAATCAAAAAGAAAAACTGCAATTAGTCTCAACTGAGCTACAACTTAGTTAATCATTTAGCGATAGTTATTATGTCCCTCAGTTTTCTCCCCTCTCCTCATCGCCTTTCTCTCGTCTTCATCTACTTTCTCTTCTGTCAATGTCATGGTTTGCCTTCTCTTTCGTTTTTCTTTTCTTCTCTCTTCTTTTTCTCTTTTCTCTTCGTGTCGCTATTGGCTTGGATTGGCCCTTGACTTAGCTTGCCTTGGCTTGCGGATGTCTGCGACAAACACAACGTGCTCCACTTACACGGCGGCTCAGGATGGTCTCTTATTAACAGTTCTTGACCGTAAAAATTTGAAGTGGTGTTCACGTTAGGAAATATCATTTTCAGCGACAGCTGGATATTTCAGACGAACATGCCAGAGGGAATTTGGCAACAGAATGTGGAGCTGGTTCCAGTTGATTAATAGGTCACGTTAGTGAATTAACGGTTGGGCAGCGTGACGGTTTGGACGAGTTGGTTACACACTGATTGAGTCTTGAGCGCGTACAAAGTACAGGACGTGTTGACAATAGGACGCGATGACAACTGGACGTGATAATGACAGCGCCTGTGGGTTTATTCTCTTCGTCGTGTCGCGTTCTATGTATGCACTCAACTGTTAGTCAACCATTTAATGGGTCGTATGAGCCACTTAATGCGGACTACGATCAAGAGATCTCGAGACCTCACACTAGCGTCGACGGGTTCCACCGCCACCGGAGATGTACCACTGGCCACGTGATGATGAGGTCATATCGTGGAAATGACGCGATCTCCGTGTAGCATTTCTTTCACAGCCGATACTGCAGAAGAAAAAATTGTGTTCCTTCGGAGGTGAAAAACCAATTGAACTAAACAGGAAGCTTTATGTGAAATTAGTACGTTGCACATTTACCAGGTGGCGCTCTTCATTAAGAAAAAAATTCAAGCTTTACATTCTCTGTGATCTGTCACTGTGTCAAAGCCCGCGGCACACTATCTTTGTGAGCATTCCACACGTAAAAAATAGATTTTTATTTGCTCTCAAATAAGTATCAATTATATTACTAAAGCAACAGCAAAAACACCGGCATGTCAGCTTATCCAACAAGGAGAAGGAGAACAAAGAGAGTAAGCGGTGTCGAGGTTACACTGAATGCTGACAGACATCGATTATTTCACAAAACCTAAGAAACTTATGCAACCTCCCTCGTAGCCTGTTCGACTTGAACTGCACTACTAATTTCAGAGCTAGATTCAGGGAATGGCTGGGCATGAAACGCAGATATTCACGTCATGCCATTGCTGTTCGGATTTTCCGTCTTGTCCAGTCACCACTCACTCAAAACTATATTGTGCCTGCTCTAGGATTATCGGGATTATTTTTCATAAGATGGAATTTGCGTGGTTAAGTCGGAATTACAGAAAAAAGAACAACTTGCGACCACTTATTATTCGGTGATCTAACGCCGATCTCGTCACGTCGAGCAGTGATCTGCAAAAGCCTCACATTCGTATCAGCGAGCAACCAGCGACCACGTTCGGCTACATCAATCCAATCCTACTGCATGCATCCTATAGTCGGGTACAATTCAAGAACAAAGCGTCTTTTGCCCATCAAAGGACGCCCTTCCAGCCAATGGCGTCGGCCAATTCTCATGAGCCTGCTAGCATGGCAATGCAGGAAGGGTACTGCCCTCGACCGAGGAGGGAGGGGACTATCCCCTTTCATCTGCCACTCCCTGCATTGTCATCCCAGAATGGTCAGGAGAACCGGCCGACGCCATTGGCTGGAAGGGGGTTCTTTTCAGGGGGAAAGACGCTTTGTTCTTGAGTTGTATCCGGCTATAGAAGTAGTATTAGTAAAAGCGCTTTTTCATAGAAAGAGAGAAAAGGACTGGACGCGGGCAAAGCACTACTCTTATGAAACAGGTCCATAGACTGTCTGCAGACTTCTTATAGACTCTGTTGCCTTCCTATAAACATTTCCTTTTGTCTATTCATAGTCTATAGTCTGTCCATAGAAAAAGTCTACTAAAAGTCTATGGCCATAAATCTATAGATTGTCACAGACTGTCTATAGGATTTGTATTGTCTATGACTAGTCTATAGGATATATGTCTATAGAAAGTCTATATTCTCTACAGACAGAAGTAAATGGACAGTCTATAGACTGTCTACAGAAATTTTTGTAAGGGCACTGTGGGCACCTAAACATTTTCGCGGCCAACAAATAAGAAGATGGGTAAGGTGACAAGACAGGACTGATCTATCCTGGAAAATACCGCAGGTAAATGCAGCGCCGTTGGGTCTGAGAGGATACGGTACACTTACTGTACTGGCCGCTTTGGCGCCCGCGTGCTTCTGCAGTGGGCGCTCGTTTTCCCTGCGTATCGATACAAGCGTCGCCGTGACCACGAGTTGTACTAAGCCAGCGGGATATGAAACAGGAGAGGGACTGGCTCTTCCGGCACCCCCGCTCGCTCCAGTGCGAGAGGGTTGCACTCACTTTGCGAGTGCGTGTCCGGGCGCGGCTTTGCGTCACGCTTAGCTGCTCGGGCAATCTAGCTAATGCCCGAGCCGGATAGGAGGACGAGAAGAGCGGGGTTTGTCCCTTCTTCGGCGGCGACGCGCCGAAGAATATAACGCGGTCGTTTCGGTCGTTTCCGCCACCCTCGAGACGCAACCCCGCGAGTACGGCCGCGCGAGGAGTATCAAGAGCGAGAGGGGGCAGGCAGGGCAAACAGCCGGCACTTACGGCTCGCTAACAATAGGATAACGGGGCTGCAGAGACGAGCTCTGCTTCTCGCGTAGTTATTTTTTCTATGGTCGATGAACTAACCCTATGGTTCCGTGACTTTTGACGCGGAGCCTTCAGATTGTGCTGCGGAGTGACGGAAGACAAAGGTTTACTGTTCCTGAGTTTGATGCCTGGAATTCAACAGGAATGTCCGGCCTGGGCTGCAGAATTGGGGATTCATCTTCAAAACCGTCCAACGCGTTATTATACCTTGTGGCACAATGGTGCCCGTCTTGTTACAGATTGTAAGGTGAGACCAGTAAAGGAGGGCCCCTACCCGCACAACTAATGTATTACACAGAATAGAGTGAGCCAAGAAATGAATGAATAATTACAGTGCTCTTCCAGCATAGCCTATCAGCAAAACAGGCTTACTAATGTGAATCAGAATAGCCCTGAGGAAGACGAAGTGCCAATTGCGCCGACTGTGACAACAGTCTTGAGAATTTCGCCCCTGATTTCCCGGCGCCAAGTTTTGCTTCCACTTCGACGTTCATTGAAGTCTTGGCCTCTGATTTGGCGCCATTGGGCGTTGCATAGAACCCGTTGTTCCTTGATCATTTGACCCCTGCTTTGCCGGCGCAGGTTGTTGCTGCCACTTTGGCGCCCCTTCACAATTCTGTCCCTGCTTTGCCGGAGCCGCGTGTTGCATCGACGCCGCCTTTCCTTGAATATATGTCTGCTGCTTTTCCGGTGGCGCAGACTGTGTCTACATTTATGACAGCAGATTGTGAGACACAGCACCAGCTACGTGGCTGAGCTTCAAAGAGCCGGTTCCAAGTTACACAAGAAGGCTTTCGTTGTTTAAGAGAAAGCGTTCTTGAGCGAGTCGGTCAGAGATTTCAACAATGGGTGCGCAGTACCCTTTGTTGAGCAGGCTTTCGTTGCTGTCTAGACGCAATGTCTTTAGAGGTCCCAAGTTTTCGCACGGTGCATTTTTACAAACTCATCAACAGTTTGCAAAAATCATTGTGCCCGCGTGCTTCATCCGTTGCTTCTCGCGGTCACGTCATTTAGGTAGACCCTCGTACACGACCCCTGCTTTTGTTACAGGACGACCATTAACGCGGAAATGAAAGCTTATAGCATTTTGCTATAAAGCTTTGCACGTCATTTGAACGCGTAGATATTTAAATGATTGTATCCAGAACGAAACAAACGCGCCCATTTCGCTAATTAATTTCCAGGCTCTCTCATACGTAAAGGATGAAAACGCCGACTACCGTATTACCGAGGTTCTTTTATGCTTTCTCTTTTTCACAATAAAAGAAAAACTCGTGAAAGAACCTTTTTTCCGCCTATACACCACCTCCTCCACCAAGCTGTGCGCTTCCGAGCTCGCTCGGAGCTAGGTGCTCCGGTTTTTTTTTTTTTTTCAAAACAGCCGAACGACGTTTTATAAACCTCCCGTTTCGTGTCTGTACCGTGGCAGGGCTAAAACATAAGAGCTCAGAGAAAGAAGCCCATTGTGACTGCGCTTGCTCATTACTGGATAAAAAAAATTGAACCAGGAAGGAGATATAGAAGGTAAACAAACAAAAAAAGGACGTCATGCAGCGGGCTGCTCGGGCGAAGCACGGGGCGAGAAACCGGATCCTCTCTGTCCAGCCAGCGGCCGCGCTTAATGGCCGGGCGATATACCGCGCTTAATAGCGGGCTCATTAAAACGTGATCTAGCACTCGCCACGCTACTTATATGCCTGGCGCGCAAGATTAGAGAGGCACGCGCCAAAAGACGTATGCCCTCTCGCGTCCACGTGCGCGGGAGGTGTACTGTGTGGGCCGCGGCCGGCCGCTGCAGAAAGCGAGGGTGGAAAAACGTATGCGCTTCTTTTATCTCCCGTTTTCTCGATGCCATCCTAGCGTGTATCTTTTCCGGGCTTGTTTTTTTTTATTACGAAGACGAAACGGCGGAGGAATCTCGCTCGCCCCACCTGGTCTCTTTACGCTTCGAGTACGACGACCGTGCTGTTCGCTTTTGTCGTGATGAATGACGCAGCGATAATTGCCCGGCGAGTGCTGTCCACCATAACAAAGCATGGGGGATACTTGTTTTCTTTTGCAGGGCTATTTCTTTATTTGGACCTCCCCAAATTCATTCGGTCCTCCACTATGTAGTGAGTGGTATTATTATAGTCGCCGGTGCTCCGCGATGTTTCAACTGTCGAACGAATGGTCAAGCCTGTCCAGCATACCAAATATGGTGCGTGTGTTGGTACATGGCTGAAAATGTATAACCTTGCGTGCACTTTCAGCCCCGTGGGCTTTACCCGTGTGAATAGGGACAGCTGGAGCCGCCGGAGCTTTCTTTACGGTGTGCGTTTCCTTCTGGCGTACGTAGGCCTATGCGCGTTGTCCGCTTAGCATGGGGTGTGCGATCCGGGTTAAACCGGAACTACAACGCCGCTAGAGGTCGAAGCAGGAGCCACATTTCCTGTCACCGTAAACGACCGTCCCGTCCCATGCTGTGATACCATTGTAAATGTTAGAGTTTTCGCTGACGGAATATAAAAGTTCTGAAGAAATAATTCTTGCATCAATAATTCAACATCCAAGTATTAAAAAAATTTCAAGTCTAGAGTCTTTAGAGACTATTCAGAGACTCTTAAGAGAGCCTTCCATAACAAAACCAACGAAAACACCAAAATCCCTTCCCTCTATTTTATGGTTATGGATAGCCTCATTGTCTCTCACATATATATGTATATAATAGTCTCCAATCCTTTAGCATGGCTTGCATCTTATTTAGCACCCACCTGAACTGAACTTACATACGCGAGTCTCCGCTTCCCATTTCACCTGGTTAGATGAGGTGTTATGCTGTGCCGATGACGCACTAAGGATGACCAAGCGAGCCGACCAGCCAATCTGCACTAGGTTCTGCTTGCACCTTGAGAGGTCACTTTCACTGACACAGTTACATCAACCAGCACTTCTGCTACCGTCCGTTCAATAGTTCCCCCAGCGATACTGATGCATACGTGCTGGTCCAACTACTACCCCGTTCTGAATGTGACCGCCTTCAAAAGCGTGCCACTGCCAAACAACCTGAAGAAAACCAGACTGGTGGCTCAAGCAGTAGCAGCGTGGTACCTAGTGCACATCGCCAGAACTGAAAGACAGACATGGGAGGCACTAAATTTGGTCGGCCATTTTCTATACAGGCCCCATATAACATTCTTTCGCATAGGTTATAGTGGTGGATTGCATCCAGGATGCATCTTTTAGTGCGATGTCATTAGAAGCCTCATCGGGAAAAGAATGTGTTGTCGGTCATAAAATTCGCCAATTGGCTCGAAGAATGTGAAGTCACCAGAGCGTATAATTCCCCTTGCTTTGAGAGAAGTGACGTCACCAGATCGACAGTGACGTCACTTCTGGTAAACGCATCAACAGCGTCTAATGCTATCGCTATGCGAACTGTTTATGTAGTTGGGTGGCACTGTGAATTTTTTACCTTCCTCTTTTGTATTTCATTACAACTTAGGAACTCAATATTTCTGCACGAATTATCTCCCCATATGCTTTAGCGCTCAACGAAATAGGTTTAATGAGTACAAATATTATATCTCACGAGAGTCCTAGCACAACGACTGCAGTTGCTCTCTTCTGCTATTGCCCTTCCAGCTGTACCCGACGTACAAGAGCGGACAGTACAAAACTTTCATCGACGAGCTGGAGCAGCTGCAGATGGGGACCCTGGAAGCAAGAGGAGCGACCGAAGATATACAAAGGTGCGCTCGTGTTCTTAAACATAATTTGTATACACTGCACCTCAAAAAACCCAGTGGGAACGCCTCTTACCAAATTGATGCCGAATCACATGGTGGCAAAACATAATCGAACATTTAAATAAAATTAAAATCGCGTTATCTTCGTGGGTAGCAATCAGAAATCTGTTGCTATCAATAATTAAATTATATATTTCCTTGTTTTAAACGCAAGAAGCGCTTTTTGTCGTGTGTTTTGTCGTGTTCTCTCGTTTTTCCCGTCTAATTTCGGGGGCTATTATTTTTTTAAGTGCGTTTCATGCCTCATTTCTATTTACGGATGGCTGGTCCCAATGGTGAGGCTTTACTATCCTGTCTTTCTATCCCATCTTTCAACTCTCCTACTATCTGCACGGGGTAGCGATTGTGGCTCGGCTTGAGCCAGTGAGCAGGCCTGTGCACTTTTCTTTCTTCCTGGCAACAACAGACAGACAGAGGCTCAAAACTCTGCTACGAGATGTTTCAACAGGTTGCGGTTGACGGTGTTGTAAGGTAAAGCCGCTGCTAACACACATAATTATGTCGGAAACTGCTCCATCGTAGAAACACTTCGATAACAATATTCTGGTCGACCATTTGTGGCGCAGTTGTGTGACCTAGTTCTGCGGTCTAGTTATGAGGTGTTTATTCAGTATAAGGTATACAGCGAAATTCTCTAGTGAAAGATATATCGAAACAGATTTCGTGCAGCCTGTCAGTTGTGCGTGGTTTCAGGAAACTATTTTGTTCGTCGCGCTCCAGCAAGCGGTGATATTTTACGCGAGAAGATACTCAGAAATCCCTACGTCTGATCGTGGTTGCAGGAGCTCCGGCAGTCAGCACGGCACTGCCGACATGCACCCGGTTGTGGTGGCGCTGCAGAGGCACTTCAATCGGCACCTGGCGGACGACAACTACTCGGACCTGGAACCGGAGCCCAGCGACGTCTGGTCAGTGCCTGTGTTTCGTGCCGCTAGCACGAGCACACTCGGCCAGATTGTGTAACACTTAATATTGCGCATGAAAGTATAGATATTGGCCTTGTGCTGTTCGCGTGCAAGGCGTAACGGAAGGACCAAGCCCTTTGAGTGACAGAAAATCTTTCTACGCTTACCGTTTACTCCCCGTGTTACAGAAGGCAGAAGCAGAATAAACGAAAGAAGATCTGCACTGCTTTTTACTCTCCACGTGATGTCTATAGCCGCATGCATGCGGTGTACTTCGTGAAAAATGCCCGAACTCAGATCGAAAGTTTCCGAAGTTGTTTATTCAAATGCTTTTCACTCTACTCGCGTTTTTTGAGCAGAGAGTTAAGAGCTCAGGTCGTCGCCACAAATTGTTGAGCCTGTCACTTGACTGTGTGACGTCACCGAAGAAACCCTAGAAGGCTGGCCATTGATTTTGAAGATTCTGACACTGTGTTATGATGTGCATGACGCGGCAGAGTTCTCAGTTACTGACTGAAAGTTGCGTCCCATTCGTGGCCAGTTCTTAAGGTCATCGGCTAGAGTGTTGAGTAACCGGACAAGGAGTTTGGGAGTGGAAAAAAGTGCATGTCTTATATAATGGTGGAAGGGCCTTGACATTCCGGTCTCCTCTACCCTCTGGAATTGCCATAAATGCCGCCTCTAGTTGTGCTTGAATCACGAAACCAATACTGACTTCTACGTCCAAGAACAGCGCCCCCGAAAGTACTCCTTCATTGCAGCTCCGAGCTGTTCCTCTGGGTTGTTTCTCTGGTTTCCCTTTACACAGCCAGATTTTTCCGCAAGCGAAATCACGGCTCAGCCTCCTCATCAAACTACTAGATGTCACCCATCAGCGCGTTCCCTGATCATTTCCCTCTCCTCTTTTTCCTCGGGCATCGTCTCCGAGGGTTTACAGCGCCAGCGACATTCAACCCGTGTTTTCCGACGCACCCATCTTCCCGTGGAAAGCAAAACAGGAAGGGAAGCACGTCGGAAAAGCGTCGTATAGGCGGGCGAAGTTTCTCGACGCAACCCGAACCCCGAACCGTCCCGAGGCGCCGCCCCGGAGAAAAGCGGACGAGCCTCGAGGTTTGTCCGCGGAGACGATGGCGAAGAACAGAGGGCCAAAGAACAAGCCAACCGCTAAAAAAAAGAAGAAGAAGAAATAGTAGCTGAATGGCTTGAAGGACAGAGAGAGACGAAGCAAGCAAGAGTGGCGCGCTGAAAGCCGGGAAGGATGTTACGCCTTTCGAACAACAGCGGGTACCCTGCAAGGTTCTGCAGTTACAACCACTTAAGGAGGGTCGCCCGGGGTTGGCGAGGCCTCGTGGCCTCCTCGGGCAACACAATACAGCGAGTGGAGTTCCTTGTCCCGACAAGCGCCGTTGTCGGCATGCGTAGGCGCGCATGGCGCGCCAGAGACGTGATGGATCGGATCCGCTTGGCGAGGTTTCACCGAGCCTCGCTGGAACCTCTCCTGATTATCACTTTCTTTCTTCCTATCGCTTACTCCTCGCTTGCGGTGGTTATTCTTCCTTCTTTTTTTGTTTTTGTGTTGCGTCGGGGGTCGCGATAATATCTGCGACGTGTCTGCGGGCTTACACTCTCTAAACAACCACCGCTATAGTCCCAGGGGCTCGTCAGTTTTGCGCTCGTGTAACGCGAAATCGAACCGTCTTTTGTTGTGCGCTATCCATGTTCGCGGCACTTCGTGTGCCTTGGCCCGACGATCGGTCTTCTCTTATTTGTTTTTGATATACCTTGGACGTAACTTCTCACCTTTGTGAACCTTGATTAAACGGTGAAAATTGATTGGTTTAAATCTTCCGCGTGTAATCTCGCCGGTAGGCGTGTTTATCAGAGTGCTAGCTTAATTTTTAGTTTTCCTATACCTATCAATCACGGCAAGCCTGTCACCTTGCTTTGGCGGCGTAGGACAACGAGGGACTCGTTTGGGCGCTAACGCAGCGCAAAAACACAAATATATCGGAAAATAACAAGGTCCATAGAGCTTGGTATCTTGTTTCATAGACGAACTCTTTGGTCAGATTATGTTCATGGCGTCGCGTAAGACAGCAATAGCATTTATGAGCGCAAAGTTTTGGCCGAGCGTTACACCGCGATCATTAAACGCCGGCTTATCTGGGATAGAATTTAGTAGGTTGTAAACTTCTGCGCAGGTTAACTACAGAATCATACCCGCTTTTGAGACTAAACCGAGCATGAAAACTAATAAAAAAATGGCTTGTTTATGGCACTGGTACATATTTTAATTGTAGACACATGCTCGTAGAAGAATTCTGACGTTTAGCAGCGTTTTTGGCGCAGAAAATTTGTCACTGCGCTCCTTTTTTGTTATGCACGGGATGGCAACTTCTTGTACTTTCGCCTGCCGTAGTCTTTCTGTATCTCTGGCTTGTATTACTTTTTTTCCATCCTTCAAGCAGAGGATGCTCTTTGCGATGAATGACAAAAGGAATTGTGATCCGACCCGCTCACAAGGTGAAAGTGCGTCTCTGGCCATAGGCACTCGTATCTCCCGATCCCGCCAGACGATGGAAGCGGAGACGGAACACCCATGCCAGCAGCAGTAGCAGCACTTTCAGCTTCGAGAGAAATGGATATATAAAAGATGCACCAACGAGAAGCGAGGGAAGAACGCTAGACAGGGAAACGAAAGGGCAACTCCCACGCACACCTTGCGAGCGGTGCTGCAACCGGGCACAGCGCACGGGTTGGCTCGGCAGCATCGATCTCCCATCTCGAGTCATCAACTATTTATATGAGATTCGTAAAATGCCAGAAGAAATCATTACGGAAAGAAGTGGGGGAGGAGAAAGACGACTAGAAGCGGACGGTGGTGCCCCATCGCCTCCCCCCCCTCCCCCCCCCCCGCCTCCCTCTCACCCCCTCCGCGTGGCTCGGGGCTTCGGGTTCGGTTCCATGCATAATTCATACACGGGGCCCCTTCCTTCGTTCGCTCCTATACCTTTCTCCCTCCTACACACACTGTGGACTAGGCACAGATCGGACGCGGGTTTTAAGCGTGCCCTATAGCTCGAAAGATCTTATACCTCCTCCATATTGCACTCTCCCAGGGTCCTCCTCTCCCCATCCTCCCTGGCATTCCTTGCTCGCTTTCTCGTTTTTGTGGAGTTTATTTTTCCTTTTTTACGCAGAACCAAAAGCAGGCCTATACTATCAGCTCTTCATTCTATCCTTGTTGCACGTTCACAAAAGAGGACCCAGGAAAGACGCGAAGTAACCGCAATACGAAAAAAAATGCAACAGAAATAATAAAACTCCTATAACCTTCCGCCGCAGACCTGGCGATGCAATGGAAGGGCCATCCTTGAGCGCTTTTTAATGTGCGTGCCCGGCGGCCAGCCAAGCACGTGTTTTCAAAGCCTTTGAGCCGCTATACGAGAGTTTTATGGCCGGCCGTCCGACCGGCCCTTCGAACCAGCGGTTCGAGCGAGTCCAGCCAGGTTTACACTTTCGCTCGAGAATGCTGCGTTGTTTCTCTCATGGATATGCAACTGCGCGGAGCTCTGTTTATAACCGCGGCTACTTAATGCCACCGCTTTGGACGGAACACGGGAAAGAAGAAAAGCCACTCAGTTCTTTTTTCTCAACTTCGAAACCTTACTTTGGTATGTCCATTACTAGTGCTTTCCGGGAAAGCAGTTAGTGCGCTTTTCATCATTGGCTACATCCGCAACAGCTAAAGGGCTTAATTCATTTATCTCCTATTAGCCGGCAGCAGCTGTGGTCACCTTATGTACGAAAATTTTTCTGATCTCAGTTGCCTACCTAATACCCCCGACACCTCTGCTCCTTCTCCCTTCTCTTGGAATCCACTTCGTTATACTAATGGACAATCGGTTATCGTCTGTACGTATTACATTCTCTCCCTATATCCACTATGTCTTCATCATTTCAGCTTTGTTGCTTTGAACTCCTGTTTGCTGCGTAACCTACTTTGCTCTCGTTTCGTCTTTTAAAGTTACCTCTACCATTTTCCATTCCATAGCTAACAACATTGTCCTGAATTCGATTCATAGCCTTTTCGTTAACCTCCAAGGTAGGTGCATGCTGACATTATGCACCTGGTATATACTGTTCTCTTCACAAATACTGGTAAGCGGCTCTTCACGACTAGAGAGTGCCTGCTAAATCCACTCTGCCCCATTTTTGTTCTTCAATAATTGCTGCACTCTCATCCTCCGAATCTGCGGACAGCACTTCGCCTAGATAGATATAAGTAGATATCTATATAGATATACGTAGATATATACGTAGACATGATAGATATACGTATTAGCTGAACGCTTCCAATACGTCGCTACCTGTCGTAAACTGCGTTTCTAATATCATACTTTCTTTTCAAGTCCCTTAAATTTTCTTTCTTTACCTTCGCTTTTCAATTCGGTTTGCTTGAAGCCGGGTCATATAAGGAACAGCGATGCAAAGTTGTGCAAAGCGTGAAGCGGCCGCTCCAGTTGCCACTCATTTTTCGTAATACCGAAGCGTTTCCGAGAAGCTCTCCCCCACGCTGATTGAAACTACATAAATACGAGCATGCTGGGCCGTCTCTCCTAGCGCATATTCTTTTAGCGATTTCAAATTCCCTCAAGACCGAGTGAACGTCTACCTGGTGTTCTCAGTGCTGCTACCGTTCCTGAAAAAACTAACCTGAACAATACCGATCCTCACCACTCCTGCAGTCGCGGCTACTGAAGCAGCTGTAGGTTGCGCAACCTCCTGTTTAGGACTAGAAGACCAACGACATGGGCACCCGATGTATGAGCCAGCTCTTTTTTTTAATGCGAAAGCATTACTAGTCCCATACATGTAGTTCTTCTGTATATACTCGCCCCTGACTGACCTCTATGTGGCATAGGTTTTCCCGACATTCGTACCAAAATTTTGACACAACAGTTTGTTGTACAGTGTTTCGGGTGGTGTCTTGCGATTTCTCGTTGTATATAGCTTACATGTGCTAATTAAGTTGGAGGCTAGCTTGCGACAGGCATTTGAATCGACGACATATGCACCTTCAAATGTACGCCGTCCCAGACTTTCGTATCAAAATTGTGTTGCAACCGTTCGTCTTAGAGCGTTCGGGGTGGCGTCATACGCGCGTGTATGTGTGGGTAGTGTCCTACGTCCTGCCACTGGAAACAGCGCAAACACTGGAGCGCGCTGCGTGCGGCGCATCATTTCAACGCTTTCGCATTCCCACGCGTAAGCAGTCTTAAGCGTGTCTGCCAATTTCTTTTTCAATTTTTCACAACGGTAGCAGGACAGTAAATGGTGCAGGAGCGGTAGGAAGGGGTGGAAGAAAATCAGTTGCCCCTTAAAAACTACGAAGTTTACGGGATGATATTCTTTTTTTTTTTGTAGTGGTTAACCTATCGTCGTGGGAATGTTGTGTCTTTTTTCTGATCTCGGAAGAGCTTTTTTTTTTAAGGCGATAGCCTTTAATGGCTCATACTGGCGGTGACCGTCCGTCCATTACATCGCCACCTAGGTCACGTGACACCGCGCTCGCGCCAGCTGCCCTTCTCTGTCGTGAAATGAATTCAAGCGCGGCAAATTCAAATCAGTGCAATGAGTCGCAAACAGCTTTCGCCTTCCCGAAGTTAAGAGATATGTAAGTGCATCCAACGAATCTTTTTCAGAACAGTATATGTAGCCCGTAATTGGTGTATGAAGCGGAACATATCGACATAGTCAGAGCGACAACACGGCTTGAAGCTGCTGAGCACTAATATACCCTAGTAGCACAGCACATGGACCCAATATTGAAAATGTGTTGGCAAAGGCTGGTCCTTTGTAGGGCCGGTATTTGTCGACACATTTTTAATATTGAGCCGATGTTCTGTGCTCATTGGGTAGGTGTAGAGCCCCTTATCGTCGTCCTGCAGATGACTGGTGGCGCCAATAGTAGGGCAAAGTGCAAAGTGGGGAAGCCTAACAATTATGAAAAGACGATCTTGAGTGGTGCCTGTCATTTACGCCGCGGCTAATATGGCTTTATATTATCATACGCCTGCAGTATAAGCATGGCTGCTGAGTGCTACAAACACACTTTTTTTCGCAGGAAGGGGACCAACAATTCTTCAGCGCAGCACAGTGACAAACAGGAAGAGGACTTCCTGAGCGGTGGTCAAGACTTCTATGCGTGGAGCCAACGTAAGACAAACTTTGGCCATTGTCCCGGCGGATTAATGACATCGGCAGTACCGCGTTATAACGCTATTCTTTGCGCCGAGTATATACCGTGCACGTAAGCGCTGTACGCGAAAACATTTCGCGATGAATGCCTGTGATTGGCAGAATTGAATAAATGGGGTCGATTCTTGTTGAGTGTTTTGGTTTTGACACACAATCGGATAAGGAGATCATGTGGCAGTCACAAGTTTAGAAACGTATTTCCTTTGTACAGCAAGTTTTCGAACTCACCATTTATTTATGTTATTTCAACCTTCCAGAAATCTAAAGACACATCAGCGCAGTGGTTTCCTAGGCGTCTAAGACACTTTGGAATGATTTGGTTTATGGTGGTTTAACGTCCCAAAGCGACTCAGGCTACGAGAGACGCTGTAGTGAAGGGCTCCGGAAATTTCGACCACCTGGGGTTTTTTAACGTGCACAGACATCGCACACCACACGGGCCTCTAAAATTTCGCCTCAATCGAAATTCGACCACCGCGGCCGGGATCGAGCCCGCGTCTTTCGGGCCAGCAGCCGAGCGCCATAACCACTCAGCCACCGCGGCAGCTTCCACTTTGGAATACGTCTTCGTGCTACTAAAGTCATCAACTACTCACTATCAACTACTCACTGCTGCACTTGTTCTTCTAACTTTGAAAGAAAACATGTAGCACAACTTATGTTCCCATGACAGAATGTTTATAAATCAAGCTTTCGTGGACGTCTGAAGCTTGGGTGTTTCAACCAGGTGGTATTTTTCTGTGAGCTCTACTGCATTTAATGCGAGGCTTCTTTTTTTTTTCCTTTCTTTCTTTCTTTCTTTCTTTCTTTCTTTCTTTCTTTCTTTCTTTCTTTCTTCCTCCCTTTCTTTATTTCTTCCGTTCTTTATTTCTCTCTTTTCTCCTTTCTTTCTTTATCTTTATTTCTCTTCCTTTCTTTCTTTTTCTCTGTCTTTCTTTCTTCTCTTCTTTCTTTCTTTATCTTTATTTATCTTTCTTTCTTTCTTTCTTTATTTCTTTCTCTCGCTATTTCATTCTTTCTTCTTTCCTTTCTTTCTTTCTTCCTCTCTTTTCAGAGTTCCGTCTTGTTCCCTTTATGCCGCCTGCTATAGGAAACATGTGTGCAGTATAGTTTCAAACATTGATTACATTGTATGAGCTACATACACACTGATGTAGCCTTTACAAACGCCTTCCACGCAAAATTATCTCCACGTTTGTTCCATCACCAGTAAAAGCGCTCACCATGTTGCTACAGGCGTATCCTAGTATGAGCTCAGTCACCGCGAACAGGAGAGCTCAATCGGTTTGCACGCACTGCCGATGGTTGCCCAGAAAAAAAAAAAAAAGTCCGCTGCACCGCCCCTTTGAAAAGAATCCGCAGTGACTTAATTTAAAAACTTTAAACCTCCATTTCAGGCAACGCATATTTCTTGCATAATAGCATTCTGTTCGTGCCACGCGCTGGTATATTTCCCGCTTTTGATTCTAATTCGCATCTACGCGATATGGCTTGGCAGTCGCTTCACCACAGCTTTGTGTGGCAAAAGTTATAACAACCGCCTCCGGTTTGCCTCATTCCAGGAAAATTTGTGGTTACGCCCCCTGGTGCGCAAAAAAGAAAGCCGTTAGAACCTGTTGAGTACACGGTTTGAAGTACGAGCGGCCGGAAGAAAATGCATTCATTACTCCCCTCTCTTCTTGGCTTGGGAAAAAATAACGTTCACGCTTGCGAGGCGAAGTAACGTAGTTTTCTTTTTTTCTCCCTTCTCTCTCTCTCTCTTATTTACTTTTCTCTCTTTCTCTCTTTTTAGCGACCTTGACGAACGTCACTTGCAGCAAAGGTAAGCCGGCGCAGCGACGACGTCCTGATTTATTATCCGCTGTTAGCGAGACGCTCCGTATTCGCGCTGAGGATATACGACCCGACATTACAGCAGAGTGCGCACGACGCCGCTGCATTTTCGAGCTCGAGTCGGGCGCGAGCTGAAACAACGGGTTGCATCCTGGCAGGAAGACACCGGCAGATGGCGGTACCGTCCTTTTTCGAAAACGCCCCCCGATACTTACCGCTTCCTTTCTTTATTTCCTTTTTGACGTGGAAGAAAAATATCAGAACAAAATTAAGACTGTGCCCCTCCAAGTCGATTTCGCGAAAAATAAGGAAGCAACTTAGGGTGAAAATTCACGTGTTTACTTAGTACGCTCGAGCGTAAAATGGGACTTGAAGTCTTTTTTTTTCAAGTTATAAATGCTGAGTGACGTCAGGTGTGTGTTTTTTTTTCCTTCGTCTTGACTGTTCATTTATTTTTTTGTTTCCAGGATTCGTTGCAGCGAGTGTCGCCGCGAATCTGCGCGCGACATTTTTGGACGTTCCGCAAAGTTATGGCCGAAACGCTATTACCCGCGTTTCGCGACTAGGAGAACACTGTAATGCGAGAAATTCGGAGTTAGTTTTGCCCTGAATTTTCTTTGCTTTTTTTTCTAACGCGGCGAGAATTGGAAGCATGATTTTCGGTAGTGCCCGTTGCGCCACGCATCAGCGTAAGAGCAGAATAATGCCGCTGCACAAAGGTGAACGAAACAACGACACGAGGAAATTACTTTTGAAACAGTTCTTGCGCGAAAGATTCATTGAGCTTGAAATAATGGTGGTCTGTGCGCACAGGTTTCGCCATAAGTTGGCCCCAAATGGGTCGCGGCCGCTACCTTATACCTCGTTTCGCTTTTCTAACTAAACCAACTTGTTTCTTACGAATTGCCCTCTACCATAATGATCTGTGCACAACTTCGCGCACCTTAATTTCAGCACAAGTAGTTTTGTGCACCACAGTGTAGGCTGCTTCAGGTCCGTTCGTTATGCAGAACCTGAGAAAAATGCTTTCTGTCGTTCGCTCATGTCGCAAACTGCACACGTGGCTTAAACCGCAGCAGAATTCGCAACTGCAGAATGGTGTACTGGTATGTCTAGGAAGCTGTTTTACAGCGAGAGCTGTTAGGCGGCCGTCCCTGGCTTGCGCGTCGCCGTCGGCGTAACCGGGGGGTGCGTTACCATGGTTACCATGTTAACCCGGGTATGGTTATAATCCCGCATGACACCGTGTAGGATGTGTTAAGACCTTTATTAATGCTGTGCGTGGGTTTGTGTCTCGTCGTCTGATGTCGCCTTATGTCCTGGCCAACCTGGGTCCCATAAGCCTGTGGGTGGCTCTGTTTAGAACAGCCGCCTGCCAAAACTAAATGCCTACGCAGCTATCGCTGAATCTCGCGTTGCATAGTCGTAACTGTCCTGTGAAAATTTTTTGCTCTTTATCCTTAAGGGTCTTTATTGACCAAGAAAACATATTTGTTTGCTTTTTTATCAGAATATTAGGTAACATAGTTATATATAGCCACCCTGATGCAGAAATTTTTTAAAATATTCAATTTGCTGAACTGTATGCCCACATCTGAAATTACGTTAATGCACGAATTGCATCAAAGTTGTTAGGAACTGAAATTTTATTCGCCACAGGTTTAGCGATGTGCGCCCATCACGTAACTGATTCATTATAATGGGAGCATGTCACTCTGTCCACTTATTTTTTTTCTTGTAGGTTGGTTGTTAGAATACCCTTTCCTTTCTCTGCTCTTATGTAGCGGACTCACGATTCTAAAGATCAGTTCTCAGTCAGCGCTGTCGTCTGGCCCACCCTCTTTTATTCTCCCGGTGTTCCTGCGCTGCAATTCTTTGAAAAATCTAAGCGCAGACTGTGGATAGCCCACTTTGTTTCTCGGTCCCATCTGACGCGGCTGAACTTTGCGTTAGCATGTTGTACTCTGACGGTCTGCCATGCGACACAACACTCACTGGATGCTTCCCTCGTCGTTGACGCAGACCCGTCGACGATGCCGTACCTGGCGCAAATTGTGACCGAGCCCCTGGTGCGTCTTCAGCCGGCGTTCAAGCCACAGCGGACCGAGTACTTCGCCAACGTCTCCTACGACCTGGTGCTCCTCAAGGTGTGGGGGCTTGCCCAGCACTGCGGAAGCCACGTCCGCGTCGACGACAAATACGGTCCCGCCAGGTGGCGTCGCTTTGTCTGTCTTGCATTCTGATGGCAGCTTACTTGTTCACATATTTTGATTAAACAGAGAGTTTTGACACAGCATTTGCTGCTAGTATGCTTATACTTTAAACATAAAGCAGTAAAGAGGGAGTAAGCTGCTTCATGCTGTTCTAGAACACAACTTACTCTATCTTTACTCCCTTATATGAGTATTGTTGTTTAGAGTGAAGAGCAACACATGCACGGTACCTGGAGCGGCTTTATGAGCGTCTCTTGGACGGAGTGGTCGTATTAGCGCAATGCCTTGGATTGCTGTTATCAAAAAAGGGACACTAATGCGGTTTTTATCTTTAAATTAATTCCTCGCTGAGGGCGAAAGTGGTCGTCCCTCTCACCCCCTTCCTTTAATCCGCCCCTGCATGGTGCTAGAAGACAATAACACGAGGAAAAAGAAACCGAAACACTCACGAGAAGTGACATAGCTTATGGGATACAATTATTAGTCTAAAGGTTGAGTGTTTAAGTACCTCTAGTTATCGGTCCCAAGGTGCGCAAATCATCAGTGTAGACATGGTATAAAACTGAAATGAATGAAAAGATGAAAATCACTAAACGAAGCAAATGACATTAAAAACACCTTGTTTTTAAAACCGGCCACCCACAGCCACCGTTCGCTTTATTTCTATTATTCTTATACAGAGTTCGCAGTGAAAGCAGCAAAGGTGTGCGAGCATAGGATGTGTATCAGAGCGGCTTTGTGATCGACGTAGTGCTCAAAGGGCGCAATTTCTATGGGCGCCGGTGTCTTCAAGCGCCTGCAACACATTCCGAAGGCGCGCATTTGTCATGCAGTCGGCGTGTTGCGTTATGAATAATGCACGTTCAACAAAAACAGCGTGAGCAAAGAGCGAATATTTTGCGCAACAACTGGAAGGCTACACTCTTTACACCCACGCATCATCAAAATAGAAAATGACTGTGGGTTTGGTGACATCGATTCGAAAGAACAAGATTTTTTCAACACTATGTTTATCCATTGATATTAGTTTTCGCCGCCCACTAGCCAACCGTGTTGAATTACCTATGCTTCAAAATTATCAGAAATTCAAAACAAGTGCTTCTAGTTTCCTTGGCTGTCAGCATGCGGCGCATGGGTTAGAACATTCAGAAATAGTGCGTTCAAATCATCCGTGATGTAAGAAAAAAAGAGTGACCGGCTGGAGGATAGAATGTGATAATCCGCAAGGTTTAGCCGCACTCGCTGGGTGCTGTCCCGAATTTGTGACAAAAATGGAAAAATACTTTCATGTCATCAAAATTCTTAGCGATTTGGAGCTCAGGTGTTGATATTTAGTGCTTTATAATACTACGAGGCTGAATTTTTGCGTTCTGAAATAACAAGACAAAAGGAGCTTCCATGACGCCGTGAATTTTTTTTTTTAGGTTGCGTGCGAGCAACTGCTGTGTGCGTGGACTTGTACATCGCTCTCTTCTCGAGGCGTGTGGTTACCATTAGTGTTTAAAATGAAAATTGGTTTTTCGGGAAAGGAAATGGCACAGTATCTGTCTCATATATCGTTGGACACCCGAACCGCGCCGTAAGGATAGAGATAAATGAGGGACTGGGAGAAGAAAGGAAGAAAGAGGTGCTGTAGTGGAGGGCTCCGGAATAATTTCGACCACCTGGGGATCTTTAACGTGCACTGACATCGCACAGCACACGGGCGCCTTAGCGTTTCGCCTCCGTCGAAACGCAGCCGCCGCGGTCGGGTTCGAACCTCTGGTGCTGGTCTAACCCCGTCCGCGGTGGCGTCCGCAGGCCGGCCAACTACACTCTGGGCGTGGGCGAGAACAAGGTGGTGCTGTACGTGATGGACGGCGGCCAGCCGGACCCGTGGGTGGTGAACGCGTACACGTTGCTCATCCGACGCATGCCCCTGGCCGACGACTCCCTTGTCTTCAGCCCCGCCGCGCAGCACCAGGTGTGCAGCCTCAAGCAGGTGAGCTGCTCACGAAGAGAAGATATTTACTCGCAAATAATGGAGACGTGGGCTTCACTAGATGAGCCGGCTACTCTAGCTGCTAGACGCTATAGTGATGCGCAGGGAGTAACTGTGTAGTAAGCAGCGATGACACATTCCAATCAGTTTTTAATCATTCGTTCAACAAGTGAATAAGTCACTGCTTTATCACCATCATCACAATCATCATCACCATCATCCCCGAATATATGCACTAAAAGAGAAAGACCGGAGTCATTTATATCATCTAAGCCTCTGCAATGCTGTGACTACTTTATCTTGCAAACATCCTTACCTCATCTATGCACCTGATTCACCTCCGACCCTTACTACAGTTGCCTTCTCTCGGAATTCATGCCACTACAAACCATCAACGGAAAATTTCTACTTGACCGACTTGTTGATTGATTGTCTTGTCAAATAATTGTACGATCCGTTAATCAATGAGCAATCAGTCAATAAAGGCAATTGGCCTCAAAAAGTGTGGCAAACACTCTACACAGAGTATCTACGACATTGTTTACGCTAAAGGGATGCGTGGAGGAAGCACTGATTCTGCCGCTTTGAGTTTCTTAGTGGGCTGCATAAATATATCACCACAGAGGCACATTAGCTGTTTATAATAGTTGGCGCATGTAGTGTTTTAGCCGGTTACGCAAATAGCTCTCACAATTGAACTCACCGGATCCAGTGCACTTTCGCAGAAGTCGGCCGTAAACCTAGGCGGTCATGACATGACGGTTGATGTATGCTTAGTTCTATTGTGGCCAAAAATAAATTTAGATTAATGAATAAAAATTTAACCGACGATCAGTACGATTCATGCGACTGAGTATGCGTTGGCACTAGTGTTCCCAAAGGCGGAGTAGCCGGTGCAGCTGATGTGTTCACACCTCGCGAGAGGGTGGCGAGATCCACTCCATCAATCACAGTTTGACACGTCGTATCCCCTCTCCCGGCCCAATCCACCAATCAGAGTCTGATATGCTATACCCCCTTTCCCTTCCCCTCGTCTCAGACTGGCGACCGCGCTCTCCTCTCGTCCTCTTACCCCTTTCCTCTCCCGCCCTCCGCTCCCCTACATGTGGAGAGGGGATTCCCCTCTCTCGACTTTTCCTCCTCTCTATTGAAGCTTCACACGTCAGCGCCGGGCACTTTTCGCGAAATGGGTGTTATAATGCTAAAGCGTTAAAAGTATGGCTCTTAATCTTGTGATGGACTGTTTCCTGTTGACGCTTCTTTCAATTACCTTTGCAGGAATGTGAGATGCAAGTATCCCCAATAGAACCATGCGGCCTATACAGTGAAGTCGGCGTAGACTGGCCCACTTATCTTGAAAAGACGGCCAGGCTTCCCGTCTGCAAGGATGGAAGCTCACCAGGTGAGACTGGAGGCCACGCTAATGATTTTCTTACCTCAGTGTAGGGAATGGGAACACGACCTCATCGCTTATCATACTTTTATTCTAAACGCCTATGTACTATTCTAACGCCACTGAAAATGCTACTTGTGTTCTGCGGAAGAAAATGATTGCAGAGAAAGTGTTTTTGACAAGAGAGCATGTATGCAGCTCCTGTGGAACACGAACTAAACCAGAGGATGTCTATGACATCGACGTTAAGCTAAGGGGACTGGGAACCACGTATTTGGCGCGAAACTACAAAAATTAAGTTGTCGTTTCAGTAGAGTTTGAAACTAAATATCACGGTAACTTTGCCGCGCGTTGTCTACCAAGCAGCGTCTGTACATTGGTTGCCAGGCTCATCTTCAAAAGTCAAAACTAATGCAAACGCTTTGATGAACACCGCCTATAGAAATAGAGGGGAAAAATCGGTTGGCCACATGTACGTACATCAGATTAGATGTCAGGCATCTAAAGTGTCTTTTATGTCTGCATAACCTCTTGTGCTGTAACCACAAGTGGCAGGCGTTTCTTTTTTTTTTTAATCGTGGCGTGCAGCGTTTACAGGTACGTGCAATATAAAGTGAGCAATTCGTACGCGGTCAAAAAACCTGTTTTATTTTTGCTTCTGCGTTGAATGAAGAGACATAAATCATTCGTGCAAAGAAAACCATGTCCTAAATGTGAAAAAAAAAATAAAGCATGTCTATCAGTCACATTTTAGAAGCAATCAAATGTTGCGTATGCTAATGAATTCACCATCCCTCTTGTACTTCGCGTGCGCCTATTCCCGTATGCTGTGGCGATTTATCGCACAGATTCGCGCAGCGCTCTTCTGTAGAAACCACGTAGAAGAGCAAACTCTATTCATCCACTTCAGGCGTGTCTGGTCATTATTATTTTCCTGCCAGGCACACTCGAAGCACCGCCAAGGTGACCCAAGATAACAAGCTCCCTGTATCTATGTTGAACCCCGCTTCAGTATTGCTATGCGATATACTGCGTGCGTATTGAGCAGTCGTGTAGCGCGGTTTATTAAACCATGAACCATAAACTATCCTGCAGCGTCATGCTACTTAACTGTCCGCATTGTTTGCATTGTTTGCATTGTCCGCTGAACTATACTGAACTCCGCTTTTTTATTCAATGCGACGACTAAAAGTTCCCAGCGTCTGGGATAGCGGCGCCTTACATTCAGCAGCCACCCGCGGCTCATTTAGTCCTGAAGTTTGGCTTGGTTTGGTTTATGAGGGTTAATGTCCCAAAACGACTCGGGCTATGAGGGGCGCCGTAGTCGATGGCTGCGAGTAATTTCGACCGACTGGGCTTCGCACTGACATCGCACAGCTCACGGGCATCTAGCATTTCGCCTCCATCGAAATGCGGCCGCCGCGGCCAGGATCGAACCCGCGTCTTTCGGGTCAGAAGCTGAACACCATAACCACTGAGCCACTGCGGCGGCCGAAGTTTGGCATGTGCGAAATATGTATGGCACACCAGCTAGGTGGTTCACGAATCAATAAAAGTGACATCGCAATGCTCTCATTGCAGGTCGCTGGATGGTGCCGTGCGAGAAGTGCGCCGCGAAGGATTCCTGCTTCTGGAAGGAGGCCCGATGGCAGCCCTACCGCTGCCGCTACGTGAACCTTCCGCAGAGGACGCTGGCGCGATGCATGGCCGGCAAGAAGGTATCGTGTACACTCGGTGTGTTCCCAACGCTTGAGTGTCATAGCCGGGAGGCCACCCATCCGGCTGGACCAAATGAATGCGTTTCACTAACGTCGAATGAGTGAGAGCTAGTTTGCATCGAGTTCCTCTTTTGTGGCTTCGAGATGTTTTGCCTTCTTCGCTTGGTTTTGATAATACCCCTTTTACGACCTGCCATTCTCTGGGCGCTTTTTTACGCTTGTTTCCCAGGGTTTCTCGCTCGCATATCATGGCCTAGTTGCATTAATTATTGTTCACTCAGGCCAGTGTGCTGCAGAGCCTTCGTTGAAATGATCCCAGTTGCAGCTGCGTCGTGTAGCTAAGTTTCTGTGCAACTCTGAAGACTACAAAAGAAAATATACAGCAACGTAGATGCTCCACCTCTCCATTTATCCTAATGTTCAAACATGATGAGCGGATAGACGGGACAAGCGGCAAGTCGTGAAAGCAACAGCTAAAATATTTCTATTTCTGCACAGAGTCAGGGCATAATGAAGGACAATTAACTGTGCCACGAATAATGACGTTTATTTTTATTTTACGTGTCGCTACCGTGAATCAATTGCTGGCAACAATCTCAAAGCTACTTTAGCCCGTAGCAGGCAACCAGCTCACCCTCCTCCTCTCAATCTCAACGAGATGAACTATAGAGAACACTGGACGAAAACTAGCGCACTGCCAACTGTTACACTAAACTACCGCGCATCTTTCACTGCCGTCAGTTGGTAGTTGGGGGTTTCTACTACCATTTGGCCTAATATTTTTTGCTCTTGCTTTAAGCATTACACACGAAAATTACCGCAGTAACCAACCTGTAGTAACCTGCGACTCACAGAAAAGATCGTGTACTCAGTGGTTTGTAAGCCAGTAGACAAATGCAGTTGGCGTGCTACGATACGATCCTGCAATAGACTCTTGTGTGGGTTAGTCGGTTAATCACTGAGCAAAAGTGGCCGCTCGAAATCGGGCAGCGCTAGTCCTGGTGGTGATGGTGCTCATGATGATGTGCAGGTGAGATTGGCCTTATATTCAGTCTGCCGTGAATTGCTCCACCTGTCTAGTAATATAAACAAAAGAAAAGGTTTTCCAACCACCCGTTCAGAAGGCCTGTGTACTCAGAAATTCTCAGTAGTAGTTTTCCAACCGAGCACAGCTGATTTCTTGAATCCTAAAGGTACACAATTCTATTTACTTACTGTGGCACATTCCACCTGTCCTGCCATTTACCTGCCTTGGTCGTTCCTGTCCCATTTTATGCTGCCGGTTTCCTTCGGCCCTACAAACTTACTTACGGATCGAAACAATCCCCGCTGTTTAGATCTAGTTTTTCAGGATGAAAATGTTTCACAGTTAAGAGTGCAACACGTTTTTTTCCCGCCCCTCTACCGCTCGCAGCTGCTGTTCATCGGCGACTCGACAAACCGCGGCATGATGCACTACGTGATGGAGCGGCTCAACGGCTCGCTCCAGCACTGGGATAAGACGCACGACCTGCGCGTCTACGCCAACCTGAACCGCGGCGAGACCGCGGTGGCGTTCGCCTACTATCCGCAGTTCTGGCTGCCAACCAGCCAGAGGCCAGTCTTCGACAAGGCCCTCTACCAGCTCATCGAGAGGTGAGGCCACCTAGAACGCAGCATTGCGCGAACGCTGTCCTTTTCTCCACGGTGGTGGGCTTTCGGGGGGAGCGCTCGCTTAGCCCTTCACACTGGATGAGAAGTTCGTTGTTCAGAAAAGAGGTTCGTGATTTTGTCATATACAACCATCTGCGCACCCACTCCCCTTCACACCGTTCCTATCTAAGAATAAGAATAACGTGGTGAAATGGCGCGCTAACGTAAGCTAGGACGACAGGGCATCACAGACGACGCCACTGCGGAGATTGCTGTGTGTTGTTTTCTGTTGTCCTCAAACCTAAGCTTAGTTTCGCTATGTTGCCTTGCAAACAACCAGCCTAAAGGTACAATTCGAAGGAAAAATACGTTCTCCCTTGTCATCTAGTAAGGCATGGGGTGCTGCTTGGCACACACAGGGATCTGTGAAACTTGGTCGCGTATTTAGGTATCATTTTTTAGCCGGCGATGAGGCCTGCGCAAATGGTATGGTACGAAGATGCGGCGGGTACCGAAACACCCGTTATGACAGGTACTCCCGCTCCTTCAGCTTATAAACACATCTGGAATTTAACGCCTTTTCAAACTCTTTATTCGACGCGTGAGAAAACGCGGGAAATAAATTTATTTTATTCTTCCAACCGGACACCGACAGGACGAAAGGTTCGAAAATACGAGTGCAAATATGAAGATAAGCAAAAATTCTGATCCATATCATGTTACCTTCCGCAAACGATAGCTGACGGTGTGAACAGTGTGAAGCGAACTCTTGTGCGTGCGTAGTGTCGATGCAATCGCCGTCCACGTTGGAGCCCAAATATCGGCTGATTTCGGGCCTTTTCTGCCACCTACAGTCCTTTGAGTTACATTATTATTTCTCCAGTTCGACGTTATGCTCCTCTCTCTCGTTTCAGGTCGAAGCCCCTGCAGAACAATTCCAACACCGTTCTCATCGTGGGAGGTGTCCACTGGCTTGCCACTCAGCACCTCTACATGTTGGTCAAAGCATTGCGCGGGTAAGCTGGATGTCTTTTTTGATTGACAGTTCCAGAGCTAAGGATTTTTTGAGCTCACGCTCTGAAGATAAGGTGGTCTGGGACGGCTTCGCTTTAAGCCTCGCCTTGTGTTGACCACGCTCTTAGATTATTGCATCTTCAAATACCTGGTGGTCCTCACACTCGGTCCCAAGGATAAAATAATGGTGACCTTACTCCTCAGTAAAACGAATTCGAAGAAGGCGAGCGTAGACGGGGGCGGCAGAAGGTTAGGTGGGTGGATGGGATTAAGAAGTTTGCGGGAATACTACGGTGGGCGCAGCTGTCAAAGGACAGAGTTAATTCGAGAGACATGGAGAGGCCTTTGCCCTGCATTGGGCGTAGTCAGAATGATGATGATGATGATGATGATGATGATGATGATGATATGAGGATCTATCATCCCTTTTTCATTCCGGGTCCATTTGGTCCTCTGGCATTAGTCACTGTTGTTCTATGACGTAGCTATGGCTTTCGAGTGTCCGTGGAAATCTATCGAACTATTGGGTCATTGGCTACCACACCTCACCGTTGGCTGCACATCGCAGCCAATAATTAACGGTGCGTGCGGCGAATGGCCAAGGCCATCGTCGACGTGATTATCTGCTACCTTGTAATTTCTTTGACCGGCTGCTTGCTGCATTCGTGTCATGCTGCCCTCACGCTGAGGTCACTCAAAATGAAATGAAAAATCAACATCCAGCCGCCGCAGTGGCTCAGTGGTTATGGCGCTCGGCTGCTGACCCGAAAGACGCAGGTTCGATCCCGGCAGCGGTGGTCGAATTTCAATAGAGGCGCCAAATTCTAGTGGCCTGTGTTCTGTGCGATGTCAGTGCACGTCAAAGAACCCCAGGTGGTCGAAATTTCAGGAGCCCTTCACTACGGCGTCCCTCATAGCCTGAGTTGCTTTGGGACGTTAAGCCACCATAAACCAAACCAAACCAAAAATGTGCATTCATTTCAAATGAATCCTTAGATGTAGTATTTCATCTTTATTTCCAGAAGACAACTGGATGGTCTCTTGGGCTAAAAGCTACACAAAAGCTTGACGACGCCCAAGAGACCATTACAAGGCAGCAGCGTAAAGAATAGAAACATAATAGATGAATAGTACATAGGTAGACAGTAATAGGGAAATAATAAAACAGTTACTGTGACAGGTAATAATGATGTCAATCACATAAAGCTACCAGTAATGAACTGAAACCAAAATAAAACAACTGAAAAGCACATACGCGGAAACAACAAACAAAAATTAATGGATCACAACTGCACAAAACAGGAATGTAATTGTTTTTTGTTCAAGCTCACTGTGTGTCTATATTTGTTTAGTATTGTAGGGAGGTTATGGGTAAGTGACTGATATTTATAAAATGTACGAAAATGAGGAACTGCCCACGCATCAACATTTCTTGTTTGCACGCTAATATTTCGTCGCTCTAAGGATGCCAAGGACTTTAGAAGGTTAGTAACTTCAGGGGAGGAAAAGTAGATTGACTGTAATAGGCGAAATTCATACAACTTGTCTACACTTATAATATTGAATGATTCAAATGCACCCTTTGTAGTTTCCATGGGCTCAATATTTGCTATGTAACGGATCACATGGATTCCCAGATCACATGGATTCCGAACTCTTCAGGTATTTAGAAAAAAAAAAAGAAACGAGCGCATCGCGTGATCGGTAGAGCGCTAACTTCAATGCGACACTTCGAACAACTCCGTACAATTTTCGTTTATAGCAAAAAACTGATTCTATTGCACCTTTTGTCTATGTGGGTGTTTTCTTGCCAGCAAAAGAACGCATGCATTGTTTAGAAAATGAATCTATAAATTAAGCCTTTTTTTTCTTGCCACTCGATTCAAATTTGTGCTGACAAGACGGAAAAGGCTCCGTGATCAGTGCAGGGAAGTGAACGGCGATATTGCCTTGCCCATTGCCTCCTTTATACCTTGCCTCAAGGATCCGCAAAATAAAAAAAAGAAAACTGTCTTGACGTCATCGCGGTTTTCTTGCGAAAACGGGCCGTCTGTGGCGATGCTTCTCTTTAATTTTCTGACCAGTTCTAGCTAATAAATGCTTTTTTTTTTCATTGAAAACTGCACCTTTGTCATTAGATAGTGATAATCCATCGATAGAGGACAACATGTGTGCCACGAAACTAAGAGCTTCGAGAACGTTTGCATAGCATTTGTGGTATCCGTGTTCCACTTGTTTGCTTTCTCGTACTAGAATAAAAATCTCGTATTTTGTCGTTCTCGCCCCTGTTCATGAATTAGGGACCACCTTCAAGGAATCAAGCTTATTATCAAGACACTTGGAGCCGGATTTCACCAGCCTGTTGAAGGGATCCACTGCTTGAGTATGGTGAGAACTGTATTTTTTTACAATTTTGGTCGAGACTTGTGCCCCTTTTGAATTACAATGGGCTTCCTCGGGATCTACGCATTGACTTAAATTAGTGTCCAAAATAATGACATAGGCCTGCAAATAACCTTCGCCGTTGCTCATCTGTTTTCTTGTTAGAGCTTTTTTCTGTTATTTCTTTTTCGGAGATTCTTCAGGGGGGTTCGTCTGCGTGAAGTCGAAAACGAGTCAGCAAGATTAACTCCATAATTACTTCTGGCTAGTTACATTTTAATTTGCTGCGTACGTTTTGTTGACGAGGACCACGCAAAAAACTTAGTTCGTGCACTTGAAAGCATTATGATTTGTAATGACAGTAACAAGCTACAATCTATCCTCCGTTTTTGTCCTCCCGTAGAAGGAGCAGAAGAAGCTGATGATGCAGAACTTGTGGTTGGCGGAGTTCGCCCGCCACTACAACATTGACGTCATCGATACCTTCAACATTACGGTGGCGCGCTACAAGGACTTTCTGCAGGGAAAATGTGCCTGCCACTTCCACAAGGTACGATCACTCGCACTGCTGTGTATCGTTCTCTACCTCTCGTTGTCTAGTTCCCATCAGAAACGTAAACAAAAATGGCTGCCTCTTATGTATCTCCTAAAGGTGTTCTAGGGGCTCGGGATTTCTAGGAGTTCCGACAGCTCCCCCTGCAAGGCATGAGATTGTGTCCCCCGATATTTCCCAACCTTGGAGAAACGTAATGCACGACATTCTTCGGCCTGCTGTAGGAAGGATATCCGAGAAGCGACGTGTCCACCTTACTTGTAGAAGTTCCAAAGTTTATTTCCCTGAAGTACGCAATCTCGAAGCTATGCCAGATACAGGCTGTCCATCAGGCTTGTTTTTTGAATGTGAAGCATATAAAACCATAAGATGTACCAGGAAATAAAGCGCAGGGCTTGTCTATACACAAACAGATATCGAACGCCCTTGTTGTAGCTGTATGCAGCGCGAATCCAAACCCTCTGCGCCGTCAGCTGTTGCAGCCGCTATCATGCGCTCTCAGGACGAATATGTGCTCTTTTTAACATAGAATACCGTTCACCTGCATAACGAAATGTCATTGAAAAGTGCCCCAGAGCACCGCAGTCCCAAATGTTCCATAAAATAGCTGGGGTACGGTCATGACACCTAGGCGCAGTTTTTTTAGAAGAGTATACGCTCATAGTCATAGCAGCTAATTGGGGAATGAAGTGTGTGTGGATAATCGCCGGCGTCGCACAGTATGGATTGAGGTGGTCACGTATTTCACGTCAGCCGTTTTAAAAATGTCACCGGCGCACACGGCAACCCAGCGAACCATGTGCAGTTCCTGAGTGGCGCAAGACCCTTGGTAATCCGACAATCATCGGCTCTTGGAAACAGTGTCACGTTGCGTTCAATAAAGCATCTGGACCTGGGCTCGCTGGTTGGTAACAACGCTAAGTAGGGCTGCGTGGGAAATAACGGCAACACACAGAACGTGCAATTTTAGGACCCGGGTTACTCACTCTGTTTTCGACATTGTCTTGCGTTTGTCTGCTCTCTATTTCGCAGCTTTTTATTGTCCCCATTGTTTTAATTTGCATTTAACAGTGATGACCTCGGGACCACGCATTGAGAGATTATTACATAATAACGTGAAAGCAAAGCGCCCAAACTACAAATGATCATTCGGCGTTCATGATTGTGGAGCTGGTTATGGGTACGGTAATGATTAGAGGTAGGAGTAAAGATGTTGGTGTTATACGGGCAGGGGTTGGGTATGTTTATAGGTACGGATATGTGTAAGGGGCATTGGTAGGGACATGAGTATGGGCAACATTAAGGGACACGGATATGGCAATAAGCACAGGAATAGCCACATGCACAGCTGATGTTAACCGTCCACGCTTACCTGTGGCTTGCGCTCCCCTAAAAACACATTCTCCACCTTCCGCAGGTGGTTCCCGTGCAGGCGCCCAAGACACGGCCTCCGGGCAAACCACCGCCGGCGCCTTCCTTCCACGTTGAGGGCGACATCAACGCCATCTACAGCGAGATCCTGCTCAACCGCATATGCGCCAGGGAAGCCGAGGACAGCTGATAGACACTCTGTCCCCTTTCGAGGCTGTAGTCAATAGTGTCGTACATGTCGCCAGGGAAACCCTGCGTGCCCAAACGCTTGGGGAGCGAGCAAGCGGCCCACGGTGGACACGCCATGTTCTATTCCCCTCCATTTCACTTTATTTTCTCGTCTCCTGCCAAAGTTCTCGCGAACGCACCGCAGCACCGAAACAAAGTGGTGACTTGAGTAGATTAACGGCGAATACAGCTTGCTTTCTGGGCTCTTCCTAGTGGCCAGGACTTTGATGTGGCGCCATCTGGCGACCAGCTTTCAAAGCGGCTGGCGGGAGACAATGCCGGTTTCCCTAATGCGCAAAGGCACTAGGCAGCCCCTAATGTGTAGGCGAAAGAGCACGGTCACGAGATTATTCAAGTGGCAGATCACGTGACCAGGAGCTCCCTCTGCGCTTTCCCGAGGCCGGTTCAAACCATCGGGTGCCGCGCTGAAAGCATCTCCCCTAGCTGGTGGTAAGGACACACCAGAGCCTCTCACGTCTAGGTTTCAGAGTACCAAGCCATGCTTTGATCCGGTGGTGCGATGAGCCTCGGGCAGCATTCTAAGCCCAGTCCAATACGTAAGCCAAAGTATCTGCTTTTATAAAGCCACTCGCCTTTCTCCATTCACAGCACCATTTCCGGGACTAGGACAGTGAACAATTGTGCTCGACGTCTTTATAGCGCTGCACCTGCAACCTGCGGATCAGTAGTGTAATAAGTACAGTAGAAGCTACCGCGCTCATGCTGTCATGCATGGCTTCGTGTAATTTCAAGTTATAAGTTTTGTAGTCGTCCATGTCGTTAAAAAAAGAATTACTTTTCCATCCGAGCCGTTCAAGCTCATCGAGTAAAACATGTCCTCAGATGTTTTCGCCTTATTTCAGTGTGATCTGAGGAAGCGTTTTGTAAAAAGCGTGCGTGGTAATTATTGTCCTGGAACCAATCACATTTCAGCTGTGCATGGGCGTAGCCGGCGGTTAATTCTATCGGTTCATTTAGGCTCTGAAGGCCATATTGTAGAGCAAATAAAAGCACCGCCCTACATACATCTGCCTCAGCGCAAGGCAGTGTTAAGCAAATGGTTTAAAACATGATGGGCAAGACAAGAGGCAAAGTGGGCCACTTGTAGGCTGCCTTCTCGCGCTTATCTGTCCGTCGTTGTGAGTTTCTAGTGCGGTAGCATTAGAATCCTCATCAGGAAGAAAATGTGCCGTCGGAAGCTAAATTCTCTGACTGGCTGAAGGAAGGTGACGTCGTTAGACCAGAGCATTCCCATTGGCTGATTGGATGGAAGGAAGTGACGTCCCCAGACCACAGTATTCCCGTTGGCTGACTAGCTGTAGGGAAGTTGCGTTGCCAGATCAAAAGTGACGTTATTTCTATTGATGTGTAATGGCTGGAGGGAAGTTGCGTTATGAGATCAAAAGTGACGTCATTCTGGTGAAGTGTAAAGTGATCAACAAGACCTAATGCTATCGCGTTTACAAAAAAAAACAAAGAAACTAGGTGTATCCGTGAATTTTTTGTCCTCGAATGCATTCGTCGCAGGAGCTTTCCAAATATGCTTGTGTATACACAGCGCAGGTTGAGTAGCTGATGAGAGATTAGTGGAGTTATTAAGACAAATCACTGAGCGTGTTCTTTTGTCAAAGCGGAGGCTGTGTGTGAACAATCTTGCAGCTGATAATCATTGCCAATGACATTCTTCTGAATTTCGTAATAGGAAAACAAAGTATTTCCAGGACTTAAAGAGTTACAGGGATATAATGCGCAACGGTGTTTGAAAATAGGCTTTGCCCGATCGATATACATTTTAAAGAGCATATTTTTTCGCCTGAAGTGTTCACACTATTTCATTATAACAAGCCTCGTTTAATGTTCAAGTCTGTCCTCTTAGAAGCGCTTGTGAAGTTTTTGCACAACGTGTGGAGTGAATTTGCAAACGATTCATGTTTCACTTCAGTGCTAACTAATAAATGATACAGATAGAATGTAGCTGTTTAGAATGCTTAAATCAGCCAGTTCATATACGCCTAATAGATACGCAGCTTTGTAGCTGCCATACCGCTCATTTCCATCTTCATCGCTACGTTTTCGACTGTACAGAAAGTGAGGGGCAAAAGGTATGGCAGAGGCTGAACAAAGTTGATCTCGGTAAACCGATGTGAAACTCACTAGCAGTGGCCACTATAGTGGGCATAACCAGACATATTTTTGCACGTTCACTGCGCTGTTGAATCGTAAATTCAGGTAGCAGCGCGTGTTTACGTTGTGGTCTGACTTTCCTTCAAGTGAAACAGCCTACAACAGCTGCTAATCAAGACAGCAAATCATGTTGTCAACTTACGCATTCCTTGCATCAACAGTACAGGCCTCTGCGATACCCTTTGGCCGTCCTTGTGCTACCCCATTTTCTGGTCCGTGCTACGCTGTGACCATACGGTGATGAAATCGCGGCGGCGTTTGTAGCCAGACAGATGATCGCACTTAAAATAAAACACCGTCCTGTCATCTCGAGACCGTAAGCAAAGGATAAAGTCTCACTTTTAAAAAGTATAAAACTATAACGAAGTTTCAGGCTTTAGCAAAGCACCCGCAGAATCTGTTCTTCTTTCTCTTTCTTTAGGAAGTAAGAATGAAGGAAGCATGACGATGTACTGGACACCGGTACATCTTTGAGGTATGGAGAAAATCGATGTGCGCTGCTTTAGGAAGCAATGTCTCCGCATGCAAGTTGAAGGTGTGACATCTATTTTTGTCTACGAAAACAAATACGACTCCGCTGTTAATAAAGACAACGTTACTGAAACAAATGAAGTGCACCCCTTTTTTCTGACTACACAGAACTTTTCTCTAGCCCTGCCTTCAAATATTATCGCCTTCTCATTTCCCTTTTTTAGCAAGAACAACAGTTCATCACACAGTGACCTCAATCCCGAAAAATTCCGGGCAAGCGCATTTAGTCGCACGGTTGCCACCACGAGTCACCTGGCGCTGAATATTTAAAGTTTTCCCGGGAATTTTGAAAGTTTGGTTCATTCGCTCTATTTTCTGCGCAGCCGTCGGAACTCATCAATGTGAATGCTGTAACCATTTTTTTTTTCAGTTTTTTCGCAGGGAGTAGGTACAGTTAGCTATAAAAATTAACGTGCTGGCATTTCATCTCACCATGCTACGCAGACTTCTCAACATTACATGTGAAAACATCGAAGCTGATTCGAAGTGTTCGCTGCATACAGCCGACAGATGACACTAGTTTGGGAACTCTCATAGGTGCTAATGTGCAGTCAAGCTGGGCTTCTTTTATGCGTTCATCAAATTAGCCTTGCTGCTGCTAAGCCTGATCTTTCGGATTGTATCTCGTCCGCGATGGTCCTGTATCTGCGGAGGCGAACTGCAAAAACGCCCTTATAAGACTTGGATGTCCGCTCACTTGCTACGTGGACAGGCGGTTCGAGTTGATCCGGAGGCTTTCACTGCGGTGCTTTTGATAGTTCGCAGCGTAGCCTCTCAAAAACCAACTCATACACCTCGCTCGCTGAGTCTTCGGTGGCCAGCGAAAACATTCCTAAGTGCTGTTTGCTTCCTGTTCTGCATACAAAAAGCCGGTCGAAAAAAAAAACGCCAGAGTCGATGCCCAAACCTCGACCAAATGTTCTCTCGTTTTGTCGTAACGACAGATTTTTCTGTATTCTTGAAATGTTTTTCCGTAGTTCTGTAATACATTTCTGTAGTAGTTTTCTGTAGTCCTGTCGCTGCAGCAAAAGAAAGCACAGTACTGCGGAAACTTTTTTCGTTACTGAAAAAATTTCTGTTGTTACAAGTTTCTGGCCAAAAATACTAGAAAACATTTCTCGTGATGGCAGAAAATTTTCTTTTGTATTTACCGACTGGGGAGGGCCTGTGACAAATCGCTGACAACGAAATGCCGCTCCCTCAAAGAAGAAACGCAGTGCTCAGCTCATTGATTTTTATGGGTGGGCTACCTGCTGGAAACGGTTTAAACGCTATCCTAGTGGCCACACACCTTTACGTCATGACATAGGTCTAGCATGAAAGAGTATCCTACTTGTTTTTGCCACTAAGCATATTAACCACCACCTATTCTTGCGGTGCGCGTGCAGATTCTATGTGCGCCACTGTGTTAATGCTCAAGTTGCCGACGTCGCAGACGCATGCATGCGTCCATGCAGCCTCAACTTCCGTAGAACGTATATACGCTATAGAGAATGGGGTAAAAATTGGCGGTCGTTTAACTCTGGTTACAACTGGAGTGGCGCGATAGCTACAGCTTGCCGAGTGGAACTTGGTCACGTGACCAACCATGTGACGAACCACGTGATCAGCCACGGCGCCGGGCCGTCGGCAGCTGCTGCGCATCACGTGACCAACCACGTGACAGCGTGGCGCACAGCAACAGGGTGGCAGCGCCGCCCCCGCGACGGCGCCGCCACGCCGAAGGCTCGAAATGCCACTGTAATGTAGCTATCGCTACAAAAGGCAGCGAGCTGTGCTCTAACGCACTCCCCTTTTATAGAAGAAAGCACGCTAGAGGGCAGCTTACTTTTATTCCGTATTAGAGTATTCGTGTTTCCAGTAAAACCTGCGCTCGTCAATGAACCATGCATATCTCCGATATGCAGTTTCATGGAAAAGATGGATATTTAAAAAAGGCTGAAATCCTAAGTGCTCGCCAAAATTCGTCGTTGAAAACACAAGAACTTCGGGCAAAGAAAGTGGACGTTGCTGCGTAGACCCCTATTACTGGTATCCCCCCCATCTTAGTCGGGGTTGATAGTGTTTTTAAAGCAATCTTTTTCCTTTAAAGTTTAATGTAAAAAATGGTGGAATTTGTTTGCCTTTTACGTTCAAACGGTCGCATATAATATGAGTGACCAGGCAGCAAGTGCTAGTTATTACGGTACCTGCGCAGGAAACAGGGAAGTCTGGGCATAGCCGTGTCCAACCTAACGTGGCCTTATTTCATTCTTATAGATCAATTATTTCCTGTATCGGAAATTTAGCACTACAGAGTGGAGAACGACAATCTTGTGGAAAGCGGAAACTGTCAACAAATTGCTCGCGCAGGTAAGCACTGTCCAAGGTAACAGTTAAATTGCAAGTACATAGGCAGGGGAGTCTGGCACTGCATCTCATGGAAAGCCAAACCTTCATTCAGCCTAGAGTTTCGTAAAGTCCATTCCATCGCACTTGACGGGTATGTAGAATTCAAGTAGCCACGATGCAAATAAACGATTCAATATTCTGTGGAAGCGCTGCTTTCGCCAGGTGTTCCTATCAGTCAATAGGCCAAGCCGACGCTCTTACGCAAGCCTGTTTCTAGCGCATCATCATTTCAAAGCAGCGTTTCGCCGTCGATCCCCTCTTCCACCCTACTGGGAAGCTTTGTGTCCGAGACTCGATTGGAAACTCGTTGTGCAACAAACTGCAACGTGCACCCACACATTTTCTTTTTCTCACTTACACGTTTCTTCAGTTCAGACATTCCGGAATCCCGGTCACGTACTGTTGCAGGCCGTAGTTGGGAAGTAGAATTTCGCAACCGCAGTCAGAACTTTCGTCACGTGCTTTTTAAACAGCCCAATATAAATTGATCGAAAACGAAGTGTTTAATATACCTAGGCACGTGCCTTGCGAGAAGGCGCAACTCACACGGATTTTGTGAGCGCTCTGCGAACAATAAATATCAGCCGCAAAGCATAACACTTGTTTTCCATATCACGATGTCCCAGATTCCGAGCACCCTGCTTTAATAAAGTGAGACTGAATATTAGGGAAGTGACAAGCGAATATGAACGTCATAAATATGATGAGGTTGGATGTGTGTCAGATCTTTTTATGAAGACTGTCGCATTAGAACCGCTGGCACATTTTCATTCTAATTTTATTAGTCACCGCGTGCAAATACACGACGAAACGGGGGTGCCTATATAACTGTTTTCCGTAATACAGTACCCATGATGAGGTTACGAACTTACTGATATGTTACATAAATCCTAGTCTATATAAAAGTTTTGTGGCGCCAAAAAGAATGAGGGAAAAGGGGCAAACTTTCACACACTGAACGGTCAAGCAGCTACAGCAAATGTAAAGGATTCTAAAGACGACGCAAGAGGGAATAGCGGCAAAGAAGACGCATAAAAACGACGGAATGGAGCCACTCACATGTAAACTTTACTCGCACATGCTAGAGCCCAATTAAAATAGAACTGAGTTACAGATACTCTTCAATAAAACATAAAAATCGCCAACGAACTATGCGCACAAAACATCCTGAAGTCACTGCTGACGGACTACAATGTGTAAACAAAAGAAAACAACCTAATCAATACATTACACCACACATAGAACGTACGCACTTGTCCAAGGTGAATAACAACGCTAGCAAGCGGCACTCTTAGGAGAGTTAAAAAGCGTTTGAAAGGAACATGTCCACCAAGAATTCGGAAGAAAAGAACCAGCGTGCAAAGTTTAAAAACTACAGAAACCATTCGAGGAAACCGTCTCTGCGTCAATGAAAATGAAAGAATTGAAATCATTTAAAACAGTTAAAAGTGTAAAATCATGAGCAAGAACACACAAAAGAGCATACCTGAAAGTTTTGAACCAACAAGAACCCTTCAAGAAAAGCGGTTTCCGCGTCACTGAGCATTATGGGCGGCTGCTGACTGATTTGTGTCTAGTTTTATTGATAAAATGGACTTCAACTATCTGTCATCAAATTCTGGATTCCCGATTTTTAAAAAAACTGTTTTTTTTTGTTTTTTTAAGTGTGGTAAGCATTCCTTGCAGGTTTTTTCTGTGGTCTGCGAGGAAACATGCTTGACTGTTGTGCACATTTCTCCCTTGTTCACTTGCACGCTCTTTGAAACAGGGATGGTTTTGCCCAATAGAAAGGACGCCGCTATTTAATAGGATAAATTTTATACGCAACCGAATTTTATACGCACTTAGAGAGCTACGCAAACCGGTGTTAATTCTGACTTTTTTTTTGTGCCAAATCTTGAAACTTTACATAGCGCCGAAAAGATAACTTTAACGCCATACCTGTTACTTTTCTGACGCTGTAAGACACGTCACGAATGCAAAGAATGACCTGCACAGATTTCATTCGCAATTTCAGCTCTTTGCTATCATGAGGTTGCTCAAATATCTGTGGTAACATTTCGCAGAAACCGAAAGTCATATGGGACAGGTCACCTTCTTGTCTCAGCCGCTGAAGTTGACGCAAAAACTTGCAGACATAGTATGATTGGATAGCCTCATTAGAGATGGCCTTAAGGGAATTAGCAATTGTCGCTCGCTGAAGGAGCTTCGAACGAGCCCTGTAAAAATTTTACAGAACTCTCTTATATCCGAGGCTATATGCCCGGCATAGGCATTCCTTCGCAGAAACCATCCTGGTATATAAAAAGTGAGGCTCGCCATTTTCTGGCATTATTATGAACCGACTAGTCCAACATAAAGTTTTACTTGCCTACAGTGACCGCAACTGAGGTTGTGCTGGTTCTGAGATATAGTTTCGTATTGTGACATGTGCTATGTGCCGTTTTTTCATATTAACCAAATTTACAAGGAAACGGGTCGGCAAGAAGTATGGAAATGTAGTCAAGGAAGGAGCTTCTTCAAAGCCGAGTAAGAGAACCCATCGTCTTTTGTTAGAACGACATGCGACACCCGATCGGTCTGTGTTGCTCACGACTATTCAGATCGGGATCAAAAGGGGCAAAAAAAATTGCGACCCGCCTTTTGATGCTTGGTCTGAAAAAAGAAGGTCAAATATAGAAGTGATCAAAAGAAAGAGCCCGATGCCGACACGTAACCACGGGGTAGGTATGGCGGGAGGCAATTGCCACATCGTTTCAAGCCGAGCGAATTCATCCTGGCAGCGAATTGCCGAGAACATTGCCACTCCCAGGAAGACGCCAAAGGAGATCAGTTCAAAAAGACACGGGTGGCAAAAGGAAAGTGTTTGGGTGTGCTTTTCCTTATCACTTTTTTTTGTCTGCACAATAGACTGCATCAGTGTGGGTAGGAGGAATTTGACGTCTGTGAAGTTGGGTTTAGCGAGTGAGGAGGGTGGGGGGGGGGGGGGGGCGAAGTCGAGCGTCTCGAAAGGAGGGCATGATTGAATCCTTGGTCGAGTCATCAGTGACCGAGCGAAATCGTCCGGAGTCGCTTACAGCTTCTTCTGGCAGCACGTTTCTCGTGAAGTAAGAGGGTTTTTCGTAGGGAAGGCAATGACGCTCTCCGACGAATTCTTCGAAACTCCTCCATAGTAATCATCTGAGAGCGATAACTCATTATAAGATTTGTTGTTCTTCGCCTTATACAACGGGGAACTGCGCTTTTTCGTTTACAGAAAAAAAATTTAATATGGTAGCATTTGAGGTCCTAGTCACGAGAAAAGGCGACATCCATCCGTGTCACGAAAAAGCAGATGGCCTACCTACCACGGTGAGTTGTAGGTAACGTGCCCACCATGGCGAGTGGCAGTGAAATTAATTCAAATAAATTCAATGCAATTGTAATCTGTCCACCGTGGCACTGCGCATCAGCTCATTGGTAGGGAGATAGACAGCCTCCCGAAGAACGATCTGTGCAAGTTAGAGCAGAAGAGTAGCTCGGGAAGAGCAATCCCCGGTCGCAGAAGCCGCACCGGTGACTGTGTTTGAAACAGCCACATGAGGCTAAATAAGTAAATATTTATACTTGTACCTATTGACTTTCATAGTGTTCGTAGTTCATTAAGGCAGAATATTGCCAAGATAACTCGAGAACTTAGTTCGTTTCAAAGGTCTGAAAAAAAGCATGAATGTGCGAGCCCGTTTACTCTTTGTAGTAGCTGTGGCAACATCAAAAGCTCAAATCCGCATTATTATTTCATTAAATGTGGCGTTGACTGACCAGAGTTCTTCAATAAAAGCTACCAAATTTTCCCGAAGTAAATTCAATGTCAGTAAAACTTTGACAGAAGAACACATAGGAAAAGGAAAAAAGGCAGTGACACACAGGCACTATACTGCCTCCGTGTCTGTTTCGTGCTGCAAGAGACAGGCGAAGAGAGACACGACTGGTCCGCTCGATACTCAGGACGAAAAGCCTTCATTCTTAAATGGGCTCTGAAACGCCTTCCGAGAAGAGCACATTAACTCAATCACTACACTGTGTTGTCATGAAAACCAGAGCCAAATAATATTTTTCTACACGCAGGAGACGACCCACAATCACGTGTCATATTTGGCGAGCCCCGTTCCCGGCGACTTTTTCATGCTCGCACCCTCCTCCGTCCCCCGCATCTGCGTATACAAGCTGAGAGGTGGCCATTGGTTAGATTCTTTCAGACGTAAAGCAGCTACCGTGGTTGCGGCCAATAAACCGCTTATCTCCGGCCGGTCGGGAAGCTCCACTCCCAGAGAGGCGTCGGCGAAGGAGCGCCTACCTTCCAGCGTGCAAAAAGTGACGAGAGGAGAGGGAAAGGCGCGAAGACGGTGAAATTCAAATTTTAACTACAGATAACTCAGCTTCTGCAAAGCAAATTTAAAAAATCTTTGCTGGACACTATTCGTGAAGCGGCGTGCTTCAATATTCCAGGCATGCCGCAACTTTATTAGAGCCCCCTTCACAGCCCCTTTAACATACAACACTTCGCGTCTGTCGATGATAATAATGCACCATCACCATATTGTAACGCCAACGCTTCCGCACGCGGGACGCACACTAGCGGGACCCTGGAACAGGCCAGGCGCCCGGCTGGAATGAGAGTGTTTTGTCAGCTCCTAAGCGGGATTGCCGCACAGTCTCTCTCCATGGCCGGGCATACGCTGCAATCTTCTCACACCAATGCCGCCTCAATCTCTTGGTTGATGATGATGATTATGTTTCCCAAGACATGTAGCGTCATCTAATGAGGCGCGTGTTAACACATGCACAAGTCTGTTCTTGCTCCCAGTTAACTATTCGTTAATCGGGGAATTGCCAGCTTGTTTGAATTCAGCCCGTGCAAAGTATTTTTTCACACTTTCTGATTGCGGTCACAGTATAACCCAAAGTTTGCTATGGTCTATCAAAACGGAAAAACAAGCCACGTCTGCAAAGACGAGTTTTGGAGCCTCTGATTTTTGCTGCAGTTGGCTTCATGACTCCGGTTAACTTGCGGCGGTTTAAAAAGGCTTCAAAACTGCCTCTTTTCACGCAAAGTTTGATGCATCGATATGAAAAACAGTCCGTAATGAGGTTTTTTTTTTTGTCACACATCTCCTGTCCAGTTTCTCTCCCTTCACAAGACTGCGTATTTTTTCTCGCATTAATGAACAAGGCAGTAGCAAGATAAACCGGGAGACTTCAAACTATTTAATAAAATATTCTATTCTCGCAATCTTGCATGAGTATAAGAGCCAAGTCAGTCTCTTTAGTGAGATTCCAAAGAAAGAAGGCTTTTAGGTTAACAAATTCACACTTAGCGCTAATATTTTGACGTGATCGCCTATGGAAATTTCCTTCTTTATGCCACTACACCTTGGCCGATCTCCCCATGTGGGTATGTGTCATGTTTAAAGAGGAAGAAGAAGCCTGCTGTCGCTGGCCGCTGAAGAGAGGATGCTGCATAGCTTCAGCCCACGTTATGACATCAAGACTGTCCCGGTGTCTCCCCGCCAGGCGCAGCGACAAAGGCAGAGCCAGAGGAATCCTGGCAAGCTCGCAGCCGCGACTATCTCTTACGCGGCTGTTTCGGTGGCCCTCGTCGTCTTCTTGTGGGGCCTAGCCCTCAAGACCAAGCAGTTCAGCTTCAACATAAGACAGGAACAACAAAAGGCCGAGGACTCCTCCTTCTGCTGTCTCGCCTTCCTGGAAAGCCTCAGCCTTGACCACGACAGGAGTCCCTGCGAAGACTTCCGGCGTTACGTGTGCCCACGCCGCTTCAACAAGACTTCGACCTTCCGGTGGAACACTTGGAACGCGGTTGAGGCCCTGACTCGGGTCAGAAGTCACCCCGAAGCTCTTTCCGGGAAACTGCTTGCTGGCCTACGAGCGCAGTGCGAGGCTTTGCTAGGAAAAGGTCCTGTGCATTTCGTCAAAGCAATGACTCCAATGCTGCTGCGTGGCGCTGGGATGCCCAACATGGCGAACGCCGATCATCTTCTGCTCCTCATGGCATTTCTTTCCCTCAGGTTTCGCGTCAAAACGCCCATACGCATCACGATCGCTGACGCATACTATCCGACTTTTCAAGTGGAAGCGCCGCTCCAAGAATTGAAGTCATCCCTCACCTTTTTCAACCACACGTGTCCCGAGTGCATCGGTGAAGCCCTCGACTCGGTGCAGGCGCACACAGGTAACTCAGTGCGCCGCGAAGACTTCTTCGCCTTTGAGGCTAGTCTAGAACGCCGGCTGGAAAGTTCAGTCTTTAGCTGCAGCCCTAACTTGTTCCGTACTTTGGGCGCCAATACAACTTGGGAGAAATTGGTGTCGGGCGTATTTAACATTTCCGCCACCGACGTTCGAATGGCGTGCACCACTAGGCCAAGTCGTATCTTCGCGGCATTCGAGCGTTACGCATCGCCTCGCGTCAGACCAGTAGCTTTGGCATCTGTCGTTGTGCACGCTCTCGCATCGATATTCCAGGAACTAACAGCGAACGGCACTGCAAACAGAACGCTCAGCCCTTTAGGCAGCTGTTTGTTCCAAGAAGACTTCCCCGACATATGGACCAACTTCTATGCAGAAATGGTGGTGTCCTCATCGAGGAACAAACGTATCAGAGACATCTTCGTCAGGGTCACCACCGCACTCCGCCGCGTCGCCGCAAACCTCATTCCACCCAAAGACTATGCAGCACTTTTGTTTCATCTACAGCGCCTGAGCCCATTTTTGCCCTTCAGCGTCTTGCCACGCAGCTTGCGGCCTCCTTCTACACCTGAAGATGACTTCAGCGACCAGTTCCTACTAATCAGTAACTATGAGTTCTGGCTAGAAACCAACAGGAGGCGCAGACACTTCCCTGCGCCTTTACTGACGGGCGACTCCGTCTTCATCTCAGAGCCATGGGCAGTCTTCACTCCGCTGGCGTACCCACTGATCGACGTCGCCAACGACCAGGAGAGTATTATGAACCTCCCGGTTGTCGGCATACCATTGGCCAAGGCCCTGTGGTCTTTCCTCTTCGACAAAGAACCCCAGTGGCTCACCGTCCTGCTAGACGACAAAACAACTTCGTCATCGTGCCTTCACAACCGTGACAGGAACTTGACGCGGCGCAAGGAAGTCCTAGAAACCGTGCTCGCATTGCGTACAGTTCTTCGCATTGTAGACACAAGAGATTGGAACAAGGCCATGAACGTCTCCCCAAAGTGGCAAGACGTGACCGCCAGCCGCATTTTCTTCCTCAGACTCGGAGATTCGATGTGCGATGGCCGAGATAACAGTCCCTCTGCTTATTTGAACGCTGCCCTAGAACTAAGCCTAGAGTTTGCAACCACTTTCAAGTGCTCGGAGGGGCTCTCTATGGAGCGGTATCGCTGCGAGGAGTTCTATCTCGATACTGGCTTGTCGGAAGTCTTGGATCAGTGACAATATTTCTCAGGCAGTACTCCGCTGTCCAGCTTTTATCTTTTTAATTCTATCAGTGTTTGTTTCACGACACAGTGCTCATTATATATTTATTCACTAATTAAAACGCACATTATGCATGCTAAAGTCCTCGAATCATCGTTTCCAAAGACAATAGAGAAGGCCGGATGTAGAATGTAGAATAATTCCTCGCATGCAAACGGTGCTATTCGCCGCCACAAAAGCTCAGCGCTTGGACGGTAATAATTCATAATTCATATATTATGGAAGAGAACATTTCCAGGCCCTAGCAGGACTGTGGCGACCTGCCGGTATCCCTTAACAGCGAAACATATTTGTATCTTGTCAGTGATCAGCTATGCTTTAATAAATTGAGGGCAGCGCATCGAGCGGTTGAAAGGAAATGGCAGAGGCAACGGTAAGAAGCGGAATAAGATTGTATTGGATGACGAAAAGAACGTGACCTAATGGCGTCTTAGCTCAAATCGAAAATAAATGGGCGCCAGCAGCACATAGCATGTGCAGAGCAGAAATCTAAGGTCACGAGTAACGGAATGGATTCCAACGGTAGGCAAACGTCGCAGTGCACGACAAAATCAGGTTGGCAGATGATGAGATAAGGATGCTTGTGGGGATAAGGTGGCCGCAGCTGGCAAAAGAAAGAAAAGAACTAGTGGGATACAGGTGAGGCATCGTAGTGGGATGGTTTTCATGGTGATGATGATGGTTACAGAACCTGACCGCACATTTACGTGGGCTGGAGAGGAAGCGAGGAGTGAGGGAAGGTGCGTTATAAGGGTGAGAACTGTTCAGGTCATGCGGCTGAATTAGGAGGATATACGTCAATTAGTTATTTTCCCAGTCCTTGCGAAACTTTCTGGAGTGAAGTCAGACTGTTCATTACGCAAGAGGGTTCTATTTGGGCCTCCCCATCCTTTTTAGTTTTGAAGCTGTGAACTTTTCCAACACAGTAGTGACGAATATATGCCAAGATATCAGTTTGATGTTTTCAGTTTTGACGTTTTGTTCAACTTTAGCGAGTGCTCTTCAGCAGCTCTGATTGCTCTCAGCTGTGCTAATTGTTATGCCTAATCTTACAATTGCTCTGATCATGGGTCTACTAAAGCATGCGAGTGAAATAGGGTTCTCGTTTTCACGACGCGCAACATTGTTAGATTCAAAAAACAGCGTGCCAGATTAGGTATAAAAGTCTAGAGATGTGTCGCTTGACTGCTGGGGGTTGATAGTTGTCGTTGACGTGAATTACTCTTCACAAGCGCTCCAACTGCTTTAGCTGTCCAGATTCATGCGTTTGTCGTGTAATCTAGCGCAGCTTTGCCTAACAAGTCTCGAATCGATGTGCACAATGGGCTCCTAGATTTTCGCCGCAGTAGCACTGATTTACTATTTGACTAGCTCTTAAACAAGCACTCTCACGGTATATCCATGTGTTTCCTCAATTTACCTATACTGCAACAGACTCAACACTAGAACGGCCTGAAGGCTACACTTTGTTGAGCCTAGCACCCAAGGTCGCTACGCGTCACATCAATGACTGATTCTCTGTTATAAGGAAGAAGGTATTAACCTGCTTTCGAAAGCGCATCTCAACAGCATCTAAACGAACACTCAATCCGCAGTCGAGAGACAATTACACGGACAGCTCCCATTCTCTGGAGGTCCTTGTGGCATATTCCTGCCTATTGAGTACGTAGAAAAAACTCGAACACTGGCCACTATTTCCATTTAAATTCCGCTCATACGTCTCGCCATAAGAGATCGATGGTCATTGCCTTCTCTCTCTTCCATCGAATGAATCGTGAATGCACAAAACAGAAAGATCGGGAAGTTGGTCGGAATAGTCTCCGCGAAGACCTACCGGCAAGCGCCTACTCAATGCAGTTCAACAACGTCGTGAATCGCAAGCTGTCGCGCCCTGCGCTACCCAATAGTACTTCTCTCAAGAAATGCGCGGCTTTAGGCCTTATGTTCAAGGCATAAGCGAGCCGCTTTACTGCATCTTAAGTTCATTTAACACTTAGATATCAAACATGTCGGTGAAAACGTTAAGGCATGTCCTCAAGAATTTTATAAACAGTCTGACAACATAAAATTTTCCAGGCGTGATGTGCACAGTTTAGAGTTTGCGTACGTAGATGAAACTGCGATTACTGGACAGAGCTTGAAGCAGCTCTCTAATGCTGCTAAAAGAAAATACCTTCAAAAGCGCTCGCTGAATGCGCTGAACCAAAACGGTACAGTTTTGACAGAAGCAATAGACGCGTGTCCAAAAACCAAAGGACTCTTCAGTGCCGGCTGTCATGGAATAATTACTGATTATACAAACCACCGAGCGTCACCAAGCTTATCCAAACCACACTCATTATCCTGATGCCCATGTTACATACTGCACCACAAACAGGCTTTCCTTTCTTAACGCTGCTGCATAGTGATCAAGTCAACCCTGTGGGACCCGAACCGCATCAAGCGACTAATTATTTCAACTGCATTTTACATTTTCTCATCTCCACAGACAAGTTGTGTCATAAATTGGCGGCGAATTGGAAGCCGCCTTTCCACAGATGGCGCAGTGGTGGTGAAAGACAGAGAGGGAGGGAGAAAGTAACTAAGGAAGTATATTAAAAAATGGACTAAATGAAAGAACATTCACTACTTATTGCCCTTTAAAATACGGAATCGATGTGTGGTCAAGACAGTGCTGTTTTCAGGGCTGCCTAAGAGGATGTCCATTTGGTGCAGTCGACCCGGGTAAAGCATCAACCAGGGGTCATATTAAGTGAATGACCAAAGTGGCTGTCACCTTGCTAAGTGTCGTTGAAAGCGCCTAGTCGACATAAGTGGCCTGCCGTATCTTAAATAAAAGTAGAAAAAGAAGGACAAACGTCGAACCCAACCATAGTCCTTTGCATTCCAAGTAAGGACTAGAGAAGAAAAGCGGGAAAGTCAAGTAGGGGTACAGAGGGTAAACACAAAGGCGATGCTCAAAAACGATATGCTGAACACTGCCAAAATTTTTACAAAAGAAATAAAACGGTGGCATGGCTGAAAGCGAAGAAGTTCGAAAGTAGCAGAACTAACCGCATCACTGAATTCAATGTGTATATATATATATATATATATATATATATATATATATATATATATATATATATATATATATATATATATATATATAGAAACTAGTGGTGACACTCACTAATAAGCAGTTGCTGGTGGGTAAACGTCATGAAAGAGTAAAGCACATGCCACTAAAGGGAAACTATTATTGTTAGCTAGCAGGCAAACAAAAGTGCAACGTTCCCAACTCTTTTCTCAATTGCAAACTGCGTTGTTGACTTGAAATATTTGCTTTCATGCATTTTTACTTAGGCTTCAAAACCGTTCCCCGCACTTACAAAATGGGCACTTTCGGTCACTGGGTCACTTAAGCAAAGCCTTCAGCCTCTTCTAATCTCATATTTCAATCGTTCATTCACCGCTGATAGTAGCGGCGTGCACTTTTTCGTTCTTCTCCTATCTAACAACGAAATTTTCCTCTCCTATCAACAACACAAGCTATTTCTATTCGTGAACGATTATCTTCGTCAATTTTTATTTTGCCTTTCGTCCACGGTGTCCATATGATGGGATCTCGGGTGCCCGCTATATTTCGCTAACTCAAGAGCGGATCCAGTCTTACTCGAGAGCCTCCAAAAGAAGATAAGAACGAGAAGAACTGCCAGCGCAATGCGGGTGTACGAACGCGCTCCGTCGACGTCTACGCGTCTCGGCAAAGACTCCACCATGATTAGCAGCTCCCAGTCCGGCTTTCCCGAAGCCAGCCCTCCGCCCAATGAACGCCGGGACGCGCGCACTCGAACCAAGCTCGCCGCCGAGGCCATCTCGTGCCTGGCCGTCGTCGTGGGGTGCATCATCTTCCTCTGGGGCATCTCGCAAAAAATGAAGCTCTTACAATTCAACGTGAGGAGCGCAACACCCGTGCCGGCTGAGGAGCCCTCCTGCTGCCTCGCCTTCCTGGAAAGCCTCAACGTCGACCGGGACCAGAGCCCGTGCAACGACTTTCAGAGCTACGTCTGCCCACGCAACGTGAGCCAGACGTTCAGCTTCCGCTGGAACACGTGGAACGCGCGAGAAGCTCTGGATCGTTCTCGAGACCATCCGGAGGCGCTCTCCGGAAGGATGCTTGCCGTCCTGCGTGCGCAGTGCGAAGCTCTGCTGGACCACGGACCCCGGCGGTTCGTGAGGGCGATGGGACCTGCCATGCTGCACGCCGCCCAGGTGCCACGCTCTGCGAACGCTGACCAGCTCTTGCTGTTCATGGCGTTTGTATCACTCAAGCTGCTGGTCAAGATGCCCGTACATATCTCCATCGTGGACACGTTCTACCCCACGCTTCGAGTTGAGGTCCCACTAGCGGATCTTGTTTCCACCTTCTCGTTCTTCAACCACACCTGTTCTGAATGCATCGACGACGTTCTAGACGTGGCGCAAGATCACACAGGAAACTCAATACGCCGCACAGATTTCTTTGCCTTCGAGGCGAGTTTCACTCAGCTGCTCGACAGCGGCGTATCGACCTGTGGTCCCAACTTGTTTCAGTCACTGGGTGCCCGAAGGGCCTGGGAGACGCTGACCCTAGACATCTTCGAAGCTTACTCTCAACAGGTTCGAGTAGTCTGCACTGACCGGCCAGCTCTCATCTCAGCAGTTTTCAAAGAGTTCGCGACAAGTGGCAAACCAGCACTTTCTTTGGCATCAATAATTGGGCATGCTCTGGCGTCGATATATCAGGAACTAAATGCAAACACCACTGCCAATGCCGCTCACAACTCCGAGAGCCGTTGCTTGCTCCACTCGGGCCTCCCGAACTTATGGATCAACTTTTACACTGAAGTGGCTGTTACTGCGCCCAAGAATAGGTACATGAGGAAAATCTTCGCAAGAGTTACCACCGCGTTGAAGGCTACTGCTTCTGCCCTCCTACCCCAAGAAGACCACGATGAGTTGGTGAATTATATGCGACACCTGAGTCCGTTCTTGCCATGGCGTATTTCCCCGCGCGACATTCCTCCACCGATAATTTCGGCGAATTTCAGCACGAATTTCCTTCTGATTAAGGACTACGAATTTCGGCTTTACGTCACCTGGAGGCGCAGGCGTTTTTCCAGGTGGTTAGTGACCGACAAGTCAGTGTACGTCTCTGAGCCGTATATTGTTGTGACTCCTTTGGCCTATGCCCTACTCGATGTCCGTGATAAGCGCAAAAGCCTTATGAACCTTCCAGTAGTCGGCGTTCCAATGGCCAAGGCGATCTGGTCCTACTTGTTTGAGAAGGAAAGGAATTGGCTTGTTGCGATGCTGAAGAACAATAGCTCAAACCTCTCTTGTTTCCCTGAAGTCGGGAACAGCCTGACGGAGCGCAAAAACATGATAGAAAATGCGCTTGCACTGAGGACAGTTCTCAACGCCGTGCGCATTGATGGATGGAAGAATCCCGTGAATGTCTCCAGTCACTGGCAAGAAGTTACTGCAAGTCACATCATCTTCCTCAGACTGGGTAACTCTCTTTGCGACGGAAAAGACGGTGACATTTGGCGACAACTTAATATTGTGCTACGACAGAATCCGTCATTCTCAAACGCTTTCAAGTGCCCAGACTATTTGAAGACGAATCTGTCGGACTGCTACAATCTTGTTAACAGTGGTGCTTCATGAGAAGACTTAAGTTTGAAACTAGTCTTCATACTCTTGGAGTCGGTCGTTGTGCTAGGTATTGTTTTCTTTAATTTATGTGGCGTTCCACTGGCGTTTTTCTTTCGCTCCTTGCTATTACTCTTGTAGCGATAGCTACATTGCAGTAGCATTTCGAGCCTTAAGCATGGCGGTGGCGGCGCCACCACGCCACCACCCTGAGGCTGCGCCGCCACACTGTCACATGGTTGGTCACGTGGTGCAAAGCAGCTGCCGGCGGCGCGCCGCCATGGTTGGTCACGTGGCTGGTCACGTGATGCGGAGCAGCTGCTGCTGCCGGCGGCGCGGTGCGCCGGCGAAACCGAGCTGCAACAGCTGTGCGCATGCGCTGTGTCAAGTGGGAGGAAGTTGAGGAGGAGGAGGATAAGCTTTATTTTCGGCGACCAAGGTAGCAGCGACTGATCAATCCAGTACAGACAGCCGTCTCCTCCACCTATGGCAGGCCCGCGAAAGAATGTCAAACCGCTGGAAAACACAACGCCACAATAGGAGGGACGAAGATGAAGAAGGAACGCCCAGAGAAACGGTTTGAGCGACGAAAGGGGGGGTGGGGGTGGACTGAGTTTGCAATTCAACTGAGCAAGTTCCACTCGGCCAGCTGTAGCTATCGCGTCACTCCAGGTTTAACCAGAGCTAAACCACCACCAAATTTTTTTTTTGAACGACAACCAATTTGAATTGTGCCTTGAGTGTTCCTTCCACGTGTCACACAAAAGAGTTCAGTGAAGAATGCAGCCACCTTGTCCGAAATGTCGCTGAGAACGAAAAGGAGCTCTTTTTGGAAAAAAGTATTATGCTTCTCTTGGATAGCGTATGCAGCGCTCTACTTTATAGTTCCACATTTGCTACTGCCTTTCAGGATTATCCTGACACATATGTTGACTCCTGCAGTTCTGATAAACTGTTACGAATGCAACCGAACGCGAACTACAGCGGCTAAATCTTTAGCTGCAGGACGGCCGCGTTATCCGTGACGCTGCAGCTTTTGGCGGAGCAAACACGAAAATATCAAATCTAAGCACAGCTTGAGGGTAATAAAATGTAATGAAAGCTAGCGAGGCTAGCGAGCCTAGCTAGCCTAGCTACAGGCTAGCGAGCCTAGCTAGAGATTTGACCGGCTATACTTTGTCTTGCACACTTGGTGCAATGTTGACTCGAGTAAATACAATGTGCAAACGAAGACAACCATCAAACGAGTAATATGTCTTGCGAAAGCGGTCAGTGGGGCAGTCAGGATCGATTTTTTGGCAGGATAGCCTATCATTGTTCTTACAGTCTGCCGGCCTTGCAAGGGGAGCCAATATCTCGATTGAAGCCACTAAACCGGGAACTCAATTCTCCAAATGGCTTCAGCTGTTCAATAATTCAGCCGTACATATCAGCGGGACATCTGCTCTGTTTTGCATTCGCCGGTTTCTCGCTCTCGTTCTGGGTGACTGAAGACTTGGCTAACACAGCGTGTCATGCTGTAGTGAAAAAAAAAACTGTGGGCTACCAAAAAATTTACAGAGCGCGTTGCCTCAAAGACGTACAAAGTCACGGTGCAGCTATTGCCAGAGCAACTGTTTAGATACATACATGCAAATGTGCAGCCTTTGTCAAAAGTGCAGAGGCAGGTAAGTCTGCTTCTGGGCCATGTTCTTGTGTGGTTCGTTATGCATCACAAGCGCTTCAAATTTCTTGAAGGCAAGAGTAGTCCTGATGCTCTCACATAAAAAATTTACGACTTCCACGGACGTTACAAAAGCCCCACCACACAGCTTAGAAACCAACACTTGCTCTTTACTGTTAATTTTACTTTTTTTTGCATTTGAGAAACATGGGCACCATAGCTTCGGTGATCAATTTAGCATAGTATCTTTGCACGCGTCTTTAGGTATGCTTTGCAGACAAGATGTACTACCGCTCAATCGTTGCTCTCTTGATTCCTTCATGGGGAGGGGCAAAATTCTTTGCTGTGTGCTTTCTTTTGACTGATGCTGCGGACATTGGTAGACACGTACACCACGTGAAATTCACCTCCGCGCGGTAATTTATAATTGAGTTTTTTTTTTCATAGGTTTTGGTTTCGATTTCTTCACCTGTACGGTTGTTGCGATGTCTGAAATATGTTTGAGCAACGTTTAAATATACACTAATAAGTATAGTATAGTACAGTATAATATAGTATAATATAATATAGTAAATGTAGTATAGTATAGTATAGTATAGTATAGTATAGTATAGTATAGTATAGTATAGTATAGTATAGTATAGTATAGTATAGAACAGCATAGAGTAGCAGACAAGGGAATGGAATGAGGTGCTCGTTATGACGTACTACATGATGGGAGCCAACAGTCAGCGAAACCAGAAAACATGGGGGATGGTTTTCTTTTAATTTGTAGTTCTCATCAATAGAAGATTAATAAAATCAGAAGAAAAGCGACCACATATCGCCAGTGGAATGCGAAATTCGGAGATCATGGGTTCGGATTCTACCGGCAACATGTGGTTGTTTTTCTTCTGCTTTTATTAATCTCCCACGGTGAAAACTACAAATTAGAAAAAAACATCCTCTGTGCTGCTTGGTTTCGATGACTGTTGGCTCCCGTCATGTATAGTATAGTATAGTATAGTATAGTATAGTATAGTATAGTATAGTATAGTATAGTATAGAATAGTATAGTATAGTATAGTATAGTATAGTATAGTATAGTATAGTATAGTATAGTATAGTATAGTATCCGTCTATCTATAAACCTTGGGTTGCAGGTCATGAGGCATAAAAAAACTCAAATAGAAGCACTGGTCCGTCGTTTATTTCCCTCTATTACGCTCTCCTATCCAAGGAGCCAGAATGACAACGTGAAAAAAAACAGCTTACATGAATACTGCATTATTGGTGTCTTTCACGTGATGTCAAAAATACTTGCAACCTCAGAGTCAGTTCTCAAGTGATGAAACAAAAACAAACTACGTAAAGGATAAAATTCAATATCAAATTGAACTTTAATTGAAAACAAAACTACTCACAACATCAGGGTCAGTTCTAAAAGTGATAAAACAAACTACATAAATGATAAAATTCAATCTCAAATTGAACTTTAAATTGAAAACAGGGCGAATGCGGATTCTACGCCGTGACCCATACGTACTAATGTCTTACACATTTTTGCAAAAAGAAAAGCTTGGAGGCTACGCCGATGTGCGCCTGCGTGACCATACTACATGTAGTATTTTTTAGTGTCGTAGATAAGTTCTCTTTGGGCTTGTCTTTGGGCTTCTCTTAACGGAGTTCCAACAGAGGCCCATTTATTAACGCGATAACATTAAAGGCCTCACTGGGGAAAAACAATGCTTTGTCGGCCATAAAATTCTCCCATTAGTTGGAGGGATATGACTTCACCAGAGCGGATAATCCTTACTGGCTGGAGTGAAGTGACGTCACAAGACCGCAGATGACGTCACTTCCGGTAAACTTACCAACCACGTCTAACGCTATCGCATTGCACATAAGGTAGGCGTCACTCTGCATTTTCTTCGAACATGTCATCTGTTCTTGTTGATACATAGATGCGCACCGCTATCAGGTTGAGTTTAAACCTGTACACCTGTACTGGTGAGGTGTGCTCCGACTGAAGCCCATCAATACTACAAGGCTTGCTTTAAAAGTGAGGCTGGCCCGTTTCACAACAGCCGGTATCTGCAAAGGTGCACCTGTGCTCAGGATAAGTACAGGTGCAAAGCAGGCAAGACTCCGTTGCGCAGATGTGCACCTGTATGCTTCAGTGGACAGAACAGCAATAATGGCTGGGCACTCAAACTGGAGACAGCGGGGGACTGGAGACAGCACAGTCAAAATGTGACCGTAAAATGCACTTCATGCATTAAAAACGCGCAAGAAAATAAATTGGAACATCCACTCCTGTAAGAATATTCCAATATGCTCTCTGCATTTTATCTGCATCTATGCGCGTCTGTTCACGAAAGCCGCATTGAGCCTTCACAGTGCTACTGGAACCAAAGAACTGAAGAAAGGGAGCATTCAAAAACTAAGTTTTGGATGTGGAAAGATGGTGAACAGTGAGTGCTTAATGTAGAAAGGCTTTACCCGAACGGTAGTGAAAAAAAGAGAGGGCTTCTAAGTCCAACCTCCTGTCTTGATTGACGTCGTTCAGATCGCAGCCATGACGGTTTTCAAAAAGGCTGTGAGCCGTGGCGTTTACGAACCAGAACCTGTGTGACGGCGACACTTAACGTCTCCTCTTTCCACTTGCACTCTCTCTCTCTCTCTCTCTCTCTCTCTCTCTATCTATCTATCTATCTATCTATCTATCTCTGCCCCTTTTGCGAGCCTCGACGTCCCAGCTCCTGACTGCCGTCACAAATTAAGTCGCTTTCTTTTTATCGATGCTTCATTTTTGTTCAAGAACTTCCATGCAGCTCTTGCGCTCATACTTCAACTGAAAGACTCGATCCTGGATTCGTCGACAACGTCTCAATTCTCGTGACAGCGCGGACGACGTCAAACAGAGCTGAGAAGGTCCGTTAATGCCAGTTATTTTTATTTTCTGTTGGGCGCTTTTCTCTGTTTTTACACTGCCGAGCTTCTCAAACCGCAAAATTTTGTGGGCAACTTGGCGGAGCATACCGTATTGAGAAGCTTGCGCTCCCCACGCCATCTGCCGGAAAACACGGGCGGCCGACGGACGACACGAGATGAACGACGACTCAGACGATGCGCTACATCGTCACGTCAGCTGCAGTCCTTGCCAAAAACGTTGTTGCTCAGGCCGGGCGGAAAATAACATGAGTATTTGCTGCCTCTCGGCCGTTCGCCGAGCTGCAGCTACACATACACACACGTACATACGCAATGAAGCCGGCCGTTGCTTGCTGCTTTAAATATTACATATATAATGAATAAAACAGCCACTCAGTGTCGCCATTCCTTTTTGCGGGCTTAAATGCGTGTATGTGTATTTGCTCGCATGTGGGCGTGGGCGTACGAAGCACTCGAAATGCTTGCGGAGTACACACGTTTCTCTTTGTGGCGGCAGGTGGCGCCACTCCGTCTAATTGCGCATGCGCGTCATGACCAGTGCTGTGTTACGTGAATCCATGGGGTAAACATAGCCCCTTCCATTTATCTTGCCCTTTCGGTCTCGCTTTAATTTTTTTAATTGAGTTCGCCAAAGCGCGATTGAAGTCTGGGACATGAAGTTTCCCTCTTGCGGGTTCCTCATGTAATGCTTCACTGCTAGAGTAAAGGCAAGCAGATCAGAAAACTTGGTGAGTTCGTGATTGCTGCAAATCACTTTTTCAGCTTTCTCGCACTATGGGTAAAGAAAACCATAATTAATAACGCTGCGGACTGTAAATGACAACACGCTACGACTGTAAATAGATTGTCGAAACTTCTCGATGATCGGTAACTCTGCTGGCATCGAAAGTTTGCTGCGCATTGTCCTAATTTCTTCCCACTTCAAAACAAACACGGATGCTTTTTTGCACTCGGTGAGAGGTGGCGCCGGCTGAGTCAACAATTGCTGCAAAATATCTTCTTTCGTCGTTCACTTGCTACACCTAATATTAAAGTCACATTACGGCCACATAATGTGCGAGTATTATGCAAAGCATCAACGCTGCAGCGTGCCTTCATATAGCGTGTGTAGTTACATCAGAGGGCAAGCCCGAATTCTTTTGTTTCCATTAAGAAAATTTCACTGGCTCCACAGTGTGACGTGCTGCTGGGCGAAAAAACTGCCACACATACCCCCCCCCCCCCCCCAACCTTCAATTGGTGCACCCACTCCTAGGTTCATCTGGACGGCGCGACCTCAGGAGGAACACCCTCCAAAAACGCGGCTTCCTCGCCTACCCACACCCGCCGCGGTGGCTCACTGGTTAGGGCGCTCGACTACTGATCCGGAGTTCCCGGGTTCCAACCCGACCGCGGCGGCTGCGTTTTTATGGAGGCAAAACGCTAAGGCGCCCGTGTGCTGTGCGATGTCAGTGCACGTTAAACATCCCCAGGTGGTCGAAATTATTCCGGAGACTTCCACTACGACACCTCTTTCTTCCTTTCTTCTTTCACTCTCTCCCTTATCCCTTCCCTTACGGCGCGGTTCAGGTGTCCAACGATATATGAGACGGATACTGCGCCATTTCCTTTCCCCCAAAAAACCAATTAAAGCCTACCCACCAGAACGCTTTTATTATACCAGTTGTGAAACTCCCCTGGAACACGTGTATCAAAATCTGCTGCTCCGATTGGCCCTAAATCTGAAGTTCGCAGATGGTCGCTCTACCTGCAGACATTCAAACGAACTGTTCAACGATGTCTAAAATACGAGTGCAGTGAAGAAACGAAAACTAAATGGACGCCACACATAGCTGACCAACTCGTAGATGACGCCATCGTGTGTTAAGCTCTCCGATGTATCCAGGGTATAGGCTGGTTTCGAATCGGAGTTTGGCAACAGGTGTGATGGAAGACCTTGGCCTCCCCAAATGTCGCTTATGGCTCGGGCCCAGTTGGGCAACGTTTTTATTTGGTGTAGAAAATGAACACGAGTGTTTGCTGCTATGTACCTGAAGCCGTTCAGTTGAGCAAGAGCCCCTGAGATAAAAATCCACTTTAAAAAACAAAAACAAAAATAACTCTTCAAAGTAGTCGCAACAGCGAAGACTATACAGGCGTACCACTGTCGGTTGCAGCAGCGTCTTATGTAAAGCCCGCGTCTTCGCAAGAGCCTCCATACGGCAGGTGTGTCGCAATCGCACACCCGCAGAGAAAGACACTGCCATATCGCTTTTGTTGACCTCTACATTTCTCGCTGTGGCTGCGGTGGCCTGAAGGGTTCAGAAAAGTAAAAACAATAAAATTCTCCAGAATAATCGGCGATTCACGAAGGATCCACTGAGTACAGGCGTCAGTGGACGAAAAAGAAAAAGTGAGGAAAGAGGCATTTCGTTTGAAAGAGGTTGCGTTGAATTTCCAGCAAATATTTTGGGTACTGATTCATTCCCCGTGCAACTGCCACCCTAGCGGTGGTTGTGTTTTTGATGCCAGGAGAGACGGCGTATGCAATGACTTGTTTCCCTCTTGACAAAAAAAAAAAAAAACAAGTGAAGAAAATGAAAAAATTGAGGGCAAAAGATAACCCCAAATCGATGCTTTCGGCCACAAGATCGATATGCATCGTGCTCTGGCGTGGCAAAATATGCATATGTAGCGTGATTATTAGCTAGCTAAACGTGATTAAAAAGATTAAGGGGATAAGAGAACGGCCTATAGATGCGCCATACGTACTAGTAATTAATTAGTCACAGCGTACACTGCCCGCAAAAAAAAGTCAGCAAACATAAGTGTTTGCTTTTAGTGCACTGTTTCACCTGCCGCTCACTTCTCTGATTTAGTAACAATACAGTTCTTTGACAGTCGACAACCAACCAGTGTGCGGTCAACACTACAAATCTCTCGCCATATTTTTTAATAGGATCTAAAAACGGACCACATTTTACCTTTCGCTAAATCTTCCGCAGACCCGGCTATGGAAATTCGCCCAATTTATTGGACAACAAAATCTAAGCCACAGAATCTATGCAAGCAAGTTTGGTCCAGTGTTTTAGGGGAATCCCCAAGAGCAGATTAGATTTTTAATAAGGAGTAATTACTATTAGCATCCACCCAAGCGCAGCCATACGGCTACAAAGAAAGCTACACAGCTTTCACATAAACCTATTAGTTGAAGAAAAATCGTTCTGATCGGGGGCTCCAACCCACGACCACCGTCTACCCGGGGCAGTCGCTCTGCCAACTAAGCTAACCAGTGCGGCATACAGATGGTAGTGCGCGACCGAATCGGTCAGCCACTCGAAGTGGGAATGGTGTTTGTGGAATGTTTAAGCGCCATTCCCCAAGGAGGCTAAGTGCTGTGAGAAGCTTTTTCTCGGCTTCTTTTAGGGCCTGTACTCCTATCTAGCGAGTACAGTTGCAGCGACTAATACTGAGCAGTTAACAGTACTCGTAATACTGCGACCAAGGCACACTGCGCACACGGGAGCGGAGATGAAGCTCTACTGTTCCGCTAAGGTTTAGAAATGTTATGGTTTTCTCCACAAAAGAAATTTCACGGAACAAAGCCAAAAGTTCAAACACAGCTAAATATATATTTAATCGCGTTTCGGCGACTAATTTATCGTATCCTAAGCGTGTTAACAAAACGAAGATACAAATCATACTCCGGGTCTCAGAAGAATATACATTACTGTTCTCCAAATTTAAGCGTCATCCGTGAATACTCGTATATCCTCCTTATCCAGTTATAAGCCACAATTAAAGTAAAAGCAAATTATGCTAACATCACATGAGCCCTATCATGAATACAAGGGGAGATAATGTGAAGACAGCAAACGTTTCATAATAGGCAGGTATGTCGCACGTAACCATATCGCAGCTCCAGCTTTGGTCCGCTTTCAACAAATGATAAGCATGGCTTGGGTTTGAACGCCCTTTAAAGCCCAAGTTATGAAGGAATGAAACCTCGAGTTTATGCTAGCTAATGTGCACGCAATCAAGAAGCAGTATCAAAATTTTGTAATAGCCCCTCGAATTTCAGACACCGGTGTGTCGTATATTAGCAATAGCCTTTAGTCCATTGCGTGCAGCTAGCCAGAGTTATTTTTGTGGACTTCGATTTGGCCTTTCAGGCCAAATCGAAGTCCACAAACAGTAATAATTCTTTATGCAAAGCGTGATTTCTTATTTTTCCCGCAAAATTTGAGAAAAAATCGGAAAGGAAGAACTGTTGGACACTGGAAGTCGCACATTCATGCCACCATTTCGTTCACAGAGCTTGCTCGATGTTACGTCAAACATTTATACTGGAAAGCGCAGTCTTCTGACAAACTGCGGACATCAAGGTTTGCATCCGAGCTCAATGTAGTATGAATACACGTCGTGCAAACGGTATGTCTTGGATTGGCGACGCTGGGTAGTAAAGCGCTTGAGGACTGCATTCAACTTCCAAGAGTCGATACTGTCTACGCTGCAAGCGGGCTTGCAATAGCTCGCAGCTGAAGCGTAGCCCCTTAATCAGTTCTAAAGGTGTTGCGTTTCGGGTCTTTTTTTTTTCGACTAGTGTACCATTGGGCATAAGCTAAGTAATCGGGAGGGGGGGGGGGGGGGGGGGCTGTAGAACGTAAAAATTTCGGGAGTGTAGTTCCGTGCCAATTATAATCCTGCAATTTAAGCCATGATCATGGGCTAAAGTTTTCTTAGTGTGGTACGAGCCCGACTACAATAAGAAGACATTAGACAATAATACCCCCGCCGCGGTGGCTCAGTGGTTAGGGCGCTCGACTACTGATCCGGAGTTCCCGGATTCGAACCTGACCGCGGCGGCTGCGTTTTTATTGAGGAAAAACATTAAGGCGCCCGTGTGCTGTGTGATGTCAGTGCACGTTAAAGATCCCCAGGTGGTCGAAATTATTCCGGAGTCCTCCACTACGGCACCTCTCTCTTCCTGTCTCCTTTCACTCCCTCCTTTACCCTTCCCTTACGGCGCGGTTCAGGTGTCCAACGATATATGAGACAGATACTGCGCCATTTCCTTTCCCCCTAAAACCAATTATTAGACAATAATACTGACTGCTTGCAAGTTTGTTCGCAGAACTGGAGAATACTCCTGGTAACTTTATGTGCTGCAAACTCATCCCCATTTGTTCACTTTTGCACAACTGTACGTTCGTTAAATTCCTTTGAGCGAAACAGAATGAACATTGTCCTGGACATTGCCGTACTTATATTATCTACATGTCTCAAGTTTCCTTAAGCCTGCAACACAACATCCATCCGTGCCCTCCTTAGCAACCGTCAAGGCCTGCAACCAGTGATTTACTCCTGCGTTTGCCCATCAACCTCGTCGAATTATTGTTGACGAGCTCAAATAACAGCTATCCTTTTATGTCAAAAGGCTGTGTTTTCCTGAGTATTGAAAGGAAGTGTTTGTCATGTGCTAAACAGGAACTATTGAACTGCATGTAATTGCGAACAGCCACACCCCTGCTATTCCCTCTTTGTTCTTCTCCCCTCAAGTGATGTCATTAAATAGTTTACAGAAGAGGAGACCCCAAAGGCTATTTATTTATTGATGCATTGATTGTTGTATTTATTGATGTGCTGATTTATTTATTCATTTATTTGTTTGCTTTTTTCTTTATTGTTGCATTGCTTTGTCTATTGATTGATTGATTGATTGACTAATTGATTGATTAATTGATTGATTGATTGATTGATTGATTGATTGATTGATTGATTGATTGATTGATTGATTGATTGATTGATTGATTGATTGATTGATTGAGTCAGTGTGGGAAGATGGACATCAACGCATCTTCCCCTGTTGTTGGCATTCTCAGTTCGTCTTGATTCTGTGCGCGCAATGTGCTTTTTCGCGACACCATCATCAGCGTACAGCTCTTCTTCTTTCTTGTCGCGCGAAGTGTTGGTTTGTGCCACCTGACGCAAGATTACGGCGTTTTCTTTTTTTATATACATTAAAAACAAGCACACCAATTTTTTATGTATATACTTTATAAACAGGCACTGCAACACCATAGCGAAAATTCTGCCCAGTGCATTTCATTTTCACAACTGAATCGGGATTTCACTACCTCGACGCTCAACTGTGTTCGACGCACCCTTGGGAAGATTATGATTGACGACCGAGCGATGCTATATACGCAAGCATATCCGCCGAGCTCGGTATGCGCCGGGCGAATCCTTGGGTTTCTGCAATTCACGACGTAAAGGAGAAAAATGACCAGAATGCCCTCCTGTGGCATTACAGTGGAGCTCAGGGTGCCGCTATGCGAATCGTGTTAGAATGCAGGTGGCATGCGACTGCTATAGCGACGAAGAACAAGAAAGAAGCGAAAACGTTTCTCTCAAGAGTTCAGGGAGTGGGACGGATCTGTGCCCCGACGGCTATTCTTCAACCATCAAGTATAACCTGGTCTGGGAAGCTGTATTATTCTCTCGAAAATGGCACCAAATGACACCCTGGGAAACGATCAAAGAATGAACTTTGTGTCAGAACTTTTTTCTCTCCCTGTTTTTCCCTCTAAAATCCGTCCTTGCTGCCAGTATAGCTGCACTTCGCAATGGGGTGGCTGGACGCCTACGGCATTCGGAAAGTGAGAGTGATCTCTCGAGTTCAATTTTGGCATTTGGATTGGAAGTGAGTTATAAAAAAAGACACTATTGCACTAAAGGTCCGGTTCATGTTAGTAAACCTTGTGTGGTGTAAAGTATTGCAAAGCTATATTCCCTACGATGCGCCCTAAAGCGCGAAGAAGATTTGCGCGTCAAAACTCGTTGTTTTGTTTCTTCTTTTGTGCGTGAAATGTTCTATGTTCCTTTGAGCAGTTCGTTGTCATATGTCGTCGGCAAAAATCTGCGAGAAAAGTCTGCCCATCATATTATCATCAATTAAATTTGTGCATGGCATTCTCGCTGCCATCGATTTCCAATACGCTGTTCTCTCGTCTGGCGCCTCATACAGGTCTATAAAGGTCATACAGGGAGGGGGAGTCAAGGAACACAGAGAACATCTTTTGTGAATAAATGGTAGCCTCCACACTTCCAATTAATAATGCATGTAAGTCTCACGCGCAGATGCTTTATTTATGGTGCACTAGGTATTAACGTATTCAGAGACTCTATGGTTGTAGTAGATAATTGTAGACGGTGTTAGAACTGGTGGCACACCATTTACGCCGAACGTGGCGGTGTACTGCTGCTGCTTGCCGCTACGGCCACAACGGCGCAAGCTTCGCATGCCACCTCGTGTCCAAAGCATTTATTACGCGAGACCATAGGACGTTTTTGACTCCCCAAGAAATGTGTGAGATGCAGCAAATAAAATGGCTGTCTCAGTGCCGCCTGAAGAATGCTGGAAAGAGGTACGGGGGTGTACTTATATACGGTCATGACAGCAGGCTTCAGTTACTACAGAGGTGAACCGAAATTAATTACTTTATGCTTGTCTGCCACTCGGTCTGTTCTTATCCCTCATATTTACACCAGAGAACAGTGTCTGTCTTTCGACACTAGACATGCCGTTTAAAGAATTATGCATTGCAGCTATCAGCATTTTGTGCATAAAAATTAGGACATTGTTTATTTTTATATTATCATGCTTTAATCGTCAGTGAAGGTTCATTTTGTCATTATCTTGGCACCGCTGCTAGAATTTGAATGACACTTCATACGGGCACTACTGCACATGCGTTATGGTGTGCACTGATGGCATACACCTATGCATGCACATCACCATGCTCGTCCCGGATATTTCACCTATGATGTTCTGCAATTTTTAAAAATAAGCTTTTCTGAGCAAGAAGAGCACTTTTTTCGGCATAGCTACGTCAGCTGTGCAGCGCTCCAGAATACAGCTAAGGCGTGCTAAAGCTAGTATGTTGGTTAACTAACATTGAATAACAACTTTTTCACTACTACCTTTAGCCTCCTTATTTGTTAAGATGCGTGCAGCCCACCGTAAGAACATCCGCATCAGTTTTTTTTTTTTCAAAAGCGCAGTTATCGTCAGCTCTGTGGCCCAACAAATTTTGGCCAAATTGCATCAACATATGTGCACTTTTGAGAAGACTGCAGGCAATGCAACCCCTCCAGGGCGCGTAACTCGTCGAAATAGCCCAAAATTTGTTGGGCCACAGCGCCGAAGGTAACTGCGTTTTTGCCATTCTAAAAACTGATATGTATATTACTTACGGTGGGCAACACGCCTCTTAATAAATAAGGGCACTAACAGTAATATTTAAAAACTATTCAATATTAGGTAACCAGCCTACTATTAGCACACGTTAGCACGGATTAGCTGCATCCTGATGCGCTATACCGCTGACAGTGCTATGTCGGAAAAAAAAAGCGCTATTCTAACTGAAAAACCCTATTAAAAAAAACTGCAGAACATCTTAGGTGAACCATTCGGTATACACAGGCAATGTTGCGGATTTGTACATGAGTCCATGGCCGCCTATTTGGCCGCGAACACGTGAACCAAAATTAATTTTCGCATCTTTAAATGACACTTCTACACTCCCTCCCCCTTTCCCTTCTTTCCCTTCTTTCCCAGAATGACAAAAGAACTGAAGCGAGAACTATTAGTTTTTCTGAGGCAGGACCTCGCGCCGATTGTTAAAATGGCCCCGAAAATGTTATCTCAGAAAGGGGGAACTTTTACTGAACATCATTGTTCCCCACACGCTGCATTGCCTGGCCGCGTCCGACGTGCAGTCCCGCTCTCGGCTGTTCTCACGCAGCTATTAGCTGGAGCAGCCCAGGGATACTCGGCCGTCTCTTGGCATTCCTGATTTGCGTACGAAGAACACTCGAAACGAAGAGTGGCCGAAAGAGTGGGCAAACAACTTCCATGCCTCCAGGCCGACCTCTCGCACCGCTTCCCCACTGAAACCGCGAATACCGCGGAGCTTTCCTAATTAATCTCGAGATCCTTATTTTCTTCTCGCTTTAATTGTGGGCTGACTCTCTTCCGACGAGTGCGTGCAGAGATAGATAAAAAACACGCTAACACTTGATGTCGCTGCAAATAGCAGTGAAAGGGTAAATACTAAAATCCGTATTCCTGGCTCGTTTTATTTTTCTAGTGGCGACTCGTCGCCGGTGTTAGTGTGTACACAGGCCCGCATGGCTTCATGGTGCAGACCGTTAATTACAGTCACCGCCTCGTCATCCGGCAGAAATGCAGTGACCGCGCGGTTTACCCACCGTGGCAACACGTGCGCAAAGAAAACCGAAACACAAACAAGTCGTCCGTTATTATCCGCCTCAGGACGAGTGTCTTAACAAAGCAGAGCTTTCAGCGTAATCTGCTATGGATGCTCCGCGATCTTTCTTTCACTGTCAGCACACTCTCCCAGTCCTCTTGTCTGTACCCACATGCTTTGCAACTGTTAGCTTGCTGCTTTGATTCGTATCCTTAGTACTGATTCGCCCAAGAGTCATTGCGTGGGCATAATTAGATTGCCGATGCCCCTGTGTGCTCTGTTCTTGAATACAGTCGCGACCAGCTTTTGGGATAATTAGGTGGACAAACCCTTTTACCTCTTTCCGATGCTTCCAAAGACATCGCAGTGTCCGGTTGTGCCAAAGAACCATTATAAGACTACACAGTAAGGAAGGAGAGCATCTATGGTAGCTTATTGTAAACAGCAATCCGAGGAATATTAATAGAAAGAAAACAGTAAACCAAACAACAAAATATAACACTAAGGCAAGATCAAAGAGGGAAAGCTTTGGAGCAAGTATCCTTGCTAAATCAATTGCAACAAGTGCTTTAAGGCTAAATTTTGCAATTAATTTTTTCAGGCTAAACTGGTTCCAGATTTACAACAAATCTAACGAAGCTAATTAACGGTTAATAAACAGGCCGCTTTTTTAAGATATTCACATATTATGTTGTCCCTTTTCATGTCATGCAACCAAATAATTGAAATAGTCGCCGACGCGCTTTTCAGAGAAAGTAGTGAACGCTATAAGCCTAAAAGTCAGCTGCCATCAAAAAGCAGCAAACAACTAAGTTATGACAAAGTTATGAGAACTCGGGTGCATTGACACGTTATACAGTCGCTACGCCCAAATAAGTTACAGCAGAGATGTTTAAAATATCACTAATTATAGTGAATTGTTTGGCATAAATGCTAGCAAATTAGACTGTATACAAAAGAGGCCTCAGCTACAAGAGATAGCTCGGTGTTTTAGGACGATTCAAATAAGGAGTACACATGACGAATGCAATGCTTTTCCTCCTTGCGGTGACCGTTTTACTGACAGTCTCCGAGTAAGTATAAACGCTAGTATTCCGCAGTGGTATTCTGAATAATATCATTGTCGTAATTAGCGGCGACAGACGCAATAAGAAACGACAATTAGGCCGGAGCTCAACACAGTTCATTTATTTGGCGAGCTTAATTACGCCAATATGCAGAAAGCAAACTCGGCAGCGGCGACATCAGGAAGGGCGCCCGATGCTCATTGAATATGAATGTCTGTTCTTATCGGCTGCGCATTACTGTACTGTACTGCGTACGCTAAATCTGTGCGCTGAGAGAAGATTGATAACGCTTGTCTGAAAATGAAAAGTTCCCACTGAGGTACATATCTCGTTGTTACGTTCACTGCCAATTTCAAGAGAACAGAACACGAATCAGATGCCACCACCTGACTCTAAGATATTGCCAGCACTATTCGCAGTTGCCCTTTGGTCCTATTAACTCCACATGCCTTACTGAGCAACCAGCAACCGTTTTTGTGCCACTAAAACAAGATTGACTGTTATTTATATACCCCCAGTCAGGTGCACATTGAGATGAACAGCGATACGTCAGGTAAAAAAAAATGTGTATTAGTTTCTAATAAGGAAGTGATTACTCATTAGCATTCATCCAAGCGCTGCCATGCGGCTACTAAAGAAAGCTTTGCAGCTTCCACATAAACTTCGTTGTTGAATAAAATTTCTTCCTGGTCCCGGGTTCGAGCCAAGACCATGACGAATTTTTCTTCAACGGCTAAATTTATGTGGAACCTGTATAGCTTAATTTTGCAGCTATAAGGAGAAATTGCTCATGCAGCAGTCGCTGTAACAAAAACTGATGATAGGGAGTGCTACCCATTGGAACAGCTGTATACGCGTTACCATGGACAGCGGTGTGGCGGTGTCTTATACAAAGCCCGCGTCTTCGTGAAAATGCCTTCCGGTACGCCACATTGCCCCAATAGAAAGATTCCACTCGTATACAGCCGACCCGCTCTTATTTATCCCGGCATTTCACGCTGCAGCGATGATGACATAGGCAGGACAAAGAGAACGCAAGCATCAAAGAGCGCAAGAATCCTAGATCAAGGAAGAACCCGCTTTGCATACGCACCTGCGAACACGAAGAACGACGGCATAAACTTGGCGTTTCCTTCGCACGGCCTGGCGTGAGACCACGACTGAATACTTTGGGACACGGCTTTGGAAGTTTTTCATCCACCGTACAATAATCAAGCATCGCAATGCCGGTCTTTTTGATGCGAGCTAAGATGGCTTATGTAAAGACCAGTCCCGCTCTTGACAGGAGAAAAAAAAATGAAGATGTAACTGAAGGTGAGTGCTTAGCACACTTACAGCTTCTCTATTTTAAGCTCCCGTTTTCTGCTTTCAGGCACTAGGATCAATAAGCACCTCTTCCTTGAAAATCCTGTCCTAGCTGTCGCTACGTGCAGCTGTTGTAAACGTGAAAAAAGCGTTAAAGTTGATGAAAGAACAATTCATGGCTGCTGCATGGGCACTGGTAAGTAACGCGTCGCTGTTTGCTTATCGAGCTGCACCAGGCAACAAGCACAGTGTCAGTGTTACACTAGCATGCGTACTTGCTTGTAATAAGCCCTGTTCTATCTTCTAACCACGTATTCTCTGCTTCTTTCACAAAAGAGCTTACCGGCAGCCATTACGTGGCTAACAAGCAGTTATCACAACTATATTCCTGCTTTTTAACTACTCGCTAAGAAGAAACAGGGTTTACCACTTAGCTTTTGTCTTATGCTCACGTATCGCACTTATGCTAATAATAATAATTGTTTTTTTGGGGAAAGGAAATGGCGCAGTATCTGTCTCATATATCTTTGGACACCTGAACCGCGCCGTAAGGGAAGGGATAAAGGAGGGAGTGAAAGAAGAAAGGAAGAATAGGTGCCGTAGTGGAGGACTCCGGCATAATTTCGACCACATGGGGATCTTTTAACGTGCACTGACATCGCACAGCACACGGGCGCCTTAGCGTTTTTCGTCCATAAAAACGCAGCCGCCGCGGTCGGGTTCGAACCCGGGAACTCCGGATCAGTAGTCGAGCGCCCTAACCACTGAGCCACCGCGGCGGGGCTCGCACGTATGCTTATCTACACATTGGACACAAAAAGATAGGCACCCCCCCTCCTCTATGCACTGCCTGGTAGAAACAGCAACAAAAAGAAAATTACCTTAGCTACAAAAGAAAGCATCATGCCAACAGGACGGAAGGCTGTTCCTGTCTCACAGCCGCAATTCCCGCTGCCAGCTCTTGTTCCACAGCAGCTCCTGTTCAGTCTTGATTCCGGGATTCCTCGTCGCTTGCTGCAACTATTCAAGTTACCAGCGATGTTCGGAACACTTCGATGCACGTTTCCACGCTCTGTGGGGCCTCACGATGATGTGTACGATGCTGAGTCGAAGCTGTCTTTGACGCTCGTCGCCACACCCGCGACGGTTGTCTCATCTGTCCAAGACATGGCCGAGACTTCGGAGCCATATCGGCATTATATTGGCGCGCAACCATGTCCTTCCTCTTTGGTGGTGCCTGACCTTCATCGGCTAGTGAGTTGCTTTGCTCTCATGATCCCCGAAGTCGCAGGCCTCTCCAGCGCCCCAACGAATCCAGCGTGCAGTCCTTACGACCTCTCGCCACGGCAGTGTCGGCCCGAAAGAAATCACCGATGACTCACTCCCATATATCCGGCATCGCCAGGAGGTGCCAACTCGGCGATCAACGTTTAGGTTATCATGCGACTTCACCGGTATCCTCGAGCCGTACTGAACAACTGGAACCACCCAAACGACCAGACAGACCGCTGCCACTACCAGCACCCCGAGGTTCCCAGAGAGAGAGAGAAAAGCACTTGATTAAAGAACGACCTACTTAGCGCTCAAAATATCCTGGGCATCGAGCACCACAGCACGCTTGTCGTCCGGTTGTTCCGACGCCAGCCAGGTACCCCAAAGAAGGAGAGGGAGGGGTGGGGGCGGAAGAAGGTAGTTCGGAGGGCTGCTGGACACTGAAAGAGACAGTACTCCAAATCGTTACAACCTTAGCCCTCCTGAACATGTCAATTCCAAACCGCCACATATCCGCCTTCGCCAACATGTTACACGTTCCGCAATATTCCCCGCACTAACGGCGCCTCTTGCTTCCATCCCGACGACGCCATGTGCTCTAGTGACGACACCGTGCAGCTACAACACCTCCACTGCACCGATCGCATCGACCTTTGTCCGAAAGCCTTCGTCACAAGCATACCCCACTGTACGCGTCCTGAATTCTCCTACACGATCCTACCTGACCAATCACCTGATATCTTCGAAGCCCTGGCTGCGCCTCGCCGTCTGTTGCCCCGACTCTACACTCGGCAACGTGATGACACCCACCTCACCAACTTCCTGCACAGTCATCCTCCCATCCGATCCTTTGGTTCACCCAGCTGCGACCTCCCCATCTGCCGTGGGCCTTTCCTCGTGCTTTACGACCGGACTACGACCTCGCAAAGGACTTTGTACACAGCACTCCTGTTCTCTTCTCCACTTTGTGTTTCGAATGTTCTTCCTTATTCCTTTTTCTCCCTTTATCCCCTTTATTCTCTTTTCCGCACAGAAGACTAAGTTACGCGAGTACGTGTTAGAATTCATCCTGGCGCTCTGCTATAACCCATATTTCTCAGCTCGTCAGCGGTCGCCCCCATCTCGTTGACTGCCGAACTTGCTGGACAATAAATGTGGCGGCTCTGCTTCCCATACCGCTGTGCGCCATAGAACATAATCAAGTGCAGTGACTTTGAGGCGGGTTTCTAATAGACCGTTGCCACATGTGTGAGTTTTGTCCATTGTGCGTAAACGACATATGCTGCAGCTTTTGTGGCGACTTGGTTGCTCAAATTTAGGCATAAACCTAATTGAAAACCTTGGTGGCTTTTGGACTGTGCACCCTCGCGGAAAAGTTCAGACACGGCCACGGCAAAAAAAAAAAATAGCTTGGGAGAGATTGTGTCGGTGTGTGAATGATGGGGAAGAGTATCATTGTTTAGTGAAATATGTAATAATACCGTTTCTGCGTGCTTTAATTCTTTATTTCTTGTAGTCACGTCGCGCACACTGACGAACCGTCTCCTCTCCACTCTTTTGTTTGTACTAATGCTTTGGATTCAAATCGAGGTCGAACCTCTGTTATCTTTTTTTTTTGAAGTATTAACGCAAAAACATTAGTAACCTCGTCCACGAGAAAATCAGGCGTCCGTCCGTCTGTGTGACGATAAAGCAATTGACTCCCCTGCCATGGTGGGCGGAGGCCCCTACCGCCATGGAAGGTTGCAATGAAATTAATTCAAATAAATTCAGTGCAGTTGCCACTTGTCCACTGCGGCACTGCGCATCAGCTCATTGGTCAAGAGACAGACATCTTCCCGAAAAAATATCTGTGCAAAAATTGATCCTTAAAAATTAAAGAGCTCGGGAAAAGCAGCCTAAGTGAGTTTTATGACAGATCACAACGCCAGGTTTTACAGGGTACATAGATGGGGCGGGATGAAAAGAGGCGGCAGCGAGGAGGTGGCCAGTGGAATGTCACGTGACACGACTTTGTAACTGCATCGACCAATGAACCCCTTTTATAACACGCCACAACGGAGTTTCTTTTTTAATCCGTGATGAGGCTGTTAATGCCATTGCAATAAAAAATGAATGGCATTTCTCGTCAGGACACCCATGCTCCCAAGCAGCAGTTCGGGAAGATAACATGGGAAGATTCCACCCTCTCAAGCAATGCCTTGGGAGGGTGAAATACGCGCAAGACTAGGAACTGCGCGTGCCCGGCCGACTAGTGATGAACGACTAGGGCCGTGCCCAACTACGCCACGTCATCTGCAGCACTCGCAGACAACGCGGCTGCCGTTATTCTCGCATCGATCACAAAATAACGGCCATGTCTGCTTCCTCTCGGTCGCTTAATATATCTGCCTGCCGCAGCAAAGCATGTAACTACGTGAAGAACAAATTCACCCCTTGGCTGTTGCCTCTAAGCAGAAGAAAAAAAAAAGGCTGAACATATTCGAGTGCCTTGCTCTATATGTTCGAAGAAATTCACTCCTTCGCTGCTGCCTCTAAGAAGAAGAAAAAACGTTGAACATGTTTGAGCGTCTTGCTCTATATGTTATGCAGCGCGCCGTGTTCAGTTTGTCGCGATGTGTATCCAGTGGCCCAACAAGGCTCCTGCCACTCGTACGCTTCGCAGCTTGGTTGTCTTGCGCTCAAAGCTCTTTTCAGTGTGTACCAAGTCTTCTGCAGGCTGTGTGATCTTGCTCGCACTTTGATCTATTTCTCAGCACAAGTAAATGTTGCGAACGTCAAGTTACAAGCGTTACACTGCTTTCGCAAGGACGGTTCCTATTTCATCCTTTATTAAATGATTAGTAGTATTCCCATTCACTATTCCCGCTTTGCAATTTCACTGGTTTCCAGGCATTCTTTTTTTTTTGTATTTATTGCTAGGACGACTACGGCTTCGTTGTGGAATGTTATGAGAAACTAGCGAGAGTCATATTACTGTCTTCGCATGACAGCAATTGATCAGAATTCTTTAATCCTTCTACCAGTTACGACACTTCGGATTAAAGCATGTCCATAGTTCTGCGACCTCTTTCTGGAGGTTAGCACATTGCGACGTGTGCAGTAATCCGTTAAGTTAGCTAGCGATGATGCACTATAAGATTTCTTTTCCCTGTTGGAAACGGTCCTGAACCGTCTACCCTACTGCCTCACGTGGCAGGGTAATCCGCTAGCCTCCGATTTTGGAGCCCATCCAAAATCTCATAGCAAACATGGACACTATAGTGGCCACGCCTGCCTCCATAGGACTTTCCTTGATGGAGTATGCATTATTTAGCGAAGAAAATCTAACGATAAAGCAAACAAATGTGCTCATCCTGTGATGCCAGAGAAGACTCCTAACATTTAATCCGCAGCCCCGGTCTTTTCATCTCTTCACGTCGAACTTCGAAAACAGAGTTAATCCTTTGTCAGCCTGCTATCCTAAGCTTGGCGAATGAACTTGGGCCCTGCTGTAACGTGCACTCAGCTGTAACCACAATGAAGGCCTTGTTATAAGATTGCTGAGGGAATCCGAGCCTTTGCGCACCCTATGAAAATACCGTGTCTGTTTCTGCATGCACGTAGGTTTTGTGTGATTGTGCATCGCGCATCACCTTCATTCTCCTTCTCCGAAGTAGCCTGCCAAATAAATTACCAGGCTAACCCTTCCAGAGAACACAACGCGAGAAGAGCTCCTCCTCGTCCTACGAGAAATCCGTAACTGCGGGGTAAAGTCAAAAGGCACTGGTTTCCCGTGGCAACAGCTGCGCGCAGGCATACAGTCATGCATACGCAGCAGCGTCGTCTGCAAAGCGCCTCTCCGTGGATGCGCCATGCAGCCGCAAGAGGGACTCACGGTCGGCTCGCTTTTGTTTACCAAACGCATTTCACGCTGCAGCGACGATGACAAGCGGGACGATGAAAAGTAAGCTAATCCAAGCGTGCAAAAAAAAATCACAAATGGGGTAGCGCAGGTGGACAGTGCTTCAATCATGCACCAACGGACACGATGGAAAGAAGCAGGGCAGCATGTAAGGCATTGCATACGCAACACTAAATAAGCATTGAAAGAATTCAGAAGATGCTTACGGATGTCTTCTTCTGCCTGAAATTACAATCTTCCCGAAGTGTGTCCCTTTGATGTGCTTCAGCACGGCGAATGTAAAAAGAAGTCTTGTTTGAGAGAAGAGAGAGTCAAGAAAAGGAAATGAGCAGCTGAGGGTGACGGCTCGTTACAGAGGCAACCGCTTTCTTTCTTTAAGCAACTGTGTGTTATTTCTTGCGGAAAGCTTAATATTCGCGTCGTTCCTATAGAGCCAGACATGTGTGTGTGTACCTTTAGTCTATATTTGCATTCATAGATATATGCTTCGTGCTACTAGATACGAATACAAATTAACGGGAACGACTCGTAGGTTTACCGCTTACCATGATCGTTCCTATATATGTGTTCTAGTCCACTATTTCGCAAGGGGAAGTATAGGTGCAAGCCATGGAAACACCAAGTGAGCTGATTCCACGCGCTCTGCAGCCAAGCACATACAGTACTGAACAAAAAAATAAGGTATTTTCAATTTTCGCACAAATTCAAAATATCCGAAGAATAAAGTACCCACTTGTTTTCCTTGAGTGCATTTTGATGCAATAATGCCATATTATTTTGACAGGACTTGTTGGAGGCTTAACGGCGAGCCTTCAGTTTGTATGCATTTTCGTCGCTTCATAACCACATCCTATTGCGCTCATTTTCCGGTTGTTCTAAACCATTATTAACTTGTCATGTTCAAGCAACTTATTCGGCGGCTACATTTACTGCTGCGCATTTTTATAAGAAATGGACAAAGCTGGAAGTGCCCATAAAGCCACCAAGCCTGTTCAAATGTCAATTATCCAAGGCCAATACTCTCGTGTTAAGCGCTACAAGCTTTCGATTCATTCAACAGTAGCACGGTAAGCGTTTTTGGAAGTTCTGAAGAGATACAGATTCGGGGAAAGTTTGGTTCTTCGTCCATCACCGGGGCATCCAATATCGAGCAACCAAAGTTGTCGAGAACGACATTGCAGGATTGTGTTTGAGAAACGCTCTAAACAAGTCTTAGCCTGAGCGTATGGCTGTCAGCTTCGACGAACAGGTTCTGCGTCTCAGAGCTGCGAGGCTCCCCGCGTATGTCCTGCTCGGTGTAGCAGAAGTAATTATTGACCGCAGTTGTTTAAAAGACATCATCACCTCCCAACGTTCCCCTAAACAGCAGATTCCTATGATCCCGTACACACACGGTTTCTCCCACCGGCTAAAAAAGATCGGACAACGAACGATTATAAAAGTTATTTTTAAGGCGAAAGCCTTTAATGGCTCATACTGTCGTCTGTTCGCAGAGGGTGTCACACGTTTACCTCGGTAACTAAAAAAGATAGCAGAAAAGGAATGGTTGCTCCAGATATAGGAGGGAAAAATGAACCTAGAAGCCAAATTTGATGACTGTAGAGTAATTAGTTCGTTAATTATAGGCAGAAATGTCGAAATTGCGTCGAAATAGCGTAGACGTGGATATAGCCACAAAAACGTTGGGACGTCACATCCACCGAAAGTCGTCACGTTATTGTGAAAATTGTCACAGAATGGTCGGAAAAACGTCGTACTTGTGTCAAATTAAATGAAAAAATATGTAATTAAGCGCAATTAATACTTCTGATTCCCGACAGATGCATAATTTGGGCATAGATATAGCCACGGGGACGGTGTGACGGCACATCTAGCGGAAGTCGTCACGGCATAGTGAAAATTATAACAGAATGGTGGGCTTTCGCCTCTCAACCCTTTAGTTGCCAAAGTGCCTCGTAAGTTTTTCTGCCTCTAACAAGCTGCAAAAATTGTGCAGATTGACCAAGCCCGGTGGCGCAAAGAATCAAGAGTGCAAAAAGAAGCACCGAGCCAAGTTCGTTGATCATGACAACTCAATTGTGTACAGAATTCTATTGTAATGTGGGAAAAGATACGTTGGCCAAAGCAGTAGGCATGGGAACGACCATCTCAGTCCTCAGTGTAAAAGAAAAAATGATTAAGAATTAAGGGTGCTTTCTCAAAAACAATAAGGTGTTTACCCCACCCCCACCTCCCTCCCCCGGTGATGGTAGGGAAATCAGTGCTCTATCCTGCGCTAGCTGCAGCCACATTACCCCACGCTCAACTGACTCGCTGCGCCCCCTGCTGTCAAGAGATGTAACCATGCGAGGAACGTCCCAGTTTTGTCAACTTTTTTCATGCATTTTATCACGACCCGACAAAGCCAAGTTTCCTGGAACGAATAGACGTCTTTCACTAACGCTGAACTCCTCACGCACCAAACTGCTTAGTGTTGTGCTACAGAAAAAAAAGACAAAAGATGAACAAAGAGAGCATCGCCCAGCTGTTTGTTGTGTAGAATCCAGGTGCGAGGAAATGGTACACACACGAAAACATGGGTTTTCCATAGGCTTGAACTGAGAAAAACGACGACGCAAAAGTAAAAATCCCGTCTATTCACCGCATGCGCCGTCCCAAACAGCCGGTCAACAAAGAGCCTATCCTCGCAGCTTTTTTTTCACTACCCACTGTGGCGCGCCATGGCCGCCCAATATAACGAATTACGTAAATGTTGCGTTACATCATGCGACGGCACATATCCGACCTATACATGACTGCATGGCAACATAGCCTGAATCAAGCCACGCGGTTTATAACATTCGCTTGCCTTAAGAACTATGTTTAGCGGTTCTATCATCTACCAACATAATTATACTTCTTCAGTCAGTATTGCCCTTGAGACCCTTTAGGCTTCCTTCCCCCTCGAGAGCGTTTAACCAAGGAAGTCTAAATAACCGAAGCCGGTTTCCAGGGCCCGCCGCCACTCCTACTGAGAGTTGAAACGTGTACTCGGCTTGCAAGTAGTGCTAGCTTTACACATAGTGTTGCGAAAGGAGCTTTATTCAAGCCAAACGTTTTAACCAGTCAGCCCGGCCAGTTTTTGACAGCAGAAACTGATCAGCAATGAAAGAAATACAGCTTTGAGGCAAATTAAGGTGGTGCATTTAACAGCGACCTTCCTTACACAGCAGCTTCGGAGGCTATTACGTATAACACTGTTGTGCCACTTTCATATCATTGATAAGAGTGCAAAAGATAATTTCAGTTCGCTTGGAAGCATCCACTCCGCTACACTTCGGACTACCACGCCACTCTGTGGCGATAGAAGCACGTACCGCATAAACAGCAGCTTTGACATCATATAACAATGTTCAAGGGAAGTTTATTACTTCCAAAGAATTGCATGTCCTATTAAGCCGCAAGCCCGGCGTGGACACAAACCGGTGACACAAAAACCTCGTGACGTCCCAGGGTCAGCCAATAGAAGGTCTAAGATAGTTGAGGGTAGTCATTAGATTATAGGAAGTTAAAAGATTATAGTCAACAAGGCCTTAATGATAATTTGTAGGGACTGAGTCTTAATTAGTAAACACTGATAAGTAGTTAATAGACAGTAACTAATACAAAACCAACAATGACGGGAAAGTATTATGCGCTATAATTATTAGTTTGTGAATCCTAATTAAGAGTTCTAGTACTGAACAGCGCGGGAAAACACCAAAAGCGCAGGAAACCAGACCGTACAGGTCCGGAGGACACCAATAGCGCGGGAAGCCAGACCAAAGCAACTGGGAACAACAGAAAGCGCAGCAAAATAACGAAAGTGCAAGAAAAGAGAGAGGAAGAGCCGGGTGGAGAATGAGAGGTTGAGGTGACCGGAACCGGAATCGCGAGAGCGGGGCAACGCGACCTTTCCCATAAGGGCTCCTTAGGCGTCGCCACATTACTCGCTGGGATGTTGTGAGCACCCCGCGCTAGCGCGGTGGAAGCAGCAGCGAAACCGGTTTGCACCAGCCAAGACAGGGTGTTTTTCGACATCCTGATCGCCCTATGGAAAGGTCTATACTAAAAGGCGGGAAAATATCGCCGACGACGATTGGGACGTCCAATGCTCTCGCAATAACCACACGTAAGGACCTTTAAGTGCACCCAATAATTTTTATCCTCTAACTGTAGCGTGGCTAAAACGGCTCTTTAGCGCTAGTAAGTGTGCCATGGTGGCGTCGGTGGCGTCGTTGCAAGCAAAAAATCCCGATGCAAGCAATAAATTGAAAGGGTATATAATGCTCGGCTTGGGGTCAAAATTCTGAGGGAGGTTTCGTAACCAAAGGAAAGTAATTTCAGCTACAAACAAGATAATAATAATAATAATAATAATAATAATAATAATAATAATAATAATAATAATAATAATAATAATAATAATAATAATAATAATAATAATAATAATAATAATAATAATAATTGGTTTTGGGTGAAAGGAAATGGCGCAGTATCTGTCTCATATATCGTTGGACACCAGAACCGCGCCGTATGGGAAGGGATAAAGGAGGGAGTGAAAGAAGATAGAAGAGAGAGGTGCCGTAGTGGAGGGCTCCGGAATAATTTCGACCACCTGGGGATCTTTAACGTGCGCTGACATCGCACAATGGTTTCAGATTCCAGCCAAACCCAAATTTACTCAATCTTGTTTGTTTGCACATGCTCCTACAAACAAGATTGAGTAAATTTGGGTTTGGCTGGAATCTGAAACCATTACCTTGGGATTGCGAGATGGAGGCAAAATGCTCAGGCGCCCGTGTGCTGTGCGATGTCAGTGCCCGTTAAAGATCCCCAGGTGGTCGAAATTATTCCGGAGCTCTCCACTACGGCACCTCTTTCTTACTTTCTTCTTTCACTCCCTCTCTTATTCCTTCCCTCACGGCCAGGTTCGGAGTTCCCGGGTTCGAACCCGAACGCGGCGGCTGAGTTTTTATGGAGGAAAAAAGCTAAGGCGCCCGTGTGCGGTGCGATGTCAGTGCACGTTAAAGATCCCCAGGAGGTCGAAATTATTCCGGAGCCCTCCACTACGGCACCTAATTCTTCCTTTCTTCCTTCACTCCCTCTCTTATCCCTTCCCTCACGGCGCGGTTCAGCTGTCGAACGATATATGAGACAGATACTGCGCCATTTCCTTTCCCCAAAAAACCAATTATTATTATTATTCACTCCCTCCTTTATCCCTTCCATTACGGCGCAGTTCAGGTGTCCAACGATATATGAGACCGATACTGCGCCATTTCCTTTCCCCCCCAAACCAATTAATATTATTATTATTATTATTATTATTATTATTATTATTATTATTATTATTATTATTATTATTATTATTATTATTATTATTATTATTATTATTATTATTATTATTATTATTATTATTATTATTATTGCGAGACGGACGCGCTTCCCAAAAGGTAGCTGGTTTAAGCTGAATAAAGGTTGAACTAGTGAATGCGTAAAGATCATTGACTTAGTGAACTTAAAGACTTGTACTGATGCGAACATGAGTAATTATAAGTATGCTAACAAGGAAGTAGGTTCTTGTGTGAGTGCTGAGTAGGCGATGCGTATGGGACCGATAACGCTGTCGCGTTCTCCTCTTAAAGGCGAAGCTGAAGCGTCCCAAAAAAATTTTACACTTATATTTGATGCAGTCTAGCTGTTGGAACTTCGCGTTCAGCATCTCCTGCTCTAGCCTTTCTCGCCCTTCCTCTCCTTCGTGTTTTTGTCGATACCTCAAGTGATAGTACCCTTTCGTTCCCCTATCCCTTAAGACCGTCTTTCCCCCTCCAGCTGTATATCACAGTCTGCGGCGCTGGAATAAAGCGTTGTGCTACCCCAGCTGTGCCTGCGTCAATATCACAGCGACCGTGCGACTCTGGCGCTTTATCACTGACGTTTCACTGTCTGGTTTTAACATTACGACCTTTTTTACTATCTGGTTATGGATTTTGCTATCGCTATATACTATTAAACTGCGGCAGATTTACGCCGTCATTCGAATGCTTGGTATTTTACAATACCATTGGCAGTATCATGATCCTCTCTTCAAATGTATTTCCAAAAGGGAAAAAGAAATTGCATGATTTCAAATAACTCAACTAAACTCTACATTTTGGGTTGACTGGGCAGTTAAGCAAAAGAGAATTATTTTTTTCCCGCAAATCTACACCGGGTCAGCTTTTCACCACCACTCCACCTTTGTGTCTTGATTTTTTTCTTTATATTAAATTACATATCGTTCTATATTTGTCTCAATAGCTCAAAAAGGGTAAAGCTGAAGAAAAATCTGAGCTTTATCACTTTCCTGCAATCATCATGTGGGTTGGTTTTCTTTTCTTGCTTGAGTTTCCATTGTTCACGTATACAGTGCATTGGCAAGGAATAAACAGTTGGAAGTCTTCTCTCGTACTGCTGTGCATTCTATCTAGTCCCATCTCAGTTCGGCGCCGTTTAGCAGTTAGAAACAATCAGCGAATTCAACAAGCTTTATTCCCTCCATCTTCCTTGATTATTATACAAAATACGCAACCTATTAGCCAAACATTTACTAATCAACCATAGCGGCAGACCGCCAGTTCCCACTGTGCTTACCTATGTCGAGGTAATTTTTGGCCGACATTAGCTTGAGCAGGATTTGCAAAAACTGCAGCTCGACTCTGTCGTCCAACATGCTGCCGTAACGATGTTTTTTTAGTGATCTGCAACGCGCCCTGAGTTGAGCGCTCATGTTAGGCACATATACAGTTGACCTTCGTTATTTCGAACCCAAAGGGGCCTAGAGATTTGTTCGCTATAGCCGTTGCTTCGTTATAGCGGTACGCGACTTTACTTGCAACTGGCGAATTCCAGTGGGATTACTTGCTGCTGTGTGCAACGGAAACGACAGAGCCAGTGTTTAGTTTGCCGCCGATATGCGTTTCGAAAGCATTCAACATGCTCAATGAGCGCCCGCCACGTGGTTGAATATACCACGTGTTTCAGGGAAGATTTTCAAAAATAGGCTTTTTGGGGGAAAATGTGGCTTTTGCGCCATAGTATTGCCAGTGTTGGCGGACACCGGGAAGCCGGTGAATTGTCTTAAATAGTAAGCTGGTTAACTTATTTCTGATAACTAACAGTATCATAGATAGGCAACTGGTTGCCATTAGAGATTTGTAGCCGGCCGTTAGTAATAGCCATATCAGTATTTAGAATTTCGATTACCCTCGCCGCTGTGGCTCGACGAAATCTGGATACAACGTACCAAAATGCATACGCTTCCAAAAAGCATGCAGGCAAAGCAACAACACCAGTCCACGTAACTAGTCGAAATAGCCAAATTTTGTCGAGCCACAGCGCCGAGGGTAATAGCGCTTTCGCAATTCTGAAAACTTATACGGCTATTATTAACAGCCGGCTACAAATATCTAATTTCAATGAGGTGCCTACCGGTAATAGTAAAAAGTTAACTATTAGAATTTAGTTAATCACTTTACTAGTTAACACGATGCGCCTATTTTCTGACGCCCGCCAACACTCGTATTACTATGCCGCAAAAAGCTTCTCTTTACCACAAAAGCCCTATATTTTTTTAATTTGTGATCACCTTCCCTAAAAAACGTGGTATATACACCAACCGCATATACCAGCTTTGCAAAATCACGCTCGTGCTCTCGGCAGGATGCATGGGCTTCAGAGCCTAGACCACGGTTCTTGGACGAATAATGTCATGGAGGATAGGTCGAGACCTATTTGTAATAATTAGTTTACGAGTTGGCGACGAAGCGATGCGAGCCCACATTCCACGCAGCAACCATAAATTCAGATGCATGTTTAAAAACCAGCGGTTGCTGGCATGAACGTGGCCTTCAGGAGCGCCGGCTGGGGCGCACAGCTGCTCACGCGGGAACTTGCACAATCGTCGTCCGGTTTCTAGTCATCCAGTGGAGCGAGCCGACGCACTGTTACATCCGCCACGATCACGGCGTCGCCCGGCCTTGAACAGAGAGTTATTGCCTTGCATAGAGAGAGCTACACTGTCGTCGAGTGCAGCTGTAATGCAATCTGTGTATACCACGTACTGAGATCAGCTACAGCTGCGAGAGCCACAGAGGCATGCGGCCGAAAGCGGTAGTCGTAGCTTGTGAACAGTGGAGACAGCGGCACAGTGGTTTATGAAGGTTTAACGTCCTAAAAGCAATTCAGGCTATTAGGGACACCGCAGGAAAGGTCTCCGGAAATTTCGACCACCTGGGGTTCTTTAACGTGCACTGACATCGTGCGGTACACGGGCGCCTAGAATTTCGCCTCCGTCGAAATGCGACCGCCACGGCCGGGATCGAAGCTGCGTCTTTCGAGTCAGCAGCCGAGCGCCATTACCACTGAGCCACCGCCGCGGCTCTATTCAATTTTAGGTCGAATTAGAACGTCGTAAGCACGTATTCGGAGATTGCAGGGAGCATGCTTTAAGCTTTGTTTTAAGAGGTCGACTAGCGGATGCAAGAGCAAGGTTAATTTGGTGGCTCCATATTACGAATGAATCCGGGTGAAGTCCTACGTTACTAACTCGACTGAAGTGTTAACTAAGGAGTACGCCGTTTGAAACGCTCTTTGGATCAAAAGTGTCCCTGGCCTGCCATTCCTCAAATGGAGAAGTAGACGGAGCAAACAAAAAGAGGTAGGGAAACAAGATTGCAATGAGCTATAGTATACTTGGAATGCTAGCCCACATGACCTCGCACACACAACTCCACAACACGTGTCTGAGATACAGGCGTCCACCTAGGCCTGTCTCGCACATGTTTTTGGAAGCGTTAATAGATTGCGTGTAGTGCACATTTAGCCCATATGCTCCAGGAACAGGCGTCCAGAGGCCGTATTGCGTAAGTATCCATTTCCTTTCCGTTCCTTATGGTCCGCTCTCATTGGTCGCTTCTCCCATTGACGCAGGACATCAGAGAAGACGTCACGCGGTCATGCCAGAAACGCGCCTTGATTCTTCCGCTTACTTGCGTAAACGCGTTTCGAGCCCGTGTCACACTGGTGGACGGCGCCGAGACTCACGAATGATGGAGCACAGGGACACGTTTTAGAGAAGTAATAGTTTTATCGCCGCTAATTCTTCCTAACCTGCTGTTGCTTCAGTCACATTGACGTCACGGCCAAATGAAATGAAAAATTAAATAAATCTTTACAAAATACGGCCATTCAATCACAAAAAAAAAGTTGCAGTGGACATTTTTTCACGCTCCGGCCTTAGCGAATTTCTGCACACGAGTTTCACAAGGACTTCACGGAGAGAGGGTGGCAGCCCAGTCGCTTGAAATTGGGGTTGAAACGCTCTGTGTCATCTGCGTAGTGAGGACACTCGTAAAGGATATGAAAGCAGACAGTGGTATTTTGCAAAGAGAGAGTAAGCGCTGTGTAGGCCTGTCAAACCTTGTGTAGGAAGCACTTGTTGTCACTTGGAATAAAGCTTAATTTTTCGTTTGCGTCATATTACATGTACGTCGGACACCGACGCCCATTGGTGCAGAACGTAGTCGAAGAACTTCGCTTCGCGCCTAACCCTGAAAACGACGAGAAAAAACGAACGTTCACTTGTCTAGGATAGTCGATACAGCGCGCAGGGAAGATCGCCATGGAGCGGGCAGTGCTGAGAAGCCGAGAAGCTTGATGACGACGCTTTCAACGCTATGCCTAACACGTACGATGCTAGCGTAACAGCACTGAAAAGGCACTTTCATGGCAAGCTCTTGAAACACGTGGGCCCTTATCTAGTCTCACACTACCGAAGCAAATAGCGCGTGAAAAGGTTTTTGTTGATCACAATCTTTACCTAGAGCCGCCTACGTTCACCTGCGCCAGAATGACCACATTTGCAAATTACGTGACATAACTTGCCGCACATCTGTATAACAATCGCCGTTTTTCCCGCGTGCAATAAGCCAATGGAACAGGCTACCACAACGTGCCATTTCAGCCGCTGGTACTTTTCCAGTTCTGCTGATGCAGCGCCAAGGTAGATGTAGGGTGGTAGTGCTACTTGCCTAGAAGACCATACGTTTAAAATGTGGAGGTTTATGTTGCGAATGGTGCGTGCCGTCTTCGAAGTCTGCGGACAACTAAGTTATGGCGTAATAATTAAATAAAAACGTGACGTCACAGCCACGTGATTTTGGTGGGAGAAGTAAATTCTCGAACGTCTCGAGGTTCAGCGCAACGTATAGTCGCAAGTAAAAAAGATTGGCACTCGTGACGTGCCACAGGAGCGGCAGATAGCGACGCTGGGCGCTGCAGTTACGAACACACCGATAACAACAGTGCCAGGTGCGTTCGTAAAGCACGGCCCCTCGAAAGTATGATAATAATAATAATTGGTTTTTAGGGAAAGGAAATGGCGCAGTATGTCTCATATATCGGCGTACACCTGAACTGCGCCGTAAGGGAAGGGATAAAGGAGGGAGTGAAAGAAAAAAAGAAGTACCTGAACCGCACGGTGCAATTTTCGCTGTTCCAGTGACGTCATTGTGCTAACAATTTTTATTCGTGACTGTAAGAAACAAACACCAAGAAAGAAAACACGACGAGCCCAGACTACCGACGCAATTTTCAGTAGACCGCGCTCTTTGTGTCTTATTCCTTTGCCTTAGCCTCGTGTGTCGCTCGCGCTGAAGTTCACGGTGTTGACGTACCGGCAGGCCCAGCTATTTGTCTTACGCCGAGAGGTATATACTTATAGGTACATTTATAGCTCCTCGTTCGAGAGCCGTTCTTGAGCACCCGAGTATGCGAGCAATGGGTTGTGACAGAATTGCTACATATTATTAGCGTTAAAATACACACAAAGGACCGAGAGTAGAAACACACAGGACAGACGCTCCAAAGCACCAACTAGCCCAACTTAATTCTTTAGTGACAGAATTGCCCCGATTGAGCTCAGCTCACATAAAAAGAGACAACAGTTCAATTTTTTCTAACCAAAGTCAACTTATTAGTTGAAAACCAAAACACACACGACTCTAAATAGTAACACAGCAAGAGCTTGCTAAATAAACCCACGAGACAAGTTTAAAGGGCAGAGAACGAGGCAGTTGCCTCCTGTGCATAAAGGGCATGAGAGTGCTTTGAACTGCGCTGCACTTTCCCGGTAAAATTAGGGATCCTTTCGAGAACACACGCAGGACAGACGTTTTTCGCTGTTATAGGCACTCAGTGGAAGCGGCATACCGTAGTACTAAAGCGACTGTAAAACCCTACCGTTGTCATGTGATGCCAGCTGAACAGTCCCTCACTTTCATATTTCACTTCGTAGCAGCAGTTCTTCGCGCGCTGTCTTGCCGAAGGTAGCAGCGTCAGAACCGTACGACTCTAACTGTGCCTGTATGGCAAAAAATAAGCGCGCACACGTAGCCGACGAAAACATGGCGCGAGGACAAAAGGGCTGCAGAAAATGTTTGCTACATTTGAATCGGTGCGAAAGCACGGATTTTGCGCTGCGTACAAGACGAAGATGAGCGGGCAGTTCCGCGGGACGGAGCGCTCGTGCTAGGCAATTCCCCTGTATGGGCATGTGCCATTGTGTGAGGGTAACAACAACAACAGCTGCAAACAGACAACGCGACAACGGACTATTTTGCTCGGAGTGGTGCCCATCGGTTTAGTGCTTACGCACTTAAAGTAACCAAGCGCTGAAAATCAACACTGATAAAAGGTGAGGAGCGGCATGAAACGTAGTCACGAGATGAGATACGCCGGCCAAGGGTCGGCGGTAGTCGGAAACAGTTAAGCGTGTTTTCAGGGTGCATGGCCTAAAAGCTAAAGAGCCGCTGGCAAACATCAGCATCATCATCATCAGGCTGACTACGACCACTGCAGGTTAAAGGCCTCTCCCATGTCTCTCCAATTAACCCTGTCCTTTGCCAGCCAGCTGCGCCCATTCTATGCCTACAAACTTCTTTATATCTTCCTACCACCTAACATTCTGCAACCCGCTGCTATCTTCCCTTCCCTTGAAATCCACTCCGTTGCCCTTAAGGAACAGCGCTTATCTTGCCTTCGCATTGCATGCCCTTCCCAAGACCATCTCTTCCTCTTGATTTCGACTAGGGTGTTATTAACCCGCGCTCGTTTACCCACCCACTCCGTCCTCGTCCGGTCTCTTAACGTTACGCGAACATGCATATTAATTTGTAGTTTCCAACTAAATGCACACGATTAAAACATATTTTTAAACCGGTAATTAAAATTGTGCTTCAAATTGTTATAAGTTAAAGATGCGCAATCAATTATTTTTCTCTTATTAGTGCTTGTCCGCACACTTCATTTTTCGTTCCGCAGCCTTACTGATGTCGACGGCGCTTGGCCCTAGACCGCATTCGAGCTCGGCCTTCGGGACCTATGTAAACTGACCCGGCAGCACCCACGAGCACCAGTGTGAAAATTCTATCCATGTGCTTCTTTATTTCCTTTCTTTAATTTTTATTCAAGGAGAACTCTAGGCACCTACGTTTCTGCTGGCGCGTTATCTCTATTCGCACCTTCTGATCACCTGTTTCTTCTACGACTTTTCATGTTTTGCCTTGACGATTTGCGATGCTGTGATATTTTTCCCTGACAATTGTACCACTGTTTCGCATGATGACTTGTCACTTTTTCGTCAAAAACTTCCCTACTGCAAAGCCCTCAACGCGCAATGAATAAATTAATAGATAAATAAATAATAATGCCTCGCAGGAAAGTTTTGTGAGTATGCGCTCCACGGACCAGAAGTACATTCCACCAGACCACCGGACTAGAAATACATTCGGGACCAAGCGGTGATCATGCATGTTCTCTCTGGTGTGCACAGCCAGGTGAAATTTTCTGGCTCCGTCGTATTTCATTATTTCAAGCGCTCATACAGCAGGGAAGCATGCTGTTTGCTCATTTTTACTTTAATCTTTCACTCATTCCTGTGTATCGCTGTTGAGAGAAGCTCAGGCGCCCAGTTCCCCTCAAAACCCTCGAGATCTGTTTGAAATCACTGACTTTAGAACCTTTCGCTCCTTCGTGTAGTCTTTCTTTCGCTGGTTGTCTGATTTTCCTGGTGTGTATGATGTTCTCGAATTTTTGTGTTGAAACTGTTCCGGTTGCGCGCGACATCAAAAGAAAGAGACAGAAGAAGAAGAAGAAGAAGAAGAAGAAGAAGAAGAAGAAGAAGAAGAAGAAGAAGAAGACGAAGAAGAAAAAGAAGGAGGAGGAGGAAGAAGAAGAAGAAGAAGAAGAAGAAGAAGAAGAAGAAGAAGGAGGAGGAGGAGGAGGAGGAGGAGGAGGAAGAAGAAGAAGAAGAAGAAGAAGAAGAAGAAGAAGAAGAAGAAGAAGAAGAAGAAGAAGAAGAAGAAGAAGAAGAAGAAGAAGAAGAAGAAGAAGAGGAGGAGGAGGAGGAGGAGGAGGAGGAGGAGGAGGAGGAGGAGGAGGAGGAGGAAGAAGAAGAAGAAGAAGAAGAAGAAGTAGAAGAAGAAGAAGAAGAAGAAGAGAAGAAGAAGAAGAAGAAGAAGAAGAAGAAGAAGAAGAAGAAGAAGAAGAAGAAGAAGAAGAAGAAGAAGAAGAAGAAGAAGAAGAAGAAGAAGAAGAAGACGAGGCGCAATGCGTGTGTACGAACGCGCACCGTCGACGACAACGCGTCTCGGCAAGGACTCGACCATGCTGAGTAGCTGCCACTCGAGCTGCCACGAAAGCAGACCCACACCGAGACAACGGCGGGGCGCACGCACTCCTCGCAAGCTCGCAGCCACGGCGATCGCAGGCCTGGCCGTCGCTGTAGGCGCCTGCATCTTCCTCTGGGGTCTGTCGCACAAAATCAGGCAGTTCCAGCACACCGTGGGGAGCACAGAAGCGACCACGGACGAGAAACCATTCTGCTGCCTCGCCTTCCTGGAAAGCCTCAACGTCGACCGGGACCAGAGCCCATGCGACGACTTCCAGGGGTACGTGTGTCCACGCAACGTCCGCCGGACGCTCGCGTTCCGCTGGAACACCTGGAACGAGCGAGATGCTCTGGTTCGCTCTCGAGACCACCCCAGGGCGCCCTCCGGAAGGCTGCTTGTTGTCCTACGTTCCCAGTGCGAAGCTTTGCTGGACCACGGACCCCGGCAGTTCGTGAGAGAGATGACTTCTGCCATTCTGCATGCCGCCCGGGTACCGCGCTCTGTGAGCGTCGACGACCTCTTGCTCTTGATGGCTTTTGTTTCACTCAAGCTCCTGGTCAAGATGCCCATACACATTTCAGTCCTGGACTCGTTCTATCCCACGCTTCAAGTCGCGCTCCCGCTAGAGGAACTTGCCTCCACCTTCTCGACCTTCAACTACACTTGTGCTGGATGCATCGACGACGTCTTAAGTACGGTGCGGGATCACACCGGAAGTTCAGCGCAGGGCCGAGATTTTTTCGCTTTCGAGGCAAGCTTTCGCGGGCAGCTGGACAGTACTCCGTCGACCTGTAGTCCAGACTTGTTTCGGGCTCAAGGCGCCCAGACATCAATAAAGACGCTGTCCCGAGATGTCTTCGAAGCTCCGCTCCAAAAGGTCCGAATGGTCTGCATCGATTTGCCGGGTCGCATCTCCGCTGTTTTCAAGCTGTTGGCGACAAGCGAAACCCCCTCACTTCCTTTGACATCGATAATCGTGCACGCTCTCGCACCTATATACCTGGAAATAACGGCCAACGGCACTGCCAACGCCACTCACAACTCCGAGAGCCGTTGCTTGCTCCAAGCACATTTTCCAAGCTTGTGGATCGACTTCTACGCTAATATGATGGTGACTGCTTCGAAGAACCAGCACATGCGGATGATCTTTTCCCAAGTCGTCGCCGCACTCACAGCTATTGTTACAGCCATCTTTCCTCCTGAGAGTCACACAGAGCTCGTTAATCATGTGGAGCGCCTGAGTCCGTACTTCCCATCCAATGTCCTACCAGGCGACGTATCACCTGCACTACTGTCCAGCAACTTCACCGCGCATTTTCTGGCGATTAAGGAGTACGAATTTAGGCTCGAAACTAACAGGAGACAAAAGCACTTTCCCAAGTGGCTACTGACGGACGAATCCGTCTACATCTCGGACTCATGGGTAGTCGTGACTCCTCTGGCCTACGCCCTCCTCGACCATCGCAACGAGGAGAAAAATCTCATGGACTTTCCTCTGGTCGGCGTCCCTATAGCCAAGAGTTTATGGTCTTACTTGTTCGCAAAAGAGAACAAGTGGTTTGTGGCCCTTTTGAAGAACAGTAGCGAACTCATGCCTTGCCTGCATAACCTCACCGAAAACATGACAGAACGCAAGGACACGCTGGAAACAATCCTGGCGCTTCGGACGGTTCTCAGTGTTGTACGCACTGATGGATGGGACAAATCCAGGAATGTATCTAGTGACTGGCAAGACATCACCGCCAGCCGCATATTTTTCCTTAGGTTGGGTGACTCGCTGTGCGACGGTAGGGACAGCAATATCAGAAGGAAACTTAGCGACGTCCTCCAACAGAATTCTGTGTTTTTAGACGCCTTCAATTGCCCGGACGTTTGCAAGATGAAACGGCCGCGTGATTCTGACGTTGTTAGTAGAGTGACCTCTCAAAAAGACTTAATTTGAGATTTCTTTTTTTCGACCGTTTCCTGCTTAGCATAGTTTACTGTATTTCATAATCCTTCTTGCTCCTTCTTTTTTCTTTCTTACACTCGTTATATTCACGTTTTCGGGTTATAGTAAAATTGATGTTAATCGCGTGTTGGATATTTCTTCCGCATGTCACACAAGCGAAGCAGTGAACAGTGCTCCTGCACTGCTTGCATTCCCAAGATATAACTAAGGTCCGAAGTGTGTTCACGTCAACTAATGTCGGAATCCAGATAACAGCAGCGCTTTTGAACATGTTCTCAGGTTTCCTGGTGACGCACTGTATGTTTTCTTTTCCGAGGTTTAATTTTCTGCCTCGAGTGGAAGGGACAGCAATATGAGGAGGAAACAGTCATGGTGCCCGATTCATGCAAAATGCCCTTAACGATGATGCATTGTCGTCGTTCGAACTACGCGCGCCTCCATATAATATATTAACAACCTCTTCCAAATGCCCTCATCATTGTGTTGTCTGCGGAAACTGAGCACTTACAATGTAGCTCCAGTTGTGTTATGTCATCACTCAGAAATATCTGAAAAAAGAATTGTCTCAGTAAAAACGTGATGGTACAATACGTGTCACACTAAGAAGTAACACGAGAAACGTTTAATCAGGATCTTAGCGCGAGAAGCAGTAGCTCTGCTTCAAGCTTCTCGTCTCCGGCTCTCCGATGCCTTTTTTTTTATTCCAGGTAAACCCTATTCTCCAATTAATAGCCGGTTTAACAAATTCTCGCGTTCCCTGTAAGTATGACACGCACTGTACTTGTGAGGACACGAAAGAACACCACACGACATGTTCTTTCATGGCGCCTGTAACTTGCGCCCTGGTTTTATGCGGGCTCTGCATTACGCGAAAAAGTACCATGCAAAGATCTTTTATTACATCTAACTTATTAAAAATTGTCCCTTATTAATGTTAGCACAGCATCTTTGGACTTAATGCTGAGGCCAACTTATATGCACTCTGTGAAAATCCTGTCTGTGCATGTGCATGTGTGTGCGTGCGTTCCCACGCGCGTTCAATTTCATCGCCATTATCGTCATCTAGAACTCCCTGGCGGCTAAAGTACCAGGCCAACATGTCCGGTCAGCACCAGAACAGTGCCTCCTTCTCCTATGGTATTTCGTATCTGCATGGTAATGTCAAAGAGCACTGCTTTCCCATGGCAACAGCTGCGTCGTGCAGGCATGCGCTGCAGCGCCGTCTACAGGGAGACGGGACGATGAAAAGTAAACTCAGCGAAGCGTAAAATAAGGATCGCAAAGCGAGTAGCGCTGGCTTACTGTGCTTCAATCACGCACTAACGGACATGAAGGATAGAACGGTGCAACGTGTACGGCGTTGCGTATACAACACCCAACAAGTATTGCAAGAGCGCAGCAGAGGCTTCTGGATGCCTTCTTTATCGTGCAAATACAAACTTACCGAAGTGCGCATCCCTTTGATGTGCGCCAGAACGGATAATCTAAAAGCAGTCTCGTTTGAAAGAGGAAAAAGAGTCAATAAAAGGAGATTCGCAGCCGAGGGTGACGGCTCATTACAGACGCATGCGCTTTCTTGCTTTAAGCATCCGTTTGGTTGCTTCTGGCAGCAAGATTAACGTGCGGCTGTTCGTATAGAACGGGACATGGATGACTATTTCTCAAGTGTATCACTGAGTTCATAATTAATGCTTTGTGCCGCTAGACTCAGAGGCATAAATGGGTACGGCGCATCGCAGCCTATTCAGGGCGTTTCACCTAAGACTACACAATTTTAATAATAATAATAATAATAATAATAATTGGTTTTGGGGGGAAAGGGCATGGCGCAGTATCTGTCTCATATATCGTTTGATACCTGAACCGCGCCGTAAGGGAAGGGTAAAGGAGGGAGTGAAAGAAGAAAGGAAGAGAGAGGTGCCGTAGTGGAGGGCTCCGGAATAATTTCGACCACCTGGGGATTTTTAACGTGCACTGACATCGCACAGCACACGGGCGCCTTTGCGTTTTTCCTCTAAGGCGCCCGTGTGCTGTGCGATGTCAGTGCACGTTAAAGATCCGCAGGTGATCGAAAATATTCCGGAGCCCTCCACTACGGCACCTCTCTCTTCCTTTCTTCTTTCACTCCCTCCTTTACCCTTCCCTTACGGCGCGGTTCAGGTGTCCAACGATATATGAGACAGATACTGCGCCATTCCCTTTCCCCCAAAACCAATTATTATTATTATTATTAAAAATTGTGTAGTCTTAGGTGAAACGCCCTGAATAAAAATAGCTTTTTGAGTTTGAAGAGAGCTCCTGAATTATTGAGAGGCATGTGGCCCACCGTAAGTAGTATTCATATCAGTTTTATAATTTCGAAAACGCGTTTACCCTCATCGCTGTGACCCAACAAATTCTAGCTACATCGCGCCAATATACATGCGCTTTCGAGAAGCTTGCAGGCAAAGCAACCTCTCCAGTGCTCGTAACTCGTCGAAAGAGTCAAAATTGGTTGGGCTACAGCACCGAGAGTAACCGCATTTTCGATAATTAAAATCTGATATGTATATCGCTTACGGTGGGCTACACGCCTCTGAATAATTAAGGAGCTGGACAGTAATAGTTAAAAAGCCCACTATTCATTATTAGTTAACCAGCCCGCTTCTTAGCACGTGTTAGCCGTATCCCGGAGTAATACACGGCTGACAATGCTATACCTAAAAAGCGCCTTTTCTAAATCAAAAAGCATATTTTTAAAAAATGTCTAAAGGCTGAGGTGAAGCACCCTATATACAAGGCACGCGACTTGCAACATTAAGCTCCAGTTTTTTTTTTTTATTACAATATATGCCGAGCTTGTATCGCACGCGTAGACACTAACCATAAACTCGTCATCGTTGGCGCATTAGTCTCTACTTGTGTTGGTTAGCGCCACGATATCTCGCGTAGAAAAAGAAGTACAAGCGCCGAACATGAAGACCTTCGCTCACATAGCCTATCTTTTCCGAGAAACCAAGCTTATTAACAACAGACGGCATCCGCGCTTGAACAAAACATTTATTTCTTCAAGGTCACGCACCACATTGATCGGTTCTGTTATCGATGGCATTCACGGTATTCGGACGCCAGGCTCTGCGTAGCCAGGCACCCATCTGAGGTGACCTTTCACCTCTTGCGTGCAAATGTTAGTCCGTCGGCCATGGGAAGAAGGCAGATGTCTATCCGCTCGTCCTCGTGCAGCTTCTTGTTGAAGGCCCGCAAAGACATGGACTCCGACGTCTGGTCTTCGGGGTCGTAAACCGTGCCTCGCCACAGCACCTGTCATGAATAAGGGTACAGGTTTCAAGGGCCTGCGTGTCAGTCAAGTTTTTCCCTTACTGTCAACTAGGGAGAAAAGGAAAATACTAGAAGAAGCGTCAGACAACCAAACATTTGCGAGGCAATCAGTGGGGGTAGTGGTAAGTCGGAGTTTTATGGTCCATAAGCCGTTAAGACTGTAATGCTCAGAAACCCAAGCTCCGCGAAAACTTTCACTTCTCTATTAGTCCCTTCCGTGCCAGTGAATATGGCACAGGATTGAAGGCTGTAATTACTCAGAGAGAGGCGGGTGGTCGGAACCAGAACCGCCTATTTTAATACCGGTTTCTCAAGAGCACGAAACGGTGTTTAAGCGGTCTGGTCAGACCTTGAGTGACCTTGAGAAAGACCAGGAGGCCCTTCGCTGCTTCTTCACGGGTGCTAAGTATCGTTCATTATTAGGCGTATACCAGGACGCGCCAGCGCATTCTGCTTGAAGATAACTATGTGCGGACTCTACCAAGACCAAAAAAAAACGACAGAACCGTGCTACAAGTATGGCAAAATGTTTTGTCGTTTTGTCACAATAAAAGATTTTTCTGTTTTGCATTAGTTTTCTGTAGTACTTTTTTGTAGCCTGTAGTACGTTTGTGTAGTGACTGTGTTACACAAACTTCTATCGTTACGACAAAAATTCCTGTTGTTATTACAAGTTTATGGGCAAACATTTCACAGAAAATCTGTTCTGACGACAGAAACTTTTCTGTTGCGTTTTTCGACTGGGTAACCACGCCGTCCAAGTGTTCGGGAACACTGCACCATGCACACATGGGCAGACTTGGTTGAGATGCGACAGAAGCAGTAGGATAGGATAGCTTCGAGACATACGTTGTCGATGGCGATGAGTCCGTTCTGCTTGACCAACTGCAAGCACCTCTCGTAATAGTTGTCGTAGTTCTCCTTGTCTGCGTCGATGAACACGAAGTCGAAAGTGCCCGCCTGTCCTTCCCGCAGCAAAGCATCTGCGAGGCGAAACAAGTGTAAAATATATTCTCAGACTGCCCAGCCTAACTATACCAGGCAACGAGTAACCAGTCCGAAATGAGGCCGCTTTCGCAAATGGTACTGACAGCGGGACGTGCATTCGGTCCATGGCCCTCCCTTTCAGACCAGCACCGCGCGTTGAACGGCTTGTTTCCTTATGAGCTAGCTTTTAGCCTGTTTTGAGAAACTTTATAATTCTGCATTATAATCGAATATTTCTCTTACGGGCGCCATTCACTTTTTAAAGCAATTTCTTTCTTCCAATATTCCCTAACCATGTCCTTCTCTCGTGTTAGCTTTCTAAAACGCAGCCTCTTACAAAGAGTAGCGCTTCTGTTGCCGCCCTTCGGTGCTTCAGTCACTTATTTTATCCCCTGTCGCCGCTGACCACCTTTCTCTAACCCTGGTACTCTCATAGACCAATGATTTTCTATGTTATATTACCATATCTCTATCAAGTCCACTCGTTACACACGGTTCCATCCATAACATCATCTAGCAGCGTATGTGCTCCTTTCTTATCTTTTGCCATCGCCGCCCTCTTGGATGTGCTCAGACTCCCTTTGAAATTTTTCGTTGAATTCCACACGCTGGCTACATAGGTGACTAATTAGCGGACGAAAAGAGACATTTTATGTCTTTCTGTGTTGAATACTTTTTAAAGTGAGTACACTCAAGTTTACTCGCTTTTAACTCACTTTTCTTGATAACCAACTGGTTCCCTGGTATTCGAATCCACTGGTATGTGCAGAGTTGCGACCAAACTACACGAGATGGCACTGCCCCAACATTGTAAGTCACTTACCCAAAGACTCAACTGCTGGTCCGAAACGCAGCTCAATCTTGTTTTCGATGCCAGCCTGGAGGAAAAGAAAAGACTTGTAGGAAGATATGCTGATTACAGCAGTGAGGGCTATTATGATAATTATGCAAAAATAATTACAGTGCGCTGTGCCGCATATAACGTAAGCCCATGACCAAGAGATGCCAGACAGAGGGCAGGAAGATGACATTCTTGACAGCACAAAATACAGTGAACAATGGTTGAGGGGGGAGCTTCAATGTGCTTATCCCATGTTTCTACAAGTGGACTTGTCTTCATCTGGGCGTACTATTCTCGAAACGTTGGCTAAGCACACTGCTACACCGCCCTCAACCCTCGCTCACTTTCTTTCATTTCGAAGACAGATATTGATAATAAAGCTTCCACTGCACACGCTTAGTTGACCAGCTTAACGGTCTACTCAACAACCGGTGATATGGCAAGTAAGGAATCGCCACATCGTCATTCATGATTAAGATAAACCACCTATTATTGGCCATGGTGCGCTCACCGATCACAGTAAAACATTTGTCATGAAATGCAATCAATCGGTTACTTTCTTCATTTTTATTAAGAAGCGAGGGACATCTTTGCCACAAACGCCCACAAATCAGCGCTCCAGTGCACATAGATGTACATGAGGCCAGGTCTCAAAGGACGTCATTTTCTCCTGTCACGGCATGGCGCTGCAAAAGCCATCAGTGCTAGAACTGTTGGGTGATCCTGACACTGCTGCCCCTAGGTAGCATATAGGTGCAAATCAGTCGCATACGTACGTCCTTCCATAACGGCCTACCGACGTTCACCAGCGTCTCGTGGAGGTCCAGCGCCACCACTTTTCCGTCTGGGGGCAACGCCAGGGCGGCGGCGACTGCACTGCAGCCGGTGAACGTGCCTGTGCAGGTGGTGAAGGTCATAGCGTTAACTGGAGTTACCATGGCCATCAGTGCCAGTAGCTAGAAAAGCGGCCTTTTTGCAGCTGCAGGATCCTCTACGCAACACGGAACGCATATCCGGCCCCGACTCATTCGCATGCGACGCAGTCCGCACTCCTTCAAGCCTTCAATCTTAACTGAATCTCACGGGTTCGCTCACGCTGGCGGTCGAGATCACAGTTCAGCCATTAAAATGGCAGCGCTGTCAAGGGGTGCAGTCTCGGTCAAAAGTCTTAAGGCCAAAGGCTTTTCTCCTCAGCCGCATAGCAGAGCCGTTACGGCATTCTTAAAGACCGAATGACTTGAAAGGCTAGCAGAAGGTTTCTTCTTGCGGTAGAGAAGCTTCCTATTTGGCTTGCGTTTTGAATGATCCACTACACGGAGCATCCTAGGGACATTCATTTAGCTGCAGCTGAACGCTGTGGCCTTCAGACTTTTGACTAAAACTGTACATGCGAAGCTTCTACGCCTCTTGCCGCGGCTTGTATTGCTCAGAACCTCTGCCACTTGCATCACATGAGTCACCCTTTTTTGCAGAACGAAATCCTCTAACTGGAGCGTAAACAAGCTTTCTAATAGACACGCATAACGAGGACCGACAGTACAGTTCAGCACACTCAAGCCGCATAGTGAACGCGCTGGTTTGGCCTGATCACACGGTCGGGGTTCATACTCGCGATCAGCAACGCATTACCGCTTTGTGGACGCGAAGAGATGTAAACATCACAAAAAGAAACTACGCAGATGTTCAATATGGTACCGCTGTCATTGTCTAACACTGACGTTTCTTGCTTTAACTGCACCAAGTTAGACATGTCTGCACCACAGAGTGATGCAGTGCATGCGCCGTTGTAAATGTGCAACAGTAAGGAGCACCTGTACAATATCGGACGTTTACAACGACAGGTGCATGAAGCACGTTCCTTCTCGCGTCAGCAACAGCGTCGTACTATGTCACAACCGAAAACTCCTGCGGTCGCATGCGGCCCGAAAAGCATACTGTCCAAGCGGTTATGAACCCAATGCATTAAGGCTTAATAAGGCGTATAGGTCATCACCATCATCTCAGCAAGACTACGTCCACTCTAGGGCAAAGGCCTCTCCTACGTCTCTCAAGTTAACCCTGACCTTTGCCAGCTGCGGCCACCGCATCGCCGCAAAACTTCTCAATCTCATACGCACACCTAACTTCTTGCCGCCCCCTGTTACGCTTGCCTTCTCTTGGAATCCACTCTGTTACCCTTAAGGACCAGCGGTTATCCTGCCTTCGCATTACATGCCCTCCACTGGCCCATTTCTTCTTCCTGATCTCGACTAGGATGTCGTTAACCCGCGTTCGTTCCCTCACCCTTTCTGCCGGCTTCCGGTCTCTTAACGCTCCACCTATCACTTTTATTTCCATCGCTCGCTGCGTTGTCAGCTTGTGCTGAACCCTTTCGTTAGCCTCAACGTCATCTGCCCCATAGGTGAACATATGGTATAAGGTCATAATGGGACTTAAGAAGAGGGAAATTACGAGAGTTTTCTTATTCATCTGCATATGATCCGCGTACTGTACCGCACGTGAAAATCTAAGGATCACAACGTCGATATTAATACCAAGACAACTTAGACTGCCACAGTAATAACTATTCTTGTTCTACGACCATCGACAATCCAATTGCAAGAAAATGAAATAACACCCTCCTGTTTGTAAAACAATGGCGACCTTTGCAGCTTGGGAAAGATGTCGAATTTTTTTTTCTTTACCGGAGGCGTGAACGATTTTTGCTTACTGCATCGTCTGCGAACATTGACCGAATGGAATACATTTAACAGCAAAGGACGGTTAGGAAAACGGCAATATGGAGGTGATGTTGTGGATGTGCCACACGGGAAATGCGTCGCACTTATTTTCAAGGGCAACACCACCTAGCCGCGCGCCGAACGTCCCAGTTTTGTCATTTTTTTTTCATTAATGTTAACACGACCCCGCCAAAACATGTTTTCCAGAACGGAAGGGTCTCGCTCTTACGCTAAATAAGTAAAATACCTAACTGCGTAATGATGCCGCTGCGGGCAAATTAGACAAAAATAGTAATAAAATGCGCGAAGTACACGCCTCCCAGCTGTTTGGTGCGTGGAGTCCCGATTCCAGGAAAAGGTTCGTGCTACAGGAAAACATGTCTTTACCACACTTTTGCGTGGAGGAAAATGGAGAGACGTACCATCAAGCAAACGAACAGTTGGCATGCGCATTCCCAACCAGCCGATCGGAAACGACTGTGTCCTGGTAGTTTATTGTTGTTGTTTTTTTCATGCGACCCACTCTAGCACGTCATGTCCGTCCAATATTACGCATTTCACAGGCGTTGCATTACGCCAAGGCGTATTACATACATACATAATCCCTTGATTGCGTGGCACCGATGGCCGCATCAATACATGCAATCTCAGTGTTCTTAGGAACACTCGAATGCTGTGAAATGGTACGTACTTGCGCGAAGAACACGGACACAACGAAGAAACACATACAACATGCACATGTACACACGACATGCACACACACGCTCTGTGCGTATCGTGTGTCTGTGTTTGTTGTGTCCCGTCTTCTTCGCGCAAGTACGTACCCTTTCAAAGATGAACCAACTCGCCCAAACAAGAGTGTTACTAGGACGCTGTGTGGGCACCAACTTCCAGTTTCCGTGGCGGCAAAGCCTCCCTGCCACTTGGATGGAATTAGCAGCCCTGTCAACTACAAACTGAACTTGTAGTGGGAGCAGAGCGACCCAGATACCTTAAGCTATACTTTTCCTCGAGATTTCGCTCAACAATTCTCAATAACAATATACAGTGCTTATAGTACAGTCCGACGATTCTATTACTGAGGGTTAAAATTCTTTCTGAGGCATGCAAGTGGCCACGGCACTGCGCATAACGATGTAAAAGGAGCCTTTCAGTCATACTGCGAAGCCTGCGAGCCCAGCTATAGCTTGTGACAGCAGTAACTGGTCTGAGAAACAAGCAATACTGCTTCGAGGCAGAATAGCGTATAGTGTACTTGACAGTAACGTTCCGTAAGTAGCGTCGAAGGCAATTACAGCACTGGTATGCCACTTTAAGAGCAATTGTAGGGTCTCAAAAGCTTATTTCACTTCGCTTGAAGTTCCCACTCAGCTACACTTACCGTTGCTACACCGTTCTTAGCCGTTACAAGCATTGACCTCTTAATTAGCCGCGTCGAACTCATATTACAAGGTTAAAGAATACTTTTTATCCTCGTATAACAATAGCGTGGCGAGAGCCCCAACTGGCAGGCCGATGGCTTCACACATTTAAGCACACTGATGCACTGTAAGACGGCGTTTTAACGCTCAGTAAGGGTATCGGCTGTCTTTACTCTATACGGTTCCGCAATAATATTGTGCTTGAATTTGCGCCACCTAATATTTTGCTGTCTAGTGCTCTGAAAAAATTGCGACAGCTTCACCGCTTCATTCTAAGATTTTATGCTGTGGAATAAAATTACCACTTTTATAATGCGCTCTTCAAAGTTATTTTCAAGAATGCTTGCTTTATTAAAAAGATAAACTAAATACTTTATTGTAATTCGCAGTAGAGTGAGAGCAGGATGGTGGAATTATTCATAAAACAATACGAAGTGAACAAGGGCTGAGGGGCAGCGTCAGATCGCTAGGCAAGAAGTCCTCATGTCATGACCTTGGCTGACGAACTGTGGCTCCCTCTCAACCTTCGCTCATACTATTTTGTGTAAATTGTTAATTATTCCTTCAATTTTGACGAGTTTTTTGCTCTCGGGTAATATACATACGTTGAGAATGTGCGTTTCTTTTTTTGTATTTGTGCCGTGTTCGTATTCTTGTTCCCAAATAATGCGAGGCTCAAAAACATCTCTCCGGTGTGGGCTTCCCATATTTAACCCTATTTAAAAGAAGCTTCAAATGAAACTCCAACAGGGCAATGAAAACTGGAACAGCAAACGAGAAGTCTTGAGCTGAAAGCGTGTGAATACTAGCGTATTTGTTTTGTTCTTTTTTCCTTCGATGGCACGAAGGCCGTGGTGCGGTAGTGTTAATTATACCGGTCTGTGTTTCGGCTGCACCGCCTAATATTTTTGTGTTCTGGCGTTCACGTTTCAGTTATTTTATTCGCTTGTTGTTCCACGCTGATGGTACATTTCACTTATGAATTGCGGCAATAATTTTCGACATATGTATATTTCTTTCCACCGATCTTTGTTGTTCTATAGAATACTAAGCCCATCAGCCGACAGTGCTAACAGTCAGCTTTGGCGGGAAATCCACTCGTTCACACGGTACTCACCTATTTCGAGGTACTTTTTGGCTGACATAGTCTTCAGCAGGATTTGAAAGAACTGCAGCTGGCAGCTGTCACCCAACATAGAGCCGTAGCGATGTTTCTTTGTAATCTGCAACGAGCCAGGAGTTAAGCTCTCATATTAGACACATGTGCTACGCGACTACGATGGTACCAGCCACACTGCCTGCCCATTGGACAACCCAGAAATATGAGCTGCTCGCTCCTCGTTATGCTTAAGCGGCATGTCGGTTGCGCATACGTATCCTGAATGAACGCTGTTACGACATAGCTTGCACCGTGCCGTCTGCGTTTCAGCACTCTTTCTGAATTCACTGATGCTAAGCAATGAGAAGACAACGAGTTCGAGTGAATTCTGCGGAGTTAATAATTAGCACAGATGGTTACTGAGTCTCAAGTGCAAATAAATCACATTAATGTGCTCTTTGGCATGCGCTCGACAGCTCCGGCTGATAACTGGGCAAATTCTTAAAGGGGCTCTGAAAAGGGCTCTAATAACGTTGCGTCATGCCTGCGATGTTAATCCGCGCCGCTTCACGAATAATGTCCAGCAAGAATTTTTTTTAATACGCTTTGTAGAAGCTGAGTTTCTGTGATCAAAATTTGAATTTCAGCGCCTTCGCGCCTTTCCATCTCCTCTTGTCACTTTTTGCACGCCGGAAGGTCACCGCTCCTCCGCCGGCCCCACCTCCGGGGGCGGAGCCTCCTGACCCGTCGGAGCTACGCGGCTTATTGGCCGCAGCCATAGTAGCTACCTGACCTCTGAAAGAATATAACCAACAGCCATCTCTCAATTCGTATACGCATTTCCGAGCGACGGAGCAGGGTGCGAGCATTAAAATGTCGCCGGAAAGGGCACGCCAACTTCCGCGCGTGATTGTGGCTTCTCTGCTGCTTGTAGAAGTGTATTGTTTGGCTCAGGTGTTCATGACAACAGAAAGCAGTGATTGAGCGAGTTGATGTGCTCTCTTCGGAAGGTGTTTCAGAGCCCCTTTAATGGCTTACTGCATGATTTTTTATTATTTATTTATTTACCTAGTGAGTGAGTGAGTCAGTGAGTGAGTGAGTGAGTGAGTGAGTGAGTGAGTGAGTGAGTGAGTGAGTGAGTGAGTGAGTGAGTGAGTGAGTGAGTGAGTGAGTAAGTGAGTGAGTGAGTGAGTGAGTGAGTGAGTGAGTGAGTGAGTGAGTGAGTGAGTGAGTGAGTGAGTGAGTGAGTGAGTGAGTGAGTGAGTGAGTGAGTGAGTGAGTGAGTGAGTGAGTGAGTGAGTGACACTCAAGCTCCGCCTTAAGGGTTCGAGGCTAAAGTGCTAACGAGTTATGTCCATTCATAAATCCCTGGTAGTCCTCACGCCACCTTTGGCGCCGTCGTGCAGCGGTTAAGCGATGCGCCACTGCTCTCCGACGGCAGATGTTGCCACCGACGGGACTTGCGCGACCCAAGTTTCTCTTCCAGAGCTGCCTGGGGATTTTTTCGTGGATTTTTTCGCCCACAGCCAACGACACCGACGCCGTTTTCTGCGACACGGCTGCGACACAGCTGAATAGAGACAGATGAGAGTCCTCAGGAAGCGCAGTGCCAAGTGGTGCAGAAGCATCGGCTTCTCTGTGGAGTTTGGTTGCTTCAGAGTCACGTGATCGCGTTTGGCCGGTACAAACGCTAGCGGTGCGTGGAAAGCGAATGCGCAATTTTGCTGCAGTTAGTTCTTTTGTTTGCATGATTTTTATTATTGTTGCTAGTAAAGTAGTGCTGGCCTCTTCAATAAAGACGCGCCACTGGGTAACACAACACGAAGAAAAGACACACAACGCAAGTGTGAACTTGCAACTGTTTACAATATCCCCCTATTACAATTTTTATGTAGTTCGGTACCCATGGTCACAAGTGGATATCACACATGCAAGCATGCAGTAGTGCCCTACCCTCTTCCTCAACACGCAAGCTCTATCACATAATCTCCTTTTGTGAGGGTAACAGATGGATTACTCAAGCTCATTCCCACAGCTGCAGCTTACGTCAGTAATAAAAACGGAGACTGACATGATGGTTCTTGCGCTATGATAGAAAGGAAGGTCGATACAGCATGCATTCATGTTTTACATTTACTCTGATTACCGAAGTGTATAAAAAGAGCGTCAAGGAGGTGAAATAAACAGGTGTAAGTTCACGCTTTTGTAATCTCTCGTCCTTTCCTTGTGTCCCAAAAGCGCTATTTTATTCAAAATGCACAACACTACAGGCAAGTCTCAGGAAGCCGCACTCCACAGCAGATCACTTTCTTATCTTCAGTGAGGCCATGTATAAATTCGCAGAATACATCATGGCTTCATGTGTGAGCTTTATAGACCACAGGAAAGCATCCCATTCAGCAGAAACATCAGCGGTAATGCGAGGGTTACTCGTCCAAGACATCTAGGAGTCGTACGTAAACGGGTTCGAGCATACCAACTCGGAGTGATGAGCGAGTGTAGTTCGACATGATAGGAGTGACAAACTGCCAATCAAGAGTGCGGCAGGCACGAAGACAAAATCTCTCAATTGTTATTGACTGCAAGCGTACAAAAAGTAGTCTTAGAGTTCAGTTCAGAAGGAAAGCAGAATGACACTAAGGGGATAGACCTCAGTTCCCTGCGATTCGGTGACATTGATGCCTTGCTAAGGAACTTAAGGAACGAATTACAGATAATTATTGATAACTTAAAGAGGCACAGTTCAACGGCAAGCACAAGAATAAAAATGTAACCAGTGTTATCTTTGACAATTTAGCATTGGACCGACATTATATTTTATGTAATAAGGTAATAGAACTGACTAGGATATACATCTAGCTTGGCCAAATAATCACATCTGTCCGAGGATAACGTAGAAATTGTGGGAATAACACAATTTCTTTCTCGTAACCCATGTTAGTCGTGATTATTTCGCCAAGGCAGATGTACCTGGTCCGTTTGGCACACATGCCTGAATTATGAAATGAAGACTACTTATCTTCGTGCAAAAGAAAGCATAAGTCAATATATATCTTGCCGGTACTCATACTTGGGCAGAAATTTCAAAGTTAACAAGGCTGCTAGCCATAAGGCTTTGGACATCGCAAGTAGCGACGCAAAGTACAACGTATGTGTACCACTAAGAGGAAAAAAAAAGCAACCTAAATTAAACGGTAATAGTGAACTAGAAATGCTCTGCCAAATATTCAGAAGGTTTGGATTATGTTTTATAGGGGTTTAATGGACGCCGTAGTGAAGGGCTCCAGCAATATCGACCACCTGAGGTTCTTCAACGTGCACTGATATCGCACAGTACACGGGCCTCTAGAATTTCGCCTCCATCGAAATTCGAGCGCCGCGGCCGGGATCGAACAAATATTCAGAAAAGGAAATAGACATGCCCAAAGTACCTAATGCGGAGTAAGACGGCGAGCTGGAAACTGTTCACGCGTCCGGATAGTTTAAGGCACTTAAGTTTTAGATGTGAGGTTACCTATGCAGCTAATGAGTGATTGACCGCCTGCAGTAAAGGAGCAATACGAAAGGAAACAGTTATTAGCGTGCAGTCAATGATTAGAGCCAAAGCATGAGAAAGAAGCATAATTTGTCTTAGTCGTTTTTTTTTTTTGTCTGGTCTCGACCAACATTTTCCCCGTTTTGTACCCCTCCTATAAGCTTCCTTTAAGGTCACGGTAGAGAAAGGCTTGTCAAATGGTTCTTCATCAATAAAAAATTAATAAGGGAGGAAAAACCTCAGGGTGCTCGCTAACGTTTCGACAACAGGGCTTGTCTTCGCCTGGGCAAAGCGTTCGTCATTGGCGGGGTTTACATAGGGTCATCACTCAGAGGAGGAAGGCCCGGTGAGGGGGAGGAGGATGTGAAGGGGCGCAAGCCCAAAGAAAACCAAAATAAACGTGAATGAATGCCAGCCCTGACAGATGTTTTCATTAAATTTTTTTGTTCATTTTCAAAACTAAAGTTAAAATTATTTCGGTTCTCAAGGACGGACTAAGCACTCCCATTTGTAGTTACGCACCTGCATACGTAAGGCGAGCACATAGCGAGGAATACGCTACGCGTATTTCATCACAGTATATCTTTCCAACTGCCTTTGTTTAGATCCGTAACGCATAGCGCTACGCCTGGAGCAGCTGAGTTTCAAAACATCTGCCGTACTCAGCCGTGAGTGTAAGTCCCGCCGCCGCAGGGCATTAGCGTGTGTGTTAAGCGCACATGTGCTTTTTTTTTTTACTTACCTCCATGAGTTTCTCCTGCACCGGATGCAGCCGTAGCGTGTGCTCCTCGGCATACTGGGCAGCCAAGGGACACACCAGGTCCTTCTTTTTGGGTACCCTGAGATTTTCCTAAGGAGTAGTGCACAACGAGAGTTAAGAGGTAAACGGGAATTAGAGGGATGCGATGAAGAGGCACAAGGAGCGGTATAGGCATTGTAAAATGTACGGACGCTATTCACCCCTGGCCAGGGCTTCCCTCGCATGTAGGCGGACAGAGGCTATGCCCAGCCAGTGTCACTGTAAAAAAAAATCGCGCCCTTAAGGGCGCGTTTCTATGTTTATAACTCACACCCTTGCACCCTCCCGAAAGGGTGCAAAGTAAGATTGTCACACCCAAACAGTAAGGGCGTCATTGTTAGAGTTGTACCCATTTTAACGCTGCTTTACATTTCATAAGTTTTGAGCGTTTGCGTACATCTTTACGCACCTTTTCACCCAAATAAGCTACAATACCCGTGCACCCTTGAGGGGTGCACGGGTTCTTTAACGGTGCTAACGGGCTCAGCCACCCTCTTTCAAAAAAAACTAGAAAAAAAGTATGAAAGGGTGCTGTCATTAGTGTTGCACCTTCAAGGGTGCAATTTTTTTTCACTGTGTAGGGCAGTGGTCACTGTAAAGCTTTCGAAGCATCGCAAAGGCGCGACCGCACGGCTCGAACATTTTTGAGCCAGTGCCCAAGGAGTAGAACGATGTTCCGGGCTAGTTGGTTCATTGCAGAAAAAAGGTTAGTACTGAGCGAATTAGACACGACACGAGAACAGGGACAAAAACGACAACACAGGCGCAGACTTCCAACTGTTTATTTGAGACCGAAATGCAAACGTTATATAGGGCATGAACCTAGGCGCACAACCATCGCTGTCATTCACAAAAGACCTGATTAAATTTAGACAACATTAATCACATTTTTACGTTGCAGAAGGACCGATAAACCACACAGCACTCAGTCAGTATGTCCCCAAACACTCCAGAAGATAACGTTGATGGGGTGGTGACTGACATTCTAGGGATATTTGACACCTCCTCCCAGGACTTAATCTTCACCCACGAGTTAGCTAACGACAACAGACTGCAGTATCTTTATCTTACTCTCGAATTTTCCTCTAAACACATCTGCTGGTCATACAGTCCGAGAACCAAAAATAACCCACTGCCGTTTGGAAGCGCACGTTCTAAGCTCGTAAAACGTGCCAACGTAATCTTAGCATGCCAGTCTGCCCTAGAAAAATCATGCAACCGCAAAATAGAAGAAAGCTTTAGCCAGCAAGTTCAACGTTTCCGCGCAGCTGGTTATCCGCCCCAGCTCATCACCGTAGCGAGTGAAAGCTTATTACAGGAGCTCGAAGGCCGTAAAAAGAATGAAAAGAACAAGGAAAAGCCCCTGCAGGTGATGCCTTACATACACCGAGTATCCCACAACAGCAGAAAAGTGGCGAACCGATATGGTGTCAGGGTGGTTTTTTTCTGCACCGATTAAGCTTAGCAGCGTCTGCCCTTTGATGTCGACTGAAAAGAGAAGCAGGCCGCAGTGCTGCACCAATCACGAAAAGAAGTTCACAAAGTGCGATTCGAGCCTTGTCTACAAAATTCCCCTCTCTTGCGGTAGAGTTTACATTGGGCAGACTGGTAGGTGTTTTAATGAAAGGGCACGCGAACATAACTTGGCAGTGAAGAACAATATGGGAGGTCATCTGGAGCAGCATTGGTAAGAACTGTAAAGGGAAGGGTAAGGAATAGAAAAAAGTGTCTTGCAACTGGGTTTTGCGCAACACTACCTTTTTGTTTTAATCTAGAGATAAGACGGAAAGGGAGGTGGTCGAAGCCTATCACATAGTAAAAAAATGTGAAAAATGTCTCAGCACTCAGTCTATTACGCTTTCACCGACTGAAATCACGCTTTTAGAAGGCCACCTATAAGTGTTTCACTTACGTCCTAATTTGGTTAAGATGTATGTACCTCAAGGACGGAAATCTAGTTTTATCTGGTTTAATCCTCACCTTTTCACTTGTTCTTTGTTGGCTTCCATGCCATACCTGTTTTTCCATACCTCATCCCACTCTTTTACCTGCTTTTAATCTTCACCTTTACACGTATTCTTTGTTGTTTCCACGCTCTCATATCGGTTTTTTCATATGTCACACCATGGTTTTATCGCGTTTGCATTGTTTTTTTTTTTTGCTCTTGCTGTCTGTTGGGTCACCTGCATTGTCACTTCGCGTATTTTTCACCCTCTTTACTTAGGTTTATTGTTAGGTTTCTTACTTTTTTATCATTTTCTTGACGTGGAGTGTGGGGACATGCTGACTAAGTGCTGTGTGGTTTACCGGTCCTTCTGCAACGCAAAAATGTGATCAATGTTGTCTAGATTTTAATCAGATCTTTTTTGAATGACAGCGATGGTTGTGCGCCTAGGTTCATGCCCTATATAGTATTTGCATTTCGGTCTCAAATAAACAGTTGGAAGTCTGCGCCTGTGTTGTCGTTTTTGTTCCCGTTCTCGTGTCGTGTCTCATTCGCGCAGCGCTAACCTTTTTTCTACCCAAGGAGAACTGATGTAGTAGGGGTGCTGGTGCTTCATGCCCTAAAGCTACATGTGCACTATGAGGGGCGCCGTAGTGAACAACTCCCGACTAATTCCAACCATGTGGAGTATTTTATCGTGCACTGACATCACACACCTCGTGGCTGTATTTTTCATTTCGCTCAGGTCTAAATGTGGCCGCCGAGACCGGGATTCCATCCCTCGTCCTGGAGCTCAGCGGTCGAACGCCAAAGCCACTGAGAGACCGCGACGGATCAAAGCGTAGTGAAAGGGTGACATCAGAATGCGGCACCTAATGCAAACATGGAGCTTCTCCTTTTCATTTCGCCTTCATTTGGTGAATATGAGAAATAATCGTGTTGTCACATAGCAGTTTGGGTTGGAAACTTGAGGCGTAGACAGCCGATGAACGCCAACCCCAAGAAGCACCGATAATCAGCAACAGCACCGAGAAACGCCCGGAAAGGAACTTCAGTGTCTTCATCCAATCCATCAACGTGGCGCGCGAGCTTCGTGCCAAGCAGCGGGTACTGTTGCAGACAAGCGGAAGGTGGTCGGGACCCGATGACCGGCTTCCGCTTGTCCGGGGGGCCCTGGACATCGGAGTGTCGAGCCTGCACCTCCACCACTGCCACGTCGCAGTTTCAAGCGCCTTCGGCGCCTGGTAGCACATGGTAACGCCGGGTGCAAAAAGCAGTCCTCCGATCATTATGGTGACGACCGGGTCGGAAAGGTCTATTGGCTTTTAATAATAATAATAATAATAATAATAATAATAATAATAATAATAATAATAATAATAATAATAATAATAATAGTAATATTAATAATTTGTTTTCGGGGAAAGGAAATGGCGCAGTATCTGCCTCATATATCGTTGGACACCTGAACCGCGCCGTAAGGGAAGGGATAAAGGAGGGAGTGAAAGAAGAAAGGAAGAAAGAGGTGTCGTAGTGGAGGGCTCCGGAATAATTTCGACCACCTGGGGATCTTTAACGTGCACTGACATCGCACAGCACACGGGCGCCTTAGCGTTTTGCCTCAATAAAAAAAACGCGGCCCAGCGTCCAGCAGTCCAGCAGCCCAGCAGTCCAGCGGGCGGCATGGCGGCACACAAGGAGAGCTTCTCTTAAAAGCTATAGGCTTTTATAAGAAGCTCTCCTTGTGTGCCGCCATGTCGCCTGCTGGACTGCTACGTGCACACGCGGCAGCCACGCCGGAAGCGGTGTGGTCATCATCATCATCACCCGCCTGACTGCGCCCACTGCAGGGAAAAGGCCTCTCCCATGTCTCTCCAATTAACCCTGCCCTTTGCCAACTGCGGCCACCGTATCCCCGTCAAACTTCTTAATCTCGTCCGCCCACCTAACTTTCTACCACCCCCTGCTACGCTTGCCTTCTCTTGGAATCCACTTCGTTACCCTTAGGGACCAGCGGTTGTCTTGCCTTATGAGCATTTGCACCTGTTCTCAGCAGTCCGACAAGCGCTTGTTTGAACCGTTCTGTGTTAACAAGGTAAAGGTTGCAAGTAACGAGCGATATACAGTCGATTCTCGTTATAGCGAAACGCTTTATAATGAAATAACAAATATAACGAAGGAATGACGATCCCCCTTGAAAGCTCGGCTATTAACGAATCTACGGCTATAACGAAGTAATCGCCGGGTTCCTTCAACTTCGTTATAACGAGGTTCAACTGTATTTACAAAGTAACGTGAAAATGAGTTGCACGCTTTTTGCTTGGAGCAGAGCCTATACTGCCGACTGCAACCCTGCCACCGTTCTTGAAAATGTAAAGCAAGAGTACAGCAAATTGCTGACCTTCAGCAACGGCCGACCCCAGACCAAGCTACTAGAGTCGCGGCGGAGAAAATGAACTAGAGTATAACTAAACAAGGCGACCCTCGTTGGAAAGACGAGAACAAAAACCTTTAGCGCGCACTCTTTCCTACTTGCCGCTTCTAATCACCGGGATTTGTAAGGCGTGGCCCGTTCTCGTGCGTTTAAGCAATCCAATGGCCGCTGCCCAGTAAACGTGGTGGCCAGTTCACAACTCCCTTTGCACACGTTCGACCTAAGCTGAGAATAAACCAAAGGAAGTAAGAAGTAAAGGCGTCTAAAGTGCAGCGGTTCTTCAGATGGACCGAGCTTGAACGCGAACCGTGTTTCTGGCGAATATCTGAGCGCAAATCATTACTGTCACCTTACCATTGCTTGCTTTGGTTACGTGTCGCTCCGCAGTTGACGCTCTGAAAACAGTGAATGCCGACCCCTCCGGACTGCCCGTGTGCCTTCTGTTTTCCAGTACCGAGTCACCTCTAACGAAGTCGGTGCCTCCGCGAGCTTTAGTATGTTTTTCTCTCCCCCGTGAATCATCCGCACGTTCTAGAAAGCTCTCTTTCCGGTGCACGTCACGCATCCTGTTGATTTATGGTGAACGCAGAGCATAGCGTAGCCGCAATGAAAAATCTCACGTAGATGTGAACCGCTGTTGTGCTTTTCTCTTTGTGATATGTACGCTTGTGTGGCCCTCTTTGTGTGCGTATGTGCTTTCGTATAGTACATGTGTGTGGGTGTTTCTGTGCCTAATGGCGTACACATTTTTGGCCGTCTGTGCATAGCAGGCGCGTGTATGTATCTCTGTTATATTTATTTTGGGGCGAAAACTACGCTGTTGTCTATGAACATGAACCGCTCCGTAGAGCGAAGTACTTTTGTATAGTTCTTTACTGCGCATCTAAGCCTCAATAAACCAGGATCGAACCCGCGACCTTGGCCTCTGCGCCACTGCGAGCAGTCAACATGTGCGCGTGTGTCTGTGCGAGACAGAGGCGGTGGTAACTCCTAGACAACGCCTCCTGTTCCAGCTACGAAACACCCTGATTGCTTTTGCATCACAGGATCTCATCATCCAACCGTGCGCCTTAGCACACTCTCTGTGAAAGCGATTTCCAAGTGTGTGAGCAATAGTGACATTGACAGATTCGCGAAAGAAAAACGGTTGGGATTTTCCAAAAGTCCCGCTAAACGCTGCTACGGCCCTTTGGTGTTTTTTTTTTCTGTAACCGATGAATCGTATCAAATATTCCGCGGCTGAGTTTCAGCAAGTCTAGGTTCGAGGTTAACGGGGTAACATCTGGTACGCGTACTTTTACACAGCAACGCTGCAGTGGGCTTTCTAACCATCGGCACGTGGCACGGTGCTTAGTTTGTGTTATAAAGGGTGAACGAAATGCAATGGAATATGGCGCATAGCTGTGTATGTCAGCTAGCCACGCACCTGCCTTTGTTTTTTTAGTCGTGTCTATAGCTCGCCTGCATCTCTCTTATTTCCGGCGGCTGCGCCGCTCAGGCATTCGACTTTAATGCGGCCTTGTCTCAAACTAAGGCCGGCAACCCATTTTTTCCGCCATCTTTCAAACAAAAAATAAACGTTGCTTCCGCCACACTAGTACGACAGAACAAGCGGTGCATCGAACTCATGTACAGTCATGGACAAAAGTTTGCGGTATGCAGATTCGCGGAAAAAAAGATTATTCCGGAGCGGTTAGGCACAACAGGTCAATGAAAAACATCGAAGCGTGAGGAGGCATCCGTGTTCTATCTGGTAGAAGAGTACAGTGTGAATGGCTAGCAGGGCAACGCGGAAATTATTTTTTTTCCCCCGAATCTGCATCCCGGAAACTTCTGTCCACGACTGCACACGTGCCGCTCTGTAAATTCCACGCGGAATGAAAAAAAAATTGATGATGGCCTAGATCTGTTCTAGCGCAGCGACATCTGGTTCGGAATAGTTAATATATGAGAATGAAACCCGTGCATCGGCTTATGCCGATGATGTGGCAATTTTTTGTAGCGATCACAGCAGCATAGAACATGCGATGTCGGTTGTTCGCAGGTTATGTGATGTAACCAATAGCGTTGTTAATCTGGAGAAAGGTGCGGGCCTTTGGCATGGGAACCGGACATCAGCGCCTTTGTTTCATGCAAGTGTAAAATGGCCACTTGTCTCTTCCGTGTACCTAGGTGTTCCTCTTGACAAGTATCGAGATAACGATGACTTTTGGAAGGAGAAAATTCAAGAACTGTCCACGCGTACACAAAAATGCTCGGGAAAGGCGCTGTCTATATTCGCGCGCAAACATATGTGGTGTATACCTGGTTTCAAGAGTGAGCCATTTGTTGCAGGTCTTTCGTGCTCTCGACTTAACATTCAAAAGTTTCATCGTCTCTTCGTCGTTTCTGTTTGGCAGTGCTCATGTGAGAGGACTAAACGTGATAATTTATTTCTGCGTTTGAAAAAAGGGGGTCTTTCTTTGCCACACTTGTACCTGAGGCAGGTGGTGTCAAGGCTTATGTTTCTTTGAGATCAACGCGACCCTTTCCTCCGGACTTCTATTCAAGTGAGGCTTTCTTCGGCCTTGCCAAACTATGTTATTTCCACTGTAGACGGGATGCGATAAAGTGCAAGTAGATTTTTGAAAGAAGTGGTCTTTCCTTTCCGGTTTCTAATGCTCGGTTCAGTTTGGAGTAACTTTCAAATGTCACGCGTAATTGCTAAAAGATTTGCTTGACTGTGTCTTCCCTGAGCCAATATATCGATCTCTGTATAGTGGAGGCCAAGGAGGAATAGTTTTAAAAATGGTAAGGAAAATGGTGGTGCCAGCGGGTGTGAAGACGTTTTTCTTGAAGCTGCACACTGGTACGTTGCCGGTTAAAACATGGATGGAGGAGAAGGGATTGTTTTTATCATCGGGTGCTGACTGCTTGTTATGTCACAAACCAGAGTCAATAGAACACGCCTTTATTGATTGCTGGGATGCGCTGCTCTTTTGGTGCGTGCTCCAGCGTACAATAAAGAAAAACTTACCCTTGACGCCGTATGGGATACGATTCCTGGACGTTGAGCCGGATCTTTGTAAATACGATGTAATTTTCCTTCTTGGCCCGCACAGCATTTGGCGAAGCAGGATGGCTGTACGACACTACGATGAAGATGCGCGGTCTGTCCGAGATACTTCAGAGAAAACATGTTTAAGCTGCGTGAAGTGTGCAAGGAGCTATGTTTTGGAGATGAAGTTATCGATTGGATGGGAGAGTTGTGTTCTTTGAAACAGTTTTCATTTTCTCACGTGAGTGAAACGCATGTCCGCTCTTGATGTTTGAGAATGTAGCGCAGAATATGTTTGTGATCTATTGTAAACTGTCGAAACAGGCAGTAAAAATTTAAAAAAAGTGGCGGATTGGTAGCGTTCCGCCTCAAACGCCGAAGGCCCTGGTTCGATTCCCAACCTCGACACAGGTGGTTTTTTTTTTTTCATTCAGTGAGTGTGCGCGGGTTTCAGTGGCTCCCGCCACCGACCACTTGATTGGTCACGAGGTCGGCCACGTGGTGCGGAGAAGCGGCCTGCGGCGCGGCGCCATGGTGGTCACGTGGTTCTTCACGCGGTTGGTCACATGACCAGTCACGTGGTTGGCCACGGTGGGAACGCGAGCACGGCGAAACTGCGAGTTCGTGGCCAATGTAGCTTTCGCTACAACAACTTACAGGAGACAAATTATATTGCTTACATGAACGAGTTCATCCATGCGTTATTTTAACTTGAGAACACGTGCCGTGCTTGCATATGAAAGAAGCACTTCATGTGCAAGTCTACACAACGCGAAAAACCGAAGAAAAAATAATATCCACGGCTTGTCCCCATTATTTAACGAGCTAGAGATATGACGGCGGTTTCTAGCTGTGCCTCTCCCCATCGACGAGAGTATGCACCTCCCACAGGTTCATCTGGATGGCGTAACCACAAGTGGCACATTCTTAGATTGCGCAACCATACATGAGATTTCTGAGTGGCGTGAACCCAAATTAAAAATTCTTAGATGGCGTGACCCCACATGCGACTTTCGTTAGCAGGGTGATCCACAGGATATTTTAGGGTCGTGTGACCCATAAATGGGACTTTTGTAGCGACAGCTACATTACGGTAGCATTTCGAGCCTTCAGCGTTGTTGGTCACGTGGCCAAGTTCCATTCAGCTAGCTGCAGCTATCGCGTCACTCCAGGCTTAACCAGAGCTAAACCACCGCCAATTTTTCTGGATAACGTGACCCACATACTAAATTCCTGGATAATGTGACCCCACATGAGACTTTCTTGTATATATATAGTGACCCCGCATAGGCCATTCTTGGATGCCGTGAAACTACAGGGCAGATTCTCAGATTGCAGGACTCCACATGGCACCTTCCGGGCCCTACATGGTAAATTCTTGAATAGCGTGCACTCTTAGCTGGCGTGGCCAAGCATAGTACACTCTTCGATGGAGCGACCACGCAAGGTGCCTTTAGATGGCGTGACACCACAGCGAAATCTTGGATATCATGACGCAAAGCACATTCATGGATGGCGTGACCACGTATGTCACACTCTATTGGGCGTGGCCAATCAAGTTGCATTCTTTGGTGGCATTACGTCGCATAGCATATTTTTAATGGAGTGACCATTATTCTTGGATGGCGTGACCACGTATGGTACGCTCTTGGTTAGCGTGGCCACGCATGCTAAACACTTGGATGATGTGAACACGCATGCTCTTGGATGGCCTTACCACGCATTCCACACTTTTAATGGTGTGGCCATGTATGGTGCACTCTTGCATGCCCTTAGACGGCATGGCCAAGCATGCTTGTATGGCATGTCCTCACCAAGCACATTCTTGGATGGCGTGACCACACGTGGCAGACAACCCTTCCCACATGACTGCGGCCCACCTGGATCACATTCCCTATGATCAGCAGGTGAATGCGAGAGTTTTCAGTTACGCCACAATACGCAAACGGGCAGCGCCGAAAACGGACATGATGAACCCAGGAGAAAGTCATTTAGAGAACAACAGCTGTGATATTAAGCACAACACGGACCCCCGGAGCATTGTAGCCATGGCATAAACATAGTGTAAGGAAGACGACGAGCATATGCACGAGCCGCATGGTCATCGCCTGGTGCACGCTCCTGGCTCCAATGTAAAGAAGACGACGAGCGAGCCGCATATTCATATGTCATGGCTACAAAGTAGCCATGGCATATGCATATCACATGACATATGGCATATCACATTACAGCTACTATTCTGGAATCTGCATTTAAATCTAATCACGATCAAGAAATTAGAGAGTCTTCCCTGATCTATAAGTTTAATACAGTATCTTCTGGTTTGAACGAAAGCACGGGGAAATTGAGCACCCTACCAGTTCAAACATCCCGATATGCACCGATGTTAAGTGCTATTCTGTTCGTGCTCTTTCTTCATGTATATCGCACCCCGCGTTTGCGTTTAATCGCGCCTGTATGTTTAACTTGCTGCTCCATCATATAGCTAAAATTTCCCTACGTTTATCTTTTTACCTCAACGCACGGGTATGCTTCATATTTATTCTTTTCTTGTGCTCGGACAGAACACGCAGATAGCGTCATGAGTTATTTTGTCAGGATGTAATAAAAGCTAATACTGTTACCGTTTATGCTGCTTTACCGTGACCTGTGTTTTAGTGACGGTATTTTTTAGTGTTTTTAGGGTGTACAATTTCTCGCTTCTTAAGAGTTTGCTGTCCAGTAATTCTGGTTTCTCATCTTTGCACTGTAAGCATGACACGTTTAATCATCTGTCATCGCATTCTGTAGCTAAGAGTGTTAACGCACTAAATTTCGCAACGTAGCCCTCCTGTTCAGCCATTGTGACCCACATTCGCGTTCTAGTCACGTGTGTGATACGTTTTTAATCTTCTGTGCATTATATGTTTGTACTTTTTTTTTGCACCCTCCGTCATATTCTGTGTCCTCCGTTCCTATTCTAACGCTAAGGCGCCCGTGTGCTGTGCGATGTCAGTGCACGTTAAAGATCCCCAGGTGGTCGAAATTATTCCGGAGCCCTCCACTACGGCACCTATTCTTCCTTTCTTCTTTCACTCCCTCCTTTATCCCTTCCCTTACGGCGCGGTTCAGGTGTCCAAAGATATATGAGACATATACTGCGCCATTTCCTTTCCCCAAAAGCCAATTATTATTGTTATTGTTATTCCTATTCTGTTATTCTGATGAAGGCCGTTCCACGGCCGAAACGTCAAAGCCAACAGTCACCGAAACCAAGGTGCATAGGGGAATGTTTCTATTTTTTTTTAATATCTAGTGCCAATCAATTAGTTTTTTTAAGAAAATTACTTATAAAGCAGCTGAAAAACAACCATGCTGCCGGTGGAATCCGAACCCACGACCTCCGAATTTCGCGTCCGGTGCTCTTACCAACTGAGCTACGGCGACGGCTGTCCAATCTGCTGCTTTCGTGGGTATTTATGTTTTTGCGTGTAAGCGAACCTTGAGAGTGTTCACCAGCGCCACCCTCGTTCATAGCGGTGGACGTAGCACGTCCTGTTATACCGCAAGTGTGACGTAGAACGTCATCTAACGGCGAGGGCGGAAACTGTGCGAGAGCCCTCTAATGCTACCTATGGCATCAAGACTGCCAGAACCAAGAACCCCGTTAAGCTATTAGCAGACAAAGCAAATGAAGTGAGGGGCTCGTTTGACAAACATATTAAGGAAGCCAACAGTGACCGAAACCAAGGTGCATAGGGGAATGTTTCTATTTTTATTAATATCTAGTGCCAATCAATTAGTTTTTTTTAAAGAAAATTACTTATAAAGCAGCTGGAAAAACAACCATGCCGCCGGTGGGATCCGAACCCACGACCTCCGAATATCGCGTCCGGTGCTCTTACCAACTGAGCTACTGTTGGCTTCCTTAATATATATATATATATATATATATATATATATATATATATATATATATATATATATATATATATATATATATATATATATATATATATATATATATAAAACCGAAATTGCATAATTAGCCATTTAAGAAGGCGAGTATTTTCTCTTAGTAGCCATGTTCGTCAACAAAATTCGAAAAATATCCTCCACTGGATAATAATTACATCGTTATGAAAAGCGGAAAGGCGGCGGCGGGCTGGACAAAGTTCCAGTTGAAGTTCGTCAACTTCGTCTTTTTTTTTAATTAGAACATCTCCGCGCAGTAGTGCAGCTCACAGCACTCGCAGTGGTGGAGTCCGCAGTTCACAGGACACTTCACTGTAATGTAAGCACTTTTAGCAAAGGCAGCCAGAGAAAGCCAGCACGATTCAAGCGTCACCCTTGTACTCAAGCTTTGCCATTCTGGGGGAAGTGCAGCCTTTTCTCGTCATGCGCCCGTGTTTTCGTGCCGAGTCTGAGAAATTAGTTCGCAATCTGAGCAGGTGGTATTACAGTCGCGAGCAATATAAGAGGGAACAACCTTTTTGCAAAAAAATGCGAATTCTTCGTTTATTTCTTCATTACATTTGAGAATGACTTTTGCATATTAAACGCCAAGAAAAAGTCAAGTTAGAAAGCAGTAAAAACTGTGCTTGTCACACATAAATATAGAATAATCAATAAACAAAAGCTCAAACCTTTTTCCCTCTAATGTTGCTCAAGACTGCACTATCAGACGACGTCGTTCGCATTGTGTTCCGCGAACTGAGAAATGAAAGTAGCGCGGTAGAAGGGTTACTTTTGAAGTTGTTAGAGGACGTTGGCATTCTGCGGCAGTGATCGGCGGTAGATTCTTTTCTTTACTGTGAGACATATATGGGTGGCACAAATTATGGTGATGCTTATTCTATGGCGCAAGGGCATCTGCGACCAAAGAGCTAGCGTCATTGCACAAGGTGATTTTCTCCTGCTTAAGGAGGGATCAACGAGCCATTTCCCAATCATCATCATCAACCTTATTACACCCACTGCAGGGAAAAGGCCACTCCCATGTCTCTCCAATTAACCCTGTCTTTTGCCAGCGTCATCCACCGTTTGCCTACAAACTTTTTAATCTCATCCGCCCACTTAACCTTCTGCCGTCCCCTGCTACGCTTACTTTCTCTTGGAATCCACTCCGTTACCCTTAAGGACCAGCGGTTATCTTGCCTTCGCATTACATGCCCTGCCCAAGCCCATTTCTTCCTCTTGATTTCGAATAGGATGTCGTTTACCCGTGTTTGTTCCCTCACCCACTCTGCCCGCTTCCGATCTCTTAACGTTACACCTATCATTTTTCTTTCCATGGCTCGCTGCGTTGTCCTTAACTTAAGCTGAACTCTTTTCGTTAGCCTCCACGTTTCTGCCCCGTAGGTGAGTACCGGTAAGATTATGCTGTTGTACACTTTCCTCTTGGGGGAAATTGGTAAACTGCCACTCATGATCTGCGAGAATTTGCCATATGCGCTCCACCCCATTCTTATCCTTCTAGTTATCTCCCTCTCATGATCCGGATCAGCTGTCACTACCTGCCCTAAGTAGACGTATTCCGGCACAATTTCTAGGCTCTCGCTGCCAATTTTGAACTGTTGTTTCCTTGCTAGGCTGTTGAACATTACCTTGGTTTTCTGCATGTTAATTTTTAGACCCATCGATCTGCTCTGCCTGTCTAACTCGTTGATCATGATTTGCAGTTCACCTCCTGAGTGACTCAGCAATGCAATGTCATCACCGAATCGCAGATTATTTAGGTATTCTCCATTTATTCTTATTCCCAACTGTTCCCAATTCAGGCCTCGAAATACCTCCTGCAAACATGCGGTGAACAGCATTGGCGAGATCGTGTCTCCTTGCCTGACGCCCTTCCTTATTGGAATTTTATTGCTGACTTTATGGAGCACTATAGTAGCTGTGCAGTTGCTATATATATCTTCCAGTATTTTGACATAAGGCTCTTCTACCCCCTAATTACGCAATGCCTGTATGACTGCTGAGGTTTCCACTGAGTCAAATGCTTTCTCGCAATCAATGAAAGCTATATATAGAGGTTGGTTATATTCTGCCAATTTCTCTATCACCTGATTGATAGTGTGAATATGATCTATTGTGGAATATCCTTTACGAAAGCCTGCCTGATCATTTGGTTGATTAAAGTCCAACGTTGGCCTGACTCTATTAGCGATTACCTTAGTAAATACTTTGTAGGCAACGGATAGTAAGCTGATCGGCCTGTAATTTTTCAAGTCCTTGGCGTCTCCCTTCTTATGAATTAAGATAATGTTTGCATTCTTCCAAGCTTCTGGTACAGTCGAGGTCAGAAGGCAGTGCGTATACAGGGTGGCTAGTTTTTCTAGCACGATGTCCCCTCCATCCTTCAACAGATCTGCTGTTACCTGATCCTCCCCAGCTGCTTTTGCCCTTTTCATTGCTTCGAAGGCTTTCTTTACTTCATCTTTCGTTACTGGCGGGATGGCGCATTGCTGTGCACTGCTGTTTTTCTCATTAATGCTCGATTACATTGGCTACTGTACAGGTCTGTGTAGAACTCTTCGGCTACGTTAACTATCTTATCCATATTGCTAATGACATTGCCCTGCTTGTCTCTTAATGCATACATCTGGTTTTTACCTATGCCTAGTTCCCTGTTCAACGCTTTTAGGTTACCTCCGTTCTTTAGAGCATGCTCGATTCTCTCCATATTAAACTTCCTTATGTCGGCTACCTTGCGCTTATTTATTAACTTCGATAGCTCTATCAGTTCTATTCTGTCGGTAAGGTTAGACGCACTCATGCTTTGGCGTTTCCCAATAATTTCCTAATAATTTCCCAATAATTTCACCCCAAAGAAGGCGAGCACCAAGAAACGCTTGTATCCACTCTATCACCGGTAGGTACCCAGCTGCATTGGACATCGAACCCCGCACCTCCCGCCTGCCAGGCGGATGCTCAAAACACTAGGACACCGCTGCGGTTCAGATGGAACAATTGTCGTCATAATATTACTAATAATATTGTTTACTCTATTCTACAGCAAAGTTCATATATAAACTTGCCCAAGCCAACAAAGGCTAATACCTCGGCAGCACGTTTGCATCACCGCCAGATAACCCGCCGCGGTGGCTCAGTGGTTAGGGCACTCGGCTACTGATCCGGAGTTCCCGGGTTCGAACCCGACCGCGGCGGCTGCGTTTTTATGGAGGAAAAACGCTAAGGCGCCCGTGTGCTGTGCGATGTCAGTGCACGTTAAAGATCCCCAGGTGGTCGAAATTATTCCGGAGCCCTCCACTACGGCACCTCTCTCTTCCTTTCTTCTTTCACTCCCCCTTTACCCTTCCCTTACGGCGCGGTTCAGGTGTCCAACGATATATGAGACAGATACTGCGCCATTTCATTTCCCCAAAAACCAAAAATATTATCACCGCCAGAACTCAACCATCAAGATCACCAAACGGGGAGGGTTTCAAAAATGTTACGTGGGGAAGAAAAGCAGGGGTGCCCTCATGGTCGGGAATAGGACATACTCCACCTACCGTTTTGAGGTTCACACCTTCGGTGTAAAATAAGGTGTAAAACCACACTACCTTTGTTTTAGTTTCTATTTTCGTCCCACGTCCACGTTGTCAAGAGCTTGATGTTTTTAACGAACATAGAAATTTTTTACAGTCGTATTTTTTTCAACAGGAAGTTCTTTATGAACGCGACTCTTTTTTGCATATAGTAAGGTTGTACCTTAACATGCAATATATCCGCAGATCTCTCCTCGAAACGCTGATAGTTTTCCGTCATTTATTATCATACACGCTCCCCTTTGGTTTCTGTGGTAGCCTTGACTACTCTGCGAACTCAGGACAAGCTTTAAAATCGAGACTTTGCGAAGCATCGGTAGATTAGACCCATCTCAGCAACATGTTCGTAACAGTATCTTACAACACTCCACAGCTGCCCCACAATTATTTATTTATTTGTTATTTATTGCAATACCTTCAAGGCCCCAAGGGGCGTTACAGAAGGGAGTGGAATAAACAAAATAAAAGTAGTCATAACGCAGCAAAACAAAAACAAAATGTAATACATCAGAGCAAACCGTAAGCTTACGTAAGATGTAAGATCGGGTCAGGTTATAACATGGCATATAAGTCAAGCACAATGTTTTCAGCGGCTGTTTTAAACAAACACGTGTCAGAAATATCGGCAACCAAAGTAAGCAGGTGTCAAGAACGTATAGCCCATCGGTTTCCTACGGCAGTCTCAACTACTGGGTGCGAACTCAGGACAAGCTATAAAAGCATTATTTTGCGGCCCATTGGTAGATTAAGCGATTCTCGTCAATATATTCATAACAGTATGCTGTACTTGATCTGTACTTGAAGGAATGTTGTCTCTTCGTTCAAGCGTTACTGATCCGGAGTTCCCGGGTTCGAACCCGACCGCGGCGGCTGCGTTTTTATGGAGGAAAAACGCTAAGGCGCCCGTGTGCTGTGCGATGTCAGTGCACGTTAAAGATCCCCAGGTGGTCGAAATTATTCCGGAGCCCTCCACTACGGCACCTCTCTCTTCCTTTCTTCTTTCACTCCCTCCTTTATCCCTTCCCTTACGGCGCGGTTCAGGTGTCCAACGATATATGAGACAGATACTGCGCCATTTCCTTTCCCCCCAAAAAACCAATTATTATTATTATTATTCAAGCGTTAAACCTCTCCTAAATGATTTAAATTCTGGTCTATATTAAAGTTCCGTTTCAGCGAAGTCAGCCGCGATGATGTCTACAGCAGTGGTGCGCGTCACACCTGTTCTTTCCGGTCGTTATTCATGCGAGCATCCTTTGCGGTCGCGCACAACAGAATACACATACAAACCCGCTCCGCAACACGTGTCCAGCACCGCATGTGTGGTGACAGGATGTTGCTGTACAGAGTCGGCACGTGCATTCGGCAAACTGAGATACTAGGATATCCTGCCGCCTGAGAGGACATACTGAACCTTTCTGAACCATACTGAACCTTACGATATGCAACAAAAAAAAATGCGTTCATAAACAACTTCCCGTTGATAATGACGATGAATTTTTATGGCGCAAGGGTATCTGTGGCAAAAGAGCGCCATGGAACAAGGTTTTTTGTTTCTTCTACTCAAGACCCATCTCCCAAGAATTTCACTCTAAAGAAGCCGAACACCAGACCAGGGGAAAGCTTGTACCCATTGTTTCACCGGTGGGTGCCCGGGGGCACTGCGGATTGAACCCCGCACCTCCCGCATGCGAGGCGGATGCTGAAACGACTAGGCCACAGCAGCGGTCAGCTTCCCGTTGAAAAACTGCGACTTTAAAAACTGCGACGCTAAAAACTCCAATTTCTTGAAAACGTGTATGTGGGACGAAAACAGAAGCTAAAGCAAAGGTGGTGAGGTTTTTGAAAGCGCTAAGACATACTGCATATTCTGATGGAAACTGAAAGCGCGGAAACTGAAACCAGTGTAAGGATGCAATTACTGACGGGGGCATTCACTAACCAAACTATGTCCGATCAGTAACCAATTGAGCTTTTAATTTGGAGAGAATGCAGTTTGGTATACTTTCCAAAGCTGAGGCAAAAAAACGCTATCCCGGCCATTATAAGTTTTTGATAAGAACTACAGCGCACGTGTACTTAAGTACAGTGCTTGAGCATTACTTCTGGTTCCTGATGCGTACAAATACGTAAATCAGCGGCAAAACCTAAAGAAAAAATGAGCTTCCAACAAATCAAGAAAACAAGACATCTATAGTTTTCCTATAGCTTCGAGCCGCCGTATACGCGCGGCAGTGCAGACGTATGCGGGTTACAATATTTAATTTTTTAAAGTTAATAACGAAGGCGAATGGACAAGGAGGGTTTCTAGGTGTGTTGCACAAAAAAATGACAATCCGTGATTTAAAAAAAAACTAGAAAACTAACAAGCAAGTATAAACCAAAACACTGCAAGAGCGGACGAAGGAGAGGAACTTAACTGAGGAGTCTGACGTGAAAAGATTTTATTGGGAAAGTGCATTAAAAAGAAATCCGGCAATGGCCTACAGCTATGCCGGAAGGCGAAGAATAAAATCAGAAAGGAAGCATTTTATCGTTAATCAGAAGGCAGTGCCCTACTGTTCGAAATAAGTCAGGGTGCAATTCGGATTCATGGAAGGAAGTTTTCCGGAGTCCATAAAACGCATAGCATGTCGAAATGGTATTGAAAAATATGACCATGTTTTGTCAGGATGTTGTAATAGCCTTATGTGGGTAGAAGTGGTCCTAGTGCTAATATTTACGAGGGCAGAGGGGTTTAAAGAGGAAAAAGAAATTCTGCGAAGAAAAGGCAAGAAAAAAGTTTGGGGAATTAGTGGCGTTTGTGCAGAGAAAACATGCAATGAAATATATTATCGCGCGTACTCAAGCATATATTAACAAAAAGCAATGAAATATATGGCACTTAGCCGGAACCAAAAAGGAAGGATTCGATAGAAAAATATAAAAAGAGACGCCCACTCTGCTTGAAGGGGACACTTACACCATCCCTTCATCCATTCATCCACTCAACATTTACCTGAGTCTTTCGATACCTATAGAAGAGGACTGATACGGGCTGGTTGGCACATGTTGGCAGAAAAAAAATATAATAGTGCTAAGACGGGACAAATGAAAGGAGACAAACACTTGCCTCGTTTCCTTTGTCTCATCTTAGCGCTATCACGCCTTTCCGTCCTCAATACTTTTTGAGTGGTCATGAAGCTTCCCATGAAATTTGATACAGGGAAAGAAGCTGCCGCTAGGGTTGCAGCGTTGAGGCCGGTGGCGACATAGCAGCGTCGGCACTGCAGCGCTATGGCACAAGCTACAGCTATAAAAAACGTGCATGCCATTTCTGACTTTTTCTTAGGCGTTTAGGGCACAAACGTAGCTTAGCCAAATAGTCAGTATAAGTATTTCATTTTTCCTCTCGCTGAACAAAAAAAAAAACACGGTTGGAGAGAGAGCTGGATTTGAAATAACAGCATAATTCTCCAGCGGCGTTATGCAGTTGCGGCTGAAGAGATTCCTTCCAGCTTGATTCTGGCATAATGACCGTGAGAAAACTTTCGACAGGTAAGATTTAGTGCCATCAATATATCGTCCTCAACACGACGGCCCAAGCCCCGTTGTACCGCGGCTGGTTTGCTTTCCCGCCTTCGTAGCATTATTTGAATGGGAAAACTTGCACGAGTTACGTCCTAATGTAAAAAGAGGAAGGTGTTAAGCGGCTTACAGGAAGGTGCGATTGAAAATGTGCATCTATCCTGGCCAAACAGGAGACGACTGCGAAAGCTGCCAGTACATAGCCACCTGGCATTACTCAATGCGGCTGCGTAGTGCAGAGGCCACTACTTGGCATGCTTCTCGTCTATAATAATAATAATTGGTTTTTGGTGGAAAGGAAATGGCGCAGTATCTGTCTCATATATCGTTGGGCACCTGAACCGCGCCGTAAGGGAAGGGATAAAGGAGGGAGTGAAAGAAGAGAGGAAGAAAGAGGTGCCGTAGCGGAGGGCTCCGGAATAATTTCGACCACCTGGGGATCTTTAACGTGCACTGACATCGCACAGCACACGGGCGCCTTAGCGTTTTTCCTCCATAAAAACTTCTCTGAAAAATGTTTTCGGCATGAACTGGGCTGAGGAACTAAAAATTTTACCAGAGAGCTTCGAAGTCCTCCTTCACATCAGAAAAGTTTGCCGCGGCACTTCGCGAGCGTTCGAAGGCGAACGTCGACAGTAAATATGTGAAAAGCGAGTTTATATCCAAGTGCAAAAATTTATTACGCGATAGCTTACACAGCTCGTTTGGTCGAAAAGCCGTGGGCGTAGTCGGCACTGCGTATCGGAAATAATCGGGGGCTGCGTAAAAAAAAAATTGTATCACGGTAATTTGTGGTTCTAGTGATTGATGACTGATTGGAGTGTGACTGACGATGACGAATTAATTAAATCACTGTAATTAATTGCTTAATTAAATTAATGAAAATGTAAAAGGGGATTCAAAGGTGTCATATTGCTGCGAATGAAAAGCAAAAGCTTGAAGATGCTAATTAACAAAATTTAGAGTGTGTAATCAATCAATATATAATTGAAACAATTGAAAAAATGAACAATGGTTCAAAAGTGTCAAACTGTTCAGAATGGAAAGCCAATGTTTGCTGGTGGTAAGTATCGGTGTATATCGTCGTCATAAAAAAATCTTGTAAAAAAGATTTCTAAAGAGTCGCATCAGCATCAGATGACGCACCAAACGGCGTACGATATCGTGTCAACTCATAAGCGCAGCATAGGAGTCCTCCAACTTTTGTTTATTTATTCCCACAGTGTTCATGTATTAGATAAATATAGAAAACTCATAAAGTAAACAAGGATACATGCACGAAATGCCAATCAATCATTTATTTTCAGCTCAAAGCTTGTCATAAAATGCAGGCAAGAAATCAAAACAGAAAACCCCGCACTCATCGCTATTCCCCCAAGGAGTGGAAGTGACAGAAAGCCTTGACAAGAAATGCAACCAATAAATTTCGTGTCTCTACTCCTTTATCGGTGCAATTTTTTTTTACTCTGCTTAAAAAATTATGTGCACAATAACATTATCGTTATCACGGTTACTTCTTGAGAACACAATGGATTGTGATTTTCAGTTACTAGCTGTACCTTACTACCACATGAGTTATACCCCTGTCACACGGGACTTCTTCTCGGCCTTTGCCGTAAATTTGTCTTATTGCACTAAAGGAGGAAAACCGAAAAGGAGCAGCGACGCTGCTACACGGCAAATCCAAAGGAGCTAGAACGCGGCCTCCGTGAATGCCAAAAGTCACCGCTGTGTGTGAAGCGGCGCTAGTAACATTATGAAATTAAAGCAGACGGTAGCACTTTAGCTAAGAGTGCATTCGTTTATGTTGAAAAAAGTAGCTATCACGATAATAAACGAGCGTTCTGACGGTGAGAAACGGATATTTTGAAACAAAGTTTCTTTTTTTTTTTTTCATCGTTCTCGGTCCGACCACGGTAGGCGCACTTTTCCGTTCGGCTCCTCGTCGTGTTCGAGAAGCGTGCTTTGTTGCTTGTGTCTTTGTGCACACAAGCAAACTCAAAACACGCACACAACAAAGAGCGAACGAAGAAAAAACAGCAAAGCGAGATGCGCAAGCACGTGTGTGTCGATGCGGCTGCTGAAAAGCGTTCAAGTCCTTTCTTAGCAGTATGGATGTCTTTAGTCATAGCCTCCTCTACGGTTAAGTGCCATGTAACGCAAAATTAACCATTGAATAAGATAAATTAGATATTTTTTACGGTTTCAAAACTAAAAATTGAGTCAATTTTTTATTCTTTGAGCTCGCTAGCTGGCGCTGCCGTCTGGGTTGCTCCTTTAAGCAACTTTAAGGCCGCTGACGGCCGCCTTTATTGCTACGGAACTTTATCGCAAAGGTCTCGACGCTTTGCCGTGTAGATGCGCGTCACGCGCCTTTGGGGCAAATGACCTTAATTTCTAAGGCCTTACAAGTGCCCGTGTGACAGGGGTATTACTAGTTGTACCTTAGTAACGGCCACAAGAATTTAAAACACATTCTTAAAATAAATGGTGTAACAGTATCTGTTACTCTTACGGCGAAGGGCGTTAGTCGCTAAAATCGTCTTGCCTTAATTGGTGTAACTGACTAAAGCACCCATACTAGGGGTGTATTTTAAACGAACACGTTTTCTTCGTGGTAGCGAAAGAAAGTTAAAAACACTGTCGGGGGTTCACATGCTTTTATAACGCTAGGGTAAGGCCAGTGTGAAGAGGTATTTACTGAAGCACGGTGCTCCACTGTTTTGTGGCGTTTTCAACATACGAGCGTGTGCTTAACAATATACATGCGGCTACGGGATTTTCTCCGTGACTTTAGCTAGACCTGATCTGTCAGGAACTATAAACCGGCCGAGCGAACTGCAGCACAATGGTGAGGTCCACATACACACGCCGTCGTTAACTGTGATTACTATCCTGTGATTTGTGCAGGGTGATCGGGGTCAGTTCCTAACATTTGTAACATCCACATGTTAGCCGACGAATGTGTTATCTATCGCGCAGTTCATAACCCCTCCGATCAACCAGTTGCGCAAAATGATTTAAATTTTGTACAGGAGTGGTGAAATCAATTTCTCATGGAACTCAACTTCGGTAAGTGCAAACTCGTGTCATTTAACAGCGAATGTAATGATCTCATGTTCCCATATGTAATCCCACATGCCAGGGTTGAATAAACTTTTGTTTTATAAATACCGCGACGTATCCTTGAGAAATGATCTGATCTGAAACGCGCATGTCACTAAAATCATATCATCTGCTAAGACAAGTCTTGAATTCTTAAAACGTCATCTACGCCAGTCAACGCAAGGCGTAAAATCGCTTGCATACCAATCACTTGTCCGATCTAAGCTGGAACATGCCTCTGCCATCTGAAGGCCTAGCCAAATATATCAAACAAATTCTGTTCAGAATCGAGGCACTAGACTCATTCATTCATGCTACTCATACAACGTCAGCATAGCATCATTAAAAGAAGAATCTGACCTAACAACCATGACTTGTCGCCGTCGAATCGCAAGTATGTGCTTATTTCATGTTTTTTTTTTACAGCTCGCTTCACCTGGCGCCCTACATCTGTCCTCCAGCACGCATTTCACTGCACGCATTTCACTGCACGCATTTCACTCCGCGCTGGTCATCCAGTTCATGTTGCCCAGGCACGTGCGTGTACTGCTAGAGTTACCACATCATTTCTTCCCCATCAGCCCCGGATGGAACGACCTTCCACGCGACATGGTCGCGATCACTTTCCCATCCACATCTTCTGGAGCGAGAGCTCCACTACGCTATGTTTCGCCAAGGTCATTGGGTGTTGCAGTTTAACCTTCAGCAATAGGAGCGCCAGAGGTGTGGCTGTGACGTCAGACCACGTGATTCGCTATAGCTGCAGCCGCAGCGCCACTGCTCCGAACGAGGCGCGCCGACCGCCGGTTCGCCAGATGTGGTCATGTGATTATGCCGAGCTTTCGATTTCTATTGTGTGGTATCGAATCGCGGTGCTTTGCCGAAGGCAAGCGGAGTATAGCGGCCAACCACCTCATACTAATACGACTGGAGAACCACAGCAATGACCATACTGAAATCGTCGCCCTAGTTTATAGACATCTCTAGATTGCAGCGTCGGCGGCAGCAGATCTCTCTCCAAATAAAATGCCCCGCCAGGGAGCCCAACGTGGTGGGAGGCCAGCATACATGTGTTATCGATCTTTCTGAGAGCTGCAAAGACCTTAGCGCCGCACTAATTCAAGTCGCAATGCTACTTTCATCGAACTGACTCCACATAAACAAATAAATGTTTTTGGCTTTTCTTAACCGCGTGATTGGTGAAGCGCAGCATTTCTCTGCAGCTGGCTATGATCGCATCATCGTTAGGAGTAGCATGAAATGATGCCACGAGAAAAGTGAACTGGTTTCGCTTGCTGTAAAGCTGCAATTCCGTAAACCATGCTTTGCATGCCTTCTGTGGTTACCCAGTCGCGTCACCATGGAATCACACGGTATTCCATGGAACAAACGGTCTTCTCGTAGTTTGTTTTATGATAGTCAGTGCCTGCATGGTAAAGCAGAATAAGGCTAAGAAGTGTTTATCGAGGACAACGCATGGAGGGCTCGTTTTGCGCTCGCACTGATTTACACGGCATCACCGTTCCCCTTGCGCGCGCGCTTTCTCCTGGTGACCATAAGAACGTCATCCAGGAGGATCGGGACGACAGGTAGATGCTCTCCAGAAAGTGCCATCTAAGACGCAGGAGAACTTACATAAGTAAGCGGTCTCTTGTGAATGCAGTGGAGCTAACGATTGCACTGCTGATAGTTCGCCTCGTAAGAACGCAAACATCTCCAAGCTTTAGAGCGGAAGCTGTACTTCACGATCAAAGCTGCAAAAGCGTCTCCAATTCTGAAGCCTTGACATCGAATAAACAAAATAAACATTGCCGCGACTAGGATTCGAACCCACGGCGGCATGATCAGATCGGCTACGCTGGCCACTGCATGAGAGCACTATGGCATCGCCGCAGCCGGTCATGTCTCGTGTAAAACTGCAACACACTCTCGCACATTGCACTGCACATCTTCATCAACTTCCAACTGCGGCACGAACAGATCACATCAGCTTAACCTCGATCAGAGCTTAAGCTGACTTGAATGTCGTCGCCAGATGTGCAGATGACCCGGCAAAGCAAAGCCATGAGCCAATCAGGCTAAACGCATGTTTTCGCGCGTCTATACTCGGTTTAACTACGTTGAAACCCTACCTCTTTTTTTTTTTATGTGGCCTCTAGACGGGGCCTGCAGTAAGGGGCACGGGAGGCGGCGACGAACGAACGATCCAACGATCGAGCCAGCAAACGAAAGGAGAGAACGTCAGGCGAGATTAACTGCTTTGTCATAAAGGCACTGGCTCATACCCGCGTAACAAGTTCAAAAGCACGCGAATGTCGGCCACTTAGTGAAGAATCATGTTGAGGTGCCTGGAACAACTAGGAAACTTCCTGTTCCTACGGCGCGGGCCACTGTCTCCGCGTATGCATGGTGTTTCACCTAAGACTTTATGCAATTTTTTAAATAGGCTTTTTGAGTTAGATGAGCGCTTTTATCGGCATAGCATTGTCAGCGGTTAATACATCAGAATACAGCTTAGACGAGCTAACTCGCATGCTGGTTAACTAAAATTGAATAGTTAACTTTTTAACTATTACTATTAGGCTCCTTAATTGGGAGGGCTGCAGCCTATCGTAAGTGATATCAATATAAGTGTATAGAATTTCGGAAATGCTATTACCCTCAGCGCTGTGGCCCAACAAGTTTTGGTTACTTTGACGAGTTACGTGCACTGGAGAGGTTACTTTGCATGCAAGCTTCTCGAAAGCGCATGTATTTTGACGCGATGTAGCCAAAATTTGTAGCCAAAAAAAGCGTTTTTTTTTAACTCAGAAAGCCTTTTTTTTAATTGTGTACAGTCTTAGGTGAAACACTCTGCGTACCGTACACCGCGGCCCAGACCAACGCCTTCTCTATTTCACTACGAACCAGGTATGCTGGTTTCGGCAAATTATGCCTTCTTCCTGAACCATTTCTTTCCCTGTCTCCCATTCGTTAGCCCTGGTACTTTCTTTGCGTGTGCAATAAGAGGGAAAGATGGCGCTTCATACTTCCGGCGTGCCCCGGAAAACGCGGGAGCAATTTTTTAATGCATTAACATTAGAACCCCCCTTATCTGAAAAAATTCCCGGTGATGGCGACGGTGTTTCAAGTCTCGGGAAGAGGAGGCAAAGTGGAGAGAGGGAGGTGGAAAGATATAGGATGGAGGGAGGAGTGGGTAGGAAAAAGCTGAAAGAAGTAAAAGGCGAGAGGGGGAGAGAGAAGAAAGGAGAGATGAGGTAGTCGGCAGGAGAGAAGTGGAGAGAGGGCGAGTAGGAATTTGATGATTTTGAAGTTTTATGTGAACATACTTTTATGAACGAGACCCGATCTCCAGCCTAGGGGGATTAGCACGCGATATCGACTCCTGGCGTAGGTACATCGGCGGCAGCAAGTCTCGTCTGGAAGCAGCCAGCTGCCCCGCCGCAGTGGCTCAGTGGTTAGGGCGCTCGACTACTGATCCGGAGTTCCCGGGTTGGAACCCGATCGCGGCGGCTGCGTTTTTATGGAGGAAAAACGCAAGGCGCCTGTGTGCTGTGCGATGTCAGTGCACGTTAAAGATCCCCAGGTGGTCGAAATTATTCCGGAGCCCTCCACTACGGACCTATTTGTTCCTCTCTTCTTTCACTCCCTCCTTTATCCCTTCCCTTACGGCGCGGTTCAGGTGTCAAACGATATATGAGACAGATACTGCGCCATTTCCTTTCCACCAAAAACCAATTATTATTATTATTATTCCCAACGTGGATTCGCACGGTTTTTGATCGCAGCGCAAGCTTAGTTAAGTTTCTCTATATTTCTTCAGCGTTTCTTCAGTTTTCTAAGTCACGTTCTTTAGTGAGCACCGAGGATGCTGAGAAAGGCATTGTTGAAGACAACGACGAGTCATGAGCGCGGAAAGAAAAAGTGCCGTACAGTATGAGGATCATTCGCTGCGTCAGCAAGCGTCGCTTACCCCATTTCGGGATGATACCAATTCGTAAAATTCCCCGGAGGGAGCACTTTTGTGCACAATGTGCGGAATTTTCGATGCCCCGAACACTCTCCCTAGCCACTACGGATAAATACGAACGCGCGAGCCGTGACCGCACACTGGAGCACTAAGTGCTGCCCGTACATCGCCGACGCCACGATCGCCGGTCATGTTGTACCCGCCGCGAGCAGTGAGGTGTGACCGTGCGGCAGTAATTCCGGTCCGCCGTAAACCGATCTGAGTGAATGCATTCATCATGCTTCTGGAAGATGCATTAGTATTTAATGCTTGAAATATACTGATGTATCTTAATTAGAGGTACTGTTTCGGTCATGCTTACTAATCAATTGTTCCAGGATTACCAGCTCAGATGACACTTGTTACGGAGGAACGAAAGACCGGCGAGGACACCGCTCACGAATTTTATCAGAGTCCGTGCCAAGGTGGTGTGGCACTGCATCAAGCTGACGGTCCAGTGGGGGAGCTCTTCTTCCCTACCGACCGCCCTGCAGCAAGAACGCTGCCAGCATCTGATCACAGAAGGTACCTTCCTGAAGTGTACGCGAAGGACGTGGAGGCTGTGAATCAGTTAGTCGCCGATTGTCGGGTATGATCGGTAACTAAAGATGAAACCCCTGAAATGCATGAAACACCGGCTGTTGCTTTGCTTTTCACAATTTCTGACCCAGACTCTAATTTTCTGAAAAGAGCAGTGCTTGCCGACTTGCGCGACTTGAAGCAGAGCAACTCCACTACCACAGATTTTCTACTTCAATAGCTGCTCACGCACTTATGACAAGTCTTTTAACGATGCTTCAGCGATAGCCTCAGACTCGGCATCGAATATGCACAAAATGACTCGCGAACTAAACGCGTCCTGTCCTGATTTTGTCGCGGTGCACATAAGATACATTTGCCATCTTGTGAATGTTGTTTTGACGAAGTATATGAAGCTGTCATCATTAGTGCTGTGCGAGAGTTCGTCAGTCCCGTACCACAAATGTGAAAAGCTTACGCCGCGAATTTCATGTTGTTTAACCCGCCGCGGTGGCTCAGTGGTCAGGGCGCTCGACTACTGATCCGGAGTTCCCGGGTTCGAACCCGACCGCGGCGGCTGCGTTTTTATGGAGGAAAAACGCTAAGGCGCCCGTGTGCTGTGCGATGTCAGTGCACGTTAAAGATCCCCAGGTGGTCGAAATTATGCCAGAGCCCTGCACTACGGCACCTCCTTCTTCCTTTCTTCTTTCACTCCCTCCCTTATCCCTTCCCATACGGCGCGGTTCAGGTGTCCAACGATATATGAGACAGATACTGCGCCATTTCCTTTCCCCCAAAACCAATTATTATTATCTGTAGTACGTCTCTCGGATTGCCAGTTCGGCATCTTTCCACTGTGGTTCCCACACCCACTGGCACTCTTTTTCTGAAGAGTTCAATGAACTTCTTGCTTACTGGAGAGCAGTCAAACAGATCGAGATGGTGCGGGAAGCCTCTCGCTAACCCCGAAGCCATGACTGTAATTATTGCGAAGTGTAATTACTTGGCTGAGAACATCCAGCTAATAATCAGACCAATGAAATCCCTGGAGTCTGTTCAGGTGCTTGTCTACCACATGTGCTCAATAATGGTTCGCCTAGAGTCCAACCTAGTTACTCAATGCATTCCTGAACGGCAAGCGCTTGGTGCGAAGACCGACATACTCTTAGACACGATCAACTCCGACATCCGAGAGAAATTTATGCGCAGCTTCCGCTAACACTCGCTTGAGATTCAGACGAAGTGGGAAAACGTTGTAAACACGAATATTCCGGAGAGTTTTCATTTCACGAGAAATGACTTTCGGCATCAAGTGCAGGTTGTGGACCCAGGCGAGATGCAGGAACTAACGACAGCAGAAAAGGAGTTCAGTGGAATCACTTCATTTCGCCTGTAGTGAGCCCTGCAGACCTACCATCTTTGAAAGAGGAACTCTTAGAATATTAGACACCTTTACCGTTACCGAACATGTTACCGTTACCGAAGTACTGGGAGCCCGCCCACTGCCGGTGAGCACGCGCTCATTGGTCAAGACGCTGCAGGCGCGCGCAGCTGTCGGGTACCTGGCGCCATCTGGCGCCGTCAAGGCGATTTGCGCATGCACATTGGCTGCGCGCGGGCTCTCGGTACTCTGGTACAGGCAACGACAACACGGTAAACGGTATGCTAAAGGTGTCTATACACTGTATAAAGTTGTATGTGATGAAGTTTGCTTTGGTAGCTTCTGGAGAACCCACGGCAAATAATGGCTTGCCTGGCAGAGCGCAAACGTAAACAAGCGTTTTCTAGACTGCGTTTTCTGAGCCGCAAGAAGCGTGCTCCAATAGCTGACAAATCCTTCACCATGCAGATGTCCATTTTTTTAATCACTTTAAGTACTAATTTCATTCTCATGAAAGCGTCGTGTTTCAGTTATTTTCACTCGTTGGTGCGTTATTTCATTGTGTAGAGTGATTGGTATGTGTTCAACAAAGTTGTGTAATGTCAGCCAAGTTATATTTTCTGCAGTAATCTTGCGGCCGCTTTGCAACACAAGCCCCGATAAACACCGATTTCTCTCTGGAACTGAAATTAGACACCAAAAAACACCGATTCAATAGGAAAAAATAAACAAGGATAAATAACCCCCTGAACTAGAAGAAAAATAAATACCGAAAACACGAAAGCCTACTCATAACCTAGGTATCGCTTCGGTACATTAAAGTTCATTTGTTACGACGTTCAACGGCGACGCCAGCGACCTTTTTTCCGGTACATGTGCCCAACACAGCTCTTGAAATAAAAAAGCACCCGCTTCCATTTGGTTTACTTATGGCCGGCTTTCCCACAAAACTGCAGCCGCTGCATCCGGTAGGACGCTATCGTTTAATGGACAGGGCAGGGGATGTGCGCACCGGTGTTCAGGAAGTGCAACACATGCTGTAGGGGAACTCGGCACTGTCTCATTGACAAGTATCTGAGATAACACAAGGATGCAAAACTGGGCCAGCTGGAGTTGCTGCATGTTGGAAAAATAGCGCACACACGATGCACGTCTGTAAAATTAGAAATCCACCCCTCTTTGTCCTCGCGGGAGTCTAAATAAAACTTCTTGAACGCCAGTAGCCTAACAGGAAAACTTCTATAGTTCCCGCTCTTCCTCTACCCCCACTTGAGTACGATTGCTGCAAGTCCCCGCCTTCTCAACCACACCCCCCCCCCCCCCAAAAAAAAAAAGAAAAAACAATTCCCCGGAAAGGTTCACTACCATTTCCACATGCCTGACAATAGTACGGACACGAAATTGATTACGGTCTGTTTTATGTTTCCTGTTAACGGCGCACAAGGCCTTTAGAGTGGCAGAACCGGAGAAGATATGACGTATGTGTACAGCAGTTTATCATTGCTCTGTTTTTTCGTCGTTACTTTCGCTTCGGGCATATGCAGATCGTGACGTATAAGGATAATATGGAGGGTATTCGCAGGTCACGTGCGCTCACTTAACTATGACGCATTCGCTGTGAGGTCACGCGAGTTGTGGCCTCCGTGTGATTTGCAGCAGACGAAGGAGCAGCAAATGCGTCACAGTTCAGTGAGCACACGTGATTCGCGAAGGTTCTCCGTGCAACCCTTCTACGTCACAGCCTGCAGAAACTAAATCCGGAACTGCTAGCGAAAAACACTGCTGCAATAAATTTTTAAAGCACTCCGTGACACATCTCTTTCAGTTCTGTCGTTTTTAAGGCCCTGGGAACTGAAGTGTCAGGGTAAAAAAGAACAAATTGTGAAAACTTTGCAGTCTCTGCTCCTTTGAAACTACTCGGACCACATGTGGGCACAGAGACTACATTCTGTATTAGAGATATACAACTTTTGCAAGGGTTCAAAAGAGAACAATTTAACAGAACGGGGACTTCGACGAATGCACCAACTGATAGGTTCCAGATATGTTTGCTTTGGTTCTACGGGGGTTTAACTTCGAGAGCGATTAAGGCTACGAGGGTTTTCGCTGTAGACGGCTTCGGATAATTTCAACCACCTGTGGTTCTTTAACTTGTACTAACATCGCACAGCACACGAGTCTCTAGCATTTCGCCACGATCGAAATGCAACCGCTGCGGCCGGGATCGAACCCGTGTCTTTCGGGTCAGCAGCTGAGCATAATAACCACTGAGCCACCGAGGCGGCCCCCAATTAGGAGCCTTGGTACTAATACTAATATCTCTGCCACTAAGGTCTCTACCAATAAGACTACCACTAAAATCTTTTCGACACATATGTCTCTGTTAAAACGAGCGTTCCGTTAGATGACGTTCGCGCTGTTCAACTAGCTCGAAACATTTCGCTTGATAACGCTGTAGGACGCAATAACCTCATACAAGTTTGTCATATGTAAAAACATACAATTATCACACAAATGTCACACAATCTTCCAATATTACGCACTCGTAAGAATTACATGCAATGTTATTCGAATTGTAAGGCACCTGTATGACAAACCCTGTTTGAGGTTATTGCGTCGTACAGCTTTTTTCACTACAGGTTCCTCAAAGAGTAATTTTCTGTCGCCTTGATTACAGATTGGTTCTGAGGACATAACTTCTAAATATATAGCATTTCCCGGCTCATATTCGGCAAAAGAAAGCTGTACTTACTAGTTTACATATTTGAACACAGCTGCTATCGCGTTTAGGTTCTGAAAAATTACGGAGCACACTTTAGACTACGTGCTTTGAATGCGAAAGCATTTTTTTCTTTTCTTATTCATTTACTTTCATTTTTTCCCTTCCTTTCTAATTACACACCTACTCATTAACATACGGTCGTATATATATAAGGCAACTCATACATTACGTTCACCTTTGTTCGCTAAGAAGTGACGCAGTTTTGTGCCCATGGGTTGCGTACCCACCTCGCCGACTTTTTTTTTTTTGAGCTCTTCCACTTTTCTGCAGTTTTTTGCTTTTGTGCGTGAACTGTGTCCTCGTCATCCTTCGGGATGGCGGGAGTTCAACCCCTGCGTCCACCCGTGGTCGCCGTTGACAAGACTGCGGCTCTACCAGGTGGCAACTCTAGTGCTGATGTGGAGCTTCCAGATTCGTCTGATGAATCCACGGTGACAGCGATGGATTCTGACAGCAGCAGCTTCACGCTTGTTGAGTCGCGCCGCCTGAAAAGGAAGTTGCGCCGGACATCGACAGCGGGTGAGTTGCCTACGAGGAATGTTGACCAGCCAGGTGTCTTCTCAGTGGCCTTCGTTCCTACAACGCAGACGGCTAATCTGAACACCATTAACAGACAGCGGCTAACCCAGTTTTTCGACCGGGTTGTTCCGGAACAAGTTTGTGAAGTCAGAATTAATGCATGGAAGAATGTCCTGACAGTAGATGTTACATTTCAGGCATCAGTAGACAAGCTGAAAGAAACTAGCGTCCTCGGTGGCATGGTTGTCCGCTCCTACGTTGTTTACGGGAAGCGGACAACCACTGGAGTTATCACTGATGTTGACACGGAGATAGCTGACAAGGACCTCTGGTCGCTGATTAAATCTACGGCCCGGATTGTTGACATTCATCGTTTCGGGCGCTCCAAGTGTGTCAAACTAGTTTTTGAAACTGACGCCCTGCCATCCCACGTCAAGGTGGGCTATGTGAGGCATCCTGTCCGCCTGTATGTTCCCAAACCTGTTCAGTGCCACAAGTGCAACAAGATAGGTCATGTGAGTGCTGTTTGCACGAATGAGGTATCCTGCCGTCGATGCGGCGGGATGTACCAGCATGACACCTGCACGACGGAGACTATAAAGTGCGCCAACTGCTCGGGTCCCCATGAAGCCACAGCTAAGGACTGCCCTAAGCTGCAAAACGAAAGACTCATCCTGAAAAAGATGGTGAAGGACAATTCGACCCACCAAGAAGCGGCGGCGCGTATTCGTCGCCGCAAACATCGTTACCGGCGGCGTCGTCCGGTTCCACACAATTCTAGTCCACCTGCACCACAGTCGCAGGAAGTATCAGCTCAGCCGGCACAGCAGCATGAGCCTAACAACGATAACAAGACGTCTGCGGCCGTGTCCCATGTTACCGCAGTAGCTCAGTCTGATGCGTTTGTGTTACCTTCTTCCTCTGATGCTGAATGGCCTACTCTGCCATCCAAGGAGATCGCCATGGGAAGACCAAGACCGGTTGCCACTCCAGCTGACACTGTTGGCAAGCCCGAAGGTCAGGATGTGAGCATAATGTTAAAAAAGCTTGTGTGTTCAATGCGCGTGCTGCTTTCAGGCATTAAGACGCCAACAGAAAAGATTGTTGTGCAGTTTTTGGATGCACTTGAGCCGCTCTTGGCGGCGTTGCAGTAACTCAATATGGCACAACCAAAACCCACCTCATCTGTGCCAATGCACGTGCGCCGTAGTGTAGTGGTGCAATGGAATGCCCGAGGCCTACGAGGTCGTCTGAGTGACTTCCGGCAACGCGTCCACAAGTACCGCTTCCCTGTGCTGGTTATATGTGAGCCCAACATGCCGTCGCCTTTCCGCCTTTCTGGATACGTGCTGCTGTGGTCTCGCACAGAAGACGAAACTAGCAAAGTGTTAGTTTGCATACGCCAAGACATTGCGCACGTCCGCCAAGTTCTACAGCCACACAACACAAACCATTACATCTGTTTGGCAGTCACGCTAAAAGGACGGGTCTTTTCGATAATCGGTGCCTACATTTCACCTAGAGATGCCATTGATACTTCGTACCTATATTCAACCATCCAGAGTTGTCCAGCTCCTCATATCATAGTGGGCGATTTTAATGCTCATCACCCACAGTGGGGCAGTGCTGTTATGAATAACCGAGGCAGGAACCTGTTTGGCTTTATGCACTCCCAGAACTTCATCAATATCAACGATGGTTCACCTACGTTTCTGCGTGGCACGTCGTACAGCAGCTGCTTGGATCTGGCGTTTGTTTCAGCAAGTCTCCAGTTTTACGTCACCTGGTGCAGTGACGTGGAAACACATGGGAGTGACCACATTCCAACGTATGTTTGCGTCAAGTGGTACGCACCTACTACTCCGTCTCGCGTGCGATATACAGACTGACCTGCCTTTAGGTCGTCCGTGGAGATTTCCTGTGTGGACCTCTCAACACCATCTAAAATAGAAGGCCTGATTACGTCCTCTCTCAGTGAGACCACGCGGTATATATGTGCGCCTACGCCAGGGTCTACTATTGACGTGGAATTCGAAAGACTACGCGCAGTCATTCGGCGCGCCGAAATGAAATACAGAAGAACCAAATCCACGTATGATCTTGCCCTTTGTCGCCGAGCTCAACGACAAATAAAGCGCCACCTAGCGAGACTAGGGAGACAACGTTGGAGGCAGTTCTGTTCATCGCTGGACCCTCGCAAACCACTGTCGCGTATTTGGCATGTAGCCAGGAGCTTGCGTTCACCCCCGCAGGAACGCTATCCTTTCCATGCCCTGTCTATTTACCAACGCCGTAATAATGTAGAGGTAGCAGAAGAATTCTGCAAAATGGTTGTGGGCACAACTATGGTACCCTCAACCAGTTTGGAGGCTTTTGTACCACCTTCACCAGATGACCACTACAACATGCTATTCACGATGCCTGAACTAGAAGCTGCTCTTTCCTCGTGTAGGCGTCCATCTGCACCTGGTCCTGACGGGATTTAGTACGCGTCCCTCTCTCACCTTGGCATGGAAGGCCGAACTGTGCTGCTCAGTTACTACAATGATACATGGGCTTCCGGAATCGTTCCAGAACACTGGAAGATCAGCCGCCTGGTTGCACTTTTGAAGCCTGGCAAACCTCCTTATGAGCTTACCTCATACCGGCCAGTTGCACTAGGAAGCTGCGTCGGCAAAGTTATGGAGCGAATGGTGCTGGCGTGGCTCGAATGGTTTTTAGAGCAGAATGCTCTCTATCCGGATATGATGACCGGGTTCCGGAGGGGAAGTTCTTCGATTGACAGCGTAATCGACCTCATATCGACAGTGGAACATGAAAAACGTAGTCGCCGACTCGTCGCTGCTGTCTTCTGGACATCAAGGGGGCCTACGATAATGTACTTCATGACGCCATCCTTGATGCCCTTGACGACATTGGCGTTGGCGGCCGGATGTATTCGTGGATTGGGAGCTACCTCAACGGCCGGTCTGTTTACATGTCTACGCCTGATGGGGAGACTACCGGTCATCAGGTTTGCCGTGGAGTTCCTCAGGGAGGAGTTCTTAGCCCAACCCTATTTAACGTGGCATTGATTGGACTGGTGAATGAACTTCCCACTAACATTCACATCAGTGCCTATGCTTATGATATCTGCATCTGGGCGTCGGGTTCGACACGTCCGCAAATGCGTGCGAGATTACAACGTGCCCTGTCATCTACTTCAAGGTACCTACGGCGTCAGGGTTTGCACTTGGCAGCTGAAAAATGTGCTGTAGTCGCACTCACGCGCAAGTCTGTCTGCCACTACCCGGTAACTCTTCAAGGGGCTGCAATACCATACGTCTCCCACCACAGATTTTTGGGCATTATCATTGACCGCGATCTGTCATGGTCGAGGCATATAAACATGCTAAAGAAAAGACTCACTCTTTTTTGCCATGTGCTTCGCTTTGTGGCAGGCATTAAATGGGGCCCAACGGAGCGCTCCTTGCTTCGACTTTACTATAACCTCTTTATTGGCTACATTCGTTACAGCCTTCCTGTACTGTCTAACATGAGTATTTCCTGCTTGCGGACATTAGAGAGTGTCCAAGCACAGGCGCTCAAGATATGCCTCGGATTGCCACGTTGTGCCTCGAACAAAGGCACGATTGAGGAATCTCGTGCGTGCCCAATATCGGTCTACCTGTCACACGAACCACTTCGTGTATATTTACGTGCGCTTACACGGCACCGCTGTCACCCGCTGACGAAGATTTTTGATGAGCGACCGGACAGCAGTTTTGCACGCGCATTGCGCTTCCATCGCTCCGAATTGCCATCATACTATGCCCTGCCGCATCATTCCTTGCAGCCCCCATGGGTAATGGCTCAGTCTTCAGTCTGCCTGCATATCCCTGGCATAATCAAGAAGTCTGCGATGCCGGTTAGCGGACTGAAGCAACTCGCACTTGCCTACATCTGGTCAGAATACCACAAATGTGTGCACGTCTACACGGATGGATCTGCGTCTCCAAATGCATCAAAAGCAGCTTTCGAAATCCCTGCACAACAGACGACCCGCAGATTCATTTTGGGACACAAGTCTACTTCAACCGCTGCAAAGCTTGTGGGCCTTCGGGAATCGATTCGCCACATCTGCGGAGAACCGCCTGAGGAGTGGTGCATTTTCACCGACTGTAAACCTGCGCTACACATTTTAGGGTGCTTCCAACGCCACACAGCCTACCAAGCTCTGGCTCTAGATATCATTAGTCTCGTATCATTTGCTCAGGGAAACGGCCACCGTATAGTGTTTCAGTGGATCCCCGGACACTGCGGACTCGATGGAAATGAGACCGCCGACGCTGAAGCAAGGAGCGCCTTCAGCAGTGGCCTGCGTACAGCTGTACCGTTCTCTATAGTGGACACAACTTGTCTCCTTTCGGAATTGATGAGGAGGGCGACGGCTAGGTACTGGGCCCTGCCAGACACCCGCCACATTCGCCTTAAACGGCTAGATCCGACGATGACCTTTTCAGTTCCTCGCGGAATACCTCGCCCTATTGCATGCGTTATCCGTAGACTACGTTTAAATGTGGCATTCACGCGCAAATACTTGCACTTAATAGGACAAGCGGACTCCCCGGAATGTACCACATGTGGCGTGCTAGAGACTATAGAACATGTTTTAGTGGCGTGTCCAGCGTATGCACGTGAAAGACTCATACTCGCATCTGCTCTGAAGCCTATGGACACATCGCTCCTCTCTGAGGATTTGATCCTCGGCGCTTGGCCAGATAGTTTTAGGACTGTAAAGGCAACGCGAGCGCTCTCACGCTTTTTGAGCGACACGGACCTTGTCTCGCGTTTGTGATGTCAGAAAGTGTGCCTCGTTTTTTTTTTTTAAGTAGTTTTCATCTGCCTCCTCTCATCATCATCGTCCCCCATCGTGACCTTCTTTTATCTCCTCTTCCCGTCCCCGCAGAGCAGAGTAGCAGGCCAGATATTTATTTTTCAGGCCAACCTCTCTGCCTTTCTTATAAATAAACCCTCTCTCTCTCTCTCTCTCGCCAACTGAAAGTCCTGGGTTCAGTTCCACGCACTTTTGAGCAATTTTTTTTTCTGATACCACGATGGGTCATCTGGGATTTTTGATACCACTGCTACAGTAGAACAACGACGCCGGTTTTCGTTGTCAATGAGCTATAGTAAACTTTCGCATTAACAAACTGCTCAGTTCTGCACATCTTCTACTTTGATGTATCTTTACCAGATTGCTCTCGCATTCACCGATACAGAATTCCAGTCCAGCTTCACACTTTGGGGCCTTACACGGCATGTCAACATTCGCAAGGCACATCATCATCATTAGCCTGGCTACGCCCACTGCAGGGCAAACGCCTCTCCCATGTCTCTCCAGTTAAACCCACCGTATCCCCGCAAATTTCCTAATCTCATCCCCCCACCTAACTTTCTGCAGCCCCCTGCTACGCTTGCCTTCTCTTGGAATCCACTCCGTTACCCTTAAGGACCAGCGGTTATCTTGCCTTCGCATTACATGCCCTGCCCAAGCCCATTTCTTTCTCCTGATTTCGACACAGCATGTATTTCTTTAACACGCGTTTATTCACTCACCCACTCTGCCCGCACACGGATGCGATGCTTCCTCCACCTTTGTGTTGCATGTTGTGCACTGGAAATTGCGGCTTTTAACGTCCCTTAGCGATACAAGGATATTAGGGACGCCGCAGTGCAGAGTTCCGCATTATTTTAGACACCTGGAGTTCTCTGGAGTTCTTTTATTATTCGCTGATATCACACAGCATACGGGCGTTTTGTAGCGATAGTTGCACTACGACACCTCTTCGACCCTTAAGCGTGGCACCACTTGATCTCCGTGGAGGTGCCGTTGGTCACGTTGGTTCATCACGTGATGCGTAGCAGCTGCTGCTGCCGGCGGCGCGTTGCGCAACAGCTGCCACAAACAGCTGTGCGCATGCGCCGTGTCAAGTGCGACAAAGATGTAGGAAAGCCCAGCGAAACGGAGCGGCGAAAGACTGACTTTGCAATTCGACTGAGCGAGTTCCACTCGGCCAGATGCAGCTATCGCGTCACTCCAGGTTCAACCAGAGCTAAACCACAGCCATTTTTTTTTTCTATTTCGTCTCCATCGAAACGCGGCCGCCGCGGCCGGGATAATAATAATAATAATTGGTTTTTTTGGGGGGGGGAAAGGAAATGGCGCAGTATCTGTCTCATATATCGTTGGACAGCTGAACCGCGCCGTAAGGGAAGTGATGAAGGAGGGAGTGAAAGAAGAAAGAGAAATAGGTGCCGTAGTGGAGGGCTTCGGCATAATTTCGACCACCTGGGGATCTTTAACGTGCACTGACATCGCGCACACGGGCGCCTTAGCGTTTTGCCTCCATAAAAACGCAGCCGCCGCGGTCGGGTTCGAACCCAGGAACTCCGGATCAGTAGTCGAGCGCCCTAACTACTGAGCCACCGCGGCGGATCGAATCCACCTTTGGTTGCGCACAGCCAACTATATTTCAGCCAAACTCTCGGAGTTCGCCATTCCGAGAGCGAAATGAACCAGTCAAGTGTAAAATCTAGAACATACACTACAGCTGAAGCTGAAAAAATACCAAAGGGCAATGAAAAAAAAAGTTGTTTTATTATCTTATATAAGTATGGGGTTGAAGTTCTCGGATTAGACCTGAGATAAAAAAAAGAAAACGATAGATAAATTAATGCCAAATTCGTTTTTGAAATTTGAGTTCAACTGAAAAAAAAAGTCAGTATCCCTTGATATATACACCACAGCTTGATGGCTGTAGAGCAAGAGTTAGAAGCGATCACACGACAAAATTTAATAAGTGAAGAAGCCAGGAGCACGGTGAGACAAGATTGTTGGATTAAGTAATGCAGTTAGTTGCATGTTTTGAGCAATTCCTCCGTTTCTTTAGACACACCGAGAGCAGACCGAGGGGCTATGGCGCATTATGTTTCGTCTACTAGCGCAGCGCCTTCTGTTCAGTTTGTCACCTTATCAGACCCGCTATTTAGTCACAAGTACGTTTTAAGGGCATCTAAAGACACTACGTCCATAACCGCAACAAGCAACCCTCACTGCGAAACTGTGCACATGATGTATCATGTTCTGACTAACGCGACCTTTCAGTGGGACTTGTATCGGCATGCCATCAACATGCTGTCTGCGTGATACCAGAACTTTAGCTCCTGGATTTCTTTTTCTTTTTTTCAGTGGACAGGCCAACTAACATCTGTACTGTTACTTTTTCTCACAGCGTTAGCGTTCCATTCTGCAACCGGTGTTCTATACACGACCATAAGTGCCTTATAATTACCGATACATCAAGCGCTTTAGCTTGCAAACAAGCCAGTATAAAAGTACAACAATTATAAAAGTACACTTGGTTTTTACAGCACAGCGGTGTCACATATTATATTACTGTATTCTTGCCTGGCAGATATTATTTCCTATAATAAAGCGAAAACTGAGCTGCTCTGAAAAGTCCGATTTTCTGAAAATCAAAACCGAAAAGTTCAACTTCTATCTACAAGTAGCGCTGGTTTATTCAAAACCGCCCGAACTCAGAACGTTGAACGTGAAAGCGGATGACAGGGCTAACGATGAGGATTTCCTGAAAAATTTAAAATCTACAGAGCATTCGTGACATTTTCTGGCATCGTTGAACTTTTGGATTAGCAGTTTTTCCACAGCGCGTTTTTTTTTTTTTGATAAAAGGACCGGAACTGTGCCGAATAGTTAACAGTGTTGAAAACTATTTCGCGCTGTTTCGCTACGTTCGACCTTAGACTAAATATTTATCAAAAGTTATTTTCTTTAAAACTGCCATAAACGTGGTCGTTGGGCCTTGGCCGACCGCACATTTCATTTCATCAACTCAACACAGCTCGGTCGTTTCTGCCAGAAGTTCTAACTTCGAAGCAATATATATACTGCTGAGAGCACAAAAAGTGACTGCGTTATTTTTGGCTACTACAGGGTTGGTATTTCTAAGCTTAATATCCCCGTTTTTGCTAGCGTTATGATTTACGAACCCACGGTTGGTATTTCTAGGCTTAAAATACGCGTTTCTGAAAGCACGACGCAAAGGAAAAGTTGCAAAGACCACGCGCTAACTACACGGCAATCACAAAATAAGTCCGAAAATCGGGAACTTAATTGTAAAATAGTAAAGATTGGCAGGCATATGCACGCGTACGGCAGCAATCATCGACAGCTCTTCCGATAGGAAAGTAGACCTGTGCACCTTGCATACACCTTGCAGACATCTTGACGAACTGTAGATGCAAAAGCTTTTTCTAGATGTTAGGTGTCTGCAGAATGTTTCCTGTTCAATGGGGACAACTGCCTCTCGCAGAGTAAGTGTGGTATTATTTCTTTTCTCGGGGGCTTCCTAGCACTGAAGAGTACTTTGCGAAAAGGGCTCACTTTTACGAAAGCAGCGCTTTAAGGGGCTATAGTCGGATGCAACTTAAGTCTGCAGTGAAGCTCCGCCCACATTCAGGGCCGCTGCACAGAATTCCTCCACGACAAAAAAGTAATCCGTTGTTAAATCTTTTCTTGTTACCTAAACAAGAAGCAAATCACAAGAAAAAATTATTAGTTCTAAAATTTTGATAGCTAGCTCGGTTTAATAAAGTCAAACATTAAAAAGCTGATTTCGTTTACTGTTGTGATTGGCTAGCGGAGTAATGCAAGACGCCGCGGACCGTGGCACAGTGTTGACAACTGCTTTTTTTTTAAGTTGTATCCTACTATATGACATGGTCGTTCTTCATTATGCAGTTTTCTGCTTCTGTAACTAATGCAAGAGCTTATGATTCAATTTCGAAATTTGGCTGCCCTGGACGCGCTGTATTTTCCAAAAAATACGATCGAAATTGAGACCGGGAGACTCCTCCCACCGGCACCGACCGCCATATTGAAATCTCTCGTGACGTCACTAGCACATGCACGGAGCAACGTCGTCTGCTCTCGTTGCTGCAATATGCGCAGCGAGGTCTCATTCCCCCCTGTACTTTCGCGGGCGGTCGAAGTAGCAGTCGTCCCCCATATATGGATGACTGGTACCGCAAAAGCGATAATAACAGTAACGCAGTTTTTCTTCGGTATAGGCATAGCGAAGATGTGCTTTCATTCGGTGCCTGCGCATAGGACCGATCGGCGAGGCAAGCGACACGGACAGAAAACGCCGCACAACGGTGTCGCTCGCTGACGTCGCCTGGGCTTGTGCGGCCGAGCGAAAGCTTCACGCCCGGTGAGGCGACGGACAGAAAAACTGCGCTTGTACGTGTACCTTATCCATATCGAAAAAAAGGGAAACGAGCGGCTAGATATCATATCTTCGCACTTTCTCACTAGTCAGTGAGGAACCTTTGCCATATTCTTGAATTTCGGTTGACGGTGGACCGCCGGCCCCTTTCGTGACGAGGCCTAGCGAGCACGCAGGATTCGTGTGTGCGACTTCGGCGATTGCGGAGAACGAATTCGAAAGTTTTAGCGCCTGCAAATAGCTGTCGAGCGTAGTTTTTGGCTACAGTGCCCTAAAAGCGACGACTGCCTACATCGCAGGACGCGAGTACAATAAGGGGAAGTGCCGATATATGTGACCCGGTCCGCATAGCATGTGCAGAAGGCAGCCGGCAGCAGCCGTAGGCGTCGACTGTGAACAACAAATTTGGTTGTTTTTATTAATTCAAGTAATCTCCGAACGTATTTTTTGCTACACCGATCTAAAATTAAATTTTGGTGACATAAGAGAAAGCAGATACAATTAGCGGAAAGCGCCGGTATCCTACGCGAAACGTTTCCCAAGCAGGCGATATAGCATCATCGGCGCTTATCGCAGTGTTATCATGGTGTGTAAATTAATGAGTAAAAGTGCAATTTGTGAGCAAGAGTACGTAATATTTAAGATGGGGATAACCCACCTGGCGTTTTATGCCACGCAAACGAGTAGTACTGTTTGCGCACAGCCATGTAAACCTCAGCGCGGGGCTGCAGTTGTCGTAATCGTCGCACGCCTGGGGCACAATGCGCACGCACAGCAAAATGATGTACTATTATTTCGAAGCACTCATTTAGACGGCGGCGACTATTCATCGCTGCGGGCAGTCAAAGCATTCGAGTCACGTAGGGTTTTGCAAGCGGCTTGGTTCCTGCAAAAAGGTTCTATGAGTCGAAGGAAATGTATGTTCGACTTACAAACGCGTACATGCAGCGCGGAAGTCTTCGCACACGGCACTTTTCTCTGCTCCTTTCGTGCCTCAAGGTTACTCTAGAGCCAACTTTAGATAATTTGAGTTTAATTATCGAGCGATGAATAGCGGACAAGAACTTCGTAGCTAGCTACAAAACGCCGCGGCTTTCACGGCGCACATCGGCGAAGGCATGCACGGCACGTGCCGTTTTTCACATACGGGAGCACTTGACTGCTCAAAAGAGACTACACTCATAACATACAAACAGCATGTTTCTAAGCGTAAATAATAAAGCAGGGGTCCATCGATTTCAGTTCCCTCAACAATCGGAAAGTGGGCGCCACGATCAAGTCCGCTTTCCCAAGGATCACTCAGCTCGCGTACTAAGTTGAAGGCTTCCCAAAACAGAACACGGAAAATGCATTTTATTTCGCTAGGCTAAAAGAAAAAAACTTTTCGAGCGACCGCTGTCTACGGTGTGCATGCAAGCACCTGAACAGCTCGCAGCAGACGACGCGTGGCGTGTATGCGCTTGTGACGTCAGCGATCAGAGGTTGCCAGACCAGCAAGCAGTTCGCAAAAGAAACAAAAAAAAAATCGTTTTAAAAATATTTACCGCACAGAATCGACTGAAAATTGGGGAAATTGTAATTTAACCTGTTGGGAATTAAAGGCGATAAGCAGGGTATGCGTGAAAATAGGCTGTCATGGCAGTGGAACTCCGCCCACATTCAGGACCACCGCAGAGAATCTGTCCACGAAAAAAAAAAAGGCGTTGTTAAAACATTTTTTTTAACAGGAAGCTAATCACAAAAGCTCTAAAATTTTTTCTATAAGAGCTCTATAAGCTCTAAAATTTGACGCCTGGCTTGCTTAATGAAGTCAAACATTAAAAAGCTGATTTGGTTTACTGCTCTGATTGGCTAGCGGAGTAATACAAAATGTCGTGCTCCGTGGCCCAGTGCACGTGTGGCCCCGTGTTTTTTTTTAAAGTTGTATGCTACATACTCTAGCGGATCCTTCACTCCCAACCTACCAGGCCGCCGCGGTGGCTCAGTGGTTATGGTGCTCGGCTGCTGACCCGAAAGACTCGGGTTTGATACTGGCCGCGGCGGTTGAATTTCGTTGGAAGCGAAATTCTAGAGGCCTGTGTACTGTACGATGCCAGTGCACATTGAAAAAAACCTCAGGCGGTCGAAATTTCCGGAGCCATTCACTACGGCGTCCCTCATGGCGCGAGTCGTTTTGGGACGTTAAACCCCCATAAATTAAATTAGACAACCCACCAACCACATCCCCTCGACCCACCTCAGCGCACCCTCAGTAAAAGTACCAGGGTAATAATCGAAGGAGTTGCGCTAAGCCACGTACCACTGCCGCGATGCACCCTGGGAGTTTTGGTACTCCGGCCGGTGGACGTACAGGTGCCGCACGGCTCTTCGCCGTCCGTGATCAAGTTTTATAGGACAGGTGGCTTCACCTGAACGCCGCCATATGCTACGACAGATTTACCGAGCAGACTGTAGCGGGTTTCGCGTTGACTGGAAAAAAAGAATGGGCCACAAAAGGAGCGCGGAGAACTGTTGGACCGAGGGGCAGCTAGCGAGGCTCTGTTCATCGCGTTGTTTCTTGTCCCTGTAAATTGGTGTAAGCTTTCATAGCGTGAATTAAGGTCTTAAGCGTGGCATCACACGCAGAACAGCGTTTTAATTAGGAGCCGTCAAGTTCTGCTGAAGGTGAGCAAAGTTCGCCCTCAGTTTCACCTCCGCGCGTGAGCCGTGTTTGGAGCATTCTGCCCAGTGTATAAGGCTGTGGAGGAAGCTTCTTTAGTGCTTTATTCCGGCTTCCACGAGATGTGATCACTCGCAGCATATATTCACTGCCATTACTCATACGGCCACACTCGAGAAAATGCGTTTATTAGAAGACCAGCGGGATGTCAGCTGTGTGTTAATGTAAATCTATTCCTGATATCTTCTTGCACATCTGCTTTGACCGTGCGTAAATATAGTGGCATATTTAGAGCGTGCATTTATGTCGGAATATTGCCAGCATCTTACTCAATAGCTTGCACTGTAAAGAAAAAATGGCAAGGTTTTAACATCGTTAAACCGAGTAGACGTGCGAAAGTATGTGTTTAGCCTGATTGGCGGCTGCGTTTTTTATGGAGGCAAAACGCTAATGTGCCCGTGTGCTGTGCGATGTCAGTGCACGTTAAAGATCCCCAGGTGGTCGAAATTATTCCGGAGCCCTTCACTACGGCACGTCTTGCTTTCTTCTTTCGCCCCTTCATTTATCCCTTCCCTTACGGCGCGGTTCAGGTGTCCAACGATATATGAGACAGATACTGCCCCATTTCCTTTCCTCAAAAGCCAATTATTATTATTATTATTATTATTAGCCTGATTGGCTCATGGTTTTGTTTTGTTGAGTCGTCGGCATGTCTAGCGGCGATATTAGGCTCAGGTTAAGCTCTCATTAGGGTTAAGCTGATATGATCTGTTCGCGCCGCAGATGGAAGTTGATGAAGACGACAATATGCAATGCACAGCGCGAGTGTGTGTTGCAGTTTAACACGAGGCGTGATCACGTGCGGCGGTAGCATAGTTACAGTGAACTAGAATAGGGGTAGTGTGCTCACTGGCCGGGCTGGAGTGAAGCCGCCGATGTCGAAAAATGGCGGCGGCGCAGTGACGGCGCTGCTGTCGTGTTCACTGTAGGAAGGCCGGGAAAGTGGCCCAAGCGTATGCGGGGCTAAAATACCGTGTTATTGCCAAAAGATCGTGCCCGCGCGGAGTAAACTAGCTTGCATCATGTGCGTTGTTCGACATTAGCGGATGAAGGTTTAATAAAATCTTCATCCGCGCGAACACAGGAAGAGTCAAGCGCGTGGAGCGCAGGCGCACAGCGGCCGCCACTTTGCGATCCCAAGAACTCATCAGCTCAGATTGCGGACTCGACGCTAAGCATCGTCCTACCAGCGCGACGTAAAGCAAATGCTTTGAGCTACCAATTCAGCTACGGCGTGTCACTTTAGTCCCAATTTTAAAGTAGACAAATATCGCTTGGGATCAATGCTAATGGTGGCTGTGAAACTTCACACATCCTTGCAGTTCATTTCGCGACTCGCTCACTCTTTTTGAATTGCATGTACCTACCTACCCATCACTTTGAACTTGCATGCAGTAACTCTGCCATAGCATCAGCCCAAAGGTTTTCAGCAGATTTGAAGTGAAACAACACACGAAGCCCTTCGTCTTCAAACGGGGAAAAGAAATTTATTTACATCGTTTGAGATAAGGAGATAAGCTCCCAGGGAAAGCAACAGTGGCAGTGGTTCAGCTACGGCTCAACTTCAAGTGCTTGGCCCGTTCACGTCTGCTAGGCCTCTCAGTGTTGACTCCTTTCACAAAGTGAAGCCTGACTACAATTTAAAACTTTACAATTTCCTTGGAAAGATCTTCTGCGTGAAGATGGCAACCAACCTCTTTGCACAACTTTGCTCTGACCACATCGAGGACATCAAAAATGCTATCTGAATGGAGCTGGCTTTGGCTAAAGCATTCTGTGAAAAGGTTCTCGAGCTTCAGCACAAAATCGTAGAGCTGAGCAGAAGGGTAGATGAGTCCTCCCTTGTCGCAGCATTTGGTGTATCTTGCGAGCTGAAAGCTGTCATCAGTGGATGGCATAGTTAGAAGGCCAATGCAGCTTCCAAATTTTGTCCAGAACGCGGAAGGCACACTCATGCTTTCTATGTCTTCTCGCTGCATGCAGTAACACGTAAGAACAAGCAAAGGCGTCGGATGGCACAGCGTCAGAGAGACTCTGTTCTGCCAGTTCCGTCACCGAAGTACCGTCAGTGGTAGCAACGCTCGCACCGTCCGCACCACCGGTATCTTGGCGAGAGCTTTCACAAGCTGCTTTGGATGTGGGCATTTCTTCGTCTCCACCTGACTGTTTTCTCTTGCTGGACTGTCTCGGCTGCGGCATTCTCTTTGACAGGTATTTCGGCAAGTTGGGCAAGAGGGTCCGAATGGCATCAGGTGTTAAAGCTGGCTTGCCACGAGGAATACGAACCTATCCCCCTTGCAAGACGTGGACGTAATCGCGGATGACGAAGCGCGTCTCGAAATGTGACTCACACACAGCACAACTGTCGTCAAGCTTTTTGTCCGAGCGACGCAGGTTTCTTTCCCACTGCTCCCTCAAAGCAGCCTCCTTCGGCACGCTGAAGAGGGCTACCTTTGGGCCATCTTTCTTGTAAGCATAGCCGGTATTGCAACCCGGCGCGAAGCAATGGTTCTGCCGGCGACCCGGCATTTCTTTTCCCTTACGGAAATCTTGCAGTCTATCCAGGATGGTACAGCCTCGCCTTGAAGGTTCGTGGGACAAGAAATAATGCCCTAAGCACGCCACAGAATCCTCCACAGCAAGCACAACACATACACAACGCCACGACGACCAAAAAAACTCCCAAGCGCGTCACCGTGCGGCGATGGCTAGTGTTTGGAACGGTAGCGGCACCTAGCGGACAAGCGGGAAACTAAAAATTGTCGACATCGGCGGCTTCACTCCGGCCTATGGAGACGCGGCGCAGCGAGCACACTACCCAATATTCTAGTGCACTGTAGCATAGTGCTTTCATGCAGTAGCCAGCGAAGCTGATCTGTTCGCGCCGCCGCGGTTTCGAATCCCAATCGTGGAAATATTTATTTAAGGTCAAGGTTCCAGCGATGGCCCTCCTTTTTCAGCTTTGGTCATGAAGCACAGCTTCGAATCTAAAAACGCAAGCTTGTGATTGCACCGATGCGGTGCCATCGAACATGGTCAGTAAAGCATCGGTACCGGGTTGCGCGATGCTGCAAGAGCCGCTAAAATGAAACTTTTCCAAAATGAATAAAGAACAGCTTAACGGGAAGGTGCGAAATCAACTGAAAAGGCAGACAGCTAATTGCCATTCAACACAAACGTAGCCCACTCAAAATCTCCATTCTTTTTTTTTTCGTTTCTAATTTAGCGCAGGGCACACAAACTTCACTAGGATATCTTTAAAACAGCATAACTCGCTTGTACAGCCCACATCTCTAGCTGTTAAGCCGCAAAACAGCGAAGCTCTCCTCAGTATTTTTTAAATATTTTCGCTCATCTAAGCTCGCGCATTAATTAAGCTTACAGATGCACAGGAATTTTTACGTAGCCAGCTAAGTGGGACATGAAATTTCGGCACCTCAATGGAGCTGAAGTGCAAGCGGTAATCGGCTGCAGATCACTGTTACAAAAAAAAATAAAACGTTAGGGATTGTGCAACACACAGTAAAAAAAAAGCACAAACGTTGCTCATGTTCATTTCAAGCTGCGAAGAAGTGCGACTGAAATCATGCATAACTGTACCCCTTGTCCTCCTCTAATGTGGGACTCATTAAGTTCGTCATGATAGACAATTCAGTAAATAATGACCTGAAAAATCTGCTTACTGAATAGATTTATGTTGGTTCTATGAGAAAAAGCAGAAAAGCAAGCGCCATTTCTTGTTTAATATATATATATATATATACACAAGCAAGGGTGACGATCGGATGGATCCAGTAGAACTAAATGGAATGGAGTTGACACACGGTGGAAAAACAACTGTCTTCACTCTAACGCCTCGACCAGGGTCTGGCCTTTGTAAGAGTGAGATCACTCTGACGAAGGCCAACTGCAATATTTTTCCACCGTGTGTCAACTCAATTCCATATATATATATAATGCAGCACGAATGAAGAAATAAAAAGTTTCATGACATGCACAAAAATTACCAGGGAACTAAAGTGGCCAGCAATGCAAACATTGTTGGAAAATGTGAAAATGCTAGTATCTGCATTCATGCATAGGAATGTTTTTCTGCCAAATCATGGGAAAATAAGGAGCAAGAATGTTTTCATCGCCACCTTCAACATTCCAAGCCCAATGGTATGAGCAGTGTCACCGCTGCGGTTGCCATTTCCCCGCGTCGCACTAGCTGCTGCCCCTCTCAAAGCTACATGTAATGTGCATGCCCCGCCCTCCGCAGCCTCGTGGTGAACGTGGCAAATGCCAAAGGACTGCGAAGAATGCTGCGAAGAGCGAAGGAAAATGGGACGTCTCACAGCACCGTGTCTCACAGGCAGAGTCACAAAGGGCTACAGCTAAGATGGCGGCTTAACTGCTTCCCCTAAGCAAGCGTGTGTGTTGTGGGCTTTGCGAAATTGGTGAAGATGTCTGATCATCCGATGATTTAGTTCGTTTTTTTTATGAAGTAATACCGTTAAGGCTCCCACTCTGCAGAAAAACCGGCGTCGTCACAGGCCTTGTGAGCAAAAATGCAGGTGGCCTACCTGTCACTGTCACGTGACCTGGCTAGTTAGAAATTTTTCATTTTTGTTTGTAACCGTCTGGTCTTCATCTGTCTCGTGACAAAAATTGTAGCGAAATAAGCGTACATAATCTAGAAAGTAGTTTTTTGGTGTTTGGTCGCCGAAAATTGAGCGTATTGTGCTTCCGACTGTCCCGGCGCATCGCGAATTTAGCAGATTTTCAGCGGGACCACCACTATTATAGTATCACCACGAAGAGAAGATATCATGAGATCAGAGATTCCTTTGGTTGCAATGCCGCATTTCTCTGACCAAAAGCAAAAGTATATGAGGCGATAAAGGAGGCAAATGAGGGAACAAACTTGAAAGGTTTATTTTCACAGCTTTTATTTTTTCTGTGATTGCTACCACTCATCCCTTCGGCATTTTATGACGAATGAGAGTAGAGTGACTTTTTTTGCACATGTATTCCAAAATGTGAAGGAGTGAAATAAAGCCCTCGATTTTTGTGTGCACATGTGCAATATTTTTTGGAAGTTATTTCTGTAACAATCATTTTCATGGAAGTATACCTATTATTTGCACGAGCACTGGTCAGCTAAAAAAAAAAACTACTTTAGTGCACAGAACATGGCCTTGTGAACATGCCGAAAAACCTAGTTTAAAATAAAATGTAGTTCTGAAATGAGCTTGAAGCGCTACATATCTGAACCAAATTTGGTTACATTTCCTCCCTAAATATCTAAAACAGTTTCAACTGCTACGTCCCCACTCAACGTTTGGCTTAACTGAGAATGTCACACCCGCACACCCTGACATTCCGGATATCCTCACCAAAATGGCGACGTGTGATTACCTTCAATGAGTGAATTTCACGCATACAGGCAACAGCAGTGGATCGATAGCGGCACTACCAGTTTTATTGTGTTACCGTGACACAGGCTGCTGGCAACATGTGCTTCATGACCGCTGGCTGCTTGCGAAGGCAAAATAATACGGCTTTTAGAAGGTCGACTGTTTCATATAATGATCAGGCAACAGCAATGCAGTTCACAAATGCCTCTGGGATGTTACCATAGTGTGAGCACGAATACGAGAATGGAGAGAGCCGCGAATGAACAAGACAGCCGCAACGCTTTGTCAGCAGAACAGCACAGCAGTAACATCATGAACTCAAAGTGGGAAACAGAGTTGAGCTGTAACATGAATGTGCTGGAGCAGTTGCAAAGAAACTGAAAAGCAGCCAATATGTGGAGTCTGTTAACTATAAAAAGTCCTGAGCATATTTTTCCTACAATATTGCTCTTGGGTGATGTAACGAAAACCTTTCAAAGGCATACAAAGCAAGATGTGGTTAGTGTTCAGAGCTCGATAGCATGAATCATCATTGTAGAACACAATGGACCAGCAAACTGCTTATTTACAAGGTACTGCAATCATCCTGAGATTTTGCTTTAGGGCTTGTGTCAGTTCCCTTTACTCGGCTTTTTACTTGGACCATAGTGTTACTGTCAGTATAGTCAATAGAAGTCGACAGGCCTACAAGCAAAAGCTGCATGAATGTGGTGAGTACAACACATGGCCTGACTGGACAGCAAGGCACAAGTGAGATCACAGCCAAGGTTAAATCTCTTTACGGCATGCGAGTGAAAAACAACACACCACAGATAAAAGGCAACGAGCAAAGGTACTGTCATATCAGATGCATACGCACCTTTGTCTGACCACGTAGTTGCACTCACACAGCTACACTGATGCAGTTGTACTCATGCACTTGCACACACGCAGTTGCACTCATGCACACACGTGTAACTACAAACTCCGCAAGCAAAGCACATTTTTCATAAATGCAACAACCAGTGAAAACATTCCTTGCAGTTAAGTTACAATACAGTCAACTCCCTTTCAAACAAACACTGATAAGCCAAATCTCCTATATATAGCTGAGCAGCTCAGGAACCTTCGGCATGTTTCCCACAGACAGAGTAAAAAAAAAAATGAACCATCCTACTAGTTCTCATTGATTAATAAGACCTCTAGCATATCATAACAATATGCGGGAGATAGGTTTATGTGACTGTAGTGTATTGTGAAAGGGAAGAATGCAGTAAAAACAGCAACAAACTAAAGATGGCTGAGAGCATACCTGAACATCTGCACATATGCAGGCAAGAACAAAACTGCATGCCACATCGTGAGCCAAATTCTAGCCTAGTAAGAGCAAGATGAATCACGGTTGGCCTTGCATGCAAAATGCATGTAACGCATTCTGTTCTTTAAAACCAGGCAACAGGTCTATCAAAGGCATCAGAGAGTCGTAGGCATCTTAAGCAAACATTAGGTGGATGTTCTCTTATCTGAAATATTAGCTGCTGCCGAGGAAACATCTAAGCCCCACAGTAACTGAATGGTTGCGTTGGGGTGAGTGCTAGATTTCTGAAAATATTCTCCAGCACTTAATAAGCACCTCATTGCAAACTACTCATTTATGCTCTTGTTTCATTACTACTTTTAATATTTATTCATATGTATATGCTATTGTTAAGCCCGACATTAGGCACTTCTGTTACTACAAGCATCTGAGGCTGGACAGATCTACAAATTTCAGTATTTTTCACCTTAAAGGGAGCCACTGCAGCTTGCATTCAAATGTTTAAAAAAAAACGTTTTACAAATTATAGCTTTCAGACACCGGTAACTTTTAATATGCTAAGAAAACAATGCAAAAAAATGCCACACACAAGCACCTGAGAATAAAAATAATAGAGATAATGGCCCACATTTACACTTGGCATTCTACAAACTGCTGTGTATCTTGCTCCTTAGTGCACTATAGCATACTATAGCACCTTGAACTGCTTCATGTAAAATTGCTGCTACAAGTATTTAATTTTCCTTTGTACAAGAAACATTCCTGCAAAGCCAATGGATAAAATTTTAATGAAAAGAGTACAACTTCCCCGACAGTGAGAGCTAGTCACTGTGCAAGAATAATAGGATTCCTTCATGGTCCAATCTGTGACCCACACTGACACTTGTGCTATGGCTCTATGCTGTGAAATAAGCATAAAAAGAAAAGCACCATGTAGAATGCTTGGAATGTGAAGGGAAGTACTTGAGACAAAAGAGCTAAGGCTCCTTAAAGTACATAACGAAACAAAACCAGTGCAAGCACACTTCTTCACCAAGTGAGCAGGAGCAACTTCTCCTGCATTCGCAGAAGTTGCCAGGCCTCGCTGTCTAGCTTTCATCACGTCCCTGCCTCTTAGACCATTGCTAGCCTGCGCTTTCAGGCACCAAGAACATTGCTGGAGGCTTAAAGTAAGGCAGAGTTACTGCTTCAATTGTTTGCACACTGGTCTCCATACCTTTTACACTGAGTACATTTTCTTGAGTCCACAGCCTAAGAGAGCACGTTTGAGGGAGCCATTCGCCAAGTGAACATCAGATCAAGGCCATCAAAAATGTTTGTACTTAACCTACTAGTCATTTACGCGCAATCTACACTGCCATTGAAATGCTGGAAGGTGAATGAAGATGGCATTGTCCACGCAAACTAATGCTACCCATCGCAATCTATGCTAGAGCAAAGACAAAAAAATGTTAAAGAATAGGAGACATTATTCAATTAAACGGTGCTTCATGCTCTATGAAGAAAGCCCTTGCACTTCAGCCAAAGTTTTGTGGTCATATATGGCAAGCACGGACAACATTCTTGAGATTGGTCTCACATGTGGCATCTCCCAAGCTCGCAGGTACCTTGCAATTTCTTAAATAACACTGCCTGTGAAGAGCTACCAGCAACAGCAAGAGACTGTGTGCATGCCGCAGCACCTTGTGAAAAAAAAAGCGCATAATTTACTTCACCATTTCCAGTACACAGAGCTTCCTAATAGCTCAACGAATCAATTAAATACAACGCAAGAGATGTACACTTCGACGTGACGCCACCCATTGCCTCTGGTACAAGGCTAAGTGGACAGTTAAGATCCTTTAAAACCCTCAAAGATATTTAACAAAGCCAGTTTCCCACCCAAGTGCATCCCAAAACATCTGCTAACAACCATGAACAAAATATGTGATGGCCGATATGCAGAACAAGTGTATAATCACAGTGTTAGCATAAATGAGGTTTCGAAACTTGGGATCAACTCCTCCTTCCCTGTACCAATGGATCTGAAAACAAACAAAAAAAATTCAATAAATGCATGCATCTCAAAGGCACACACTTTTGAACTATACAACCAACAGTACGCCAGCTAGTCCTTCTACACTTATGAACATATCTCAGACATTGCCTAAAATAGCCACATGATAACTGCATGCAGCACCAAGGAGTTTCATGGCATTACAAATCTCCACAGTGCTGAGCACAAAGCCTACAAGTGCGCCCTTTACACCACCAACCACATTAGCTACATAGGCCCTTAGCTTGCTTGCAACTTGAAATGAAAGCCCTTTAGCACCGACAGATGCAAGTGAGTAGAGAACAGGAATTATCAACAGCTGGAAAAAGCCTGTTTAGACTGAGCAGTGCGAGCACACTGAAATAATTTTCACAGTTACTGTTCATTGAATGGTCACACGAGACATGGCTTGATCCGGTGTGCTCCTTAAAGATCCACAGACTCATTATCCCCAGATTCATCAGTGTGAACAGCTGTGCCCGTCCATTCTAAAAGTAAGAGACCAGCAACATGGCAATCTCGCCATGCGGCTGCTGACAGCCAATAGATAACCACCTTGCTGGCATGCTGTTCCTGGCAGGTAAAAACATATCTTGCATTAGCATACGAAGTTTTGTATTCGGTACTCACGGCAGCAAAGAAGAGAGATGCAAAACTATGACTTGTGGATTTTTACGTGCTGAAGTACTATGGGCTATCAGTCACACCACAGTAGAGGACTCCGGATTATTTTCAACCACCTGGGGTTCTTTGCCGCTCACCAAAATTTCAACACAAAAATTTTTTTGTATTTTACATCCCAGAGAAGACACGGGACTGAAGAATTGACATCTTGATGTAAACTCCACTCAAAGAACCAAAATGTCTAAAAAAAAACACTGAAAGTGTACAAATATCAAATTCTCATTTACCTCAAGAATCCTCTCAAGAGGCCCAACACATGCCATTCACCACTACATTCAATGTAAGCCACGGTGGTCTGCGCAGCTCTCTGGTACAAAGTTCAAACAGTTTAGTTTAGTTTAGTTTATGGGGGTTTAATGTCCCAAAGCAACTTAGGCTATGAAGGACGCCATAGTGAAGGGCTCCGGATTTTCGACCACCTGGGGTTCTTTAATGTGCGCTGACATCACACAGTACACGGGTCTCTAAAATTTTGCTCCCATCGGAATTCTACCCCTACGGCCGGGATTGCGCCTGCGTCTTTCAGGTCAGCAGCCAAGTGCCATAATCACTGCGCCATCTAGCGGCACAAAGTTCAAACAATTGTTAACAAGCCCTGGGTAAATGGCTGAATAATTCCACAGTTGCTACTAAAGATACCTGGCCAATGGTGAGATAAACATTGCAGCTGATGCATTTATTCTTTTTTATGAGTTTTGTTTGACACTTTCAACATACCAGAGTTTTGATAGGCTTTTATGATAATATAGAATATGCTCACGCTCCTAAGGCCCTTCAATGCCAGCAGTCTCTCCTGCTATAAGGGTTAAGAGCAAATACAACAAGAACTCCATTTAAGTGCACAATTTCTTTGTCTGGCTCAAAGAGGAATGAAATGTAAATAAGCAAGAACAGAGTTCTAAACAAAGCACACGAGGAACTGCATCCTGGCAGGAACCCTTCTACACGTATTCCCCATACGATGACAAATATTTCTTCAACTGCCATTACGGTAAAAGCTGTAAAGCTTTACTTTGTTGCTGCATGGTTGCACTTAGCTGGCTGCTAATGAGTAATTACTCGTTTTAAATCTATTCCACTTTAGGGGATTCCCCTAAACACATTGGACTAACACTTGAGTTGTCGACTGATTTGACTTCGTTCTGACATCTGCTAGCCACACTGGTTTGCCTAGTTTGTGGAGCAACTGCCCCAAACAGCTGTTTGCCTCGGGTTCAAACCTCAGACAAGAACTAATTTTTATTCAGATATGCGGTGCCTGCAAAAGCTGCTAAGCCTTCCTTTGTAGCATTGGCTGCACAGGGGTGGATGCTGATGAGTAACTGCTCCTTTATTTCATTGTTTATTCCATCCTCCCTCTCTCTCGTGGCAGTGGCAGAGGTGTTGAAGACAGGCCCAAACATATACCACAATGGCTCAAGTCCCTGTGTCCAGTACCATAGCATGCAATCCTTGCCTGACCCTTCAGGCCACGAGGAACAGCGTTTGTCTCTAAAGCAACCATTTCATGATAATTATTAAGCTGACAACCGTGCTATACAACCCCGTTTTCTAGGAACACCTTGGGTACAGGTTCATAAGCAGAAACAGACATGCTCAGTGCACCTTCAAACATATACAGCACAAAAATGAACACATTAACTAAACACAATTTAAAACTTGCCAGAAAGCTAATGGTGCCTTCGAATGGTCGCTTTCCAGCGCTCTTTCGGTGCTTACACGCTGAAAGCGCAAGACTCCATGGTCACCCATTACAGTGGCAAAGGTAAGTGGATGTGTGACAATATTTTGGTGATCCCGTACTCAAGTTCAGCACTAGCTTCGATCCAACGAAAACCATCAGTATGTGCTGGAGACTTGGAGCGTATGTTCAAGGAGCATAGCAGCAGCGATCAACACAGTTACATCGATGACTGCACTAGTGCCATTGGCAAGTACAGAAAAGGCTTAGCATGAGGTGCCTTCTGCAGTGTATTTTCACCAACAGTCTAGATTATACATCTTTACAGCTCCATTTTTGTGCTGTACAAATGTAGTGCAGATGTTCATTGCATGTGCACAATGAAAGTGCAATTTTTTTGCAGTTCATGGTAGCAATCTCAGCTAGCAAACTTATTTGGTGAAGACCACACTGACCAAGCTTGAAAGTATGTCATGTTGCGGAACCAGTCAAATAACTATTTGTCAGTGAGTGCTCTGGGGTTGGAATATGGAAGTGATATGATGAAACTATTGATGTGGAATAAATAAAATACACCGGAGATCACTGCTCGTCTTTATGATTCTGCTTCCATCACATGACCACTCTAAGAGAACCTCGCATGTTAGCCTGAGTGATGCCTCCTCCGTCCCAGATCCAGAGTTCACTTCCAGTCTCTACGCTCTTGGTCAGAGGATCAAAGTGACACTGTCAAAGACACCACAAGTGAGAACCCAGCAAAATATTGCACTTCTTTTTCACAACGCTCTCACTTAGAAGCATTTCATTTCAGCAGCCAAGCTTTTTATGCCAAATGAATGACCATCTACCAGTTACTCAAACAATATGGTGTTTATGAAACTTTCATGCTGAACTTTGAAACAAGAAGAAATATGTGCTGGCTGCCCTAACCACCAGTCAATTTTGTTATAATCGAGGTGTTAGGGCTAACTTAAGTGGAGACTGCCACCAGCTCTCCTCCTTGGCAATGTCTCAAATAAGCAGTGTGGTTCACTGCAACACAGAACCCAAAGGAAGCATTCAACCAATGATGCTGGAAAGTGCCTACACTACACCCATCAACTTCGCAGCGCTTCTACTAAAAGTAAGCCCCCTGTCCTCAGTAAGCTTTTCCAGAAAACTATTGGCACCTTTGGCTTTTGGATGCTTACGCATTTCCTTACACCTCAGACTCCATTACATGACAGAAAATCAGAGGTCTTACCAACATAGCATGGGCGAAACATAGGCAGAGGATGCAAAGTGCGTAATAGATGTGCCTCCCGCATGGCGGACGAACGGAGTAAAAGAATGCGAGGATGAACGTGATCTGAAAAAAAAATGTGTAGAAGATGGTCAGCTTAGTGCACTGATACGCACCTCACGAGCTGCCTGCCAAGCCTCAGGTTTATGCACTGGTCATGAAGTCTTCAAATACAAGTCCCATGTTGACCTCAGATTAGATGCCTTGTCAAGAAGGCTATACAGGCTGACTTCCACTCCCTCATATTCCTTGCTTTGAAACTAGCAAGTTTCGGTTCGGTTTATGGGTTTAACGTCCTAAAGCGACTCACGCTATGCGGGATGCCATAGTGAAGGACTCCAGAAATTTCGACTACGTGAGGCTCTTTAACGTACATTGGCACTGCACAGTACACGGGCCTCTAGAATTTCGCCTCCATTGAAATTTGACCGCCACGGCTGGGACCGAACCCACGTCTTTCGCGTCAGCAGCTGAGCACCATAACCACTGAGCCACCGCGGCAGACAAAACAAGCAAGTTTCATCTGTTGACAGGTGCCTCCTGACCTTACCTGAAAACAAGCTACTGAGATATAACATTGATTCATCTGCCTGCTATTATGTTAACTCAGCATTAATAAAGTGTTAATTATTACAGCACAACAACCTCCTAGTATATTTCACGTGACATGCAATGCAGTGCACACAGTGCAAAGCAATGCTACATATCTTACAGTTGAGAACTCGGGATGCGGCAGAAGCAAAACATCTTGCCAGGTGTACAGGCTGCTAGGTCTGTTCTGTACCATATGTGAGTCGCACTTTAACCCAAGTCTTTTCTTTTAATTTACACTTTGCATGCACTGTATCAGCTCTTGACCCAAATCTTCTGTGTGATTTTGTTTTGTTTTATTTAATGTGATAGCATTTAGGGCCCCATGCCACAGAAAAGCTGCTGGTGTCGGCGGTGGCGTCAGCATCATTAGCCATGAACAAAAAATACCGATGGAAGCAAAGAATTAATAAAATTGAACTGAAGAGAAAATTGGGTTAACTTGGGTTTGAGTGGGAATCAAACCCAGGACTTTCCGATTGCAAGACAGGAGCCATAAAGGCCCATTGGTTCAAGCTGAATAAAGATGGACCTAGTGAATGCGTTGTCTTTTACTTAGTGAGGTGTCTTGAGATATGCAATAATGCGTACATGAGAAATTTCGAGTCTGCTAATTAAGAGTTTGGCAACTGAGTAGGCAATGTGAACGGGACCCGCTAACGCTGTCGCGTTCTACTCTTAAAAGCGAAGTTTAAGCATCCCCCAAATTATGAACACTCAAGCACCCCACTATGTTGATGTGACAGACTAAACACAACACACATTCAATGTGCACTCTGCAAAATAGCAGCAAATGCTCAGAGCTGGAGCTAGTGGGGATACTAATGGCTACACCTCTTAGAGCAGGTCGGCACAGCACATGCTAAGCAAATTCCAAAAAAAGAGGGAAAAATAAACTTACAAATAAAGAAAAACAAAACAGCAGCATAAAAGTTCCAATGACTAACAAAAATAAAAAGGCTTTATTCCTGCATTGTTTATGGGCATTCCACACTAGCTCGCTTTTGAACATTCTCCAAACCAATGAGGGTTACACTGAAAGCAATGCAAAAGTTGGCATAACTTTTTTGTTAATTGACACAAGTCGTTTATATTCTACATGCTTGTACAGCAACTCATTTACAATATAAAGGTACTGCTCAACGTAGGCTCCATCAAAACCAATGAATTTGGGCCAGTGTCAACTAGTCTACTCGCAGATTAAAAGTGTCAGTAGTCACATGTTTTAATCCCACAGCATGGTTTGTCTTCAATGCTAGTATCTCTTGCTTAGACTTCTTAGTCCACCTCAGCACATTGCCCTTGTCAATGGGGTCGTGTTCATAAGCAATCAGTAGCTTTCTATAGATATCCGACAGCCTGCATGCTTTCTTCGTCAAAAACTCCATGACGGCCCATTGCCTCTCCTTGGAATCCGTTAGCTACATGCAGTGAAAAGGATCTAATCGTTACCTGCAAAATCTCCACTAGCTGCCTGCAAAAAAATTAATGGTTATTATAGAAGAAGAGCGACTCTACAAACCGGCAGAATTTTAAAAATGTGTGTCAGGTGATAAAGAAGTTATGCCAAGTTTTGCATTACTTCTGGTAAAACCTTCATATATGTCAATAGCAATTCAGTGTCCTGCGAAGTTCCCAATGCTCAAAGCAGAGCTTCCCTCCTGTCCGTGCCTGCACAAGTACATCATCCCTGCTGACATTTCCTATGAATTTGAGCCCCCCCCCCCCCCCCCCCCCCCCTTGTCCAGTCCTCTTGCGATACTCTTCTTGATGGGCACACACCCCCACCAACACCCAGATACCCCCATTTCGCACTTAACACTTGATGGTGTGAGCCACAGTTCCCTCCAATTCACTAGAGCATTTAAACATAGCTGCCAGACTGCTGACAATGGCAAAGCTTTACAGAACCTTATCTGAAGGCACATGTGGCCTTATATTAAACATGCTAATTACTGGCAACGCACTGACCAAGCCATTCCTGTAGCTAGAGAGGACATACAAATGAATGTGCCTGTGTACTTCAAATAGAGAGAGCAAACTAAAGCCTCCTCTCACAGAAAAACGTACAATCGCAACAACTGCATGTGCAGTCGTGAAAAAAAACAGAGGAATCAAGAGACACCTGATAAATCAGGTTTACCTAAATTCTGTGTTTTATCAACATCTGCAGTATCACTATCTCTTATCGATATCAGCAGTATCACTATCTATTCAATCTAGGTCTCTAATATCTGCCCTCTGTTCATGTGTGTGCATACAACAACAACAAATAGCTCAACACTACTGTACACACAGGTTCCAGAAGCACTTTTTTTGCCCCTCTTATGGTATAGTCACCCTTGCGACATGGTGTAGAAATAAAGTTTTGTAACCTTTTCGCACAAGAATTTTTCTGTCATTTTGAGACAGAATATGAATATTTTAGTTCAAGGCCACTTCGAATTTCACATGGAGGTGGCAACTGGCTGCATGTTTCATTTATTATTACGCTTCAGTGGGGCGATTCAATTTTTCAGCCACAATGAATCAGGAGTGCATGCCATCTGCAGCGATACCCCACAGCCCACACACAATAAAAAGTTTTCCACATTGGCTGGAGTAGCAGCACCATCTGTTGACACAGGAGAGATATGCCCCCTATAAACTGAACAAGAAACGAGAAAGCTACAGCATAGTTTTACCTCCAAAGCAAGATGGCTCCACCATTACTATCGAGCAAAAAATTGCTTCTCTATCTCAGATACCTCACAAATGATATGCCCTTCCAATTCATTCAAAATAAAAAAAAATAAGCAAATGCTGCATCCAAAGGAAGGTATAAATGAAACCTGCCAACAAATGCCCTTTAGAAGAGAAATTTGCACCGGAGTTCCTGGATTCGAACACGACCGCGGCATCTGCGTTTCTATAGAGGCAAAATGCTAAGGCGCCCATGCTCTGTACGATGTCAGTGTACGTTAAAGATCCCCAGGTGGTCGAAATTATTCCGGAGCCCTCCACTACGGCACTTCTTTGTTACTTTCTTCTTTCACTAACTCCTTTATCCCTTCCCATAAACTTTCCCCTCGTTAAAATAAAGACAAACAGATAACATGACAAAAAAAAGAGGTGCTTATGCATGCCTGGAAAGATGAAGAGATGGTATGAGCGCCCCACTGAAGTGTAAAAAATTGTAAATTGTGGGGTTTAACGTGTCGAAGTTACGCATGTGTTACGAGGGACAAGATAGTGAAGAGCTCCGAATTAACTTGGACCACCTGGGGTCCTTCAAGGTGCGTTGGTATCGGACAGCACAAGAGTACCCATTGAAATGAAGCAGCGGCAAGTGCCTCCAAGCTAGTCTCTTATGCCTTTTAGAGATAAGCTTATCCTCAGTATCTGTGGCTCCACGAAAATAAGTTCTATGTATTTCATTACTACTCTTCAAAACAAGGGCAAAGTAAGTGTGACAATAATTTACTGCATGATTACCCCATTCTTAGAACACTAATTCTAAAACCACCTGGTAATATTTTCTACCAAACACTCATTCACAATTATTTTTTTTTTACTATCCCACGAGCTTTGGAAGACCGACGAAGGTCCCATTTCAACCTGCATAATTCTGCAACAGCCTTACAAAGCACAGTTAATCATTTCACTACCATTTCCACATGCTATGCATAAAACTCCTCCTCATGTAGATTTGCCTTCCAAGACAGCTTGATGAAGCTTCAAAGCATATGGCACAATCTTTTGTGTTGCCATAAACGTTTCCTTTCAGAGTTCATTCTTCGCACTTCTACACAGATTTACAGCAGGCTTCGATCTACTGCATTTTTCCTGTGCACTGCCTCCCTATCCCTGGCTCTATATTTAAACGGAAACTCCACGCCATTTTTGAACATCTGAGTTGGCGGTTGATCTATATTTCCTAGATAACCCTCTCTTAGTTGCTGCAAAACATTTTTCAAAACAATAGGAAAACGATATTAAAACAGCAAAAAGAAAAAACTGAAACGGTTTCCAGCACCAAATGACATCATTGATGACTAACAGGTGACATCACAGGCAGCATCTGGAAAACTGCATGTATGTGTTGAATGGTAGAGCCGGCAACAAAGCGGTAGCCCCTATCATGAAATATCTGAAATGGCTGAAAAACAAGCTCGATATTTTCTCGGTTAGCAAACATGCAGTAAATATCAATGGGGTGCTAGCTTGTGACGCCACAAATGACAGTTGACTGAAGAAATAGCCCCATTTGAGGTCACAAATCGGAAAGCTTTAAAATTTATTTCCATTGAAACAAAATCCCACTTGCCTGCCAATTATGACATAAAGATCAGGAGACAAAGGAGAACTTGCAGTAAAAGTTTCAGTAAAATGCCTGAACTTCAAAAAAACCCTCAGGGACATTTTGATGTTAGCCTGTACCATGGATTACCGCGTTCTAACGGCAAAGATGCTATTTATAAGTAAGGAAAGATGAAAAAATAAAAATTGGCAGTGGTTTAGCTCTGGTTAAATCTGGAGTGACACGATAGCTACAGCTGGCCGAGTGGAACTTGGTCACGTGACGAACCACATGATCAGCCACGGCGCCTTGCCGCCGGCAGCTGCTCTGCACCACGTGACCAACCACGTGGCATCGTGGCGGCGCAGCCACCACCACGATGAACGCTCTAAATACTACCGTAATGTAGCTATCGCTACAAAAGACAGGTGTTGCCACACCTGGCTCATTTCACAAGCTGCAGTGAGTCAACGGAGTTTAATCATGCAGATCCCAGAGGCTAGGTTACACCGCCATTCATTACAAAACAGTGATCATGGAGTCTTTCTCAATGTAGATGTCACGAATGAAATTTTATAAGCAATAAATGGTTTTTTAGCCGCCGGACAAACGTCAACGAAACAAGAAAGAGCTACAGAATCGATTTTTTGTAAGAACAAAACTTGGATTGAGTTGTCTTCATTGTTCCTTCAATGTCCTTTCTTAAATCCCCTTCACACTCAGCTATAATTACTGCACAGTTTCGTATTTCTCCTACTCTGAGGTGCGTGCAAAGGTGACACATGGTGATTATAGTACGCAAGCCTTTACTACCTCAGTTTTCTATGCCTTCAACAGAAAACTGAAGAATACAGTGCATTTTAACTAGCTTCTGTGTGCCCTTACAAGCATTACTTACTTGTCAAGTGCACAGCTATACAAGGTGCACAGACACACATGGTTTTCACACCGCAAAATATCACCAACATGCAAGTGGTTCCATGCTGCCTACAACAATATCGTATCATGCAAAAACACTTTTCACGCCGGCACATTCTTGCTCTGCGACCATCATTCAGGCTTATGAAAGTACATAAAATGCACTACACAAGAAAAAGATTGAAGAACCCCACAAGGACGACTATTTTTTGCTGAAGTAATATAATGCTGCAAGCAATAGAGATTGAATCAAATTGACAACAAAGAGAAACTTCCAGTATTTATGGATTTGAGAGAGCCAAAATTAAAAAGGGAAACATGACTTTTACTCACCAAAACAAAAATTACTGTGATGGCTCCAATAATCAGATGCAAGATTCGCTCCTGCAAAAAATGAGAAATACTGAAAAGTGGAACACTTAAAGATATCTTCAGCTGCAAAATCAAATCTCAAACCGACCACACATGCACCGAGACACGTAGGTACAGCAAAGTTGTTACCGTTGTTGACCTCAATAGAGGTGGCACATACCTAGGGGTAAGAACTTTTTCGGTTTGAACCGAAAAAAACCTAAAATGGTACACCGAATTCAGCTTTAGCCGAAAAAGGTCAGTATCCATGGCATAGACACCACAGCTAGCTTGCTATTATGTAGGAATTACCCAGTCAAAGGAGGAAATTAATCACGTATGCCAGCCAAGGGCATGGCGACATGGTGGTACCTTTGGATTAAGCAGCGCAGCCTTGCGTTTTGACGGATTACTCTATTATTTTACATGCCTCTGCATACCAGGAGGCTCCATGTACCTCCTCGCCAAGCGTCGTGTGCTATCGTAGCATTATTCGCTGTTGTAACCCCACTAGGCCAATTACTTCATTAAGTAGGTTCTTCCATTGCATATACGGACACTCACACAAGACCAAAAAGATGTCATGTTCTGTCTACCATGACTTAGGCAGTAGTTTCATCACTGCAGTCAACACACAGACTATATGATGCCCAGTTGCCCTCTTGCTCAACCCAGTGCAACATTTCAGCACTAATATGACAATGTGTGTTTAGGAAGTCAAATTCCACTGCAAGTTTTGTCTGACAGTTGAATCATTTAACTTCGTTTCTTTCTGTAATGGTGATAGCATATACTTGAACAAGTACGTACAACTCTAAATACCACCATTTAGGCATTAATTATTTGTAAATGGAATGCCTGAGCTGGCAAGACAGCTGAGATTACTTTTGACCACACCGAAAAGCCACATTACATCACTGAAAAAAGTCAGTAATTCAACTGCAGGAAAAAATAATCGCCGAAAACTGGATTCTGAAATAAAAACCGAAAAAAGTCCGCAGAATTTTCAGAAAATAAACGAAAAGTCCAACCTCTACACATACCCAAGCGGGGCACGGTTTCCGATTGCTGAATTGCCTTCTTTTTCACCAACAAGAAAGTAGTAAATCAGCGCATGGTTAACTCAGCAAGCAGGAAAGAAGCAAAAGAAACAGCAGACAAAAAAGTGAAGCTCTGCTTGAGAGAGCACCTGCGCCAGCAATCGCACACAATGCGATGATACCGCAAGCAGCACACATCGCCCTTGCCACGTTTTCAGCAACAGTACACCGTATTTGCTCGCAACTAACTGGCAAGAGATATTTCGCGGAGCAACTCTGAGCACATCCAAGCCATAGTTTTCGCGGCGAACATCACAACGAGCAGTCCAGCACGCGCCCACGAGGAAACTTCCGGGGCAAGCGTGGAGGCTAGAGCTGCGCTGCTGCCAGGGACGTTTGAAACACAGCGCCGTGCCAGCCGTGCGCAGGCGCAACAGTCCAGTCGGTGATGAGGCAGAGAAAACGCCAGCACACCACCTTACCCGCGTGTTGTTTTCGTCGAACAGCGGTCTGTCGACGGGTCCACCAAAGAGTGGCCGGTACTCGGTCGACCGTAAGTCCATGTTTGCTCGTCACATCACTCAGGAAGCAGTAAACAAGTCGATCGCTGGTCAGTCATGTGCCAAGTCCTTCATCGGAGTGGGTGTACTACCGCTACGCTCGATTACGTCGCCAAGTCTGCCCAAGTGTTCCCGGCTACAGCCGGGCAGGACACGCCGACCCGCGCGGCGCGCGTTGCTCAAGCTGCTTCGTCGGCGAGTGTCACGGCACTGCAGCACGCTGCTTGATATGGACACGAGAACTCCTGGCTACAACCGTTCAACTACTCACGATCATTTCTCCCGCACACGAAGTGGTATCGAAAGCACACCTACACCCAACAGCTGACAACGCTGGACCTTGGAAACGCCTCCAGTACCTCTAGGCATCTAGTAGGACGTACTACTAGACTACTGCCTGCAGTCCCCTCTTTGAAGCAAGTCTCGCTTTGAAGTATAGTAGTGCCATGCGCCTCGTATATCCATATAATAGTGGTGCTTATTCAGTTTACGATATGACAAGATTATTAATTGCCACTAACCTTAGAGCTCAAGAAATATCTGTCAACGCTTGACTGACTACGCGGCTAATCTACGCGATTAGCCTAGAAAAATCGAAAAAAAAAAAGATTTTTCCCTGTGACTTCAGCTGCCCGCAGCTCAGGGCATCAGGTCCTTCAAGCTTCGATAGCATATGCCGAAGCTAGCAATACCTTTCCCTTCTGTTTTATTGTGAAAAAAAAAGGAAAACAAAGCACCGCAGTGGAGGGCTCCTCCGGGCACGGAGGAAGACGATGTCTTGATCCGTGCCTCCAGGGGATCTTTACCGTGTGCTAACGTATCGCACAGCGCACGGTGCTTTGTTTTCCTTGAGGGTAAAGGAGTGGATTCCAATAGAAGGCAAGCTTAGCAGGGAGTAGCAGAAGGTTAGGTAGGAAGATGAGATTAAGAACTTTGCAGGCATAGGGTGGGCGCAGCTGGCAAAGGACAGGGTTAATTGGAGAGACATAGGAGAGGCATTTGCCCTGTAGTGGGTGTAGTCAGACTGATGATGATGATAACAGACGCCCAATTTTAGTTGCATATTTCCTTCTCTGTAATGACGCACAAGATTCTTGTCCATGACTGCTAAATATGTAGCTGAATTCCTTTCATGCTTTTGATTTCAACAACCGAATGATACAGCTGCGACATCAAAGGTAGATTTAGGCCCTGCGAGGAATGGAAAAAAAGTGCTATAATCACTGATATGCAATTTATTGCTAATTAAGATGCCGTTACAGCAATTTCATGCTTTAAATGACCTAAACCCACCTTTGACGTTGCAATTATCATTCGGTTGTTGAAACCAAAAACAGTATTAAAGAAGAAATTAGAATATAAATTTAGGCGGTTGTAGGGAATACCACGGGGTGATCCATGCATACTTATGTCCAACGCATCATAGGGATGCACCTCAAGCCTCGTTTGAAGATGCTGGGGAAGAGAGTTCATAACACAGTAGCGAAACTCCAAACGGTACTTACGCTCCAGAATCCGGCACACGAGTTATTGTACTGTAATTGCACCATCTGTGGCAACCAAATTAACTTCCAACAAAAGAGAGAAAAGTCGGGGCCATAAATTGGGGCATTTGTTTTGATAGCTCATGTATGGGGTTAGTACCAGGGAAGCATAACATAAAAGCTAAAATAGAGAAAATTTACACATACCACATTTGTTGGTGGGCACTAACAAGAGTTGCCTTGATGGTTTTCAGCAGTAATCAGCGGTCAAGTCATAACACTAATATTTTGATCTTCCGAAAATTAAAATTAAACCGGCTGAAAGCTACACCGAAAGGCATTCACTAGATGCTGGAGATCAGCCAGTGGGAAAAGTTGTGTTAGTTGAATGCTCAAAAGTTACATGGTGCTGCAAGTTAATGTCATCAATTAACCACTCAAGATCCCTGATCTGAGACCGGTGTAATTCATGAACACGGTCACAGATGCTCCATGTGCTCACATACAAAAACAACACAAGTTGCTAACTTTTCCTATACCTATGGCAGTACATGGCAGAATCCAACAAACTGAAAATGCAGAAACAATCTCCAGGAACATACCTCGTAGAAAAATAAATTATGAAATCAGAAGCCAAAGTTTAGGCTTAATACAGACAACATTCAACATACCATTGTCAGAATATAGCACATTCTTCTTATACTGAACCGCCAACATTATATAAAGGCATATAACTTGGCCCACACTGTCCCCAGCGTGCTTTTATTTCATACAAAAAAAGCTGCAGGTCCTCTTTAAGACATTCTGAAGATGAAGGGCAAGCTTCTGTGCAGCCTTAAGTAACCTATGATTGGTTCGTTTGGTTTATGGGGTTTTAACATCCCAAAGCAACTCAGACTATGAGGGATGCCACAGCGGAGGGCTCGGGATAATTTTGACCATCTAGCATTCTTTAACAAGCCCTGACATTACAATACACGAGCCTCTAGCATTTTGCCTCCGCCAAAATGCGACCACCGCAGCCGGGATTGAACCCTGCCTTTCTGATCAGCAGCTGAGCACCGCAACCACCGAGCCAAAGCGGCAGTTTCAAGTGCATCACAAAAAACGGCTTCAGACTATCCTCCAGCCAACTCATATACACACATGACAGCTTTCAAGGTGAGGGACCAGACTGATGCCACTTGGCCTAGAATTCTGGATATTCCTCCCTACCGAGCTCCAGTGCCTTGCCTCCAGTTGTCATAGTCATTTCACTAAAATTCTATATCTCACTACACCCTTGTTCAGCAGCAGCAAAGTCTGTGAGCACTGCACAACAGGGCCACTACAGAATATATAACCAATGTTGTGCTCCAAATACAAAAAAAAGAGGACAGAAACTCCTACTAATCGGCTTTCAAACATACTTTTAATCTCATATTTCTAACTGAAAAGCCTGTGTGTTAATTCAACACACTCAAGGTCACATTGCACAGGGACCAACCAACACTTCGTCACGCATCCAGAGATTACAACCACCCAAAGGCGTCTTTCCCGCAGCTTCCCCACGTGCTAACACCAGGACTGTACCTTAAATCCGGCAGGCACTTCACATCCCTCTGAGCAACCCCACATGCTGCCCAGGCACGCCCTCTTCCACTGTGCTTTGATGGGAATCTCATAAAGAGGCTTTGTTTAATGTACAAAAATATACAGTTAAAAAATTTGCAGGCGGGTGACAAGGGAAGGCTGGCAAGCCTCTTCCAAGAGGAGCAGGATGACCTTCCAGGAAGGGACCTTGGAAAAAGAAAGTGGCAAAAAACGAGACGGCTCACAGTCCTGTCGGCAGTGCTGCCTCATTCAGCAGCAGAATCACGCCCTTTGTATGCACACAAACCAAAACCAGGCCAAAAGCCTTCTTATCCAGTGCTTGCCAAGACCATCCACAATGTGCCAGCGTAGGAAAAGTGCCGTGACTCCAAAGTTCATTTCATTTGATGAGGTTGGGCAAACGGCAGCCGAGCAGTGAGGCAGCACTGCCTAAAGACCTGCAACATTCTCGTTTACAGCCACTTTCCCGCCGATGCGAAAGGAAGCAACAACATGTTTTCCTTCCTCATTCTTCTTCTTTTGCCTCCACGCTGCCGATGCCACGTGCACCGCCCAAAGCTGTCCTTGTCAAGTGGTTACCCTTCTTTGCGATTGGTCTCTGCACCTGCCCTGGGGTGAAGAAGGGACATGAGGCACAACACTGAAGCACGTGTGTGCACACACACACAAAGCAGTGTCTGTTCATTGGCATCACTTCCGGGCTTGCAGGTGATTGGGAGCGTCGGCAAAGGTGTACTTTAGCCGGTACGCCTCAGCGACAAGCAGGGTGATCTCCTCGTTGCCCCAGTCGTATGTCGGCAAGTTTTGAAGGAGCAGCATAAGGCCCTGCAAAGAGGCAAGAAGACAACATGAGTGAAAAGTAATGAATCCAAGCTTGAGAAAAATGTGTGGTGCACATCGCAGATGCTCTTTGCAGGTGCAGTGCACTGGGCATGCAGGCGCATGTACAGCAAATAAGCCTAAATATTTCTGTAGGCAAAACTGCAGTTCATTTTCACTGAGACGAAACACAGCAAAGTGAATCTTAGTGGTAGAGTTTTCCCCACATCCCAATTTGTGCAATAAAAAAATAAATATACTAGCTGTTCTATTTTATATAGTATGCATAGATGTGACCTAAATGGAAGAATGAACAGAGCATTAGGCAGAACGTTGCAGCAACAGATTAGGAAGTTAATTCATACAGTTCATACAGTTACAAATATACCTGTATAAGGCCACATAATCCAACTTCATAAATGATACTATGTGGATATCCCCCCCCCCCCCCCCCCCCCCAAAAAAAAAATGATGTCAACTTTTCTGAAAAAAAAAGTGAGTTCATTACAAGAGTATATACGGCACTCCCTTGACTGAAACCTATCCCACTCTGGGGAATCCCCTCCAACAAATTGGACTAATGTGATATGCAAGCACATGCTGAGAGCACCAAGCTAGACTTGGGCATACTTCACCTCTTTCCTTCACTGCTCCTCCTATTTCTTTATGGCAATACTATAGCCATTACGTATTTGCAAAAAAGCCACCAGACGTGCATGTGTTTGCATAACAAAATCCGAGGCCTGGTAAAGGTAGAGGCCTGAAGAGACAATACAAGAACTGGTTATGGGGAAAGGCGCAATAATTGTCTCACTCTTGCTGGACACCTCAAATGCATCATGAGGGAAGAGATGAAGGAGGGAGTGAAAGGAGGAAGAAAGAGTCACCACAGTGGAGGGCTCCTACCTAATAATTCTGACCACCCTGAGCTTTTTAAAATGTACTGACACAGCGCAGCACACAGGCATCTTTTGCATTCAGCCTCCATTAAAATGTGGCCACTGCAATGGCCCCTGCAGTTCTGTTCGGCATCCTCATGGTCATCAGGTGAATACCACAGGATACAGAAGGCTAAAATTTCATCCCACATTCTAGTGCATAGCAGCTGAATGCTGCAGAAGGTGCTACCATGATAGTGGAAAACTGAAACTGCACATGCGTAACGCTGGCACAAAACTAATGACAAACTGCAGTGTTGGGCCTGAAGCTTGGAAAGGACCTTCTTAGTATTGACTGTCTAAAATTTAACGACACACTTCAGTTACCGCATGCCTATTATGTACAGTAAAACCTCGTTAATTCGAACTCTGTTTATTTGAAATCCCGCGTAATTCGAAGGTTTTCGGCGGTCCCAACAGTTTGCATGCAAATTTTGCCGGATAATTTGAACAGCCAGCGCGCCCTTAGCCGGATAATACGTCAATTTAAGCCATGGCCTCTGTGATTTTTCCATAGTGCCAGTCTCTGAGGCCAGTATAGTTGCCGGAGTGGAGGCCAGGCGGCACTTTAAATCAACTTTCTGTTTCCAGTGCTTTGTTGTGCCTCAGTGATCTGCACCGGTTTTGGAGGCTAGCTTTAGTTGACAAAGCAACAAACAGGTGCCACCAAGTCAAAATTTTTCTGGTTCCGTTTCGGTTTTTGTTGTTTGTCTCGCTTGTGGCAGGCACTGCTCGTTGTTCTTTATTGTTCGGTGCCGCAACCAGGCGAGTACTGTGCTCTGCTAGTTCTTGACCACGTGCGCGGTGTTAGTGTTAAGAAAATGCCAAAGTACAGAACTCTGACTCTCTGCCAGAGAGTGTACCTAATTGAGGAGGCTGAAAAATGGACGAGCTCCAAAACGCAGTTGGCGGAAAAGCACAAGGTGCCTTTATCGACCCTTTCGACTATATTGAAAAATAAGACGAAGATCCTCGAGGCCTATGGGAAGACGCATTCGACGAAGCAGACAAGGATTCGTTTTCCTACGTATCCGGACGTTGAAGACGCCTTGATAAAGTGGCTTCAGCCTGCAAATGCAGCACACCTGCCTGTGAACGGCACGCTGCTGCGCGAAAAGGCTGATGAGCTTGCACTGCGGCTGGGCCATGTAGCATTTAAGTGCAGCAACGGCTGGTTGTCCAGATTTAAAGACCGCAATAACCTCAAATTCGTGACAGTGTGCGGCGAAAGCGGGAGCGTCGACCCAAATGTTGTCGAGAATTGGAAAAAGCATACATTGGCTCCGCTGCTTCAACAGTACGCGGAGGAAGATGTTTACAACATGGACGAGGCCACATTGTTTTACAAAATGCTGCCTACGAAGACGTTTGCCCCAAAGGATGCGGTAGTCACGGAAAAAAAACAACCCAAGGACAGAATAACCATTCTGTTTGGTGCGAATATGTCCGGCAGTCACAAACTGCCGCTGCTGATCATCGGAAAAGTGGAGAAGCCTCGGTGCTTCAAGAACGCACGACTTCCTCCTAAAGATGACGTGATGTACAGAAGCAACAAAAAGGCTTGGATGACGGCAGCGCTGTTCGAGGAGTACGTGAGGCACCTTGACCGTAAGTTTGCTGCCGCGGGACAAAAAGTTGTTTTTGTTGTTGACAACTGCCCAGCCCACGTCGACATCCAGAACTTGACAGTAGTTAGGCTTGTCTTCCTGCCGCCGAATGTTACAGCTGTGTCACAGCCTATGGACCAAGGCGTTATTCTGCAAGCGAGGAAGATTTATCGCTGCCATTTGCTTAAAAGGATCTTCTTGTGCTATGACAACGGCTAGCAATATTCCGTGGACCTACTGGGTGCCATTTGCCTAATCGTGTACGCCCGGAAGCAGGTGGAGGAAGATATGATCAGGCGTTGCTTTATGCACGCCGGTTTTTCCAAGCAACAATATGACAGTCCCGAGGATGCATCTGATGCCAGCTGCACACTGGATGATGAAGGAGAGTTATTGTGTGCGCGCATGACCGACTTCGACGAAGAAAACGGCGGCGGGAGCAACGGATTGACCTTTGCGGACTATTTGAGCGCCGAACTTGATGTCCAAACGTCTTATGCCGACTTGGAAGGAGAAATATGTGACAACGGGCCTTCCAGCGAAGGTGAAGGCGATGTTGAGCCCGCCCGAGCACCAGCTTTAGCTGCAGTCGTCGAGTCGCTGAACGTTGTGCACAGTTTTGTGGAGTGTAGCGGCGGTAACAGCGAATTGCTGCGCACTGTAAGCAGACTGGAGGACGCAGCCTACGGTGCGGCTAACTACCGCGCCAAGCAGTCGCGCATCGATGACTACTTCAAGTGACCGTTTTTCAGGCGAAATAAAGGTGCAGTGTTGATATAGCCACGTTTCGTACGTTTATTTCTCGTTTTTCATCCATTTTTGATAATTCGAAAACCCGGTTAATTCGATGATTTTTCGCGGTCCGACGGACTTCGAATTAACGAGGTTCCACTGTACGGTGATCAGTTTGCATAGCGATGGAGCACATGCTCTGGCATTGTAACTGTGCACAGTCTGTGAGTCTTACAGAGCATACAGCATAGAGTGCAGTGCCTTGGATGTTGTTGCTGTTCCTCTGCAGAATACGGTAAGGAACCAGGAATTTTTCAACACATTTGCTCCTTTCCCACTTGCATTACTTTTGATTCCTCTCCAACACTTGAACTGGCTCCCCTGGTTGGGAGAGAGAACTCATACCACCACACTCTTCAGATGGATGTAAACGAAATCAGCTGGAAGTGAAGACGTGCATGAGTCTTTCCCAGAGTTCCATGTGCCATAGTTAATCCGAGCTAAACTCTAGATGTCAGGAGACGCAACACACAACTAGGCCGAACCCACGTGTTTCTGACTAGCTAGGAGAAAGGCAGAAGTTCAGTAAAACCTCGTTAATACGTACCCGCTTACCAAGTTGTCACGGTTAAAACATAGTTGTGAGAATTCCCCTGCTGAGCCACCATAGAAACCCATGTATTGGCTGACGCTCAAGGCGTAGTGGCTAATGAAATGCCTACTGCTTAATGTGTACTTGCCGTCACAGTTTGGCAGGCGTCGTACTGTGACGCAAAATGTTTTCTGCTTTTCCGAAAAGCATTATCAACATGCGGACCGCCGGCGATAAGACATTGCAGCCATTTCGGCCATGATCCGGTGAGTGCGGCAATGTCCATATCGATAAGGAGCCCAGAAAGCGTCGGCTGCTTCTGTGTTCTTGCGCGCGAACGCATCATCGCCAGCCCTATCGCAGTAACCATCACCGTCACCCCACTCAGCACATGTGAACTCGCCGCCTCGTGTCAACATCTGCTCATGCTGCACGTGCAGCTGTGTTGTGTTGTGGGTAGGCAACACGTGTTTTTTTGTGGTGGTGTCCTTTGTTCCGAGTTGGTGCTGTGCGAAGCGCAAAGCAGTTGTTGCGTCCGTGTGTGTGCGAACGGTCGGCACTATGCCAAAGCCTACTCGACCGAAGTATCGCATACTGACAGTGAAGGAGAAGTTCGACGTTATTCATTCCATTGAAAATGGAACAACGAAGAATGCACTAGCACCTCAGTGGGGCTTGCCCTTCACAACAGTCTGCGGCATCTGGAATGCTCAGGAGAACTTGAAAAGCGGGGCTGCATCGAATATGAGGAGGTGCCGCTTGAGGGGATCTGCTTTTCCCCGACGTGAAAAAAGCTCTGTGCTATGGCTTAAAAAAGATAGATCAGAAAACCTGCCGGTCACCGGGCCCCTTTCCGGCCAAAAAGTGGAAGTGTTTGCTGCCCAGCTGAACTGCAAAGATTTTTCTTGCAGTAATGGCTGGCTGTCTAGGTTCAAAGCACGCTACAATACAAGTTCGAGGGTGGTGTGGAGAGAGACAGCACACGCAGACAAAGAGGGTGCCGAAGAATGGCAGAATGGCCTACTGCAGCAACAGTTAAGCAGCTACGCCGCGGAAGATGTCTTCAACTTAGATAGTTGGCACTTTTCTACCGACTTCTGCCCAACAGACCATTGGCATTCAAGGGGGAAAACTGCTCCGGTGGCAAGCTAGCAAAAGAAAAAATATCGGTTACTATTGCGGTGAACAGGAAGCCAGAAGTTGCCACTCCTTGTGATTGGAAGGTATGCCAAACCAAAGTGCTTTAAAGGCAGTCGATTGCCCTCAGGCGTCATTTACAGCAGCAACCAAAGAGTGTGGATGACTGGCAAGCTTTTTGAAGAATTGGTCTGGCTATTGAATCGGTGTTTCATGGCGGAAAAAACAAAAATCCTGCTAGTGCTTGACAACACATCCTCTCATTTTGAGTTGGAAACCTTGGGTGCAATCAGCTCCTCTTCTTGTCACCCAACACCACGGCACTTGCGCAGTCTCTCAACCAAGGCATCATTTGTTCAGCCAAGCATCACTACAGGAAGAACCTCCTACGCAGAATGCTTCTGGCGATAAAAAGCGGGAAAACGTACATTATCGACCCTCTGGGTGCGGTGCACCTCCTAGCGTTCTCGTGGCAGCAGGTTGACCTGGTTATGGTACAGAATTGCTTCGCGCGGGCGAGAAATTCATAGTACACACAAGCGATACTGAAGTCAGCGATCCCGCCAATGACTGTCGCGCCCTACTAACGGAGGTAGGTGTTGGAGCGACAGGGTGGTGCGAAGACTGTCGACTTCGAAGTGTTCTGGGAGGTCGACAGCGAGGTTTCAACGTCTACGGGCTGGTGGGACAACGAGATTGTTGCCGCTGTTGCGCCACCCCATGGCGATGAGGGTAACGAGAACGAGGACAGCGGCGACGACTTGGCAAAGGAAGAAGATTTCAGCCCTAATGCGGTGGAAGCTGCTCAAGCATTGACGGTGTTCAACAAGAAGATGGGCCTCATGGAAAAGCTTGCCCCCAGTCTCACCGATTTTGAGACCGCTGTTGTCGCCACACCGCCGCCACGGCAGCAAATGAAAATGACGGACTTCTGGTCGGCAGCAAACAAATAAAGTGCACGTACATACGTGTTTTCGTCTAAGTTCTTCTTCTTTCGGCGCGTGAATAATGGCAAATTTGTACTAGTCGGCTAAGGTGTAATACCGGTTAGTGCGTTCTTTTCCCGCGTCCCCACCAACTACGTATTACCGGGGTTTTACTGTACCTGGAAGTCCCTCTCACGCAGCAGGGCTGAGGACCAGTAGCGAAGGAAGGCGGCGCACACGTACAGGTGGAAGGTGGAGAAGCCCTCGGGCTCGGCCAGGTAGGTGTCCCACAGGCGGATAGTGCAGTGCAGGGGCAGCTCACGCATCAGGAGGTTGTTCATCCACCGGAAGGTGAACTGCAGGAACTCCACGCAGTGCCGTGACAGGTGGTCGTGCAGCGGCGCTGCACCGTGTTTGGAAAGAAGACGTGAGCAAGGGAAGGCTCTGCTGCCACAGCGCAATGTCCCCGCTAAGCATTATCCACCAATCACACATGCATGCACGCACACACACACATGCTTTTTCTCTGGAGCCCTAATTCATCGAGGCTGCTGCCATTGCATGGCCTCTGAGAATTCCCCTTAGCCATCAGCACTGGTAGTGCCGTGACTGTATCTGCAGGGGCAGCACATGCAATATCTGAGATGGTCAGCCGATCATATGTGAGTGTACGGTGTGTCCATGCATTCTTTCCCTATTTTATACCTTCCCACTGCCCACTTGCAAGTGCACTTGCTTTTGCTGCCGCGCAGCAACAAAAAAAAAATTGCCACTGACCATCAAAGGTGCAGAAATTTTCAGAAACTCATTCCTCTCCTCTGGCACAGCAACAAGCAAATGTGCGATGCCATGCTCACAGGCCACTGTTCGACTGACTGACAAGACTAACCAAAGTCTAAGAGTAGTATTTAGCGAGTGTTCACAGGGTGCTAGATCAGTGGACTGCATGAGCTGTGGGAGACACTAAAAAGGTCAACCTGTCCCTGATATGCACCTCTGCAGACGCTGAACATAGTGATATCGGCCAACGTCCCCAAAACGGCCCCAATAAAACCTCTTTAATCTGAAAAATCAAAACTGCCGGCATGGTCCTAGCCAATGCCCACGTAATTCTAGGGAGGCCATTATAAGATGACTCACTAGCGAGGTGGAGCTACAATAAACGTTTCTCCTAGAAGTCGCGTCCCGGAAACTTTTGCCTCCAGTAGTACATATGTTTGATATGTGTGTGTGAATAAAAATAAAATGTGTGAATATCTCTTGACGACACCATTATTTATTTATTTATTTATTTATTTATTTATTCGCATACCCTAAAGGCCTAGGGAGGCATTACATGTTGGGGGGGAAAGAATACAAGGCATGAATGAAAGCAATAATAAACAAAAATAATAAAAACAAACAATGCCGCAGATGCTTCACATATCAAAAAAAGACTTCAGTCTGCGAATAAATTCTTCTTGGCTTCTAACTGACACAATGCTTTCTGGAAGTTTGTTCCAGTGACGAATAGCTATGAAGAGAACATAGTGAAACTGGCCAACGCCCCCAAAACAGCCACAGTAAAACCTCTTTAATCTGAAAATCTGAAACTGCTGGCATGGTCCTAGCCAATGCCCACATAATTCTAGGGCATCAGAAGCTCGCTAACTCAACCGCCGCAGGTCTCGCACCAGGCCGTGTCTAGGAATGAGCAGCATGACAAATGGTCGTCCATGCTGGCCTGGTCATTGTAAAACCTCAATTGCAAGCCGCGCAATTGCCCACGCACCTCAGACATATACGGAATGGCAGGCGCAGGACTCATACCCAAAAAATAATCAAATTTGGTTACGCTTTCTGGAGCTTTGTGCCAGCTTGCAGTGATGATGGCTACCGGTCGCGCATCAGCCAGCTAACCAAGCCCAGCTGTAGGCCATTTTGGATGCTATCTGGCATGCCGCTAGTCTTTTAACGTGATAGCATTAAAAGCCCCATTCACCAGAGAATCTGGTGTCAGCATCATGAGCAAAAAAATTGAGCTGCAGTTTAACTACTGCTGAACCTGGTTATAGTGAAAGATGTGGTGTATTGGGCAAGTAAACACAGCTTGGCATCTGTAACGTGTTGAGTAGTTCCTTTGAGTAGGTTCTGTTCCTTCCCACACTGGATAGGCAGCACACCCACCCTGCCACCCTGGCAGGTGGCAGTTAATGGTTGATTGCGAGAGGGTGGTCACCCAATGAATGCTGCTGCCTATTGCTGCAGTTCCGTATGTCTACCACACCCCTGTCAGCCCTAATGCATGCAGCTGGCATCTCTCTCTCACCACCCCCACAAAGTGCGATTGAGGCATCCACTGACCCAGGGAGCCAGTTATGCACCCTTCCTTTCCTCCAAGTCCAATTTAGAATGTTGTCAACACCAATGCCAATGAACACAATGAACGCCCACTAGAAACACAGGCGAGCGCTCAGTTTCAGTGGCAGGGGCTGAAAGACATCAAAGCTGTCACGTGGTTCAAGGTCAATTCAAGGTCAAACCCGCACACACGGCGAAGAAGGTACGGAGGTAGGAAAGCTTTCACTTTAAAATCACAAGCACGGCTCTGGCAGGTGGTCCCCTCAGACCAACCTAGGAGGCAGGTGGGCCACCCAGGTCACGTGACCTAATGGCGTCATCATAAAATACCCACCGGATAATGAGCGAACTGCCCACCATGGCAGGTGGCAGTTAAATTAATGCTTGGTCGCTCGGGAAGAGAAACCTGGGCCCCACAAGTCCCACAACTGGGAGCTCCTGTCATCACAGGGCACTGGTGTATCGCTTAACTGCTGCACCATTGTGACAGGATGGATATGAGGACTCCCAGGGATCTAGAAATGTTAATTAGAGAATGAAATCCTGCATACATCAGAATTACCCCAATGCGCTATCACGGCATACCCTTGGCAGAGCTTAAGGGGGACGCTGGTCTTAGACCTATACCCTTGGCGGAGCTTAAGGGGGACACTGGTCTTAGGTCTTAGACCTATGTTCCTTATTTTTAGTCAAATCCTAATGAAACTGTATCATGTTGCTCTGTTTTTTATACTGATTTCAAATATGAAATTGCTTTTTAAGTCAATTCATTAGTTCATAAGATAATTAATTTTAATTAGTCATTTATTAGTACCTCGGTAAAAAAAATGGCTCAATAAATAATAATTTTTAACTCATGGCTACATAGTATGGTGAGTAAAGAGTGCAATAATCAAAGTTTTTCCATTTTACCCTCATTACTAGTTTTACAGCACTTAGAATAGCAGCATTCAAAGTGTGAATATAGTGCATCGATAAACTTTGCAAAATTACAAATTCTTGAAGCGTGATTCAACAATTGTGCTTCGATTATTGCATACATTGTGCCTTCAGCTTCCCTTAGCAAACAATATGACATATCTATCTGTCCTAGACGTTGAGATATTGACGTACTAAGACAGCCAGGTGTCCAAAATTTTCACGGTGCTAAATCGCCTGCTCCTGAACAAATTGAGCCCACACAATAATCTAAATTAATTATTATGGTCAAAATACCGATTTCCTGGAGGAGAAAACTGGTAGAGTTGAAGAATAATAGCTATAGGCTCCAAAAATGTCATTTTTAAAAAATTGATTTTTGGGTCGTTTTTTGGTCCCAAAGACCAGTGTCCCCCTTAAGCGTCCCCACCAATAATTTTCTTCTTCTTGCCGCTCCAGTGCTCATGCTTCCCGTGCTCCTATACATGTTATTCTTCCATTCTTCTAGTGTTTGAAACTATGCGCTCGTCAAATGTTGTTCACTGTTCGTGCAGTGAAGCCTCTTCGCACACAGCTCTGCCACTTGTGAGGGGGCTCTACTGTGTTGCACCGTGCAGAGAGGCCATTACCATTTTAGGACAGTTCTGTTTTGACACTCCTGACAGTGCGCATGCAATAGGGACTTGACAGAACCGCAAAAAACAGTTGTTGCTGCACAGTTTTTGCCTCAAATGCAGGTGACCACTGCCCTGTCTTTCCCCAAATAAATTTACTGTGATGCAAACAGCTTTTGACAGTTTTTTCGATAGTTATACAATCATTTGAATTTTCTGATAATTCAAACATTTATTCCGATCTCTCCAAGTCCAAATTACCATAAAAGCCTGCATATAATGCGAGGTTTTTTCCAGACTTTAGCATGTCAAATTTCTACCCCGTATTATATGCGGATCCAAACAATTTTCAACCCGAATTCGGCGTTCCAATCTTGTCATTCAGCACTATCACCATCAGGCATCTAGTGAGAGGAGGTGCTATCAGTGGTGGCATCAGTTGACTGTTTCTATGGTTTAAATTTCAATGCCATTTCACCACGATGATCTCGCTACGCCCACACTACCAGAAATCATGATGTCGGGACTGCGACAGCAGTACTTGGCTGCTTTTAAGAGGAATGCACTAATTGTAGCTCCTGAAAGCATCGGCACAGAGTCAAGCGCTGCTACATGGACCAGATGACGTAGGGAGAGCCTGCAGCTACTGCCGCTGGACGGCTGAGATAGGCCTCTCCAGCCATGCTCTGCAGCTGGATCCCAAACACTTGGGCACAATATCCCGCATGAAATGCGGAATATTGAACGCGCTCAAAGGTACTGAACGAGAGTTTCTACGGAAAGGTACCTGGGTGGAAGGTTCTGTGCAACTAACACAATCCAAGACAGTGACAGCAGTGTGTGCCACATTTTTTTTTTTTTTTATGCCAGAGAATGCACCACACATCCCTGTTGGACGTGTCTACTTAATGGACCCTTCCAATATACTAGTCCTGGCTGGCCTCACTGCCTTGCAGAGCTATACCACTATCACCAATACGAAATGTTGCCACTGGTAACCCACTACAAGTGCCATTAGCGATCACCACGTGATTCGTCTGGGCCTTGGAGTAGTGGACACTCCTTGTGAGCCATTAGCTTTCCGCCTCCCAAGGCTACATATTTGCCTCACGGGAGCAGCAAGCAAGGCTGCCTCCCCCATCTACAAATGGGACGAACAAGCAGTGTTGCTGCCTCCCTCACCGTCTATGCGCTGGATGAGCTCCTTGAGGGTGTTCACTTTGCTTTGAATGCCCGGCTGCGCAAACGTGTAGTTGTCCTGGATGCCGTCCAGCAGCTTGCTCATGCACCAGAAGCTGTCCGCCTCGATGTCCTGCAGGACTGACTGCTCCAGCCGGTCCACCATGAACGTCTCCACTTCTGCCTCTGCAGAGGAAGAGCAGGGAGATGCTCCAGCCGTGTACTGTCACAAATGTTACAGCAAAAACTGATACACAGACTGCAAGCAGGAGCTGCGACCTCACTGCCCAGAAACATATGGGAGCTTCTGCTACATTCTGTTTGTCAACTGCAAAAAGTAAATCACGCGAGTCTAGGGGCACTCAATCTTTTTATCCCAAGGAACCCCAGTGGCTTTCAAAAGGTGCTGAAGAATACTACACATCTTGGTCTTCTGTCCCTTACTGCCAAATATGCATGCAGAAAAGAACATGCAGACGCATACTCCAAATTCAATTGTAACGACTCGCTGTATTATTAAACAGCTTGCTACTATAAGCAACTTATGGTACTATTACTTCTGAAACAAATTAAACAAAGGAAAAAAGGTGGTTAAAACCTGCAAGGACAGGGAACCCAAAAAAAGCATGCCACAGAACCCAAGGCTCTCATGTAACCTAGCAGTGATAAGCCCCGACATGCAAAGTCTGCTATGAATTCAATGCAACCAAGGAATGGGTCTGAAAAGCCCAGGCCTCGTGGCATCTGCATGAGGAAATGAGCTCACCTTTAGGCACGTGCTCTTGAAGAAAAACCACAAAGAAAGGTGTGACAAGGTCGTTCATGCCTTGGACGTAGCCGCTCGCGGGATGCCGAATGGCCCATATGTACAAGATCCTTTCGAATATCTGCAGCAAGGAAGCAAAAGGCACCACATGAAGGTTTGTTGCAGCCTGCGATTTATACAGGTAAAAAAACTAATACTAAACTAATAGCACTGAGGAAATAAACAGCGCAAGGAAGCCCATAATACTGCTGTGTTTGTCAAGCTGTTTATTTGCTCCCGCTTAATGTTGGCAGCATGCCGCTTCGTCATTTTGTTTGTGATGCGAGATGCTACCAGATTTATCTGGAAGAATAGAGCAGCCTCGAGAATTTGCATCTACTCTGCTCGAGATTTTAATGGGTGCTTCCTGCACCTTATCTTGAAAGCTTTGTCAACTTTAAACTGAGCGCAGCCGAGACCAGTGGTGATTCTGGTCTTTAGCGACCACCGAGCACGCTAGCTGCTATCGCTGCCGCAGAGCACAAGTCAGCTAAATAAAGAGCTCATTTCAATGCCACGTCAGTCTGCTTGTCTGTTCAAGGCGTTGTCACCACTATGTGAAAATATTATTCCATAAATTAACTTTCTAATCACCAAACGATTAATAGGTGCGGTTCCTGTGTCCACTGATGTTATGTGGGACAATGTGCCATTCCTTTCCTTAAAAACCAATTTTCAATTTTTTTTCAGGCTCTAATATGCCCAAGATGCACTGTGGGCTATGAGGCACATTGCAGGGGAAGGCACTCGATTAATTTCAACCATGTGGCGTACTTTAACACACACTGAAACCTTCCTAGCACATGGGCGTCCTACCATATAGCACTTGAAAGCTTATAATGCAAAGGGCATGCAAGCAGATAATCAATGACACACCTGTTGCACTGACTCCTGCTGAAATAATGGCACCAAGGGGCTCATACGTGGGATGTCGATGTGTATCTGAAAGAGGGCCGGAGATACCAAGAAGGTCGCGGTAAGAGGGTTGATAGTTACAATAAAATTTCCCCTTGAAAGTCGTTTACAGAGTATCGTCTGCAAAGCTCATTAATAATAAGGCACAATCTGCCAAGAAAAAAAAGTATATACAGTTTAACTATTACTACCAAAATCATTGGAAGAAGCACTTAACAGCTGTGTGTGTTTGACGCTTCCATATGACAACACCACTCTGGATGACAGCACACCATACCATCTGCATGCACAAGCAACATCACAGTGCCCGCATTCATGAGCTAGTAAAACCTAGTTAATTCGAAGTCATCGGGACCACGAAAAATATTCCAATCAACTTGGTTTTTGAACCAAGCACAGCAAAAATATGAGACCCAGCTGAAAAATCTCATTGCAGGAACACACTACCTCTACTGGGCGAACTTCGTGATTACCACATTCTGCCTCATAAAAGGCTACCTCCCTGCCTGTAGCCTTTGCTGGCCAAAAAAAAGCTGACTCCAAATATAAGTTGATGCACACACCCCCCCTCCCCCTGTACTCTGGTTTGTGTCGCTGCCACATTTTGTTTTGTAGTATACGACAGAATGGCATCGCGGTGGGGGCTCAACTCGAGTCAATAAACGCGTAATGATGCGGCCACAAGGACAACATACCATTGGAGATCAAAAGTGAACAAGCGACGCTCCACTCTGCCTTCCACACTTGCGTGTAGCCTGACTGACTAGAGGCAGGAATCTGAAACTACAGAGTTTCAGATTCCTGCGTGATGCACCCCTCTGAATTTATCGATATTTGCTCCTGCGCTACCTACCACTCGTCCGAGGAATCGAACGGCCGCACGAATAAGCCGTAGTGAACGGTGTGTAATTCGAATTTTCTTAAGCAAAACCGATTTGCATACGAACTAACGCTTTTTTTTTATGCCTGGCGCACCCTGTATCCTGCCGGCAGTGGACGCACGCTACCCGCCACTCGTCCAAAACTACCTAGACCCCGCAAATACGTCTTTTGCACGTATAGGTCGACCGACCCCCCCCCCCCCCCCCCCCCCCAATTTAGGATGGTCGTTGAAAGGTAAGACTAATATGTGACGTTATTTGAGATGCCAGTAACCTAACCTTCTAACCAAGGCACACCACTGAAACAAATGGTGCAGGACGCTGTTGCGCGGGACAAGCACAGGCTGGGGATGTTGGCTTGCACTGGCGGTGCTGGGGCTGGGGCGCTTCGCATATCAAGCATCGGCATTTAATCGGCATCGCTCTGCAGAGCCGCCTAGCAGCCCCCTGTGGGGCTGTCAATTCACCGAATTGAGATCTAACATTCCTGCACAGCACCACAGATCTTCGAATTAACCGGGCTGACGCAGGCCGCTGCTTCAAATTAGCTGGTGAAATTTTCATTAGAAATTACACGACCACAGAAATTATTTAAATTATCCGGGATTTCAGATTAACCGAGTTTGAATGATCAAGGTTTTACAGTGCTATGGCTGCACAGTACTTGACACATCGCTTAAAAAGTACATGTGGCAGAACGAAGTCCAGATGCCAAAGGAAACATGCCACTATAGGAAGGGTACAGTGCTGGAAAAAAAGCTGACCCGGAATGAGGAGGAGGAGTTGCCAAGAAAGATCAGAAAGCAGAACCACCTACAACATTTGAGCCCACACTCCTTTGGCATTAGTTTCACTCACAGTTCGGCTTGCTCAGAATTGAAAACTTACTTTGAAACTTCCGACCCATTATTGCTTATGCTTTGTGATTCAGATACAAGAAGCAAAATGGCAGTTATTTTTGGTGTGATGATAAAATAGTCAAGACTGCAAGGCATTCTCTCATGAGTGTTCAATCTTTGCATTCAACAGCATAACAATCTCCTCCACTTATGACCTCAACACAGCGTTGGGTTTTCTGGCACATGATCAGCTAAGCCTATCATGCACCAAACACAAGGTTGAATTTGTCAGTTTAGTGAAAAATGGCTAAAACACATTTAAAATGTTGCACGTAGTTTGTTAAGAAGATTTACTTCTTTTAAAAATGCAAAAACAAAGCACATTTTCTCCTAAGAACAAACTAGGCTGGAAAAGGTTGCATTCAGAATAAAAGCATGGGAAGTGTTTTTTTCCCACGTTTCTTGAGCTCTGTGCATGAACATAAAATGACGTTTATGGTGATCAGCCCCCTGCACAGCTCACATGTTGGTTTCTCTTGTTTTGCGTGTAAGATGTGTTTGCCCAATGCAAAGATCACATAAAATCATTTCATTGAAACGTTCTCGATGCATACATGACTTTCATTCTCCTACGACGAGCTTTACTAGGTGAGGCTTATTATTTCCTTCATTATTATTCAATATTATTTCCTTCATCTGTCAGCATCTTTGCAGGGCATTTTTAACCACTCGATTTCCTTGTTCAGAGTTTGAGGTGTACACACATCTATTCTCTCGTTTCCACTAATTCCAACATAGCTCAGGAACCCAGCAAAATTTTACTACGTCCGCATGTCGTGGCAGTAGTGATAATGTGTATGATTTCGCAGACTAATGTTGTGTATGATCTTGCAGACTAATGGTGTGACTGCATTTCTAGGTTGAAGTGCAGAGAGTACGCTAAGAGAATCAGTACATACCGAGGGACAGCTTTTCTAGGCAGTAAAGGGAAGGCTACAGGAGTGGAGGATTTTTAACTGCGTCACTCCGCCAAATACTTCGGCCGCACGATGGCGCACCCAGCCTCCAGCTTCATTCCATCGCTGGGGACATCTATAGAAGCTCCTTGCAACAAGACATGCCTAGCAAATTTGTTATATTCAAGAAAACTGTTTTCCTCGACTTTCTAAAGGTTAAAGTTGGCAGTTGTGTCAGAAATATGACTTACACAATGAATATTTAAAATATACAATAGAAAGCTAACATAACTGCAACCTGGGACTATTCTGCTGAGTAAGAGGAGAGAGTGTGTTTCGGCTCCGTAGCTTCCACTCCACTGCCGCAAAAAGTTGTCGCAGAGCATAGACAATGCTGCTCTCGTTATTACTTTTTCTATAGCTATATAGACAGCATAACCTTCGACAGTGCAAACCGATGCACAGTGCGGAAGTCATATTATTTTTTCTAATTTGCGTTGCACTACTGCACTTCTGACACCTACTGCTGTTTTAGAGCCAATCTTTTTTAACTTAAAAAAAAACACATTCTGTTTTAGCTTAAAATTCTGTAACATTCTGTTTTAGCTTGCATACTTTTTCTTTAACGAAAAGTATTCTTGTGCTATGTGTTCGTGTGGTGTTTGCTTTTCGTGAAAGCGGGTTAATGTGAGGCGACACACAGAAGGAAGGCTGCACCGCGGTGGCAGTGAATCAGGTCTGCGGGCGATATCGGGCGGTGTTGTCCGGTATGCTCGATTCTTAGCATTTTTTTTTTTTCAGAGGGAAGAGTATGTAGTCTAACTACTCGCGGTTTGCTACTGAACAGTGTTCTAAGCCACAGCACAGGTGTGTGCCTAGTGCACACTTTGTCGTTCCCGCTTCAAGTATCTAGGAGAATGGCACACAGGACAGAAGGCTTTTAAAACCCTAACTGCATTTAAGTTCCTACAGAATAGGAAGCACACCTATGACACGAGCACGCAATCAAACGTGCACAATGCAGTCGCCAGCTGCCAGCCCACCAGAACACCAGCCGTTTTACGCGGATAGCAAACTGAGATCAAATGGATGCCATAGGGACACCCTGTGCAGACCCTGTGAACCCACGCAGAAGACCTTACCAACCTGTCTGTACGTTTCTTGATGAATGTCTTCGTTTCGCGTGTCGTAATACTGCTTTACAAAGTTGAAATACTCCTCCCGCTTCCTTTCAAGAACTGCTGCCCGTCTCTCTGAGTTGGCTGGCAAGTAACCCTGCAGGAAAAAGAAGAGGAAGGTGGTACACTCACTGAAAGCAACAATTAAAAGAGGAGGAAGGTTGAAAGACACAAACATGTGTTGGTAGACTCAGCAAATGGAAGGAAACAAAAGCCACTTTGCCGTAACAACTAGAAGCACGTCACACCATTAACCTCTTGCAGTTACTTCACCAGCGCATTCGTGCTGACAGACACACCCTAACAATACCCACCCCCAGAAAATTAGTCCCATGCGTAAATAACCACATCGGTATAGACATCTCACTTCCAGACATACTTTGGCACAACGCTAGCCTCTATGGTAACACTGCTCAAGGCTAATTCATCAACCCCACGTTTCTGTGACACATTCAGTGTCAGTGCCAAAAATGCACATGAATAATTAACCTGTGCTGCCAAACTGCACTGAAACGATCTCTAATTTGGCTGTTTCCCTACCAAGTGGCAAAACTATTCTAAGGACATTTCTACATATGCTTATTCTTCAACTTACGTACTAACCTGATCCTTTGCCATTTTAAATGCAAGCACCTAAATTTAGATCCCTTGCGTTTCTGTAACGGCTTTGGCTTTTGTAATGCCTTACACTTGCAACTTTGTTTACATCCACAAATATGCCCTCTAAATGATTTCCTTTTCACTATATATACATGCACATAACACGGCTGGCTGCTTCCCTGTTTTGTTGCACGCTCCCAAGTTGTTCAGCCGCAGCTTTTACATCCACTGCAATGGGATGTCCCTCAAACTAACAACAACTCCAAGTCATGTCCTGCAGGGCACTTTTATTGAGCAAAGTGAAAAACGGGAATGGTACGCACCGCCAGAAGCCTCCACGTGATGGGGCGCACTTCGGCGGGAATACCCTTCCAACTTAAAGAGCGGAGTGCATCTGGAGCAGGCGGGAAACGCCAATAAGGTGAAACGAATACGCCCACATCATTCTTCATGAGCCCCTAAACCATACAGCAAATAAGTAATAGTGCTCGGCAGGCATCATACAAGTCATTGCATGCAGGCAGAGCACAGGGTTACAACATAAATGCATTTGGTCCTCGGGGCACAAAATTTTGCTTTATAACCTTCAACGTGGAGAACAACATTGATATAATTAGCAATGATGACAAACAATACACCTGCTGCAATCCTGTTCAGATGAAATTTGTCAAGTTGAAAATTATCAATAAGGTAAACATGCCACCAAGCCATGAGTAAAGCGTTAGAACTGCCAATTTAAACAAAAAAATTGAGCTACAATGAGCCTTTCTTCAAAATAGGCAAATTAATGTGCGAACCCTTGCACAAAACTAAGCAGCACCTTTTGGCAAAATTACCGAGAATGTTCAGCGTGAGGAGCTGTCACATGTGGAATCATGTACAGTGACAGTTTTTCTAAATGTAGTATAGGCTGTCAGGACAGAGCATAGCAATCAGCCACCAATGTTTTCCCTCTCCTGCGGTTATCCCAGCTGCGCTACAGGCTGAGTATTGTCGCCAGCAATGTGACATGGTTGTGACCCTCCGTCCACTGACTGCAGTTTATATTTCTTTTTTCCGTGCATACCATTCCGATTACTGTGGACTCGGACATGTGGCTCACCAAGTATGCTCCATCCGCTTTACCTACTCATCTGCGCAAGAAAACACACCTGCCATTCATGACACATAAGGAAACTGGCCAGTAGCTGCTGTCTGCCTGCCACAACACAATAAAAGCATAAGTGCAATGACAGTAATGCAAAAAGGTCGGGATTCGTGAAGGAGTAAGGCAAACAATTTTCACAAGTCCTGAGGACCTTTGTTAACGTACAACCACTGCATCTGGCTTCGACATGTATAGGCACATGACCCAATAAAAAAGACAGTTTTACTTATCACATTAAAACAGTTTCAAGGTCCCCGTTACCAAGTAATATCAAAGATAGCAAACTCCATCATATTACGCAACAGCGAATGCAGCTCATTCGGTTGAAAAGCCGTCAGCGTAGTTGTAGTCGGCACTGCGTGTCGGAAATAATAGCGGGCTCCGTAAAAAAAAATCGTATAATGGTAATTTGTGATTCGTGTGTCATAGGCGATGGCGAGTTAATGAAATCATTGTAATTAATTGACTAATTAAAGAAATAAAAAATGAAAATTAGACAAAGGGAGTTCAACGAAGTCAAAATACTCAGAATGAAAAAGCCAAATGATGGTAATTTAAAAATTTAGAGTGTGTAATAGATCAATTAATTAATTGAAACAATTGAAAAAAATGAAAAATGCGTTCAAAGTTCTTTTCAACAGGCAAGGCGTCGTGCTGAATGGGCCATGGCGTTCCGTGGACCCCCTAGCAACGCTGCAACTCGCTGTCGCGTTCCACTCTTAAAGGCGAAGCTTCAGCGTCCCCTAGTTTTTTTAAGTGGTATTCACATGGGCTACAGAATAGGGAAACTGTGCACCTGCCACGCCTTCGAGAGAATGCGTAGCGACAGAGCTCCCAGTTCTGCTGCGACTGCCGGTGCCTATGGTGAAGGAGACCGTTTGTTCGGCTTTGTACGTTCAGTCCCAGTCTTGTCTCGGCAGGAGATGTGGCAGCCCTTTGCCTTCGGTGGTATGCACAGGGTACGGCCCACTGCCATCATTCTGTGTTTCTTTCCTCTGTTCTTTCTCTTCTCTCTTATCTCCCTTCCTATTGCACATCTGTTTCGCTCTTCCTCTTCTGTCTTATTTTCTTGTCTCCACTGTCCCGAGAGCGGCACAGCCCCTTTCCCCAACATCATGGGGTACAGTTTTGGCCCTTTCTTCCCTTTTTGACCCTTCCCGCTCTACCTCCCAAGCCTGGTTATTTTGCTCTTGCTCGTCCCTCTCGGCTGGCTAGCAAGTGAGGCCCTGCACCTCCTCTCCAAATCCATCCCTGCCGATGTCTCCCGCCTGAATACCGCTTTAGTGGCAACCAAAGCCAACATATCGGTTGTTACCCAGTGGATCATGACTAAACTTGTGGTAATGAACAAAGGTGACCACTGAAGAGCACGATTTCTCTTTGCATGTCCTGGAGACTTTTGTGCCCGACAGTACACAATGTTTCATCTCAACCACTGAGAAAAAGTTAACAAAACCGAACAGCACTTTCACTTGGTTATCAACACAAAGCAGTTGTATCAGGAGTGCTAATGCACTCAAACATTAAACGGCTGGCACCAACTCTACAAACAATGCTAGTGAAACTAGTGGCACATAACATTCTTTGCCATTTACCTGTGCTGAGTAAAACATTTCGGCCCGCCCCCTAACTTCAGAACTTCTACCCAATAAGAGGCGGCTTGCATCTCACCGAGGTCTGTCTTGGGGCTTTGCAGTACACTTTGGAACTTCTCCAAGGTCGCCTGCATGTTGAGGGCATTCTGTGAGGCTGAGTGGTGGGGTGACGCATTCATGCTGGCTGGATGGCGCACGGCCATGCCTGGCCCAAAGCCCGTTCGCGACGGCGGCACTACACATGGCTCCAGCGGGGAACCTGCGCATGCTGCCGTAAATGAAATACAGCATGTTAGATTTGGATAGGGTTATGAACCCAAAAAGACCCCAGATTAACTGCAATTCTGCGAGGAAGGAAAATATTGTTTCATCCGTGCACATTTTTGTGCGCTCAACTTTTACAGATTTGTCACTCGCAGGAACCTAAAAACCTGGCTAGTTCTATGTGCAATCTGGCATTGATTACAAATTCCTCCCACCTTGAGGTCCCATCTTTTGCCAAGAAGCACAAGTTTTGGAGTCCCTTTCTTTTTGGATAAAACTGCAGGACTCGGAAACAGTGAGGCTCAACAGTTTAATGATGTCTTGAGATGCAATCCAATATTATATTAGCTGCAATAAGTTTCTTACAACTGCCCATTGCCGTTTAGTGCTATACTTTAATTTTGCATGAAATGCCTTGGAAAGAAGCTGACAACATTTATTTTAAAAAAGTAAATAAAACAGAGTGAGCAGTCACACTCTATAAAAAAGACAATGATGATTAAGGGCTAGTCAATGATTTATGAGATATGCTTTACAAGGTCTGTAGGTAACTGCATAAACCTAAAAGAGACATTTTTCAAGATAGCTTACAAAAAAAAATTCGCACTTTGGAAAAATTTACTTAACGTATGAACAACAGTCATATCAGACAAAGCTTAATCACTGCCCAGATTATTCAGCCCTTTGGGAAAGCATTTCGTATGAAAGACAGTTTCATTGTGTTTGCACTTCCTATCGGTGAACAAAGTGTAGGACACACAAGCCGTCTAACCTGATGTGCTCTGGACACTACTTGCCAAACCTGCATTGATATACTGAATCCATGGATTCCACACCCTATGAATAAAGCCAGAATTAGCCGCCCACCTTTCTGCATGGCGAGCCGCTGTAGTGCCGCTGCACGTGCTTCTGCTGAGCATCCATCAGAGACATCGTAGCCCAGAGATTCGTCCGGGAGCTCAGCAGAGTTCTGGGCTTTGCTATGGTTGGTGATGACCGATTCTGCGGTGGATTGCACAACCCTGGACACTATCTTCACGTCTGTGAACAGCAAGGAGAGAGGAGACGAGTTTTAGTGAAATGACACTGTCGCAAACTGGTGATCCCAGAGTACGAGGTGCTAGTGCATTCAAGATTACTGAGGTATAGGCTACCTTAATTAACGTTTGTGAGAACTGAAACATTTTTACTACACAATGATGCACAAAGAAAAAAATGTACATGGTATGCAAGGTTTGCTATCCCAAAGCATTGAATACGCTATGAGGGACACCACGGTGGAGGACTTTTGGATCAATTTAGACCACCTGGGGTTGATTGACGTGCACCGACACTGCAAGACACGCAGGCATTTTTTGCATTTCTCTTGGAAGAAATGGAACATTGAAACACACCTCACTAAGAAGCATTACCAATGATCCCTGTGGCAGCCTGAAAACATTCGATGAGGACCGAAAAAAACTACCATGTACTGGCAAAGTTCCAGAATAGCTCTCAGTAGTATATTAATGATTGCAGCGTAAGCGTCACAAATGTCAAACACAGAAGTGCTGCTCTATGGAGTGAAATGAGAAGTGTCCACTGTATACACACAAATACCTGGATATATCCAAATACCACGCGACAGATCTCACACAGCTTGTGGCTGAAAAGGAATACTGTAGACTCTCCTTGAAGTAGTGGTTAACATCAGGCTCATTTGCCAGTTTCCTTGCAGAAACAACTCTCTCACAGCACTAGTAATAAGCAGTTACTAACAGATTCGTCATTACCCCTTAAAATCCTTACAGTACCACACACAGATAGATCAGTGCAGCTTCCCTCTCCATGCCTATCACAGTGTTTCAGTGCATGACCTTTCTCAAAAGTGTGTAGACCCTTTTGCAGTACTTCTGGTGCAAAAAGCTAATGCTGCAGAATGTGAAGAGGATCACACTGCTCAGACTCCATGTCTTTCAGCTGCTGCAAGACCTGCTGTAAATAAACCTGATGATTCCGCCAGCCAAACTGATCCACATCAAGACTCACTCAAGCTCACCGAGGTTCAGATTCATTTGAACTTACTCTGCCTAAAGCTAGCTCCGATTTCCTCTGACTCAAAATTTGTACGCCAATGCCCAAGGCTCAGTGATCTGAGCAATATATGCAAGTGCCCCTGTGCGCACTTCGCCGACTGCTCTAGTCATGCAGCAAGTGACGTGATAATTTTTGCCGCAGACTGCACTTTATGTGGTCAGTGCAGACGAAGGCAACAGTAAGGCAGATTCTCACCTGACACAACGCAGAACTCATCATCGCCAATATCCCAGGCATCGTCGGTGCTCTCCTGAAAGTCCTTGAATGAGCTAGATGATGTGTTTCTTCGATGTCGACTACTGTGACCATCTTTCTTCGGGGTGGATGGCCTTAAAAAATAAAAGTGAACAACGCAAAAAATTAGGGCTGTGCAGTCTGCAATAACTGTGCAAGCAGCATGCATGTGACAAACTGGCAAATCAAGAATGAAAAAAGTTAAATCCTGGCATGGGTATAAAGAGTTTTGGCAACTGATGGTGGTTTATTTTTGCTTAAAAACCACTTACATTTTCTTTTCTTGTTTCTACGCAAAGAAATTGTCAGAGAAATGAATTAAGTGGACTAGATGAATATTCTGCCACAGTAGTTCTGTAGTCTTCCAGCATTTATAACCTATTTCATATGCACTAATGGGCTACACATTAACATGTCAGGTTTTGGTTAACCAAGTCAAACCATTAACACATGTAAAAGCTCCCTTACACATTCAAAGGTGCCAAGTATTCCAGGATGAAAAAAATAAGCAAAAAATGTTCACCAATGGTGTTTTTCAGGATGGCATAACCAACAAAAACAGAAACAAAAGAAAGTGTTTTCATAACACACAAGCACTTACATGTTATCTTTCCTTGGTGGATGGGATGCTCCATAAACTGGCTTGATGCTGAAGGGTACCAAATATTTTTCAAATTAGCAAACCTAGTTTCAATTTCAACATTTCCTTCAAGCTAAACTGATACAATGGTTTCATTCTCACACACAGCTCTAAGGCATATACCATAACAAGACGCAGCACACCGGCATGAAAGTTCGAACCGGCCCTATTATCCTAACAAGCTAAATGGTCATCTGCAAACGGTGCCAACCAAAATTTTCAAACATTAGCATTCAGTATTCAGAAGGTCCGCACTGAGGCTTACAAACACACTGGGGAAGATTTGCACTCCCTTCACTCAGTGCAAACACCACTTACTGCTGTATATACTGCAAGAGCATGTTCTGAGATAATTTAACATCTGCCCAAACAGAATGCAAGAAACCAGATTATTGGTAACATACAGAGGGAATAGAGTTTGTTTGGCCCGAGCTGATGCTGCACAACATCCGGAGGCACAGGTGTGTCAGTTATACACAAAGTATCTGCACCTACAACAATGGGAAGAGCCCTCAAGAAAGGCCCGAGCGTTAATAACACCCGTGACGGGCAAGCACCTGCAGTGCCATAGACAATACAGGTGCAGGCATACAGTCCAGCAGCAGAGCAAAGTACGCGACGGCGCACAAATAAGGAAGCATCGCAGCAAGCGCTTTAAAATATTCGAGGTGAACTAAACAGTCGACAATGCGAAGCGAAGCAAATGTGCGCACAGCGAGTGTGCATGCAGCGCACTGACCGCAAGTCTGCGCCTACGTAGCGCTCCCGTATGCACAAAACGAGACAAGCAGCTGCTGGATGGCGCCTACGCTGCTGGCTACAACCAGTCCGCGAGATGACACTCAAAAACAAAAGCTCAAACAAACTTTGGTGCCGTTACAAAGGACCTGTCGTAATGAGCGGAATAAACGACAGCACTAGGCTTTTTCTCTCGTTAGCGTTGCAAGAGGTAGGAAAGCCGTCAAAGCACACGACTAACGCGATTCATTAAAGATCGACAATTTCACGAAAGCTGACCCAAGCGGTACGCAATGCGCAAGAGCTAGGGAAGACAGCGTATGCAATATTGTTTCCCACGGGATGCGCTGATTGTCGGCAATTTTGTCAGGCAATGACCGTGACCAAAAACGGCGACACGGACGCGGTTAACCAATGCACAAGAATGTGTGGGCCCTATGAATCAACTGATGCGGTGACGTGTCCTCTGCATTGCACGACACTGCCAGAAATGGTATCAAATATTGGACAACGCCACTGCTACGTGTGTTTACGGAAACTTCATCAAAGCGTAAACATAGGCGAGGTCACGGCGACGACTGCCAAGACATTTGCCGGCATGTCGCAATGCTTCGGCCTACGCCCGTCGTAGACACTTCGCGTGCCCGATCGTCGATGCCATGCATAGTTTGCACCAGTAATTCAAATTCGTAAGTGCAGGTTACGCCGTTGTCGCGGTTATTCAAAGGGAAAAAGCGGCGAATATGTTTTACCTTCCTGGAACGGATCGCGCATTCTTTCTCCAAAATGCGGTCCTGTCGTTGGCATTTTTTTCCGTGAACCCTTGCATCATGATTTCAGGAGAAAGTCAGGGATCCCCATGATTTAAGTAATAAAAGAGGGCACAACTAGCATTTCTACACAACTGCTCATCGGTACTTTCACGCATCACGTCGCCATGTTGTCTTCCACAACGTTGCTTTTCCGGTGGCGTCAGATCCGTCGTTACTGGTCGCACCCTAACGTCGCAAGCCAAAAGCATACTTAATAAAAAAAACTAACTCGCAAGAATTCTGTACAATTATTATTTCTAGAAAACAGTTGATCAAGATTACTTGCTCTGCCAATTGTACCAAAAGGTTACTCTCTGGGAGCTCGCTTCTCTTTTAACGTGGACGATAGGTTCGTGTTCGTACTATCAGTGGTTTGTACTTTCGGATTTGAACCGACGTTCTTCTGTCAAAGCGACTAAAACAAGAATGCTTAAGCAAACGGATGCTTCGGAAAGTATTTTTTGTGTGTGCCAGAAGTATAAAAGCTTTTATGGCAGAACGTGGGCAATATGGTACCATAGTGGGCAGTATACAAGTGTCTGCAATACCTTTGCCATCTCTTCAAACCGTAGGCATTATGCCTTTGAGATTAAATTTTTCTAGCGTATACATCCATACGTACTCATCTTAGAAGCGTGACACGTGAGCACAGGACAAGAACCACAACACGACATAAGCTCTTAGTGTCATCTTGCTCCTCACTGTGTATCAGTGTTCCGCGCTTTTGAGATGAATGCCATTCAACTCACGCAGTTTTCCACCGTAAGCGGTCTCCGAATGTACGCGTTAGTAGGGGGGGGGGGGGGGGGGTGCGTTCGTTTCATATGACAGGCTAACGGTGCGCGGTATGAGCAGCCAGCAGATATGGGTCATGAGAAAAACGAAATCTGCTTTTAAATGGTGTGACATAATAGTTTAATTTTTTGCTCTGGACGTCTGAGTAAGTTCGAGCTGTGCAGGTTGCAAAAAAAAAAAGATTGAATGTTTTACTGCACACACCTAGCCACACAAGACAATTCCATCGTAATTTGAACCTTTTCCATGTATATTCCAGTTATATTGGAATGCTTAAAGAGACCCTGAGGACAAATGAAGGTTAGTCTTTATCGATAGGGTAACGCGCGCTATCTCAAAGAGGTCACTCCCACCCGAAGCGTAGTTTTTTTTTTTTAAGAGCTAGAGAAGACCAAAAAAACGGTGCCGCCATCAGCGGCCGATTTCGTACGTAAATTGCGCGCGTCGACAGCGATTTGATGGTGCGGATCCAAGAGGCTACGCTGCACTGCTACCCACTTCAAAACGCTGGCAACCAGTCGTTTTCTGTAAGGACGTCACGAGTTTAAAACGACTGGCGGGAAGATTTTTACATCCAATTTTCTCGCCGAAAAATATGCGTCTTACTCCCGAACAAACGTCTTGTAGGCAGGAAGAACCAGATAATTTATTTTTACGCTGATCAATAATTGAATGGAACTGTCCTCATTGTCCTTTAAATGGAATTTGTTAGCAATAACATTGACATTGAATGTGTAGGGAACGCATTCAATTTGTTTTTCAGAGAGATTTATTACTTCCATGGCTGGAAAGGGTCGAGGGGTCCGAAGGCGGCCGTTGAAAAGCTGAGTAATTCCATCAGCATGATGGTGGGCACGGGCGCCCTGCTTTGCATTTCACTTTGTTGTGCTTGCCTTTCACTGCACTTCAGTCTTAGAAATATGCTTATGTGTTTGCCCAACAACCCAGGTAGCACCGATCATCCAAACAATATTTTTAAAATGTTATATAAGTTGTAATAGCGTTGTGTGTTGCATTGGAACGCTACATATTAAAGATAACGATCCCGGCCGCGGCGGTAGAATTTCGATGGAGGCGAAATTCTAGAGGCCCGTGTACTGTGCGATGTCAGTGCACGTTAAAGAACCCCAGGCGGTCAAAATTTCCGGAGCCCTTCACTACGGCGTCTCTCATAGCCTGAGTCGCTTTGGGACGTTAAACCCCCATATACCAAACCATATTAAAGATAAAAATTAATAAATAGCGTTATATGTTTTATCGAAACATTAGTTTTAAAAATTGTGGCTCCAATTGGTGCTGTGAGGGTGGTTCGACAGCGAAACTAAGCTGTTTGCATTCAGTTTCTAGTCTGGCCTTTTTTGCTCACGACAACGACAACGCAACCGTAATCTTTACCGAACCCGACCGCGGCGGCCGCGTTTCGATGGAGACAAAACGCAAAAGGCGCCCGTGTGCTGTGCGATGTCAGTGCACGTTAAAGACCCGCAGTGGTCGAAATCATTCCGGAGCCTTCCACTACGGCACCTCTTTATACCTGTCTTCTTTCACTTCCTCCTTTATCCCTTACGCGCGGTTCGGGTGCCGGCGGATATATGTGAGACAGTTACTGCGTCGTTTCCTTTCCTGCAGACCAATTTTCATCTTACCGGGAAACACACGCGGGGAGAAGGAACGCGCTTTGCATTGTTTGCAGGTGCCGTTATCAACATTATGCGCTTTGCACTTCCCACGAGGGCTTCGAATGACTTCAACCCCTTTCGAAGCAGCTGCCAACCTAATGTTTACCGGAACGCGTAGTTGTAATTGTCAGCACCGCGCGTCGGAAATATTCGTTCCCTTACGGCGCGGTATGAGTGCCCATCGAGATATGTGATCTGTATTTTTATTATCTATTTATTTTTATTTTTTCACACTTTTAATAACAAAATTATATCACCATTCCTTTATGATATGCCTTTAAGAGCGGGACGCGACAGCGTGTTGCAGCGTTGCCAAGGGGTCCACGGAACGCCATCGTCCGTTCGGCGCGATGCCTTCCTTGCCCGTTGGACAATTTGAGGAAAGGCAATGACGCCTGTCGGACATATCTCGGTGGACACCCAAACCGCGCTGAAAGGCAAGGGAAAAAATGGTTTTAAGGAAAAGAAATGATGCCTGTCACGTACCTCGGTAATAATAATTGTTTTTTTGGGAAAGGAAATGGCGCAGTATCTGTCTCATATATCGTTGGACACCTGAACCGCGCCGTAAGGGAAGGGTAAGGGAGGGAGTGAAAGAAGAAAGGAAGAAGGAGGTGCCGTAGTGAAGGGCTCCGGAAGAATTTCGACCACCTGGGGGATCTTTAACGTGCACTGACATCGCACAGCACACGGGCGCCTTAGCGTTTTTCCTCCATAAAAAACGCAGCCGCCGCGGTCGGGTTCGAACCCGGGAACTCCGGATCAGTAGCCGAGCGCTCTAACCACTGAGCCACTGCGGCGGCTTTTTTACACCTGGGTTTTTTTGCTGACGACGACACGAAAATTTCCTTGGACGGTAGAGGTATACAGCGTCGCTGTAACATTGGAAGTAAATATTATTTTAACGCTGGTTTTTAAACGATATCGTAATGTATAACACTGTTCATTCTAATCTTACGCGTACAAACAATAAATACGGTTCTTCGTTTTCGGGTTTTATATTTTTTCAAATTCGGGGGATGAAAATCGGGCGTATGTACGTACGTAATGTTCAATGCGTTTGGTCTGCGAAATGCCGTTTTTTTTTTGGGTTAAATTCACAAACCATAATAATTTATTCGATTTTTTTTCTATCGGAGGGTAACAATTTGGGCTATGTTTCAGGATGGTAAGCGGGGAAAAATCGGAGTTCTCAAGAAAATATTCCGGAATTCGGCGTTTCTTTGCTAATTAATAATTACTAGTAAACAGCTAGCCTGTATCAGTTTTGGGACATGAAACATTTTATTCACACATGCTGGTTATCGGCTTCTTACACGTCCTTGTTAACATACCTGATCGTCTGCATGCGCAGCATTCCGGTTTCCATACGAGACCTGTCCGGTCTTTGAAGGCATCTCGGATGAAAATTTCCCTCAACATCACAGCTGCCATTAGCGATGCATGACATTGTCAACACGGTATTTTCCAGCCCCGGGTGGCGCACAGTTGCGTCGTGCGTGGCAACAGTCCATGACTTCAACACCCATAAAAGTCGGGCTGATTTCAGCAAGTACTGGTTAAATTCCTCGCGAAGTGAGTCTACATCGTCGATCACGGAAATCAAGAGAAAGACAAGTCGGTAGTCATCAAACGACTTACTCAGCAGCCCCTTTCGGAATGTATACCCAGTACGTACGGCTCCAAATTTCCACAATGTCAACTGGATTTTGTCTTTGTCTGTCGGTCACCTTAGAGTTCCTGTATATGCTCCCGCAGGGAGCATATACAGAAACACTAGGCCACCTCTCGCCCGCGCGCCAACTGGGGGGGGTGGGGGCATAGTAGTTCGGCGGGTGTAGTTGTGCCAGAAATGGGAGTAAAATCGGGTTTTACCCGATTTTTTAGGAATATGTTCGGGGTGCAAAAATCGGGTAAAATCGGGTTTTACCTGAAAACAAAGAACCCTAACTATAATGTATAACATTAAAAAAAAACGGTATATGTGTTGTGTCACAAAACTTTCGACTGTCCAAGTAATAGAGTCTTCTCAATACAGTCTTCTAAACGCTAATATGTTTGGATTATAACCATAAAATAACATTACAAATATATTTCAAGCACCGTGTTTCAGAAGTTTTCCAACTGCTCTTAAAGGGACACCGTGGAGAACTCTATCATTTTTTTTTTGTGAGCAAAATCTGATAGTTCGGCATTTCATGGCTTTGTTGCCGCTTGTCCGGGCGCGAAAGATGCATTTATTTCAAAGAAATTTGGATTCGAAGATGAAAAAGTTTTTCCCGCCGCTCTGATTCACTCAGGGAACTCTTATGACACCACGGCAACTCTTATGACGTCTCAGAACGGAGTGACGTGATACGTGACGTAAACGCAGACTCCGTGATTTCTGACGGCTAGCGGTGCGGTGCGCAACCTTCCTTTGCCAGCCTCAGAGATTCGTGGCGTCATGAAGTAAGGAAAATTCCTCCAAGGTGGCGCCTCTTGTACTTCTTCGTACTCACCAGCTGTACAGAAATTGCCAGGAAGGAAGGCAGGAGACTCATCTGCTGCTTTCTGGACGTCGAAAAGGCCTATGATAACGTCCCGCACGAAACTCTCTTCCATCGCCTTGGTACTCTGGGAATGGCACCACCACTTCTCGAGACGATAAAGAGGTTGTACAGGGAAAACGTAGTCACAGCCGTTTTTGGCAATGTGCATTCGGAACGGGTCTACGTACACAGGGGGCTTCGGCAGGGATGTCCATTGTCTCCCCTCCTCTACCTCCTGTATGTGGCCGGACTGGAAAAGGCACTCCTGCAGGCAAACCTGGGATTCGGCCTTAAGTACAGCACCACAGGAATTGACAACTCCAGCCGACTGCCGGGTCTTGCCTTTGCTGATGATTTGGTAATCATGGGAGAAAACACAGAGGATGTGCAAAAAATGCTAGACATTTGTGCCGCGGAGCTGCGAAGCCTTGGCCTCAAGTTCAACCAGCGAAAATGCAGGGTTGTTCAGCTGGCAGGCGAGGCGAATGATCAGCTATCGCTGACGTTGAATGAAGAGACCCTGACAGTCGACAGATCGTATAAATACCTGGGCATAAATTTGTGTGCTGAGACTGACATGTTCAGACTGCACGAGGCTAAGGTCCGTCAATCTGCACTTCGAGCGCAATGCATCCTCCGACGTCGGTGCCTGTGGGGGTGCCACCAGTACACCATGGTCCGCGACCTCTGGAAGCTCGCGCACGTGCCAGGACTCACATTCGCCAACGCGGTGGTCTGCCTCCCATCAGCCACCAGAAATTGGTTAGAGCGCAGACAAACAGAGGTCGGCCGCACTGCAGTCGGATGTCATGGACGGGTGGCCAATGCAACCATTCAAGGCGACCTGGGATGGTCTAGTTTTGAGGCAAGGGAGGCATGCATCAAGCTGGAGTACCGCGGTCGACTGCAGTTCATGAGCCACAACCGATGGGCAAGGCGGGTCTTTGAATACCTCGCTGCGACATGCCTACGCACTACATGGGTGAAGCGCCTCCACAAGATAGAAGGCAAGTATGGACTTTTCCAGACACCCATAAGTGCCGAATCGGCAACGGCATGGAACAGGAGGCAAGGAGACGGGTCCAGGAAAAAGAGAATCGCCAATGGCTGCAGGCGCTCGCGGAAAAACCGACACTGGCAGTGTACCGCGAGTGCAAAAACAGCATCGGACCTGAAAAGATTTTTGACAACGGCCTGGGTAGCGCATTGCTGTTTGAGGCCCGTGCCGGAGCGCTGCGAACACTGGTGTACCGCCGTCACTTCGACGCAACACCAGAATCACAGGCAGCAATATGCCGAGCGTGTGGCGACGCGGAGGAAACCATCGAGCACCTGGTGATGTCGTGCCAGAGACTCCATCCAATGCCGACAGAGGGCACCACATTCCCACAGGCGCTCGGGTTTCACGGTCCTGCAGTGGACGACGAAGGAGACAGCTCCAAGGTCAAGAGCGAGGGGGTGCTGCGAACCAAGCGTCGACTAACTCTTTGGTGGAGCACTGTGTTTAAAAGCGCGAAGCCGCAGAGGCGGAAGTGAACGAGGTCGACGAGCGAACCCCCCCCCCCCCCCCCCATCCACCTCCTGACTTTAGCCTTTGCGTGTTTTTTTTCTTCTTTTTTCTTCTTTTTCCATTTTTTGTGCGTTTTATCTTTATTTCTCTCCTGGTGTGCTTCCATCTTCTTGTTTTTTTTTTGTTTTTTTGGCCGGGTGCCCAACCTAGTGGTGCCCACCCGTTACAAAGGGCAAGGCCTCAGGTATCTATCTATCTATCTATTCATCACGCTTGCACTTGCGAGATTGGCCTGTGGCGGCGACACCTGTATTTTGGTTCTTGCTATTTTCCACACTACAAGAGCTTTGTTTTCAGTAAGAGTGGCGTTTTTGTGATCAGGAGCTGCTATTCTATCGATACAAGCCAACTTCAATTTCTCCTCAGTGTCCTTTTAAGATGTTTTTCAAATAGCAGCACTTTGCAACAACTGCATGCATAGCCCCATTATTTTATTAGAAGACTTTGCTAGCTTATTATCCATTCGTCACTATCACTCATAGGGCACCCCTCAGTAATGGCTATATCAGCTTCACTCCGTGGTACCGGTTCAGAGGTGAGCGTATGAATTGCATGTTGGGCTGTACTGCGGAACTCAGGTGTCACCATCGTGGTTGCTCCTCGCGAAACGTTGGTTACTATGTGTACACCTTCATAAATGGCGGACTTGCATTCTCCTACAGGTTTGCTTTACCGTTGCTGGAGAATGTTGCATTTTTGTTGATTAATTTAGTTATTGGTCGCGAGAGGTTGCTCGGGGATAGCGATCGACCTGGGTCTCACATACCCCACCGATGGCCGTGTTCGAAACAGCCAACTGCCTGGGCAGTGGCGCATTGCTTAAACCGCTGCACCCCACTGCCAGGACTGGTATGAGGATTCCCCGCTATTTACGAATCTTAAAGTAGAGAATGACTGTGTCCGCGAAGTGATACCTAGGCTGCTGCAGGGAACCGTATGTCATGACGTCAACAACATCATGTGACCACCCGTGGGCTAAACATAGGGTATTGCTGTGGCACTATGTTGGACGGATTTATTTAACAAATACTGCAGGCCCGAAGTGGGCCCTAGCAGGAGGGGTGAAAAGAATATAGCATTTTGAACATGGCTTCATCGCGCAAAAAATTAGTAAGCAAAATACAATGAGACATGTTTAACTCTTACAAGAAGACATACATAATTAAATGCAAAACACGACTATGAGGTAGACGACAACAATTTGTCAATAGAATCAATGGACATGATGACGCCAAATGGTAGCTTGTTCCATTCCTCAATAGTACGTGGGTAAAAATAATATTAAAAAGAATATTAATATTAAACCATATTAAAACTATCGCCGCTGCACCATGTACTGCGCCATTATAGTGGTGTGAGGACTCCCTGCCATCCATTAATTCGATTGAGAGGGTCATGACGTCAAAAACATCACGTGACCACCAGTGGACCAAACTTAGGGTATTGTTAAATTTGAAAATCTGAGCACCCCAAAATTTAAAAGTTGGCCCACCCTCAAAATTCAAAAGGACCCCCAGAAATAGGCACACCCCAAAAAGTGGATTAAGGAAGAGTAGTAGGGTTTTGTGGTGGATTAGTTGCCCGGATAATCCAATAGTTCTTACCGGGACATTCTAGAATGTGATGATGCATGCATACCATGTAAGAGCTATGGAATCGGTTCCAAGTAGAGTATTGACGGGAAATCGCAAGAACATTACACTAATTGTAGACACCATAGCAGGTAACCTAAATATTATCGTGTAGTTTTTTCCACGTCTAGGTTTCGCACGAGCAGTGATCCGTCTTTTTCGTCTATTGATTTACCCGATGGGATTATACTTATCCGAGCAAAGCTTCTTGCAGTCACACTCCTGTAGCAAGGGATGATTTGACGCTTAGAAACACAGGGGTTTTACTGCTTTTGTAGGGTAAGAAGTAACTCAAGTAGAGTCCTCTGGGTAATGATACGGCGTCACCGCCATCGTGAAGTTTTTAATATCGATACTTCTAAAAGCTCGCGACAAGCACGTCACTCTTTTATCGCTCGATATTAGAGACAGTGCTTTTGAAATTATATTAATGTGCAGTGCTCCCATCTCTGCAAGCACAGTCAATTTTCACAAATTAAAAAAAAAATTGTGATGCTTCTGGTTGTAGACCCTGCAAATGTGATGGGCGCCATGGCTGATACGCCTTGTAATAAGCCGGGAAGTGGAAAAATACCTTAGAATTTTTTATGCGAAGAAAACGCAGTAAGACAGAAAAGTATTTTATTATCATTTAGCATACTCTCCAGGGCGCTGAACGCCCATGGCACAGCGCTTCACCAATGCCTTGTTTCCGGAATAAAAGCGGCATTCAGATTGGCCCTGCAGGCGCCCATGCACCCCCCCCCCCCCCCCACCCCTCCCGATGCTCTGCAACGTAGCAGCTAGAGTATGTTACAGCTCACACCTCCAACTGTCCGGAGATCAGGGCAGATACTGAACACATTCTATGCTCATGTAAAGCTTCCATTGCCTCTCTTGATTTACTTTACCCTCGCCCATCGTCCTGGAGCTCTTCACTCGGTCTCAGCTTCCAGAAAAATGTCAGCATTAATTTGCCGGCCGACAATGGTGTTCGAGCTTTTTCGGTTTTGCCGGCAGTGAATGCCGCCACTTGTTAATTTAGTACTTAGCTGTAATTAATGGATCCAGCATTTGTCTCCTGCCGCTATACGCTGTAGGAAACCGTCTTCTTCTGCTTCAAAAGGTCGAAACAACATTTCAGCGTACGCGAGGCGTTTTTTTCAGTTCGCGAGTAAGTTGCTGTGGCACCCATCTATAGCAAGAGCTTTGCGGTAGCGCAAGTCGTCGCAGATGGTTTCACGCGCAGTGCAATGAGTAATCGCTTGCGCCACTTCGATTGTGATCCGCCCGTTGTCATGGGTCATTACCTCCACAGCAGCAAAAACGTCCGGCGTAGTCGCAGCGTGCAGACGTCCGGGGCGTGCTGCATCAGCTAATGGTGAAGCTGCCCTTCTACGCTTATTGTGCCGCTCATAAAACTACTGAGGCAAAAAACAGGCGTTCCCATACTGCGCCTTCATTCTTCGGTCAGTATTAAATGGTCTCCCACCTTTAATTGTCAAAAAACGAATTACCGCACACGGATTCTCTGCGCGCTTCCAAAGGGACGGCCATCTTCAAAACTCCGTATTGTTACGTCATCTTTCTCGGCGTGCTAGCAGGGCATGTGACTCTATGTTGGACGGATTTATTTAACAAATACTGCAGGCCCTAAGTGGGCCCTAGCAGGAGGGGCGAAAAGAATACAGCGTTGTGAATATGACTTCATCGCGCAAAACATTAGTAAGCAAAATACAATGAGACGTGTTCAACTCTTACAAGAAGACACACATAATTAAATTCAAAACACTACTATGAGGTAGACGCCAACAATTTGACAGTAGAATCAATGGACATGATGACGTCAGATGGTAGCTTGTTCCATTCCTCAATAGTACGTGGGTAAAAGAATATTTAAAGGCATTAATTTTAGCTTGATATGGAGTTAAAGAATGTCCATGGTGGTGTGTTGTGGGACGAGCTGTAAGGGGCGCAAGGTTAATTTCGGAACTCATGGAGAGTTCGTTGTTTTTCAACAGAAATAGAAATTTTAGTCTGTGAATTTTTTTTTGTGTTTGCAGTTGCGGGATGGCATTTTGTTTCATTAAAATGGAGGGAGAGCCAGATGTGCGATATTTAGAAAAGATGAAGCGGACGGCTTTCCGCTGTACAGCCTCCAATGCCTCAATATTCTTTTTGGTATAAGGGTCCCAGACTGTGCAAGCATACTCTAGTTTGGGTCTTATGAGGCTGTAGTATGCTAACTGCTTTATCCGGAAAGGAACGTTTTTAAGTTTGTGGTGAAGTCCCAAGTTTTCTGTAGGAGGATGAACATGCATGTATTGGCAATATGACTGTTCCAACTTAGATTATTAGTTATGGTAACACCTAGATATTTATATTCATTAACTTTGTGGGGACCTGCCCTGCAGCCCCCTGAGTTTGCTTTCCCGCGAGGCACCATGCAGCAGCAGTCGTACCCCGAGGATTAGGTATCACGATAATCTCAGCGTGTTTCCACTCCGCCGGGACCGTGCCCCTTTCCCAGTGCTCGTTGATTAGTCCGGTCAGGCTTTCCATTTGGTCATCACTGAGGTTTCTGATCATTGCATTGGTTACTTGATCTTTTCCCGGTGTTGTGTTCCTCGTGAATGACCTGGCAGCCGCGTATACCTCGGGTTTGCCGGTCGAACCCTTCAGCACGCCAGAATCGTACGGGGAGGCAATGAAGGCGTTGTTGGGAGCGCGCAAGAAGTACTCGGCTCCGGCGGATATCCTCAACAGAGAGCAGGCCACCACGCTCAGAAGACTACAAACAGACACCTACCCAAGCAGAGCCATGTATCATAAAATGTGGCCGAACAGATATGCGAAAGAGTGCGTGTGGTGTGGGGGCTACGCCACAACGTACCACGCCACCTGGGGCTGTGAAAAAAGCCCTTTACTACCAAAGATAAATAGCCCTAGTCTAGAGCTCTCCACGCAAGACGTGATGCTCCAGTTAAGAGACATGGTACTAAAACAAATATCGGGGACTCGAGAAGGCGTAATCTTGGCTGTAGACCTCAAGGGGGCCTTCGACAACATCAGCCACAACGCCATTCTCGCAGAACTCTCGACAACAAACTGTGGGGAGAGGATCTTCGCATACGTAAAGGCCTTCCTGTCTAACAGAACAGCAACGATCGGCATCAACAACATTAGGTCAGAAAAGAAGACGACGCCAAACAGAGGGACACCACAAGGATCCATCATCTCACCTTTGCTCTTTAACATAGCAATGATTGGATTAACTAGGAGACTGAAAAACATCAAAGATGTAGAACATTCAATTTATGCGGACGACATAACAGTGTGGACGACAAAAGGATCGACAGGACACAAGCAAGAAATACTGCAAAGAGCGGCGGATGAGATCGGTCAATTTGCTTTATTTAGCGGGATGCAGTGCTCTCCAGAAAAATCAGAATTTATTAGACTTCACAAAAACAAAGAGGACAGGGGATCGATAGAGTTAGAGATCGATGGACAACCCGTAAGAAGGACACATAAGCTTCGCATCTTGGGAATGTGGCTGCAGGAGAAAGGCAAACGAGACCATACCATCCAGCTCTTGGAACACTCCACGAAACAGATATGCCGGATGTTAAGCCGGATTACGAACAAGAGAAAAGGGGTGAAGGAGCGAGATGCGTTACGGATCACTTCTGCGCTCATCATACCGAGGATGACGTACGCGCTTCCGTACCTACAACCTAATAAAGGGGAAAAGAACAAAATGGAAACATGCATCAGAAAGGCGTATAAGCAAGCCTTAGGCGTCATGACCTGCGCCTCGACAGAAAAGTTAATGAACATGGGTGTGTACGGCACCTATGAGGAGCACAGTGAAACTATGCTCAGATTTCAACTCGAAAGACTTAAAAGAACAGCCACTGGCCGCGCACTACTGCTAAAGCTAGGATACCCGGCAGAAGGCGAGGGCGAAGACAAGACAGACATTGACAGCCAAATTAGGAGCACTTTCTTGGTTAAACCAGTGCCCAGAAACATGGACCCGAAGAACCACGAAGGAAGACGGGCGGCGAGATCATTGGAGTTGGACAGGTTCCTAAAGAAGAAACAGATGGTTCTGTATGTTGACGCGTCCAAGTACAGAACGAAGGAAAACGCTAGGGCGGTAGCAGTAGTGAACGCCAATGGGAAGATCATTACTGGTGCATCAGTGCGCACAAGGACAACACAAGCAGCGGAAGAGATCGCCATAGCTCTAGCCCTGACTGAAGCCCATCGGCAGGGACTGAGTTACTGGATAGCGACGGATTCTCAGGCTGCAGCGAGGGCATACAGAGATGGCAGGATCGGCCAAAAAGCCGCGAGGATTCTCTTCGCACAAAACCAACACAGACATGGATCAAACAACACACACATTCAACACACCATCATTTGGGTCCCTGACACTGGGGTTGAGGGAAATCTCATGGCAGACACCGTTGTCCGAGGGTTCACGAACCGGAGGGCGGGTTTGCCGGTCGAACCCTTCAGCACGCCAGAATCGTACGGGGAGGCAATGAAGGCGTTGTTGGGAGCGCGCAAGAAGTACTCGGCTCCGGCGGATATCCTCAACAGAGAGCAGGCCACCACGCTCAGAAGACTACAAACAGACACCTACCCAAGCAGAGCCATGTATCATAAAATGTGGCCGAACAGATATGCGAAAGAGTGCGTGTGGTGTGGGGGCTACGCCACAACGTACCACGCCACCTGGGGCTGTGAAAAAAGCCCTTTACTACCAAAGATAAATAGCCCTGGTCTAGAGCAGTGGGAGGCCCTCCTGGCTGACTCCGACCCGAGCACACAGCTTATGCTGGTGACGAGGGCCAAGGCAGCGGCGGAGGCCAACGGGATCCTGGACTAGGGAATACCGACCACTGCAGCTCCACTTCTATCTATCCCCAACACCCTACTCCCTTACTCTTCCTTCTGTGAAAATAAATGTTTTTACTACTACTACTACCCCGAGGATGAGCGCGTTCCCTTGCCAGTTACATTAACTGGCAAGAGAGGGCGCCAGCGTCGCTGCGGGGGAGACTGCTGAAGCCTGCCCGCGGGAGATGGGCTCTCTTGGGCCGGGATAATCACCCTAGGCGGACGCGTCGCTCGGGTCTCCGCTCTTCGCCGACGGGGCGAAGAAGCGACGGGGAGACAGGCTCCCGTACTCGTCCCGTCCGGCCTGCGGAGTTTATATCCCTTGCCCTAGCGCGGGCGAACATTCGCTCGGAACCTTGCTGGTGAGTCGGACGTCCTTGATTCATTAGCGTACCTTGTTGCTAGCTGGCGTTATTGTTTCTGTAGCAATAAATGCCTGTTTGTGTCAGCCAATGTGTCGTTCCTTTGTTCCCCCAGAGCAAGGCCCGCCGTGGTCGGCGAGCGCTCGGTAGCGTACGCGATCACGGGGTGGGGTCCGGGCGGCTTTGAACCGTGTCAGCCGCGATTGAGTGGGGAGAACGTACTTATCTCCCCATGTCAACCCCACATCTGGCAGCCCAACGTGGGGCCTGCTCTTGGAACATTGGACGACTGTCGGTTCGGTTCGAGGAACGCTCTTTGTCCGGACTTGACAAGTGCTAGGCCTAGAGTGAATTTTGATCGCTAGGACCTGCGGCATGCTTTCTTGAGTGCGAGGTGTATTGCGCTGCAGCATGTTTGAACTTTTCGACATGCTCAGCACATTTTTTTTCCCTGGAGTTTCTTCGTGAGAATGACTTGGTCCGCATCGAGGGAGTTCGAGGCCTAGCGCCCGCGGAGTCGCCGAGCCCGAAGCGAGTGAGTACGGAAGCCGCGTGGGTGGTCCGAGTTTCTGTATATATTTTCTCTACTATCTCTTTTTCGACTCTGGGAGTCGCGGCTCCGGGAGCCGGGTGGCCTGGGGCCACGGGTGCCGCTACGAGCTCGCTGGTATTGCAGCTCGGCACCGGGCGCTCCGACACCGTCCGATACGGTGGGCGCCGACCGCTCAGAAGCTGCTTTGTGCAGTGAGCGGGGTAGGACCACCCCACAAAGCTGATGTCTCCTCGCGGCTGCGCGCACAAAACCCGTTTCGGGTCTTTCTTGTGGTCACGGTCGTTGTCGGAGTGGTCGTTAGGCCTGAGGCTTTTCGGAGCTGCCTGCACCACATTAAAAGAGACATGACCACCGGACCGTGACGTTGAGAGGGGGCGCACTTTGCTGCCCGTCCGTTTTTTTTTTGTAACCTCGCACGAACTGAGCAGTCTCGTTCAACTCAAGAAAGGGCTTTGTTCACTCGAACTTTGCGTTTGCACAGCCGCCGACACGTTTTGCTAGCAAGTTAGGCATTGTGCCACGAGGCCCTTGCGGATGCCGTTTCCCCTCCCGTGACCTACGTTAAAGGCACGCCGAGAGCGTTTCGACAATTTTGCAGATCCGGTGGAGCCACCCAGGCTTGCTGACCGGTGCACATCGTCTCGCTGCCACCTGCTGCGACGGAGCGGCCTGTATCCTGTTCGCCGCATCCATCCGGGGCAGCTGTGGCGAGACCAGTCAGCAGTCACCTCCGGCTGCTGCTGCCCTGGCGACTACTGCAGGATCCTGGCCTGCAGTTTTCCCACCGGCCTTCGATTCGCGGGCCTGCGGACACGGTAGTCCGCGGGCCATACGAGTCGTCCCAGCGGAGACCTTCACGCCGCCTTCGGAATACCGCGGAAGTCTGCGTGGACGCTGTCGGCGTGACCTCCGCTGCAAGACGTGCCTCAAAGACATGAAGACCAGGAGACTCCTCCATAGCATGTACTTTCAGGCGCGTGGGTCTATTTAAGGTTGGGGGGATGTGGGGACCTGCCCTGCAGCCCCCTGAGTTTGCTTTCCCGCGAGGCACCGTGCAGCGGCGGTCTCCCCTCGAGGCTGAGCGGATTCCCTTGTCAGTTACATTAACTGGCAAGAGAGGGCGCCAGCGTCGCTGCGCGGGAGACTGCTGAAGCCTGCCCGCGGGAGATGGGGTCTCTTGGGCCGGGATAATCACCCTAGGCGGACGCGTCGCTCGGGTCTCCGCTCTTCGCCGACGGGGCGAAGAAGCGACGGGGAGACAGGCTCCCGTACTCGTCCCGTCCGGCCTGCGGAGTTTATATCCCTTGCCCTAGCGCGGGCGAACATTCGCTCGGAACCTTGCTGGTGAGTCGGACGTCCTTGATTCATTAGCGTACCTTGTTGCTAGCTGGCGTTATTGTTTCTGTAGCAATAAATGGCTGTTTGTGTCAGCCAATGTGTCGTTCCTTTGTTCCCCCAGAGCAAGGCCCGCCGTGGTCGGCGAGCGCTCGGTAGCGTACGCGATCACGGGGTGGGGTCCGGGCGGCTTTGAACCGTGTCAGCCGCGATTGAGTGGGGACAAAGTACTTATCTCCCCAAATCAACCCCACAACTTCTACAAGGGGATGCGATGTAAGGGTGTATAGAAATGAGTGTACAATTTTTTTTTGGCAATTTTCATAAAACCTGTTTTCGCGGCATTAAGCTGCATGCTTATCTCAATTATTACACCATGTGTCAATTTTCTGGAGCATAAAGTTAAGCAGGATTTGGTCTTTAGGGCTGTTGATTTCATCGAATAAAATGCAATCATCGGCAAAGAGCCTAATTTGGACCGGTTCGGTTATAACAGTAACGATATCATTCGAACAATGGGTGTCACCACCCAGTAAAGGAAAGCTGCATCAAAGCACCCTATAGATTGCTTATTCCAGAAGAGCCGTCTGGCCGATGTTGGGATCCCTATATTTACTTTAAATAGTTCCTCTTCAAAATTCGGCAAACATTTTCCACTGTCATGTCAAGAAATGACATTAGACGAATCGGTGCATAATTTTTAGTCTTGGGTATTTCCTTTCTTTTGGGTTTATATGTTGTGTTAGGATTTTTCTATGTTTCCGGTACGCCTACAGGGTCATAAGGCGTTTGAACCATACTGATACATGGTACCTAAGGCTCAGGAAATGAGGTACAGAGAATTTAGAACTTCACATTCTAAATCAAAAGTTTTTCTTCTACAACGTCGTTCAAAACCGGGGATGTTAGGAACAGTTTTACTCCGTTAGCAAAAGAGCGACATTTCTCAAATCGTCTCCGGTGAGCGCCGTCAGTCCTTTTTTCTGTTTGTTTACATTGTGACGAAGTAAAAGACGAACTGCGCAGTGGCGCGGGCAGGAATGCTCGCGCCACTGCCAGGCCATCCGCCATTAAAATCATACTGTAGCCATCTGTCATCTCATTCGTCAGCTCGCCGTCACGTAACAATATCTTGGCAATCCCATTCCGAAGGGGGTTGTGCTATGTGCGTATGCGTTTATTGGAAGAAAGCGTGAAAAAAAAAAATGTTTGGTTTGAATTACGCCAATGGCAGAAACTGTATTATCATTTACAAGAGCAAACAGCGGAGAACGTAGGTTGAATAATAATGCTTTATTTTAAGGCTGACCCGCGGCAAAGTCTAGCGCATTCCGGTTAGTAATATCGTCACAAGGTGGCGCCACTAGGCCACTAACTCATGTAGTTCGGTCAGACGAAGCGTTCAGTCAGTTCAGTCTTTGGAGATCGCAGCCGTTGGAAACGAGAAGGCTTTACTTTTATGCGGCACCACACATGGACAGAGTGTTCTTGGTCAGCTACCAAAGTAAATTACACACGTACAAAACACCGAAGTATTCAACGAAGTCGCAGGTGCAGCGGGGGAAAGTGTGAAGACCGGCCCTTTGTGCGTAATGCCATTAACGTTGTCACTTCCATTATTTATTTTTTTTTGTGGACAGCACGCAAGGAGTCGGTAAGCGAGTCGGTCAAGCGGCGCAGTTGCATGTCGAAAGCTTTGAAAGATTCTTCAACATAGGGTGGCGGAAAGTGAAAGATAACATGTTTTCATGAACGAACTGTGCAATCACTGAACGCCTCAGGAATTCTGAGAGCCATACTAAGCAACTAAGCAAGTTCTTATACATTAATAAGTAATTTTAATTAGCTTGGCCTGGTGGTTAGGGCCAATGAAGAGTTCGCAGCCACTGCAGGATGATGCAATTTCCAGGGACTCCGGAACATTATTTCGAGAGGGGGGGGGGGGGGGCATCTCTTAGAGTTTTTTAGTTGTTTGTTTATCTATTCCATATCTTATTTAAATGTTTATTCAGGTTTATTTACTTTTTGTTTATATTTTCATATTTCGCTGTTCTAAAGTGTACTTCTAATGCATACAAAAACTTGAATTGAAGTGGGCTCGGCGGGTCGGCGCAGGAGCGCCTACCTTCTAGCGTGCAAAAAGTGACGAGAGGAGAGGGAAATGCGCGAAGACGCTGAAATTCAAATTTTAACTACAGATAACTCAGCTTCTACAAAGCGCATTTAAAAAAAATCCTTGCTGGACACTATTCGTGAAGCGGCGTGCTTCAATATCCCAGGCATGCTGCAACTTTAATAGTCCCCTTCACAGCCCCTTGAAGTCTGCAGTGAAGCTCCGCCCACATTCAAGACCGCTGCACACAATTCCTCCACAACAAAAAAAAAATAAAATAAAAGTGGTCGTTAAAACGACCACTTTTTGCTGTTACCTAAAGAAGAAGCTAATCACGATAAAAAAGTTATAAGCTTTAGAAGTTTCGTTCCTGGCTTGTTTAATGTAATCCAACGTTAGAAAGCTGATTTAGTTTACTTTTGTGATTGGTCAGCGGAGTAGGACAGAACGCCGCGAAACATGGCCCAGTGTTGCCAACTGCTGTTTTTTTGTTGTTGTTGTATCCTACCACAGAAAGTTGAAATCCAAACTCAGCGTCCACTGGGGCAGTTGTGCATTGATTATAACGCCCATTTCGAACTGTCTCTGCTATTTTATTGCCGCATGGACATTCTTTCGTTTTGTCCCTTGGTGAAATAAAATTATAATCATCGCCAATGTCAGCTGCGCCTGCCTGGCACACATATTCTTTCGGCAGCCGCAAGTCTGCGCGGCGGCTTCACCGCATCAATACCTGCAGACTCAAGAGTCGCATGATCACGTGATGAGTCCATGGTAACTCCGTATTTGGCCGTCGCGCGGCCCAGTGGCGTGATCGGAGGGAAAACGAGAAATCAGACGATGAGTGATTTGCAGTATTTAGATGACCTTGTTCAGGAGAGACGCCAATTTCCTAGATTTCTCAAAATCATTTGGCCGTGCCTCGCACAATCTTCCTCACCTAAAACTCTTATCTTGGAATTCCACAGAACTTGCTGTCCTGCTTAGAAAATTTGCTGAAAGTACTCCAGCAATTCTATGTCAGCAATTGCGGTGCGCTCACCTGTCAGTACATCTGGTGCCCCCAAGGCGCAGGCTTATCGTCCCTTTTGTTTCTCAACTACGTCAATGACCTACCTCAAGTCCAGCTTTCTAGGGCAAAAATTTTCAAAATTGGAAAGTTGTAAGACACTCATATGAAAATATTGAAGGTATAGTGATATGTGATTGTGATATGTAGCAAAAACTTTCTATAAAAGTGTTTCCAGCGATCGCATTGAACAGTTAGGACTACCATAGAAAACAAATGGGGAACACTTTTCAGGATAGCAAAAACGTGAACAGAAAAAAAAAAATACAAGACTGCCGTCGGGTGATCTACGGATATAGTGATCGTTGCAGGGAAATCTTAAGTTATATGAAAAAACTCCGTTCATAAACGGTTTCCCGCTCCAAAATGCTTTTGTCCACAATTGCTGCGTATGGCTGACTTGAAATCTACGGTAAGTTTATTTGCCAATGACCGCGTCCTTTACAACTCCATCCTAAGCCCTAGCGACATCACTATCCTCCAGCAGGACGTAAAGTCTGTCGCATCGTGGTGCGATAAATGACACATGCCACTTAACCTGAACAAATGCAAATTCATGTCATTCTCTCGCAAACGCAAAGTAATCGACAACACCTACCACATTAAATCAGCTGTCATTAGCTCAACACAGGCACGCAGCCAGAAATTTTTTTCGGGAGGCGCCCGAGGCAGTTTTGTAGGACGAAGCCCGGAGAGGAGGCGGGGGGGGGGGGGAGAGGCGGGGGGTTGAGCACGATTTCGGGGGTAGCAGGCCGGGCCCCCTCGGTCCCCCCCCTTGGATACGTCCCTGGCTCAACATCATGTTATAAATACCTAGGAATGCACGTTACGTCATCGTTATCATGGGTCACACATGTCCAAACCATCTGCTCTCTAAGGCATCACGCACACTTGGTTTCCTCGGGCGCAACCTAAAATCCGCGTCACCTGAAGTTCGTCCCTTCCGAAGCTAGAACACGCGTCATCTGTTCGGCATCCTCCGCAAGCATACCTTACCTCAGATCTAGAAGCAATTCAGAATCGAGCCGCCCGTTTTATCGCATCGAATTATTCAAGGGGCATACCAGCGCTACTTTACTAAAACGATCCCTCGGCCTTCCAACACTCGCAATCCGCCGCGTAATTTCACGCTTATGCCTTTGCAGTCTTCCTTTTATCGCTCACAAAGACATTCCTCGCTTAAGCTACCCTTAAGAACGTCATCCCGCCTAAGCCACAGTCATCCCGTCGTACGCATTAATGCGCGCACCTCCGCCATGACCAAGTCGTCTTTCCCGACGCTATAACACTTTGGAACAGCACACTCGACAGTACAATCACATGCTCTGCCCGCCAAGTGTCCCGCGAAAAACTGGTTGCTCACTTTTCATAAAGTCACTGACTCGTTTCCCTGCCCTGCGCATTACATGCATTTGAAACTGCCCAAATCGTACAGTAGCGAGTAAAAACGATTTGCACAATGACATCACCGGAGCGGTGAAAATCGCCATACTTTGCGAACACACTGGCACTTTTGTTATCGGCGTGTTCGTATGCCCGCAGCGCCGGGCGTTGCTGTCTGCCGCTCCTGTGGCACGTCACGAGTGCTAATCTTTTTTACTCGCTACTGTACTACGACGCTGAAGTATCAGCTGTGCCTTGTTTGTATCTTGAGTGCCTGCTTTTGTATTGTTTATCCTTTATCGTTGCGTTTATATCAAATGTTATTGTGTTGATTTTTTCTTTTCAATCCTTTGTTCCTTTTGTTTTGTAACCAGCCCAACCTGCACGCACTCCAACCCCCCCCCCCCCCACCCCTCTTACGCAACGCTTTCGGGACTTTAAGGGACAAATAAATGAAATGAAATAATGCATCAATGCAAATATGCGACCAACGCGGGATCAACATAGTCTAGCCGAATCCGGGTTTTACCAAACGATCTCCACAAAGGGTTGACGTAGGTATTTGAGGGGCCGCCCCAACTACCTGCGTGGGACGTACAGATGCCCAACAACTTGTGCAACCTGGGATTAAGCAGATACATTTTCACTTTCCTGCGTCTGGTCTTTCGGTGTCCACTCCCCCTGCGTCCGTCATTTTTGCCGTCCATATGTCCGATGCAGTTGCTCGGGTAAGTTACTTGAAAGCGTTAAACAAGCCCTGTCGTTGGGTAAAGAAAAGATGTTAAGGAGCTTTATGCCACAAGTTATCTGTCTAAATACTCCATTCCCATATTTCTGAAAAAAAAAGCACCCTGTTACCTTCACCCAGCGTTCAACAAATAATCGAGGCCTTTCTTACAGTCGCGGTTAGCGCTTTACATAATGTGCTCAGGTTTATATTACACAACTGGGATACTGAAAATATTGTATACGGTAAGGTGGTGTTCAGTGTTTCAAGGCGCACGCGGGCTATGAGACGCCTTTGGTGAAGGGCTCCGGATTGATTTAGATTACCTGGTAAGTTCACATACATCGCACAGAACACGGGTGCATTTAGATTTCGCCACCATCGAAATCTTGTGCTGTATTGGGCTCATCAGTGGAACGCCGTAGCTACTGAGCCGTCACGGAGCATTACTGGGCATATAGTTTCTTACTGTTAACTAGAGAGAAAGCTGGCTCCCCGCCTATGGAAGTTCGCATGGAGCTTCCTCGAGACCACCTGTACCACCATGGGCGCTATATAAGCATCATGGGGCGGAGAGCTACCGACTGCAGAACTACAACTTTTGGCCAAAAAATAATGAAAAAACAAACGTTGTTCGATAGTAAAGAATGTCTTATCATTCAATATCCTGTCTATAAATCGCAGCAAACGAGCATAAAAGCATGTAAATGCAAATTTTGCTAAAAATAAGCGATGGCTTGCTCTCCTATTGGCCAAGCATCGCAGACCACAAAAGCCAATATTTCGTGCTTAACAGGGCATTTTTAAAAATAAATATGTTTTTGAAAAAAATGTTGTCTCTTCAACATTTCAAAAGGTTTTTACACAGCATTTCGGAAAACAAAAACCTTTTATTGGCGTCGTGTGCTGTTGCGTTTTCGCTACTATGGCTTTTGCGCACTACTTTGGGCTGCAGTCGTCTGCGCGCGGAGCGCGCCGTGAATACGAAATGGGCCATCTCAGTAACGCAACTCTGTGTTCCTGAAAAAAAACCTACTGTCCCGCACCAAGTAGCTCATCGCCCCATGATGCTTTGCGCGCCCATGAAGGTTCAGGTGCAGCGCTGCCAGCTTTCCCTCTAGTTAATAGTAAGAAACTCTATGTTGCTAGGCATTCAGGACAATCTCTTCTAATTCCTTTGGCTGCCGCCATGCGGCGCATGGATTTGAACAGTCAAAAGTAGCACGCAGACGTCATCTGGGACGTAAGAAAGGAAGATAATGATCGAGCTGCTGCAGAACAGAACGCGATAGGGCGCTAGGCGAAGCGCCACTGCCTGGGTGCTGTCCCAAGCTTCTGACAATGAATGGATTCTTAGAAGATTGTCATTGTTTAATGATCACATTTTTTATTGTCTTACACACTTAGTTTATTCAGGCAACCCGTAGAATAATATCACATGAGCACATTATGTAACGAAGAACACTGAACAATAAGAAAAGCTTTAAACACAAGCAGTAAATGAGCGTATGCTTACACGCAGCGAAAGACAAAACTGAATTCAAAAGTACCGTGGCGAAAATAAGAATTTTGTTAAATTTCTCTTTTCGACAAAAGTCTGTTAGTGTGTCGACTGCAATAGAAACGAGAACAATGAATGTTCTAGGCAAAATATAGGGCTCACCACATGTTTCGCTAAGTTCTGAGCAGCGTTTTTGATCGATCGACGATATTGTTCGCCGATCGCGAGTCGGCCACGAAGTCCATGGAAGGCAAACTAAAAAAAAAAAAATAGAGAGCACGTGATTGTGTAACTTAAGTGCCCGCTGCGTTGTTTTGTGTCCCTGGACATCTTGCGGGATAATAATGAGGTAAAATGCGATTTTTGCATCAGCAGTTGCAAAGAGCGACAGGTGATTCCAAGGCACAATAGTGTGAGAAAAAAAAAGTATTCAGAGTGTGAGTCAACTTTTAGACTAAGCGCCCACTCGGTTGCCCTCGGCACGGTGGTCCAACAAATTCTGGGTACATCGCGTCAAAATACATGGAATTTCGAGAAGCTTGCAGGTAAAGCAACCTCTCCAGTGCACGTAACTTGTCCAAATAGCCTAAATTTGTTGGGCCAGGAGGGTAACCGCGTTTTCAAAATTAAAAAAAAACTGATATGGATATTACTTAAGGTGGGCTACACGCTTCTAAATAATTAAGGAGCCTAACAGTAGTAGTTAAAAAGTTAACTATTCAGTATTGGTTAACCGCCTACTAGTCAGCACATCTTAGCTGTTTTCTGATTTACTATACCGCTTACAAGGCTATGCCCAAAAAAAGCTCTCTTAACTCAGAAAGCCTATTTTTAAAAATTGCGTAAAGCCTTTGGCGAAACCTTGGATACAGAAGCAGCTACAAGTGATGCAGAAATGAATTCCCCCTAAATGAGTCGATTTCGATTGTTGTTGTTGATCTCGGTTAGCATGGCACATTTAGATTGCTTACTGCCTGCTACTTTGCACTCCTCTTCATCATCTCTTGAGCTCAACTGGATATCATTGTTGTTCTGTCTTCATTGCTCAGCCGTTCTTGCCATTTCACGATGGCGAAGACCGAGCGCCAATTTTAGGTAGAATTTAAATATTTTCATCTTCATCGTGCCTTTATCTTTGTCTTCCAGTGTACTCGGACAGACAACAGTTGGCATCGCTGACTACTGCGCCTTTCCCCCCTGCTCTTCTTACAAGAGCGCCCATAGAAGCCAATTTATTCCGTTCAGGCTCGTGTTCACCTTCCACCCCATCAGAGACGCCATGCACCCACCTAACTTTACTCTTCCAGAAGCGTCACCCTCCATCAACCCACCTACGTCTACCCCTCCCCAAGGCCTCCAGCCACTAGAAGACCACGCAGCAGTGGAACGAAAAAATTAGCAGTGGTTTGCCGAGCCAAGCTTGTCGAGCGATAGCTCGGTTTTGCTTGGCTTGTCAAAGGGCGAGACCATTGGTTTGCAGAAATTCTGCTTTCTTTTTTCTCCGTAGGTATATAGGCTCGCTGTATCTCTCGCCGAGCTCGCTACTGTTCGCGCCCCTTGGCGTTTCCGTGAGCCCCGCTGCGCGGGAGCCAGCCAGAGATCCCGGAACATGGGGGGCAAGGGATGGCGGTCGCCCCCCCCCCCCCCCCCTGCCCCCACCCCCCCCAACATTTTTTCGAGAGCTTTCTCGCATCAGGCTTCATGATCATCCCGTCAATTTTTATTTTTTTGAAAATGGGTCCTTTGAACCCACCTTGAGTAGTCGAAAATACCTTGTGACATGACGCTCTATGGCCATATAGATGCCCATGAAATCCGTATTCACCGCCATCAATTTATTTTTCTCCTTTTTTATATGCGAAAAAAGCTGCTGCTTTCTAAGCTATTGCATGCTGGGAGCTATAAACACGCTAGAACAAGTGGATGGATGGATGGATGGATGGATGGATGGATGGATGGATGGATGGATGGATGGATGGATGGATGGATTGGATGGACGGACGGACGGACGGACGGACGGACGGAACGGAACGGACGGACGGACGGATGGATGGATGGATGGATGGATGGATGGATGGATGGATGGATGGATGGATGGATGGATGGATGGATGGATGGATGGATGGGATGCCCCGACTGGCCCGTCGCACAAGCTTTTCGCTGCAAGCTGTTGTAGCGAATTGTGAAGTATAAGTTGCACGCGTCAAAAGCGAGCCCGAAGCCTCGTGTTCTCAGTCGTCACGGCGGACATAACCCTGTGAAAGCTGGCAACAGAAAAAAAAAAAGGACGCCGCCAGTGCTTGTGCAAGAAGTTAAACAATCAGTTTGTTCATGGTGTGCAAGGGTGCTCGAAACCACAAGTGGTGGCTTTGGTGTTTGAGCACTCACCTCCCATGCGGGGGGCGGGGGGGAGGTTCAGGGCTCGATCCCCAGTGACGCCGCCTACCCACCGGTGATACAATGGACACAAGCTTTCCCCTGCCTGGCGCTCGGCTTCTTTAGGGTGAAATGCTTGGGAAATGGGTCTTCGACCGCACCTTAAGAAGAAGAAAAATACCTTGTGCCATGGCGATCTTTGGCAGCAGACGCTCTTGTGCCATAAAAAACCACAATTATCATCGTCAGTAACACGGGACAAGCGTTCTCCACGGTGGGAATCTTTTTAATGCTGCTTTATTGTTTTCACAGCGATGCCATCCGGAAGCTTCCACAGCAAAGCAGGACCGCGAATTACTATCAAGAATTGGCTTCAGTTTTAAATAGCATTTCCGAGACCCATATTACCACGGGAATACTAGTGAACATCACCTTTCGCGTGGGGAGGGTGCATCACAAACGCTAGAGGGCAGTATATCGTTGAGCTCATCTACAGCAATGCTGTTGTTTCCCTTACTGACGGCGTGCCGACCTCCCTGAGATGGAATGCGCCATTGTAAAACGCCTCTCACACTGTGCACTTTGAGGGTGCACAAACTGGGCAGCGTGCAGTGACAGAAGTGCTACTGTAGTTATTAGGGGACGCTAACCTTCTGGTGCAGTGAGTGGGTGGTCCACTTTGTTAACTGGTACCGACGGAACAATTGCCGACAGACACCCTGCCATAACATAAACAGTACCATAAATATCCCCTCTCTCTGCGTGGAACCGCCTATAGCAGCCTGGTTTTTTTTTTCCGAGGCTGTCATCGTCCGGTGCTTGGTGCACTGATATTGAAACGTGCAGCAGCAACCGCATACAATTTGCACAGTCTAAACCATTCCACAAGGCCGCATGGAACAAGCCCCACGTGGATAACATTCTCATTGGCACGCACATGGAAGAAGCAGTAACATCTTTTAGCCCCGAGGCCATCCCCTGTGCAGCTATCGCAGTTTAAATATTTCACTGCAATTAATATCGCCTTGCGTTACCTGCGCACTCCTCAACATTCCTGAGCTCATTTACAACTGCCGCGCCGGCGCCCCAAAAATTGCTCAAAAATGAAGAGCAGCAAAGGCTTGCTATTCTCAGCCCTCTCCCCAATATCGACCACGATTCGTTGTATACGAGCAGGTCAGCCAGCCGGTAGCGTTCCGCCTACACACAACGCTGTTTAACGTGATTCCCTTGGCGTATGCGGGTCAGCACGCCGAATTTCCCGCGCTCCCTCTCGCGGCATTCTTTCCGCTTACATGGGTGGCGTGCTACCAGACGTGTACGAGGCTCCCGCCGGAGACCCTGGATAGCTGGCACGCGATATGCTTGGGTGGTTCAGAAGCTGGCCCATGGTTCCTAACTTAGCTCTTCGCATGAAGCAAGTTTTATCCACGGTCCAATAGAAGAACTCGAAAAGACAGTACCACTTTTCATTATCATAGTTGTATAAGTAAATTCCACTCGGTTAAACAGGGTTGTTTAAACAGTGTTGGTTAAACAGAATGTTATCCTGGGGACGTATTTATAACATGAGATTATTTTTTAGATCCATTCATCTGCTGCCTTGCCGTTGGTCAGCCCTGCCATTGACACTACCGCCGGCGAATGACACAACTTGCTATCGTCAGCCCTGGTGCCACAGGCGGAAATGGATAAGCATAAAAGGGCAAATGAACGCCTCGGAAAGGAATCCCAAGGAAATGAATGGCTCCAGCACATCCTTAGAGATTGGGGGCCATGAGTGTGGATGAGTGGGCTCCCTTGAGACCGTGCCATTTCTGGTCATGAATACAATCTGTAGTTGATTGGAGAGAGACCATGCGATGCGCTTATCTCATGGCTTCAGTGTCTGCAGACGTCCGGGCGGCCCGTCCAATCTGCACCGCTAATTTTCAGGCCGATAGCTAGACAGGGAAGACTCCCAGGCAGCAGGGTTGCGGTTTCCTATAAGTGGGATCCCGCAAGGGGTGCCTGGCATGCCCATACCATGTGGTAAATGGGTTGGTCTGTTCTCTTTACAGTTGGGGCGTGTATATGGGTGTAAGTGCAGGCGTAGCACATATTTGTGATGGAGGCCTTGGTATATGTGCGCTTGTAGTTTTCTCCAGGCCATAGCCTCGAGTTTGTTGAGTGATTGGGGGTGGGGGGTGGGGGTTAGCGTTCTTTTTGTGCGTTAGTATTCTGTAATGTGTCCAAACGTGCGTCGCGTTTGTGTGTCGGCTTCTTCTACGACTGTTTCTTCCCCCTTCCATGATTCACCTCCCTTGACAATGCCAGGAAGGCTGAAACTCGGGCTAGCGCATTTGCGCGCACATTGCCCGCAAGGGAGGCATGGCCGGGGGTCTAGACTGTGCTTTCGGCGTCTTTTCGGGTGTCAGTGGCCCTTGTATCATAGCCGCCTGTTTGGCTAGCTCGATTTTCGCTTACGCTCTGCACGCTGTCTGCGAGTCCGTGAGTAACGTGCGTCCATGTTTACATCCTCCGGGTCCTCATTTGCGTTATTGTGGTACATGTGGGCTATCGCCGTCGCTATGCCGGCCTCTTCTGCGACTCTACTGCTGCTTGTGTTGTTTACTGTACTCGTGATTTCGGTCATGCTGTCCACGATGGTGGCCGCTAGTCACATGGATTTTTTGCCCATATATTTGGCTGCGCTCATTTATAGCACTTTAGTGTTCGTTGCTATTGCCGTGGGAGGGCTTTGACACTGGCTTAATTTGCCTGCGACCTCTGTGTAATTCGGGGTGCATGTTCTTTGAAATTGTAGCGGCTCAGACTGGTGTGGCTTTTTCCGAATGGTCCCCACATCCAGTCCCAAATCCTCGCAGATCAGCACTAGGTCCGATTTGCTCGACGTGTTCAAATTCATGGTCACCCCTGGCAATGGCTTCCGTTTTCCCGAGGTGCCGTAAAGGCATCCTTAATAAACACACACTTTCACAAAGCAGATTCCACATACCATTTTGGATAAACTTCAGCATCTCTTCAAAAGACATGGCAGAATCTCAAGGAAAATCAGCTTTCCCCAGCGTCGGTGCGAGGAATTGAGCGCGAACCTATCCCACCTTTGCCACTGGTTTATGTGCATCTCGTTGTGTTGAGATCGGGACCGAGGCTCTGCATCTACGGAACACTCCGAGGCCTCTTCCTAGTTGGAAGGAAGAACAAAGAAACTTTATATTTACATTATTTACATAAAACTGCATTAAAAAACGCACGTAGACGCTTCTTTATAAGAGAGCGTCCAAATCTCCAGACGACACGGGTCCGCACAGCACAAGTCGACCACGAGTTCACGCTCTCTCTTTTTGTTATGACTAAAGGAAGAATGGAAAGAAAATTGCACGGGTCTGCCCACTGGCTCGTCAGACGCAGGTCTTATATCGCTGTGCCGCTCCCTATGTTTCCCTAGGAGTTCCTATGTCGAGGGCAGGCACAAGGTGGTGTTGCAATCACGCACCGTCTCATCACGTGCAGTCACACCATGGCGTGTTCACCCTGGCGCGCGCTGAACCCAATGCCTGTGGCACGCGTTCCGCAGACAGCCACAGCCATTGTAACAATGACAGAAGCGACGGGAACGGTGACTTCCTGGCCCTACAGGGCTGGGATCTAGGGCCTGTACGCAAAATGGCGAGGGCTGCTTGCCACTGGAACATTTGCTGCTAAAGCCGTCCTCGTGGCTTGGGCGGACGCGGTTGTTTCGACGCGTGTCTCTTGTTTCAGTCTTTCTTCTCACACCTCTTTTAACTCTCATACTGTCTGCACATAGCAGCGATTGTGGCTTAGCTAGAGCCAGTGGACAGGCCCGTACTCTTTGCTTTTCAATTCCTTCAGTCTCAACAACAACGATATATTTGCTATTACGGGATGCTAACCTATCAGTCTAACCTGTCTTGGTATTACCCTATAGTGTTCCTTTAACGTGCGCTGCCATCGCGCAGCACACAGACGTCTTTTGCAATTCCCTTCCATTGAAATAGCAGCGGCGCCTGGGGTTTCATTCCTTGGGCCCAAAAGATGATCGCATAGCCATGCACTATGTCACCGCAGCTGGTGAGCACTGGCTCAAGCTGGGCCCACTGAGCGCACAGTTGCAATATAGATTTTTCTTGTTGGAAAATATTCACGTGGCAGAGGAATTAAAGCAGGCCGGCGTTAAGAATATCCGTTAAAGTATTTTCGCCACGCTTAGGGCTGTACGTTTAGTACATCGCTTACGTGTTAGATCCTTTAGCTTTCATACCTCCAGACTCAGAAGTGAGAAATTAAATCGATAGCGACGCAGAATGTTGTGTCGCCGGTCAAATAGGAGCGTTTTGGATTTGTAGACTTTTTGGCGGTGTTTTTCTTAGAATATTATTTATATAGGCAGAGCCTTCACGGCGATTACATGAATCTAGAGGGCCCGCTGCGTCGGTCCTTCAAATCATTTGCTTCGCTAGGCAGTTATCTGCCTATGTACCGGGGGTATTTTAAGTTATTCAATCCAGATATCTTTCTGAAAAGCCGTGAAAGGCATGTCCGTGTGGTCTGTGCATGTTGGTTGTGCGGCAATGTGAACATTATTTGCGTAACTGGGTGCAATGGAAAGACGAATAATTAACTAAATTTATCTAATGAACGTTTATTTTGGTTCCAGGGTAGACGATTTCATTGCGATATTGAGGGCCTTCAGCACTGAAGGCAAGCCCAATTTATAAAATGTTTTTATCAGCATGGTACTTCGAGATATTGATGGTGGAAAATATGCCTCTGAAAGCTCGTTAAGTTGGCTTTGCCGCTTTGAATATTGGTAATATGGTGTCGCTGCGCGTGCTATCCTCCCGGTGATGACGCCAGCATCGTTTACATGATGAAATGCGTAAACAATGTCTATATTTCAATCAAGGATCGCCATTTTAACAACGAGCTGCGTGGGAAAGCCGACTAGAACAGCTTTGAAAGGTGCTTTTATTTCGTGCTGCATACCTTGAGCAGCGATGCCGATTTTGAAATTCTAAAATTAGGCTGGCCTTCAATTTCACAGAATAACTTTGCGCCTTAAAACAAAAACTTTTTGACACAGTTGATTCTTTTAACTTTACTTAATTGTCTTTGTATTGCACTCTATCACGCAAATAATGTGAGCTTTAGCGTAAACTCAACCTGCAGAGATCACACCGAAGTACCTTTCACGAATTTTAAGGGAGCAGAGTAGGCAAACATATTGTTTAAATAGATTTTTCGTTTTTCGCGATATCAAATTTCCACCTTTTCCTGAACTCTGTTCAATGTCCCAGTCGCGCGCGAGCAATATTTTTAACACGAAACAGTGCATTTTTTGAAACCTGGCTGATCACAAACCATGTATGCCCCATTTTACATCTAAGTGCGATGAGTAGCTCTACCACGTCGAAAAACAAAACAAAGCAGGTACACTGATTTTTTTTAAGTCTTAGAGGGATTGTTAGTGTTTATCTGGCAACAACAAAAAAACTTCATAGCATTTCGTTTTTAGGCAGTTTTGTTCTAGACGCTATGCAATTTGCCTGAAACGTGTCGCTCACTATTACACTGATTTCGTGCGTCTTTTCGAGTAATATCGATTATTTTTCGCCTATTGGGCTCGAGTACGACATTTTTTCGTATTACTTAAGCAAATTACTTAAGCGAACTTAAGTAATTACTTAGAATTACTAGAAGCATTGATTTTGTGCTATTTAGCCTATGTTGACCATCATGGTGTTGACTTCCTCGCGTTGCCGGTTGGCCGCATTTCGATGGAGGCGAAACGCAAAAGGCGCCCGTGTGCTGTGTGATGTTAGTGCACGTTAAAAATCCCCAGGTGGTCGAAATTATTCCGAAACCCTCCACTATGGCACCTATTTCTTCATTTCTTCTCTCAGTCTCTCCTTTACCCCTTCCCTTACGGCGCGGTTCAGGTGTCCAACGATATATGAGATAGATTCTGCGCCATTTCCTTTCCCCAACAACGAATTATTAACATCCAAATGTTGGCTAGTGTCTACTGCGAGTTCTTATTCTTTAAAACTCTCCCTTTCGGCTGCACACAAAGGTGAGACAGGGGCGACTTACGGACAGTGCCTATACACTGGCTTAGGAACACAAAGACCCTCCTCCATGGGGAGACCCAAGACGCAAATGTGTCTTCAGAAGTTTTGCTTGGAAGCGTTCCGCGGAGGATGTGCTTATTGGTCTTCAGATGCCGAAAAAATCCAGGGTGAATGATGTTTTGCCCACTTTTAATGATGGAACAATTGTCGGAGCAAGCGTTTTCATTCATTTGATAGTTCTGCAGTACGGTACACGGTGCAATGACTGTTCGAGGCTGACCGGCGATGACTTTCCTTTGCGGAAAGCACTACACACCTGATCACAAAAGAGGCCAGGAAATGTAGGGAGCAATTAAGCGACAGAAATATTGATCGAAAAGATGAGCACCTGGCTGCCAGCTATATTGAAATCCTACATCAGTATACATCTGTTGGTTGCAATGTTGCAATGAACGTCATTTTTCACTTCCAAGGCATTTGTATCAAAACATCAATATTTTGCAACAAACGAAAAGGAGAGTATAGTGAAGTAAGGCTATAGAAACTAATGCAAAAATTTTCGTTTTACATTATGTTTATTGCCCGTTTCGGCTTAAATACTTGAATGGTCCAGCACAAAATAAACAAAGATAACAAATTTGTAATGAACAATTATTCTTGTTCAGTAAAGAGAGCACAATGAGTTGATTAGAAGCTTAGCAGACTCACTGCTCTAAACGAAGTAGATCTTGAGTAAGCTGGTCCCAAAGGTCAGTTCAGATACATGAGAGGTGTTGGGTCTACCCTGTTCCCTTAAAAGAAAAATCTGTATTTAATAATTTGAAACATCGACTGCATGTGAAGTACTGAGACCAAGGCAGTGATGTAAGCTTTATTTATTCAGTTCTTTTAATGCATGCATATGCTTCATGTAAACTTCCTTGATGAATGGCGCGTACCTATACACCAGTTACTCCCACTCGAAATAACGACCACGAAAAATGACAACTGCGACGAATGACAAACCAATGAAATACCAAAAAGTAAATAAGAACGACCATAACTTTTCTAGCCTGGATGTGCGGGTAATGCATTTCACTTCATCAACCGTCAAAAATATTTTCACCATTTTCGTGCAGGAAAATAAAACACCCATAGAGTTCGCATATTTTCACAAAGCTACCGGCTGTATCTACGTCGCTAAAGGGAAAGTGCGGCAAAAAATGTCTACATGTAAACAAATGTAACACTAACCTTATCTACCTCCAGCAGTTCTTGCTGTTGTTGTCTGTTACGAAAGTATACGACTTCCAGAAAAAGGTATAACAATTAAATAACTACATGAAAGTCAGATTCGTCAAAGCGCGTTGTGGGCAGCTCCAGCTTGAACCAGACAGAACGGCGGGTCGGATGGAGTTCCGTCATAATTCTAAAGGAAGGAAAGTGTTAGCTCATTGGAAATGCGTTTCGCGAACATGTTGGCGACAGTCGACCAATTTACCAAAGCAAATCTGTAATCTTTTCTGCATGTAGACGCAGATTTATTATGTAAATCCAGGCATGAATACAGTTGCGTTCCTGAAACACTGGCTTTCTTGTTAAATGCAGCCCTTAATAGGAGGCATTTCTTGTCTTGAGAAGCAATAAGCAATAGGTGGTCGAAATTATTCCGGAGCCCTCCACTACGGCACCTATTCTTCCTTTCTTCTTTCACTCCCTCCTATATCCCTTCCCTTACGGCGCAGTTCAGGTGTCCAAAGATATATGAGACAGATACTGCTCCATTTCCTTTCCCCAAAAAAACCAATTATTATTATTATTAAGCAATAAGCCCCACGGTCATAGTGCGCACTACAAAAGCTAGCAGCTGTTGGGCTGAAAACTCTTCTCGAGACCAGCAGCATTGTTGGTAAGTGTACGAAGTGCTCGATTTCTCCCTATTCACACCACTCATCAAGGAAAATGTTTTCTTTACTTGCTTTCCACGCGTGGGGCTAATGACGTTCGCAGGATTCAATGCTGCCCGAATATATCGTTTGCTTCCATACTGTCTTCTATGTGCCTCTGATCACGATTGTTCATTGTTTAAAATGGGCTGCGTTTTCTTCTCCTCTTTTCTGCCATCCGCTGTCAGCATTTCAGTGGTACTGTGCTGCAAATCGTATTGTGTATTGTGGGCCTTAGCAGTGCTGCGTTGGGTATTATATGGTAACTTCTTGCGCATTTTTTTCTCTCTGTACAAAGAAGTGACCGGTTCCAATGTCAAACAGCAACTTATCCGTACATGTTAGTTAAAGTAAAAACGAATAGCCTAACCAGTGTGTGAGGTTAACTGCAGATAGTAGCAGGTGGCAGTACTATAAGCACACCGTGCAGATTTTCACCATACGTACATTTTGGAAATCAGCAGAACAGCTCCTGAACATCCGTGAATGTCATGGGCGATCGGTCAATCGTTGCATTGTTCTTTTAGAACAGGTGCGAGGCCTGCCTCTGTGTATATATACGTATGTGCCCTAGGTAACATTTTTAGAATCATCAGCGTGTGCATCGGAAAACCCTTGCAACGAGCGAAATGCGTAAGTTTGTATCCGACATATGTTTTAACATATTGTACATATAATTGACCCAGGTTTGCTGCCTCCAACGTCGAGCCAGAGTCATACGTGCATCGATGTTCGGAACAATATTTGTGTGCTTAAAGCCCGGAAGCCTGCACAGTCTACAGCGAAGCAAATATTCACTCTTGTACTTGCATAGGTTCGTGCTTCGCAAACGCCGATATTCGAATTCTCGTTTTTGAGCGCCAAATGCGAAAAGTAGTGGACAAAGTATTTTTGCGACTTCATGGTTACCGCGGCGTCTGCATATAATGCTACATTTCATTCGAATTTACTGTCTATGCAACATTAATTTTATTCTTAATTTTAACCTCAACTGTTCGCTTGAGAAGTAGCAAGGCCTGCTGCCTGGTCATCTACCCGGTCTACAACCTCGACCTTACACATATTAGCGATGTGTCCTTGCTTATAAAAGACGATACAACAGTTTTTCGCAAAAGGTCACCGCTTTTCACAGCGTCCATGACAGGTAACAACGGTGTCTTGTTCCCAGTTCTTTGCCGGTATACCTTTCTGTGGGTGGTCGATTTCCTTCTCGGCGCTCGTTGCCTGCTTCCCGACGAAATTCGCGGTCACCCGCTGCACCCGCCGCGGTGGCTCAGTGGCTATGGCGCTCGACTACTGATCCGGAGTTCCCGGGTTCGAACCCGACCGCGGCGGCTGCGTTTTTATGGAGGAAAAACGCTAAGGCGCCCGTGTGCTGTGCGATGTCAGTGCACGTTAAAGATCCCCAGGTGGTCGAAATTATTCCGGAGCCCTCCACTACGGCACCTATTCATCCTTTCTTCTTTCAGTCCCTCCTTTATTCCTTCCCTTACGGCGCGGTTCAGGTGTCCAACGATATATGAGACAGATACTGCGCCATTTCCTTTCCCCAAAAAAACAATTATTATTATTATTATTATTATTATTATTATTATTATTATTATTATTATTATTATTATTATTATTATTATTATTATTATTATTATTATTATTATTATTATTATCACCCGCTGCCACTGCACGTCTGCGTAGCTCGCATACTCACCGTCATGTAGCAAATAACGGGTATCTCTGCTTGCAGTCCGTGTAGCGGAAGTAATTTCGCAGACATGTCCCGCGACATCCCTTACAAACATTTCTTTAGACAGTCTATAGACTGTTCATAGACTGCTGTCTGTAAAGTAACTAGACTCTCTAAAGACAAAGCCTAGAGAACAGTCTATAGGCAATACAAGTCCTATAGACAGTCTATAGACAATATGTAGGTTTATGGCCATACACTTTTAGTAGACTTTTATCTATAGACAGTCTATAGACTATGAATAGACAACATAAATATCTATAGAAAGGCAATTAGTCTATAAGAAGTCTATAGACTGTCTATAGATCATTCTTATAAGGGCTGCAGCCCAATCGGCAGCGCAACAAAGCGGCAATGAAGCTAAGGCATTCCAAGGCAAGCTATAAATTAGTCCTAGAGCCAGAAGGCATCCACCAGGAAACTTCAACACAAGAATGGCGATCAAGTGTGAAACGTTATCGCTTACCGATTTGCTCCCCAACAGCGCTACCACTGATTGCTATTGAAAGTATTGATCCCATACTACGATGGAAGGTTCTACAGCCTTCCAAAATCTTCGTTCTTGAACAAAAATCAGTCATTCCCATTAGCCCTGAACCTGCGACGACTGCCACACCGGTGGGATGGCAGGTCAAGGGCGAATTTATTTACCGGCTCAAATCGGAAAAAGATCACACTCCAGCCCTCAAGTTACACTGAAATCCAAAGAAATGATTGCACGTATGTTGTAAAGCTCGAACGCAACAAAAAAATAAAACACTAAATACAGTTTTCATTTCTCTTTTTTAGGCTATGTTTTGCATTTCTTTTCTGCAGCAACCGTTCATACTGGTTTATCTTCTAACTTTGCTTTTAAACACAAATTGTTGCACTCCAACTTTCCAAATGCCAACTTTCATGATGCAACTGTTTACATCGATTTCAACTTTGCCATAAGTGCTCGAGAAATTAGCATGGTAGGCCGAATTACCTACCACGGCAATGTTTTGCAAAAGCCGTTATTGTCACCATGGGCATGCATTTTGACCCCCGCTATTATTTACCGATCTTGGGAGGACCAGTGACACATCTATGGGCGTTATAGTTCTTACCACTTGGCGAGACTGGAATTACATGTCTGCGAAAACTTTTCTGCCCGAGCGCACATTGGCAAAGTATGCAGGTATGTTGAGTTTATTGTACAGGTAGGAATTTAACGCTCTCATGTTCCAAACGCCGTTTTTTTTTTTGCACCTGTTTTTTGACTTTGAGGCAACACGTTGGAAGTTTCAGAAACCTTATTGCTCGGGGAAACTGCTTGCTTCCTTTAGGATCTAACGCAGGGAAAGTTCTTGGGGAAATGGCAGTTTTTGTTTCTTAAAACTGTGAAGCTTTTTTTTGCCTCCTGAATGATATAAAAATGGTTACCGGGCCTAGGTCACTATAGTTGTCAATAAGGAGTTTACTATGTTCATCCATATGAATCTGTAAAGAAGAAGCAAGTCAAGTAGGGCAACACTTCCTGTATTTACTTATGACGGCCCTACTTTCAGCGCTTTTATTTATTTTATGTCAGCCTCTATAGAGCCGCTAGAACAAGTCAGTTAAGCAAAGAAAATTTACTTAGTTACCAAATTGTGACAGCGGAAGTGGTAACCACATATGCGCACGTCAAGCAGCTAGTGCTCAACAAAACCTCGCTGAAACAAAGCGCTTTATAACGAAAAAATAGATATAACGAAAGAAAACCCATTTCCCTCCGAAGCTCCCATGGAAGCCCATGCATTCGGTATCTTGATTTTACGAAATCAAATTTTCCTACAACTGGACATAAAGAACCTCCAGTTAACTTCACTGGCAATTTCGCCCAGCGTATGTTTATTTCTAACGGCGCTCAACACTTCTGTACCGAATCGATGTGACACATTGAAGTCACTGGCCATAATTTGCGCTGTCAATCACCGCACAAAACATGAGGAAAAATTATTCCGCGCGTGCGGGATAATAATTATGCCTCACTGCTCGGTACGCACTGTCCGCTGCGCCTCGACAGAGTTACCAAGGTCATTGGAGTTCTCCCGCTTTTCAACCTCACTGCACACGGCCCGTTACGAGAACGCTCTTCTTCATACCTAGAAATTTTGGATAAAAGCATTTTTTGGCGGGAAACCGTTTATGACCGCGTCTTTTCTTTATACAATGAATATTTCGCTATAACAATCAATATATCCGCAGATCACCCGACCGCAGTCTTATATATTTTTTTCTATTCACGTTTTTGGCTACCGTCAAAAGCATTCTCCATTGGTTTTCTTTGGCAGTCTTAACTGTTCGATGTAATCGATGAACACACTTTAAAATAAAGATTTTGCTACATATCAGTATAATGAACCATTACCTTCAATATTTACATAACAGTGGCTTACAATTTTCCAATTTTCAAAATGTCAGTGCACGTTAAAGATCCTCAGGTGGTCGAAATTATTCCGGAGCCCTCCACTACGGCACCTCTCTCTTCCTTTCCTCTTTCACTCCCTCCTTTATCCCTTCCCTTGCGGCGCGGTTCAGGTGTCCAACCATATATGAGACAGATCCTGCGCCATTTCCTTTCCCCCCAAAACCAATTATTATTATTATGTTTGCCCAACAAAGCTGGACATGTTCGAAGCTTGGTAGCATGGTCGAAACCTTTGTGCAGTGAGCTTGGTGTGCTTCACGGTGTCAACATCACGTTGGTTTCACGGCACCAAGAAGCGGAAAACGAAATTGCAAAACAATTTCCGTTAACCAGAAGGCGGCCCCCAATAAAGCCTTTGAGTTGGCATACGCATTCTCCACAAGACATTTCAGTCATGCGGTGAAGAGTTCTTTTTGCGTATTGTGAGTTGTGCGGCGAAGCCAACCACAACAAGTGCTTGCGATGAACTTGTTGCCGGGCGCCCTCTATTACAGCGGCTTTTGCACGTAGGAAAGAACTAACTATTCTGAATATGCCTCTCCCGGTTCTTTACGGCATTAGTTTCACAGGGCCGCCTAATCTAGGTGTTGAAGCCTGTGCTGGAAACAGAAGGAACAGGCGCGCATTGTCAATGCTGATATATTCGGTTGGTGCACGTATATTCGGTGACGTGGTGGGTGCTCGATGCGCGTGTTGAAGGCTCCCACAACGTGCATTCGTGAGCAGTATGACAGGGAACAAAGTTGGAGCATTCATTTATTGATTAGTCCGTAATTATGTGTGACAAGAAGAGGTTTTTTTGTTTGTTTTCTAACAACTGCTTTTGACGTATTCTCAAATTTATTGCAGAATTAATCAGATTTCCATTTTGTGAAAAAAGTTTGTTGCCACTAAATTGTTCACAACTGTACAAAGGTGGCAGGTTAAATGACATCTATTTTGTCCTCGGTATACACATTTATCATTTGAGACGTTAATTAATGAACGTAAAATAATATCGCCCCACCGGCACTGTACAAGTCATTAAGGGTCCTTGTTACACACAGTGGCATGCGACAGTTGCAACTAAGGTCTCGTGCAGCTGTAGCAAAGCAACAGCTATAATGAAGAAATCGTGGAATCCCTTCGCCTTCGTCGCAACGAGGTTGAACGGTATTTCCACGGAAAGTTAGAATCATTTCGCATGACATCAGATGCACACCTGAACAGCTGCTAGATATTTAGAAAGCTGTTAGAAAGATATTTAGAAATATCGAATATATTTAGACATTTCGCCGGTATAGCGGTACTTTCCCAATTCACAAGAGAGCTGTGTCTTTGCCTACATGCATTTTTGTTTTTGAACCCCACACAAGCCTTTGGCTATGAGTTGACAGTGAGTGTTTGGTACATTGTATGACAGAAGTTGAAATGAAATGAAAATCCTTAGAGGATCTTAAACCTCTACACATTCTTGCATCCTGTGGAGCTGCAAGAGCCTTGCTCCTATGACCATTTAACGGATCCATGCATTAATTAATGATTTTGATGTATCGCACTTTTTTTAACAAACCAACTAAAAGTAAAAGGTAGAGAGAGATTGGTCAGATGGTTCTGGATAATCACAAAGTGAACAAGGAAGGAAAACACTCAGGGTGCTCGCCAACGTTTCGACAACAGGGCTTGTCTTCGCCTGGGCAAAGCGTTCATCATTGGCGGGGTTTAAACAGGGTCATCACTCCGAGAAGGAAAGTCCGGGGAGGGGGAGGAGGGTGTGGAGTGGGAAGGGCGTTAGGATGGGGAGGGTGATTCTTGTCCAGGCAGGATGGCTGCTAAAGATGATTAACCTGTTTACCTGCAAAACTGTGAGAAAAAAACGCCAACTCAGCAGAAAGGAATCCGGGGGTGTGGAGCGTGGAGAGATATATATATAGTGAGCGTGGGCTAAAAGTAAGGGTTAAATGGGTAATTCGGCAGGGTCATTCGATTAGTGATGCAAATCTTTTTACTGTATAGGTATCTCGCACATGCAATTTAATCCTAGACCATATTCTCTGACCCGCTGAGGTGGATCGAAGCATAAGGCTTCTGGATGCTTAGCGCGAGTTCGTGAATTAGATCCCGACTGCGGCGGCCCCATTTCGGTGGCGGCGAAATGCAAAAGCACCCTTGTACTTATATTTTGGGGACACCTAATTGCCATTAAGTCTTAGCCATTCAGTATCATTGGCAATTTTTGATGCCTTTACCAGAAATGTCACTTCTGGTCTGGTGTCGTCACTTCTCCCCAGCCAATCAGAATGCTTCGGTCCGGTGTCGTCACTTCCTTCTATTCAAAGGGCGAGTTTTATTACCGACGACGCATTTTGGTCCCATGTGGTTTCCAACGTGATCGCGTTAAAAACTCGGCTGGCCGCAACCGATATGGAGTCCTTCGATGCGACCTGCCTCACGGCCCACCAATGTTTCTTTGGAACGTTTTGAGGTCATTAATCCATGACTCAACTCAACGTTCGCAGTTCGACGCTTTCCGGTGCGGCCTTCGCTGCTGCTGCTTCCGCTCCTGCTGGTGCTGCTGTTGTGCGCGGTGTGCGGGGAAGGCCGCAGCGGTGGTGCGCAGTGGGGACGCTTCACGGCCTGCGTCTACAGGCGTGCGGGTCGCCTGCTGAGGAGTCGAAGCGGAGCCTGCGCCGCCGCCCAGATGTTCCGCCAGTTCCACGCCATGAACCGCGCCAACTGCAGGAAATGCGACAAGTACGAATGGGCTTAAGTTCCTTCTTTGTCGCATAGGAATACTACGATGCTTAGAACCTGCGATGCATGCGCGTAACCTTGTCACTGATGCAGATGGTTATACGCAGATGGTTATATGCAGGTGGTAATATGCAGATGGTAATATGCACATGGTTATATGCAGATGGTTATATGCAGATGGCTATATCCAGATGGTTATATGCAGGTGGTAATATGCAGATGGTAATATGCAGCTAGTAATATGCAGATGGTCATATGCAGATGGTAATATGCAGATGGTTATATGCAGGTAGTGGGACAGGTGTCCTTCGTTGGGACTAGACCTGTTAAAATTAAAGCGACAATGACTAGAAAATTTGCCGACCGTTTTTTTTCTGCGCCAGCAGCATCCCAACTGCTAACTCTAGCATAATTCTGATTTGTTCATTCATCCGCTCTGTAAGTCTCCTCATCGCCACGACACTGATTTTAAGTTACCACTGACGTGCGTGTCAACCGCCTCTGCGAAACATTTACGCCATATGTGTTCAAACTCCAGACAGGCATTTCTTCTTTATAAGTTGTTTATTTCTTGACGCCATCGAGAAGCAAAAAATCTGGCTCACAACCTTTTGCCATCATTGATAAACAAGCGTGAATTCATTGTGAAATTTCAAAACAAAAGCAATCCTACCCAGGTTGCCCTCAAATGGAGTCTTTCGTAACGCCGCCATACTGGAGTACTTGAGGTGCTCCTTCGAGATCGTGAAAATTAAACGCCAATGGTCGGGCTGAATCGCTCGCAGAATTTCTCACAATATAAGAAATAAGAAGAATTTGCAGGCACCGATGGCTACAGATGGCAGTGCGCAGCGAGGCATAACTCTTTTTTGGGAACTCATATAAGAGGCCTGTTATGCTTGAATATTTTCCATTGAAACAATTTAAGTGCTAATTAAAACTGAAACCACTGCGTAAGAAACCCTTATAAGTAAAACATCTAGCGTGTCTAGAAGTTTTTCTCTTAACTATGGCAGAGCTACAGAATTGAAAAAGAGAAGAAAATCAGAAATTTTTATGTGGCCATCGTGTATTTCGTGTCACCTTTGCCCTAGTACAGCGGGAGGTAACCTGTTTCTTTTGTCTGTCTATCTTTGTTCTCGTGGCAGGTATTTCCACTGCAGGGCCAATTTTCTGGCTGTGAGGTCCTGTCGGGGTGGCTCGAGCAGGCGAGTAGCCGAAATCATCAGCTTCTGCAGGGAGCTCTCTCAGCCCGGAAATCCGAGAGACCGCCGCGGAGACGAAGCGGCCAACCGATTCGGCCGACGCGGCGGAAACTGCGGCGCTCGATACCTGCGCAGCTACGGGTGCGCCTACAGACCGAGAACCGGGCAATGCAGGTGGTGATCCCGGAGCTACGGGTGCGCCTACAGACCGAGAACCGGGCAATGCAGGTGGTGATCCCGGAGCTGCCGTCCGAAACGAATCTCGGGCGACTTCTCGGAACGAGAGCTCGCAAACCTTCAGAGTCACGCTGCATTAAAGGGCTATGTACACAGGCTACGTTCGTACTCGTCGGTGCTTTATTTAGCCTAACAGGCGTGGTAAGGAAGAAAGCGAACTCACAAAACCAGAGTGCAGTATGACTAATTAATAGACAATTCTAGCATAGAGCATAACTCCCCACCGCCAGCCGCCAACAGAGCATGTGCAAATGTCTCAGATGCGTCCGCACCTGGCTCCTTGGTAGAGCTGAGATTTGGGCGAGTTGGTAAGCAGTTATGGTGGGTGAAACGCGCAACAAAGGCGGGACAAAGGTAAGACAGGCGCTGGCTAACAACTGAGTTTATTGAAGAACGAAAAGTGGTAATGTATTGTGAACGCCAACAATACAATAGAAAGCCGACAAAAGGGTAAACAACCTGTGCCACGTGCAAGTCAAGATATTCAATTTCCTTGTCATTTAATGACACGGAAGGGTTGCTGATGCATTTTTCTCCAAGATTAGGGATGTGAAACGCTTGTGATCTGTTTCTCCGTGAAACATAAGTCCGTCTCGTGTGGTAAAGCCCACCGTTTTTCTTAACGCCCAATAAGCCGAACTGAATTTAGTATTTTTTTAATTATGTCAGAAATGTAATAAGCGGTAAAAAGTTCTATTTTTGACGCATTTGTTAGGATGTCCATAGTTTACCCCTAGCATACTTAGAAAGGATTCATTCTGATATTTAAGCATAGGCACAAAATAAGACAAAATAAACAACAAATCAATACAATATATTCGAAATACGTTTTTAGCACGGCCTTTTTTTATTTAAAGGAAATGCCTGGGACTGAAACTCGCTCCATAGAAGGCGTTCCTAAATGCTCAAAGGAAACAAATTAATTTCCTTTGTAAACTATTTAAATTTTGACTGTGAAAAACAGCGCAAGAACAGCGGACTTGTCTCTGCGCTTCACGTTATTCACAGTCAGTATGTACCAACTAGCTCAACTCGCCGTCTTAAGTGATCTTTAAATTTTGTGTGTGTATACCCCTCCAAACAAAAACCGCGAACGTATGCAGTATATATGCTCCCTGCGTTGTACAAACGCGCATTTTATTAGAAGCTGCATCACATAACGCGTTTGATCATGCAGAGGAGGTGGCCGGGACACGACGTTAAGTTTACATTCACATGTATTATTGAAAAAATCTGTTGGTGTGGCACAATACATTGTTTAGATCCAGTACCTTTAGTCGAGGCCACATCTGCGGATGTGTGACATTTGGTGTGTACGTGGTTCCTTTAGATTCTGTTCGTGCCATTCTTTATTTTTTTTATGTAACGCTAGCTGTGCAAAGGACGTTGACCGACTTCAAAAGTGCACAGGTGTGCCTGTGCACACGTGCACAGTACAGATGCACCTGTGCGTAGCAAGCACAGGTGCACATTCGCTCACTAGTGTGCTGCAGAAGATCGGTGGACCAAAGAGAGTTTAAGCTATATAGTGCCCAAGCCTGCAGTATATTTGCTGGTCGCCTATTAATTCGTTTTTTTTCTTCTTTTGTTACTCTAGCGTGGAAAGTTGGAGTCGTCCTGTTATATGCCACGACTTTCTATTGCAATGCTAAGGCATTCCCTAGCATTGTGGCATACGTTAAAAGTTCATTGAAATCAATTGAAGTCCATGTATGACAAATACGATAGCCAGACACCGTGCTTGTTTTTAATGCCGCACAGTCATGAACAAAAGTTTGCGGAGCGCGAATCCATCGAGACAAAAAATGATTTCCGCGCGGCCTCTCTAGCCAGCCTACTGGTATTATTCCAGTGGATGCAGCATGCATGTCCCCTCATGATTCAATGCGTTTTATAAGCCTGTTCCGCCCGACTGTTCCGAAATATTTTGTTTTTCTCGAACCCGCATCTCGCAAACTTTTTGTGCATGACTGTGGGCGTAGGAAAAGGGGAAATGATTTTGTAATGTTAATGCACAAAGGGAGAAGCGTAGAAAAGGGAACAGGCTGCTTTTAGCTTCTGAGAAATGCCTGCTTGTGCATTCGTTATCCGGTTGTGCCTGTCCTCCTAGATTAAATGTTGCGGTGGCCCTGTTCGTACCTGTTTTGTTTATCCTTTGCTCTCGAGCAGCCCTTAAATGTGGTGCAAAAGCCGGCGCTCGTTCGCGCACTGTAAGCTCCATTTTATCCATTGGTGATCGACGATAACACGCGCTGCACCAAAGAGTTGACGCTCGATTTGTTGCTCCGTAACATATTTACAGAGCACCAAGAAGCTTTCAAGTCAACCCCTGCACACTGCCTGCAAGTTTCTCGTTTTAACGCGTCGTTCTAAAGTGAAAAAAAAAAAACAAGCAAACATGTGCAGCAGTTCAGCAGCAACGCGTTGCTATCCAGCAGCCAAGGTGTCTCTCATAAGGATTCCTACAGAGGTTCGAACCACTCCAAGTGCTTCACGATACAGATACTTGTAACAATTCAATCCACTCAGTGAAGCACTCGCATTTTTCTTGTCGCGTTGATCTATATCTGCCCAGCTTTCCTGTGTAGCCGTATAATATGGGGCGGAAAACTTCCTAGGACTAAATCGACTTTGCCTGTGCCTTTTAAACAAATAACAAAAGTCCGCGCTGCTACTTGCTTTCAGCGCGTCGGCGAACCCCGCAGCGATTGCGATGTCGCTAGCAGCGTAGCCGCGTGGCCACTCACATCAAGGATAAGCAGGATTGTTTCTCCGGCAGCGGCGGTCGATAGATTTAGCACGGCGACTCCGGAAACAATATAGAAAATGACGTGCAACACTGACAGGGCGTGCAGCCTCGTAAGCCGCGGGGGGTCACGACCCCCGACTGGCAGGCGGGATGCCATCTCACGGGGGCACACCGAGAGAGAGGGGGGAAAATAAAGAGGGAGAGAGTGGGAGATTATAGAGCCGCTGAGTCTAGTCCTGTGCCGGAAGTAGAGGTCACGTGACCCTCCTTGAGCGCGGGCGCCTCTTCCGAGCGGCCTAATCCGCTTCTGTCAGATCGTCCGGCTACAGCCACTTCGCGTCGTCCACACGCAGTCGGTGCTCGTCTCAAAGAAAGAAAGAAAGAAAGAAAGAAAGAAAGAAAGAAAGAAAGAAAGAAAGAAAGAAAGGGGGAAGAAACAATGGCAGTGGGCGGCTTTAAAGTGGCCTATCGTGGCGCCACTGCCGAGTGTCCGAGTAGGCGCCCAGAATAGATGAACCCGGAAAGCGAGGAGAGAACGAGCGGCTGTTTAAGGGGAGAGCGCGTGCGAGTGCTGGGCGCTTCGCGGGTGCGGCGCTGTTTTGAGAGTGAGCATTTCACTTCCGCGACTCTAGATTGCAGTGCGTACAACAACCTTAACAAGGAAACGATGGTTTTTACGCTTCGATCCGAGAGCACCGTCCAGCCAACCGTGGCCGCAGTTTGCTCAAGAGTGTAAGTGAGCGGGAGTACATGGCGGCGCGGTAGAAAACGAAGTGTTGTACTGTCTTTCTTCGTTCAGGCACTGCCGGCTTGACAACTACATACGCAGGTCGTTGAACTCTCCCTAGGTAGTACACCAGATTTAGAGTAAGGACCGGATAGTCCTGCGCTAGATTCGGCCTAATTGTGCCATAACTTGAATCCAGTGCGTGCGGCCTCTGTCGAGAAAAACAAATGCTTCTAAGCTGCATTGCATTGAAATGAATTTCCTCATTGTTGCGTGTTTGTTAATGTTTGTAATATGAGGCCGGCCAATGACTCGGGGACTTAAAGGGTACGCCGCGAGGGGGCAGCAGAGAGCGCTGAGAACTAATTATTGAAGGAAAGACAGTTACAATGATCGAAGACGCCAGCTACAGTTTGCTAAGAGCAAAGCATTTAGGAAAACGGGATCGATCATAGGAAGCTCGCTTCAGTATTTCGGTTTATATATATATCTCATAAGAAAAACGTAGGGCGACAACAAAGTAAAATGTTTCGGAACATAATAACCACAGGTTCGTGCGCTATGTGGTCTATACACTATAACGAATTTTCAGGTAGGTCTTGGGTCTGAGAGAACCAGTCGGTACATACAATTATAACTACTAGGCTCATAATATTTCATTGCAATGGGTTCTATCTGAAGATAATGAAGCAGGTGAAATGAGTACCTTTTTTTTTCAAAAAATATTTCGTCAGTACGCAAGCCACAAGCAGTAGTTTGGCAATAAACGCAAGATTAAATTTAATATGTTTCATTCAATACCTTTACTCCTATTTCTGTCCTATTTGAAACATTTAAACAACAGGAAGATATCACCAGAAGTTACATGTCTAGCATTCTCGGACAAAAATTTTGAAAATGGGAAAATTGTACGCTACTTGAAAATATTGTCGGTAATGGTCCATTCTTCTGATATCTAGCAAAATTTTTCTTTCAACGGTTTTTCATCGATCGCATCGAACAGTTAAGACTTCCATAGAAAACCAAAGGGGAAGGCTTTTGACGACTTCAAAAACGTTAATGAAAAAAAATACAGGACTGTCGTCAGGTGACTTGCGGATATATTGATTGTTGTAGTGAAATCTTACGTTATACGAAAAAATGCGTTCATAAACAGTTTCCCGCTCAAAAATGCCTTTGCCCAGAATTTCAGTGAGGTTTGGGGTCGTTGTTTTATGCTACGGAACTACGCTCACTTTTGTTGAAACAGCGAAAAGCCGCATATATCAAGGCACGCCATCGCTAGAAAAAAATTGGCTGCTTAATGGCGGCGAATAGGAAAAAATTATAAATCTTACGAATACAACGCGCCAGCATGACTAAGGTGAATGTCTTTTATAAAGACCTTTTAAAAAAAGAACGTCACCATGTAGATCCGTGACATGGGCATACTTTTTTTGTCATTAGCTTCTTTTAAGTATTTAAAGGTGTGCTCCTTGCAATGATTATTTGTACTTTGCTTAAATTTGCTCTCATAATTATCAAGGTTAACTACGCTTTAAATCGAGCGTGTCCAGTGACAGGCTCAAGTACACTGCGGGACACAATGACTTTGATAACTAAAGCCGGCGCTCAATGTCACGATGGCGACCTTTAATGCACTCGTGAGATAGATAAAGTTGATGTCTGTCAGTCCCTACGTCGGTCTCTCCAATGCGGTTCTCTCATGGCCCTAACCAGAACATTAAAAACCACCCTCTGAATACTGCCCCCACTATGCATTACAGCAGCCCAGTTAGTGCCGAAAGTATACCCAGACAACGAACACTGACCCCGGCACTGATGCGATGTAAATTCTGCCCACAAACCTCACACCCCCTAAACTCAACGCAAGAGACGCATAAGCCTGGAAGCGAGCCACCACAAACTAATCCTCCGACCGCTTTCTCTTCCGACACGCCAGGAACGTGAACGGGCAAAATTGGCAGACTATCGTGCACCGGCCTCGGTCAGACATTGCAAACATTTACTTTCTTTTTCTCTCTCTACCTCTGTCTTGATGGTCAAACCCGTTGAAACATTTCACCCCATGCCTTCGAGGAAAAAGCCGCCAGCGAAAAATAGCCCGCATCATTTTCTGAGCCGCGCGGCGCAGATTGATCGACAACCCGTTTATTGAAAGCTGAAAGCCAAACGAATGAAAGTATAACGGGGAAGCACTATAGGTGCGAACGACCCCCCGAAAGCGGCTTCGGCAAAGGGCGTCAGATTTCGGGGCCTACATTTGCGTCGCGAGGCTATTTCAAGAGTGTGCGCAGGGCGTTTATTCTCTTCTTTTCTTTACTTTTTTCTCCTTGTTCTTCTTTTTCTGGTTTTTTTTTTAAGGGTGGGGGGGAGGGTGGAGGCGCCAGGCTTTCAATATCGGCCCCTTTACATACCGCGGTTGTTGGTACGGCCCGGTCAGAGAATAAATCGAGTGCTGCCATTTCCGCATTTTGCGCAGTGCCTGCGTCGATACAGACGGAGGCTCCGAGAGAAGTGGCAAGTTGGAAGTGTCCTTTGTTCCCACTTGGCGATAAACTGCCGGTCTGATGGCCGCTTGAGACCGAATTCACCGCGGAAGGACCGACAGCCACTGCGGGAAACCTTGTGCTATTGTTGTGTGGAGTCTGCTTGTGACCTTGAGGTGAGGAAATGGAATTGAGCGCAACCTGGAATGTAGGTGCTTGCGGGGTTTTATCTGGCGTGGGTCAATGGTGTCTTGGCCGACGTGCAAGCACTGTGGTAAGTGGTGCTTTTATGCGCAAAAAAAAGCGCACAAATTACACAGAAAACAATATGTCAAGAAGCACCTCGTTTGCCGCAATCGCATCGCCGTCAGGAACAGAACATATTGAACTTACCTCGAAGATATTTCATTGCCGAGTTAGACCAAGGCTGCTGTCTAAAAGGATTAATTGATATCTGTATATTTTTATGTAATGTACGCATGAACTAAGCCATATGGATAATAAATGCTCCTTTTCACCACATCAGGCGTACAACTTTAACAGAAATATAAAAGAAATTTGCTCAGTGCAATAAAATGCAAGGCACGGACGAAGATTGGGTTCACCGGAGCACTACTCTCTAAACTGTGGGTCTATTAAGTTCCTCGAAGTCCTGCCAAGTTCAGTTTTCTTGGCACTCATATTTAATTATGAGACACCTGTGGATTATTGTCAGAAACCTACGAGCATATCGATGGGAATGGCCTGATATTCCGATGAATAGCAAAAGCTTGGTTTTAAAGTCTGCCCTGCGTTCGAACAGAGTAGTTAAGACTCCCACAGAAAACCAATGGGGTGCGTTCCACACAGTATAGCGGATACCTGCAGGCGTCCCGAGAGGAAATCCGCGGATGTATTTATTGTTATGGTGCTGTCTTACTATGCGCGAAAAACTGCGTTCACAAACAACTTCCGGTTAAAAAGTACTGTTGTCCAGAATTGCAGAGTATGTTGCATTCGTAAGAGCCCTTTTTTGTTTTTGTTTTCTAATCCAGTGATATCGATCAGGATCGAATGGAGTGGTGCGCGAGCCGTTGTCTCCGCACAGCAAGAGTTTATGTGCCGGACTTTCTCTATCCGTAGCGCGTAGAGAATGTAGGACAGCCTCGATTGCTCGGCCCCGCTGTCCACGTTTACAAAAACAAAAATGGAAAGGGAAGAGAAGACGCCCAGATTTCTCCCACCTCGCCTTGGGGAACAAACGGCAGGGATAAATGCGCTTTCTCTGTTATTTAAATGTGCTTCCTGCCTTGCATGTATTTAGCTTATTATGCGTCATAATACGTTGTTGCATGTTACTGAAAGCATAGTGACCCATAAAACATCACGTAGAAAAGTCAGTGAAATAACTATTGGATCTATACGGCTGCATATCTTTTTTTTTTGCGCCCGCTCATGGGAACGCCTAGAATTTAGAAATACGTTTTTATTAACGCTGACGAACATAAATCAGCTCAGGTATGACGAGGTCAAAAAGGGATATTTATTTCAGGAGCGGTGCATCATTGAACTTTTACTAAGCATACGCACTGTTACTGCGAGTGGTACTGTGATAATAATAATAATAATAATAATAATAATAATAATAATAATAATAATAATAATAATAATAATAATAATAATAATTTGTTTTTTGGGGGGAAAGGGCGCAGTATCTTTCTCATATATCGTTTGACACCTGAACCGCGCTGTAAGGGAAGGGATAAAGGAGGGAGTGAAAGAACAAATGAAGAAAGAGGTGCCGTAGTGGAGGGCTCCGGAATAATTTCGACCACCTGGGGATCTTTAACGTGCACTGACCTCGCACAGCACACGGGCGCCTTAGCGTGACGATGACAGGGAATTCGAGACACATCTTGATACAGCTATGGCTGAGAAAATTTTTTTCCGGACCAATCGAAATTTCGTCCATGGACCGGTAGCGATACAAGTACATACGCACACCAACAGACGCTTTTAAGAGGACGGCAGCCTGTGGACAATGCCGCGCACGTTCTGCGATGTTCCAAAAGTGCGCATATATTTATAGCTCACTTTCCCGCCATTCGTGCAGCAGCCCGTGTGAAATGAGTGGCGTTCTACAATGCGCAAAACGTACCAGTGATTCCATTCAGTTTCTATTCCTTGCCAACAAAAGCGCACTGTGTATTCATCGCTCTTAAACAAAGCACGACAGCCCATCCTGGGCTATGCGCCTAAGCAGGAAATAGCAGGAATAGCATGAGCTATTCATTGCATGTTCACTGCATGGCATTCACCATCATAGGTGTGCCCAGGCCTCTCCGTAAGTGGGGTCCAATGTTTACGGTAGCGCCTGTTCACGCCATCTGGGTAGCAAAGAACAATGGGGGACAAATTTCGTGGCCCCCTCGCCCAGTCCTACTTGGGGGGTCACTGCCCCTCTTTTCCCCTCTGCTCACGCCTATGGTGACCTTTGTATTCGTCTTGATCCCCCGATATCTAAGCTTTTTCTCCGTCTTTCGACATGTACAAGTGCGCGCTCAGTAAGATGCACCATCGCCTGTAAGAGTACTGCCTCCAACTAACGGTTTCTTCGGCACACTGCCAATCATCAGAGGTACAGCTAGAGATGCGAGATGTATAGACATGGAACACGCCATAGCCTGTCTATAGCTGTACCGGCAGCGCCATCTCGTGACAGCGACCTGCCGTTTTACCGTCGATGTTACGGCGAGACTATATGCACACGGGCCGGGGTCAGCTGGTATAAGGGTATGATTCGCGAGTGCCTTCATGCTTTCAGTGTGTATACAAGTGCGTGAACTGATCTCGTTGATCTCGGCCCCACACTGGCCCCGGACGCCGCCACTAATGATAGGCGATGGCTGCGCCTACGTGAGCGAATGCACCCCGCCGCTAATGCTCCGCCTTGCCTCGCGGACGCCCTGAAATGTCAGTGCGGAAAGAGCGCTTTCCATTGGTTTTGCTCGACCGGCATTATTCTATGAAAAGGAGGACGGACTGGAGGCTGATCACCTTTGCCCGACTCTGTTTGCGCGTACTCCTAACCTGGCACTTAATGCAGGTGGCTGTCACGAGACGCTGCTGATGGCATTCATGTCAACCGTGCCAACGCCTTCAAGGTCTGCATACACGATCCCCGGCCGGCTGTAGGCAAAGAGTGCATTACTTTCTTTAGTTTTTTTACCCCGTCATGCATCTGGAGCGGAGCGACCGTCTTAGGGTAAGACACCGCGATAACTTGCCAATAAGAGCTTCGTTAATTCTGCTTAGCAAGCGTTTTATTTCTGACGGTTTTCCGAAAGCGTTGCGTGAAGCGGTGAAGAGGCGTCCGCGTTTGCAGTTTCTTCCATTTATGCGATGCGCCTGGGCGCGCTTATAAATTCGACTGCATGCCGCGCCATACGTATAGAGGACATCGAAAACTGTCGCGCTGTAAACGATGCGGGTATGTTCGCAGTGCGACTACACGCACGCAGAAAATGGGAGCACGGCATCGCCGGACTGGGCACAACTCCTCAAGTGATAGCAGATACGATTACAGTGAATTAAAGTCAAGCACTCAGCTGGTCAGCAGCGCCAAAAATGGTATGGCGTGTCCTGCAAGAATGATAATAGGTATAGGGCGATCGGCGTCCCGCTACCTCGATACGCTTCAGCATAAGCGCATGCGCAGATGAACTCGAGGTTCACACTGCCACTGCGCAGACGCAGCTGGGACACCGCGTAAGCTGTTCACGGTAGCGGAAGTAGTAAGTTTTTAATTCAAAAATAATAGCAAAAAAGGAAGGTAAACGATTTTTGCTAACCACGGCATCTGCCATCATACGGCGCCGGCACCTGAGTTGGGGCTGCAGAAATAAACGATAGCAGGTAGTTTGAAGAAGTGAAATGAAAGAGGTGAGGGGACACTAAGAAAGGATAGGGGGAGAGATGACAAACATCCTATTTACATAATTCATTTGTCCAAGTTACGCGTACAGTGTCAATAAAGAAAAGAAAAACACACGTGAACAACACTTTGCACACAACAGCTGGGGTGCGGCGCCCAGCTGCTAATCGTCCGAGGTAGCGCACGCGGAGCGTTCGGTCACTGCGTGTAACTACCTGGCGCAAAACAGACGGGACGTCAGGCCCGTCTGTGCGAGGAATGCACAGAGGCTCACCAAGCTTCGCTCACGAGCGCGCGCACTGCCCTGCGGCCGCAATAGCGTCTTGAAGGAGTCTGGTAGTATGCCCACCGCCCTATAGGCCGCAAGCATATCGCGACGAGCATCGGCGAACGCGGCACAGCGAAGGAGCAGGTGCTCTAGTGTTTCCACTGCACCGCATCCGTCACACTCATCACTCGTCGCGATTCCGTGACGCACCCGTCGTTCCCCGGGCCACACGCAGCCAATGAGCGCGCGGTAGCGGAATGCAAACCGCGAAATGCCAAATCTTCCCGCTTGAAACTTAGCGGGCGCGAGGGATTATTACTCAGCAAGAATTGCTGCATGAAATTCACATCGACGAAATGAAATGTTTGCGGTGACCAGCCGCGGTGGTCAAATCCCGCCTGCTAGCTGCCGAGCACGAAGCTGCGGGTTCGAATTCTGTCGCGGTAGCTGCGTTTCGATAAAGGTAAAATGCAGAAGAGCCCGTATATTAGGTGCCCGCTAACGAACGCCAGGTGCTCGAAGTTAAACCGCCACCCTTCAGTGACTACGGTGGGCCACTCCCTCGACACTGGGCTGTAAAAACCCGCAATTAGTTTTTTTTGTAACTATGTTGCTAAATTCTAGTGACTTGACAAGCAGTAGCCTTTATTACATTTTCCTTATAGTTGCAGTTCCAACCTCATTTCCTCATTTTTTTGGTAAAATAAAGCAAAAAAAAGTGAGGGATTAATGCCCCCTGATCTAGCCCCTTAACTTCATATTCTCGGCATGCCCAGATCGCGCTTCTTTAGATCTTATTGACAACATTAAATCTTTCCCGCTTCAAACTAAGCAAGAACTCTGAGAATAAACCCTAAAATATCCAAAAGCTACACTGTTCGCTAAAAAAAGAGAGAGTGAGAGAGAGAATGAACATGTTAGCCTGAATGGCGTGCTACGCTTAGGCATCTCTCCCATCGATATAGTAGAACACAAGGTGTTAGAGGTGGTACTCTCGCAGCGTGAGAGCTGGGATGCGCATATTCAGCAATTGCACAAAAATCTATGTTTCGCTGTTGGCTTACTACATCAATCTCGAGACATTTTTCAACAAACTTTCAACTTGAAGTCTGTCGCTCCCTCGTTTGTCCCAGTTAACTATAGCATGTTAATTTTGGCTACGACTACTAAAAAAAAACGTAACTGTACTACACAGGCCCGATAAATAAACTGTCCGCTGCTTTGCTAATGGTTCATAATATCGGCACAGTCATGAACTGTTTGCCCAATGCAAGTTAGTGCGAAACAGCTTTACAATTGTGGTCTGTTGCACTTCATACCAAAGGCACTTTAAAGCGTATGTTCTGAGGAGTTCGCGAAGAAATTGTGTACTTTTACATTGAAAAGACACAAATCCAACCAGGTCATCAAAGGAGTGGTTCGTGCCGTGGCCGCGCACAGACCACCTCCTGCAAGCGTTAACGTACAATTTACCATTTCTTCTGAATAGGCTGAAGACACGTTTATCTGGTTTCATTGACGTAATTCGTACGGTATTACGTGAAATATTTGTTGCTGAGCGGGTTGCCTAATATTTACTTTCTTTTTGCTTTTGCCACGGAAATTTTGTTAATGAGTTTGTAAAGTGCATGTGTTATAATAATAATAATAATAATAATAATAATAATAATAATAATAATAATAATAATAATAATAATAATAATAATAATAATAATAATAACTGGTTTTTGAGAAAAGGAAATGGCGCAGTATCTGTCTCATATATCGTTGGACACCCGAACCGCGCCGTAAGGGAACGGATAAAGGAGGGAGTGAAAGAAGAAAGGAAGAGAGAGGTGCCGTAGTGGAGGGCTCCGGAATAATTTCGACCACCTGGGGATCTTTAACGTGCACTGACATCGCACAGCACACGGGCTCCTTAGCGTTCTGCCTCCATAAAAACGCAGCCGCCGCGGTCGGGTTCGAACCCGCATGTGTTTTACTGTTTGCCTTTTCACGCTGATCTCAATGTAAAACCCTTTTAGTACTAGTGTCATTTGTTCGTAGCGAAGTTTTCATAATATTCATTCGCTTTCTTTCCTTGCTATTTCCTCATAAATCATGTTGATGAATATGCGAAGTGCATGCATTACATTGTTTGCCTTTTTCACTTGAATCTAAGAGTAAAACCCATTGAACTACTATTATCGTTTTGTTTATAGTGCATTGTACTGTGTATGTGACGTCGCCGCTTCTAAAAGGGCTTCTTGGCCTAGTGAAGCTGTATACTGAGTTACTGACAGCTTTTTGCCAGGGAGGCCATCAATATTGTAGGAATGTAGAAAATAAATTTGACTTGATTTGATTCTCTGGGCCAAATACACAGATGTACATTAAATGGAGACACAATACGCATATAATTCATTTGCAGGACGGCGCCATAATGTGCAGTATATTCAGTCACTGCACGTACACTGAATAAGTTGCATGTTGCGTGCGGTTGATCGCACGAAGCATACAAATGAATAAGCACTGTTGGTCGCCGCTCCGGCACAAGGAAGTTACTTGGCAGAACGGAATGGCAGTACACGACAAACGCGCTGAATTCCAGAGCTGGTCCCGTTCGCTCCCGTATGCGTGCATCTATTTCTACTGCTGCATGATTCAACGTGTCACTACAGTATAAATAACTTGATTCTCAACGGTTTTCGTCCGTTGTAAATAGTGGCCATGTTGCAGTTTAGTTGAGTACAGGAAAACCACAACCACATGGGCGCGGTCATAAGCACAGATTTGGTTAATTTTTCTCGATTTGATTAATCTACCAATTCGATTAACCACAGTGACAATGAGGTTAACTTCATCAACAACTGGTTAATCTCCGGGTCGTTCCTACCATTACGACATTTATTTAGCGACATATATTATAAAGGACCTCACGTTCCGACACGTTTTGTGACGACTGATGCTACATGACGACCTGCGAGGTATTAGGCATCCATCGAGTCTTCAATTTCCGTTAACGACGAACCCTTGGACTCACAGTTGTGGTGCATATCAGGTACGAGCAAAGTTCCAATCTTATTCAAGATTCTTTTTCGTTCCGCTTGGCATCTAAAGACATTAGTAGTTAGACAATTTACGTAGTTAGTACAAACGCGAATGCGTGCGCCAGCACATGTTCCACCCGGTGGGCAGGTTGCAACTTGCCCACCGCCGCTAGACCAGGCTTCAGACAAAGCAAACACACAATGGCTGAATGTGAGGAATGGTTATATAAATGCTAGCGCACTAAACTGGTGCCCTGCCCTCGCCACCAATGGCTCAACGGGCTTGGCATGTACAGACAATGGTACCAAATGTATGTGCAGCCACCCCTGAATTATGACATAAGAGTTCCTGCTAGTAAACGTATAGGCGTGAATGCAGTGTAGCACACCAAACCATGCTGTGTTTATTCTCCGCTCGTACTAGGACTATTTGCACCTACGCGTAGTCGCTTCTCGTTGAGGGGGCAGTATACGGTCTCGGGAATTCTGTAGGCCATAATGCACTTTTAAGCGCAGCCGCATAGCCACTCCGCCGCAACGACCATGAGAAGTCGTTAGTTTATATGGCCGCCTGTCTCCTACCAGGCTCAAGAACCCGGCGGATTTCTCCGGCGTCTTCAGCCCACATTTAAAGACAGGAATCAATTTGTAAAAAAAGGGGGGGGGAAACGGGGAATGATTTTATTGCTCTGGCTGTACATCTGGTGCAGGTGGCGGCGGGGAGGATGTATCACAGGGGGCGCAGCTAGCTGCTCATGAGCATGCGCAGCACGCTGTTGGCCGCCCGAATGGTGGCCATCGGGCTCAGGTCATCGTCGTCTTCGTCGTCGGGGGCGTAGTTGACGCCCAGGCGCTCCATCGTCATCATTCGCCGGCTCGCCTGCGGAGGTGGTAGGAGGGGGAGGGAGAAAAAAACGGAAAAGGTTGAAAGAGTCGCACTCTCAATCAATGCAAGCGGTGGCGTCTGTGGGCGTGCGCCTGAGTTGATGCGTACAAGCGGTTCTTAGGCCATTGCTACTATGAAGATCGTGGTGCTCAGCATCAGGAAACACAAGGCTGCTGGTGGTACCTGGACCAAACGGCAGCTATCCACGGCGAGCAAGAATCAACAGGTCAGGTAAAACGCTCGATGCACACTGAATCCAGTGCCCAAGCTTCTTAAAAGCAGTAGAAGACAAAGCCTCTCCCCTGTATAGTGTCTCTCTTAGAAGACACATTTCCATATCCGTCGCATGGCATTGCCGCCTATTAAATATGTTCTTCTCAAAGGTCTCACAATGTGCCCGCACTTTAGGTAATGAACCTGGTTCCGGGGTTCCCAATCAGTTTGTGCGTGACATGTTTAATCGCGTGGGTATACCTTCGCAGCTGACCTTAAGCAAAGGCGACTGCTCAAGCATCCAGCACGGAACAGTAGAATACACAAGCGCCGCTCAGGTCAAGCATAAATCAAGTGTCCCCATAATAAATTTAAGCCGATTTGGCAATAAAGTATTACATGTATTAATCGATAGTCGTCGATTTCGCAGTAAATGACGACTCTAAGTGCTTTGCAGGTGATCGCGCAGTTAGCATGTTCAGATTTCGCCTTTTAGTCATAATTTTCTTCCTTCGAATTTAGCCACCAAATCTCCTCGGTAAGGGTGTATCTCGTTGCCGATTTATAGCTGTAAAATGATGGGAAGACCGCTAATATTACACAAATACTAGTGGAAGCGAAAGTACGATGCCTCGACATTCGAGCTCCCAAAACTTTGAATGAAATTTACGATTTAATCCTTTTCAGCCTTTCGTATAAGCGAGGTTGGCGCTTTCTAGCAGTCATTCTGCTCAGGCACGTTCTAATGCGCCTTACGCAAAAAATAAAAAGAAAAGAAAACGACCAAGGGGTTCCAGTCAGAAAACGACACCACTTGTACAATTTTCGTTATATTTTTTCCCGACTTACTGCCCGTTTAAAGCTAAAAAATTTGTTTCCTCTATGCTTCAAAAGGTAAAACTAGCCCAAGCATTCGCTTCAGCTTCTGAATCACGTGCTTTTTCAGGTCTAATCAGTGGTACCCGTACACAACGTTTTCTTTCATGTTAGCTGTACATGCAGTGGCGACGGCAGCATTCGAAGCGAAGACGAGACAGGCGAGTCCCAGCGCTACAGATCAGTGCCAACTTACGGGTGGCGGAGTCGGAGGTTGTGGAGGTGCCGGTTTCTCACGCTGGCTCTCTCGTTGCGGCGGCGATGGCGGCTCGGGTTTCTCGGCCAACAGCACCGCGACCGGCACCACAACAACTTGTCCCATCCGCGGCCTCGCGACGTGACCGTACATCATCGCCGCGGAAGGCATCATCGGAGGGCCGTGCATCATGGGAGGCATCATGGGGGGCATCATGGGAGGCCCATGGAACATTGGAGGGGCATGCATCATCGGTGGTGCGTGCATGAACGTAGGAACTGGCATCATGGAAGGACTATGCATCATGGGGTGACTGCGCATCATCGGAGAGTCGTGCATCATGTGAGGACCGGGCATCATGTGAGGACCAGGCATCATGGGGTGGCCGTGCATCATGGGCGGAGGAGGTGGAGGACCAGAGAACAGGGCGGGACCGGGGAAGAACGTGGGCCGAGCCATAGACGGCGCGTGCATCACCGTGTTCACAATGTACGGCTCCTGCACAATGGCGAAGTGCAAGCCCGAGGGCCCGCCTTGAGGACCAGCGTTAGCTGCACGGTTGGCAGCCGGGGGCGGGTGAGGCCTGGGAGGGTGCGCCGGCGGAGCGGGCATCTGGGCCTGCGGACCTGGCATGTGCATGGCCGGGGGAGCGGGCATCATGCCGTACGGCCCCATTCCCGGGTGCGGAGCGGGCGGCCCGTGCAGGAATCCAGGGGGCGGACCTGGAAGAGGAGGACCTGCGCGGAATGGTGGCGGCCCTGGTTGCCTGGGCGCGTGCACCACGAGCAGGAGCAGCGGGGGCTTCTGGTCGGGAAGAGGCAGGCGCTGCATGGGCGGCATGGGCTGCGGTGGCGGAGGCGGCTGCTGGCGCTGACGAAGCCTGGTGGCCGCCTTGTAGGCGCCCAGCACCTGGCGCAGGTCCTCGGCCTTGGACGACTCGACGACCACCGTCTCGACGCGACCGCCGGATGGCTTGGGCTCTTCCATGGGGAAGGCCATCACGTAGCCCTGCGCGAGGCACGCTCGTCTCGATGGCTGCGCTCTTGACCGCAAACCACGGTTGCTTGAGGTTGCTTGCGCGCAACCGCAAGCAACCGAGCGCTGTTCTCTGTGGTATAAGGTCACGGTACTGGCGACTACGTCAGCTCGTGAGCTGCACACTAAAGAAAGTTCTCCTGAAATTCCCGCAGCAGCTGGACTGGAAATATTGTTCCGTCTAAGATTAACGCTGCTTTATGAAATCACCTTTGTGATGCTTTATTTTCATTAAAGAATCCATTCATCCATTCCGTTGCAAAGCATGTATCTCATAGAGAAACTTATTAAAACTGTGATATGGGCGTATTTTCAGTGCATTCTTCACCGCACCGAGTGTCATTGCGTTACGCCAAGTAGCTGATTATCATTGTATTCTGACACAACGATAAGTGACGATTTCTAACTCATGGGCTTCTAGTTGGAAAAAAGCGTCCCACGCAATGCTCGTGTCTTCCGGTGTATTACACGCCAAAGCTAGACTTCTTTCTCCAGGTCTCCACCTTCAGGTCAATACAACAGAGTCAATCTCTAAATTTACCAGATAAGTCTTTAAAACTGAGTACACCCTTTTTTATATTTCTTTAAGACAGCTTTGTCACCGAGCTAAGTTCCAAATCAAAATCAAATATTTATTCCTCCCGCTCAACATTTTACAAATGTGAGAGAGGAGACAAAAGGGCAAAAATCTGCCAGCCGCCGCTTGAAAAACCCCCCGCGCCCGTTGGTCCCATCGCAGCCGTGGTTGAGAACTTGCGGTCCTTCACTTTAACGTCCTTCTGTAGTAAATTAAGTTATAAGAATGTTTCCGAATTCTCGTTAATCCCCTTTCCTTGACGACGTTCGACCAGCCTTAGCTTCGACAGCATCGGACAGATTGCTAGCGCTGACTTCTTTCGGACGCGGGTTGCAACGACTGCCCTTGCGACGCTCCCCCAATTCTTGGGGCCCATTGTAACGAGGGGGGGGGGGGGTTACGACGTGAAAGAGAGGGCGTTGCGTCCGTGCGACATAGAGGGGACACCGACGATGCGATTAAGGGCAAGAGTAGCGGTGGCGATAGTCTGACGACGACGTGAAGTGTCCTTTCCTCTCTCTCGTACCTCTGTCTGTGCCTTGTGCCTCTTGCGTGCCTCTATGTGCCGTGCCTCGTCTATTGTGTCGTCACTCATGTCATTCTCTTACGCATTGCAACGCGTCCTACTAAGCGCAACCCATGCGGTCTGGGTACAACGACCGCTAATATATGCTTAGCATCTCGTCTTTCATCACGGTGAACCTTTCCGAACTGCTTCACTACTGCATCGTGACAAGCAACCTACTCATTCAGTACCGCGTTCGCTACAAATATTAATATGCATATGCGAGAATCACTACGCTGTACTGCTAAAACCTTGCGGGCCTTATCGAGCATGCCTCTTTCCCAACAATCCAATGGCCCTTCCCATGTTCCCCCATTCTCTTCGTTCTGAAAGAGAGCATTGCCGAAAAAGTTATAATCACTTTTGAGCTGGAAAGCCGTTGTTCCCTTCGAGCTCTTGAGAAATCTAATTTTTCATCATCACGTTTACCATGCGCCATGGGTGCCACCTGAAAACCGCATCTTTGGTTTATCATGCTTTAATCGATCTAGGGGGACAAAGGAAAATGTTACATCCAGAGGTGAAAGTTTGTGCAATTCTATGGCCGCACTTGAAGTGATCTGCAGATGACGTAACTTATCTTCAGCTGCAGGCACCATAACGCATGCGCTCCGAACTTTAAAACGCTTGCGCGGCGTTAACTATACTCGAGGCGCTGATGACATGGCTACGTAATAACCGAGGTAACGAACAAAACACTCTGAGGGGTAATTCTAGCGCTCTGATTGCGCGATCCATTGAATACGAAGCTATTCGCTTCATATCAGTGATTTAGATAGTAAAGAATATAGTCCGGCTCAATCAAGCACATCTGTCTGACTAAATTATCTAGCGGAAAACTGCGCATTAAAAAAAACAAGAAATAAAGCCATTTACGAAAGTCAAGCACTCACTTCTTTTCTGTGCGTTTCAAATGGCAATAAACTTCGCGTTCTACGAGAGAGTCTTAACATAAGGGCCTACAAACTCTTACGAAACCTCCCTGGAACGTGCATTGTTCCGCGCGTTATGTTCCGCGACTGCCGAGCTTTGCTGACATTTGCCGAAACGATAAAGTTTGTTGAAAGCACCCACCAGTCCTTCTGGGCCCTTGTCCTTTTCATCTTCAGCCCAGGCGGCTGCACCTGAAACCAGGACAGCGTCAATGTTAAGCGCCATAATCTTCCTCCCCTCCAATCAAAATCAAGCACACGAAACAAGCAGCGAGGCCGGCCACTCTATCGGCCAGCCTGGGAGCCCGGTCTGAATTACTGCTCGCACAGAGCGGTCGTCCTTCACCCAGCATAAGTTGCGGCCGAGGTATGTGGCAGTAGCGCGCATCGGTCATTCAACTACAACCTGTGCAGAGTGTGCGAAAGGTATGGACAAAGGCTTTCGCCGCACCAAACGAAGGCTTGCCGGACAATAGCGTTTCGTACGTGGCTTACGGAGGATAGCAGCCCGTCCATTACGATTATCAATTTCCATAACTTTCGCACAGCCAGTCACTGTTATCGTAGCGTCGTCGTTGTTGCCAAGAAACAATTACATTACAGAATGCATCACTTCTAACACGGCGCGTGTTGCTTAATTGCCTGAGCCGATGGGAACATCGGCTTCAAGCTGCTCGGAACGTGATTCAGTAAGTAGCTCATCGGCAAGCAAATAAACCCCGGATGTATGAGTTCGAGCATGCTAACGGCTGCTGTTTCCGTAGTCGGTCTGAGCGAGCATCGGCTTAGCGTATTATTGTATCACGCTGATGAGCAGTCGTTAATTAACCGTATCGCTAATATTCTGTCACCACTGTCCTGCCAATGTGGACTGACAGTGGTTCAGCCTGTGTGGAAGGGCAATCGCACGCATGCTATCAGTGTTCTCTATGCGAGATGGACTGAGCCAACGCTTTCGCAAAGATCGTGACATTGTAATCAGCGTTCGCAAAGTTGCTGGGAATGAAGGAAGCACAAGCTACAAGACGCCAGTGCTGAACGTGCATTCACAATAGCCAACAACACTTGCGGACATTTCCCCCAGATACGTTCAAATAAAGTCACTCATCCAATCATTCAATGGAGGCATGCTCTGGATAACTATATTCGCTGTCTATATTCACAAAAGAAGAATTGCTTGCGATGAGATACTTTCCCTGTATTCCATTTCTTTTTGTACATTTCTTGCTTACCCTCTCCCTCGCATTCACTATTTCCATTTCCCACATCCCCACCCACTGCACTCACTGCATAACATACCCGCGACAATAAACCGCTATCAATGCACATCATCGCTCGCTGGTAAGACAAAGAACGTTCGCTCTCCATCTAAGCACCCGTGTCAGCGTGGACGACCGCAAAGGCAGAAGAGTCACGTGACGGCTTGATTACAGTAATTTAGCTCTGCCAGAGAAAACAAAGGGCCATGAGGTCGACGCCGCTTGTCTCTGTTTTATTTTTTTTCTCGTGACCCTAATCGACGTTATCGTTTATCTTGCAAGGAAGATTTGCATGAACGTACTTACATCCGGCATCTTTAGTTTATGTTTTCACAGCGGTTGATCTACAAGAGCATCATATGCAGAAGCGCTGCGAGCAAGCGTACTGTTATTTATTGCTGACACAGTATTGCAGTGCTTGTTGAATGTGCTATCCAGTGACTCGACGGTAAATGCAGACCACGTGCAATCGCTGTCGCACTTAACCCGAACACTCTGATCGACGCTATAGTCGTTTTCGCAATGTAGAATTGCGTGAATGTACGTCCGATAGCTTTAGTTAATCGTCTGGCATCGCTTGATCTATATACAAGTCTTCACATGGCGAAGCGTCGCCAGCAAACGTACAGTTAGTTACTGGTGACACCCTATTAGAGTTCTTGTCCAATGGACTGATTCAATCGTTTGACCGTAGATGTAGACCACTTACAACCGCTGTCACACTTAACGTGAACAACTTAATCGAGGCTATCACTGATTTTGCACTGGAGATTCGTATGCGCGTACATCCGGCATCTTTAATTTACGTTCTGGCATCGCTTGGTCTGCAAGAATCTCAAACGGCATAGCGTCACGAGCACGCGAACGGTTATTTGCGACACCATATAACAGTGCTAGTTGAGTGTGCTGATTCAATCGTTTAACGGTAGGTGTAGACCAGGTACAACGGCTGTCACACTTAACTCGAACACTCCAATAAAATCAATCTGATTTCGCAATGTCAGAGTGCATGGATGTACTTCCAGCATCGTTGGTTTATGTTCTGGCGTTGCTTGGTCTACAAGACCCTCGCGAAATGCCACGAGCGAGCGCAGTTATTTATTGGTACCACCGTATTACAGTGTTTGTTCAATGTGCTGATCCAGTCGTTCGATAGTAGATGCAGAACCCATACCACCGCTGTCACACTTCACCTGAACAAACTAACTGAGGCTACCACTGAATTTGCAATGGAGATTTGCGTTCACGTACAGTCGTGGGCAAAAGTAAGAGCCCCCTCGTGTTTCGAAGCTTCTCACTCGTCATGGGGGCGCCACCTGACGAAGCTCTCCTGCTGTCGAGACAAGTGCATTGGACCGGTCTCGACAGTAGGAGGGCTTCGTAAGGTGGCGCCCCCATAGAGAACGGCATGGTTCGGAACACGAGTGAGGGGTCCCTTACTTTTGCCCACGACTGTACATACGGTATCTTTAGTTTATGTTCTGGCATCGCATGGCCTACAAGAGCCCCAAACGGCGAAACGTCGCGAGCAAGCTTACAGTTATTTGTGACACCGTATAACAGCGCTAGTTGAATGTGCTGATACAATCGTTTGACTGAAGATATACAGCACATACAACCGCTGTCACACTTAACCTGAACATGGATCGCGCAATTATATGGCCCCGTTACGAGACTCGCTGACCAAAAAAAAAAAAAGCGAACGGCTGTCCCGAAGTCAGACCTATATGTACGACACCGGGAAAGCTCGAGCTAAAATCAGTAGAAATTGAAATTCGCCAGGGACGTGTTTTGACAGAGCACGTCCCTATGAGAAGGCGACGAAAAGTGCCAGATGTCTTATATTCAGTTTTATCTGAGATCGTGGGACGTTACGAACACGACGCTTTACCGCGCATAATGACTTTTCGCTGGATACAAAAATCCCTGCATAGACGTTCATTTAGTTGGTTTCCGCGAATACGATAAGGCCACAGGAAAAACGACACCGGGAAAAGCATTTTCGTATCCTTTGTTTCCCCACTGAGCGCTGACTCAGCACCTTCTTATCCCTTTCATTCGAATGCATCGAACGATTTGGAGCTGCGATAGTATGATTTAAAAAGACGGCGCATTTCGTGGTCAGGCCGCAATAGGAACAAGATATGCAAATTCCTGCGGACTCGGAAAAAAGAGGGCGTGTTTTCTGTGCCGCGAGCTGAGTGCATTCGAAGCTTTCTAAAACCGAACCGGCGCGGCCACCTTACAGCCGCGTAACCGAATCGCATCGCTTTTCCTTTCCTCTTCTTTTTCTCTCCACTCTGAGCTCCGCATTCGGTCGAGTGCTCTCGCGAGCTCCCTTTTTTCCTCCTCCGATACGGATCATTCGTCGCAAACTAGTAAACGGGCACGCGGCGCGTGCGTCGGCTCCAGACAGGTCAGGAAAAGTATAGCTTCTCGGCGTCCCGCGCCATTGGGAACGGGGCCAGCGACCTTATTTTGCGCAACGCCGGGCGCATCTTCGGAGTGCGTATACGTATACACACGCAGAGCCGCTTCTCTCCGTCCAAGGAGCGGTTTCTCGAGTGCCGCAATCATGCGGACACCCCGCGCCGCCGCATGGCGGCGCCCGAGGCCAAGTGAAAGCGCCTAATGACGCCGGTCGCCCGCTCTCTCTCTCTGCCTCTCTCTTTCGCTGCCGTGTGTACAGTCCTGGCCACAGCTAACGGGAACACATGCATCCAGAGTCGCTTCCCTCTCCAACCACCCCCCCCTTTTCATTCGTTTCGTTTGTTTAGGCGCTGAGGCTGGATGGAACCATCCGGTTAGAGGATACAGGGCGCAGCCTGAAGCAACGTTAATGTGACCTGTTGCGTTTGGACCAGACGTAGCGCATCCTGTTGCAACAGGCACTTCCTCTACGATAAAGATGACTGCGCAGTGTGTGGGGAACTATAAGAATGAGATGCACTGAGATGCGCGTGCTTTTTTTTCCTTATATATTCTTGAAAAAGTAAGAGGAGATAAATCGCTGTAACCTAGTTACGTTAAGCGCAAAATGGTTCCTGGTTTATGGAGGCAAAACTCTAACGCGTCCGTGTGCTGTGCGATGTCAGTGCACGTTAAAGATCCCCAGGTGGTCGAAATTATTCCGGAGCCCTCCACTACGGCACCTCTCTTCCTTTCTTCTTTCACTCCCTCCTTTATCCATTCCCTTACGGCGCGGTTCAGGTGTCCAACGAGATATGAGACAGATACTGCGCCATTTCCTTTCCTCAAAAACCAATTATTATTATTATTATTATTATTATTATTATTATTATTATTATTATTATTATTATTATTTATGGGGTTTAACGTTCCAAAGCGATTCAGGCGATGACGGACGCCGTAGTGGATGGCTCCGGATAATTTCCACCACCAGTGGTTCTTTAACGTGCACCGACGTCTCACAGTACACGGTCCTCTCGCATTTCGCCTCCGTCGAAATGCGACCGCCGCGGCCGGAATCGAACCCGCGCCTTTCGAGTCAGCAGCCCAGCACCATAACCACTTAGCCACCGAGGCGGCTTTAAGCGTAAAATGCCTTCCTCCTAATCGCCTCAAACTGCACTGCATAGAAAACAGAATTACGACGATTTGGCAATGATTCGGAACTTTCCCGTGTACAAGTTCGGTTGCGCCCAGGTGGGTGTAAGAACTGTAGCAATTATTTTTTCTTGAGAGATCAACTCTAATTTCAGATTGCCCCTAATACACATTGTATAACATTCCGCCCGCTTCGAGTATTCGGCCGTATTCGGCACCGCTTTTGTTGTCATTTTCCAAGAATCCGGGTTAGCTCGTTGGTTCAGCGACATCTGCGTACAGACCGAAGGCTTTCTCCGGATCAATGTACCCGTATCAGGATGGCGCTCTAATTCATCTACACAGATTCATGAAAGTTGCTTGGCTTTAATTGCTAGCCGTGTGAATGCGTCCACGCGAATGTTAACCCTGTTTTTTTTTCCTTCGCGAAAGCATAAACAATGTGCGTGCGAAAACTACAGAAATGTGGGATACTGTGAACACGCGATGCAGAGCGTTGCAGAGCGGGAGCAGAGCGGGAGCGTAGAGGCGGTCAGCTTGTCATCTCACGACAGCCATATGCGCTGTATTTTTGACGTGTAACCCGATAACACGCCGGTCACTCGCTTACGGTTCCGAAATAATGGAGATGGCCAGACTGGCTTCGCGCTGTTATTGCTTGCGTTTTGATCCGCGTGTACAATACGCCGCAAACAAGGTCATCCACCACCGCTAGGCCTGTCGCAAACCATGTAAAATGGCAATGCAAAGGAAACGAGGACGACACCGAAGAAACATAGACTACAAGACAAGTGTTTGTTCTGTGGTTTATGTTTCTTCTATGCCGTCCTCGTTTCCTTTTCGCTGCCATATTTTTTTTGCGATTGAACGACTAGCCCGTAGGAAGATATTTATGTGTAGGAAATGTTAGCTTAGTTACAACATCCTACGGTCACTGCCTAAAATGATTCGGTTAACTGTGGCGGCAGCTGTCAGTAGGAATCTACGAGTGCATGCGCCGTGTCTGACGGCTCAACGACCCTCGCGATTCCCGGTGGCCGCGTTTTGCGCGGCGTGCGATCCGGTTTGGTAAGCGTTAACCGTGGAGGATGCGCCGGCTAGGCCTAACCGCGGCGTCGGCAGAATGCCACGCGTTATGACCCCGATGCGGTTGTGGCGCTGTGCGTGGGTATGCGGTACCGAGAGTGCCGACACAGACGCTGTGTGCCGTCAGGTGTGACGTCAACGACGCACGCGTGCGCCCATCCGCGGCAGCGGCGTGCTGTTCACTGGCCTCCTAATGGTGACGTCGCATCTATAGCCGCCCTCAGGCGTCGCATTCTTCGAGCGGTGCTTTGTACGTGGGCCCTTCTACTATTCGCGCAGCCACGCCCAAACGCTCTTCGGAGTGTGAAGAAACGCACCCCAAGTATAGTCACACACTTAAAGAATGTTGCTGCTTTCGAGGTTAGCTCAGGCGGATCCAACAGCGGCAGTAAAGTTGTTCGCGGTCCAGTGAACTCTCCGTTCTGCGTGCACTATTGTGACGGGAGACCTGAAACTAGGGATCTTCAGATCAGAAAAGCCAAAGTGCGCCACAGCATGACATGAATCCCTCAGAGTAAACTCGAATTCTCTGCGGCGGGTGGCCGCATTCGAACCTTGTGTACTTACACTCAATAGCATGTTGAATCCGCAGTGTTCGACAGAAAGTGAAAGGAGTGGTGCCCCAGCGGAAGCGTAGCATTTATCCGAAATAAGCATGCCCTGAGCTAAATGCCAGAGAATGTAATGGCCCGTGAGACGCGCTGTCTCTATCTTGTTGAGAGCTTAAAAAGAATGGACACTTCGACTAGAAATACGCAAGACAGCAGCGCAGGCGAAAGTTACAACAGGCGCAGAACAAGATCAGGATCGACTTGACAGGAACAGCGAGGCTCACACGGTACATCTTCAACATCGGCGTGACCTGCCGCGACACCAGGGCGTTTTAGCTTATAACAGATGTTACACTCTCTCGGCATATGGCTTCACTGTCGCTGTGTCTCAATTCCGCACAGGCGCAGTGGTGATGATGTTGTACCAGTCGCACCGCAAGAGTGCATCGTCAGTCTGTTGTTATCCTACACATCATAACCTACGAGTCTACGAGTAGCGTATACATCTCTGGTTAAGTGACATACACACTCGTAGCAACAATCAATGACCGCGTGCCAGCCCTGCTTTGAGATGACGGGTGGACGCAAGGAGCACAAAATCAGATATGACGGACATAGCGCTAAAAACTGAACCGCAAGCGCCTAAGATGTTGTTCTCCAAGATTAAATTATCATTACGTATCAAAAGCATACAGCGCAACCACGCCGCCGCATTAATGCGGAAACCTGTATCGTCCGTTGGCACTCTGCATGAATCGGAGAAATTAATGTAGCGGCTCAACAGGCGTGCATGTACACCTCAACGTTATTCTTACAGGAAGGATTCGTAGTTGACGCAAAGTTAGCTGTTGATTCTGGCGAATCGCTATGTCGTCTACTTTGTGCTCTTTTGTCGTCTTCGTTCTGCGTGTGCCGTTTATCCGTCAGAATTAATTACTACCAATTAGTCCCGGTTGTCTTTCTCGTACAGTTTACTTTCATGGCAAGAAAACGAAGCTGCCTCAATATAGACGGATGAAAACGTGAATCGTGTTGGCTTCAAGCAATCCAGTAGGCAATATTCTGGGTGTCGGACACAAAGCAGCGCTTAAAACAAAATTCAGTCGACCTCTCCGCACTCGCCATGCTATGACGCCGTCTGCTAAGTCGTTCGTACGTTCTCGTTTGAGGTAACTTCTGACAAATTGTCTTTACAAGACAATTACAAGACAATTTGTCTTGTAATCTACACCGTGCAGCTTTTATCGGTTTTATGGCCTTCACCCATCTGTCATTCTCAGCTTCAGGTTTTTTTTTTAAATTTTATATGACGTGACTTTCCACTGTTTCCCTGTGACCGCGCATGCCTCAATGTACCGCCCCCCTTACTGCCACCTGATATGTGTTTGTGCTCCGAAATAATGATTCAGTTGATAGTCAGCGCCCGTGTTTGTGCTTCCATGTTTGTCTCCTGTGCTGTACTTAGCTCTGTTCCTTCACCATGTCTTAACAAAAAAAAAGTTCTCAGACTTCTTGTAGTCGTTCGGAGCTAAGAACTGAGAGTGACATCCGTATCGCACGCGTCCCTATACCCCGATGGCACGCCCACTTCCAAGCTCACCTGTATCGCTTGAAAACAAGTAGTACAGTCCTGTTCAACCCGCCGCGGTGGCTCAGTGGTTAGGCGCTCGGCTACTGATCCGGAGTACCCGGGTACGAACCCGACCGCGGCGGCCGCGTTTCGATGAAGGCGAAACGCAAAGGCGCCCGTGTGCTGTGCGATGTCAGTGCACGTTAAAGTTTCCCAGGTAGTCGAAATTATTCCGGAGCCTTCCACTACATCTCCTCTTTCTTTCATTCCCCCCTTTATGCCTTCCCTTACGGCGCGGTTCAGATGTCCGCCGAGATGCGAGACAGATACTGTGCCATTACCTTTCCCCCGAAACCAATTTAATTTAATTTAAGTCCTGTTCAAAAGTCTCCAAGCCACTGGGTTTGCAGTCCGGCTATATAGTTCGGCAGTCATGGCATACAGTAGTTAGAAATCTCAGGACAGTAAGGAAAGCACTTATCCTCACTTCTCTGAATTCAGCGTTTTTAGCTTCAAGAGTGCCGTAACTACTCGACTGCACTACTCAGAAGCAAAACCCCGCAGCCCGACGACTTTTGACAAAGGCTGCACATATCTACTTGACAGGATCCACTCCTCGAGACACGCGGCTTTTATGGGTCAAAACAGCTTACTAACATTTTCATGAGCCAGCAGGTGAACGAAGGAGTTTTCGGTAAACACCATACCACGGTCGTTATCACTAAACAGAAACGTCTACCGTCGACCACGCTTGTTGAAAACAACGGACATCGCACGACCCTGAGCAATGTTGTGCGGTCCGTTCATTCACCCTTAGTGCGAATAAAAAAAAAAGCAAAACGCGTCGGTCAAAGCCGCGCTAATGGCTCGTCACGCACGCCGCCGACATTATGCCGCCTCGCTAACGGACGCGCGGTAGCTTTGGGCGCCACTGTAGCGTTGCCTGCGAGCGAAGAAAGGACCCTGCACCGAAAAGCCCGGCCAAGCTGACAATACGCCGACCCTTCTTCAAGGTGGAAGAAGCGCCTGGCGCTTGGCCTTTCACGAGCCGCTACAAAGAATCAGCTCTGGCCTTATGAGATAAGGCATTCAGTTTTTGTCTCTCTCAAAGACACCCAGTCGATCCCTTCTTCCCACATAACGTTGCGTATGCAGATGTTTTCAACCACTCGCTCCGCTGGGAAAAGCGCAAATTTGTATCGCAGAAACTCCGAAAGGAATTCACTGAGTTGCCCCACAGTTCTACTGCTATGGCTTGACAGTCTTCCGTCAGTGACACATCGAATCTTAAGTGCCAGTCCACGGCTCAGAAGACCGAAGCGCTGACCAATCTAAACGGGACCCCGATCTGGACGCAGGAACGGAAGGACGGGTGTCTCGGGGTGGGCGTGTTCGGGGGGGAAGTATCGTATTTGCATAAAGCACCGGAGCCTCCTTTTTGCGCCTCCCATCTCTGAGGCTCCGCGATCCAGCTGCATACACTGAATACGCGAAGGGGTCGACGCCGGGCACCGGAGGGACTCACCGAGCAGCAGGAGCAGCGCGAAGGTCCTCATGGTCGCTGCGGCGGCGGCAGCCGAGGAGCAGCGGTGCTGATGCGCGCGGGACGACGTGCGCAGCGCTTCTGCCGCTGGCCCCGTTCGCTGGCGTCGTCGTCGGCGCTGGGCCGCTGCGCCCCACTGACCCACTTGCCGCTTCCTCGTGGACTACGACGCGGTCGTCGGCCGCCGCTTCTGGCGGGAGGGTGCAAAGGTCGACGCTTGGGTCCGAGCCTGGCGTCGTCGCGGCGGACCAGTCTCCTTCTTCGACCAAGGGGGGCCGGACCGGCGCTTTTTAAGAAGGCCGCCCTCCTCGCCGACTCCTGCGGCCGGCGTGGCGCTGCAGCAGTCTGGGTCAACCCGCTTTCTCCGCCGCCGAGGGCCAATGGACTCTTCTTCTCCTCCGCTTGACGGAGGCAGCGGTCGTCGTGCGCCTTGACGGTTTTCGCTCGGCCCGCTGCCGCTCGGAGCTCGCGGAAGCGTTTCGGCAAATTTCGCGGAGCAACGCGTGATGCTGCGCGGCTGCTGGACGGCCCAGCGCGCGCGTATTGTCGTGCCCTCCTCCCAGAGAAGAATCCCTGGGACGCGGCGGAGGAGGATGCTGCTGCTGCCGCGACGGCCGCGCACCGCTTGTCGTCGTTCGCCGTCACGCTCCTTCTTCTTGTCGTGCCTTTTGGCGAAACACGCGTGTAATGTATGCGCTTTGTACGCGCGCTGCTGTTGTGCGTGTGTGTAGAAATCTGAGTTGGCACGCGTTCTCGGTGTAGCGGTGCACGTAGCAATCGGCTTCGCGGTCATTAAGATGGCCGGCTTCTCTGTTACGAGGCGGCGACAACAGTCCTCGTTTCTCTAATGCTTCCCCCCCCTTCAATGTTGTTTTTATCTGTCTCTCTTGGTGCGGCGAATGAACACTACTGCCTCCGGAGCTGTTTCTTTGACACTTGAAGGGGAATGACGGGCGTCCACGCGCTTCAACCCTTCAATACACAGCCGAAAGAGATTTGTCGCTCCAAGACTGGGCAGCGTTTGCGACGATCATAACAACAATGATGACCCGGACTAAGTGAGAGAAGCGCATGGATATGTCATGAGATTTGACAAAGCGAGCAAGGTTTAGGAGTCCGGGCATGGAGATGTCCCCAAGAGCAGTCGGCTCTTTTTCTCTGTTTCTGTCGCACTTAACGCGATCACCATTCGTTTCAACAGGGAGGATGTTTAGGGCTATTTGGCGTGGTATTCGCTACAGCCACAGATACAACTCAAGAATGAACATGCAAATGACCCTCAAAGAAGACCTTCCAGCCAATGACGTCGACCAGTTCTCATGAGGTTGCAGTTAATCCTCTCTTACCAGGTAGCGTGACATTGCAGGGCATAGGCAGCTGCAAAGAGATTATCCGCTGATTAACAGATTAACCATGATGTTTGACGATCGGACGACGCCTTCGTATTGGCGGGGGGGGGGGGGGGGGGGGGCTCCTCTGAGGGGCACTGGCAGCTTCGTTCTTGAGTTGTATCCGACTGTTTTGCTTCGTTACATTGACAAGAGCACAGTGGTTAGCGTGACGAACGACATGTTGCAGGTTGAAGGATCAGAGAAACACTGGCTTTAGCCTCGTAGCTGCTGAAGTTTCTATCTTAAACCGAGTAGTTAATTATTTGTCTTTGTCCGAAATTCTGTCGCTTTAATGTGACCAAGCTGCACCGAACCGCAGAACTCATTAGTGTCACGTTATGCTGCACAATGTGCCCTAGAGAAAATGCTAAATCACACAAGGTGAACGAATCAGTTAATATAATTCCCATTTTCCTGACTTTAATAGCGTAATAAACTCTATTTTTGCCTTATAGCAAGGCTTCTTAATTTCAGACACACACACACACATACACAGACACACACTTTTCGAATCCCCGCTATGTATGCCCCTGTTTACCCCTGGGTATACACTCCCCAATGCCGCCTGTTTGGTGACCGAGCCACACTCGCCTACTTTCTGCACGCATGTCTTAAAAGCCCCCCCTCCTCCCAATCTGCAGCTCTCTAGTCCAGAACAGTGGGAAGCCGCATTGCTCAGCTCCAACCTGGACGTCCAGCTCAGGACCGTGACACGAGCCACCGTGGTCGCCGAGCGCCAAGGGCTCAAGGCCACCTGATGAGGCTACCGCCCCACGCGCGATAATTATGTTGGTTGACGAATAAAAAAATTGGCAGTGGTTTAGCTCTGGTTAAACCTGGAATGATGCGATAGCTACATCTTGCCGCGTGGAACTCGCTCAGTCGAATTGCAAAGTCAGTCTTTCGCCGCTCCGTTTCGCTGGGCGTTCCTTCTTCATCTTCGTCCTAAAGCCTATATTGAGGGGCTTTACTTCGTCCCACTTGACACGGCGCATGCGCAAAGCTGTTGCAGCTCGGTTTCGCCGATGCGCCGCTAGGGTCCCTAGAAATACTAGGGACCCTATCGCCGCGCCGCCGGCAGCAGCAGCTGCTCCGCACCACGTGGCTAGTCACGTGGCTAACCACGTGACCAAGTGGCTGCTCACGTGCCCCCACCACGCTGAAGGATAGAAATGCTACCGTAATGTAGCTATCGCAACAAAATATTTCTTCCTCCTCGTATTACAGAGGATACGTATGACAACGTAGTATTAACGCCAGAGCTGTAAGGCTCTAGTTATGCAGAAAATCCGGCTTCGGCTGCTTTGTGAGCGAAAAAGCAGATCGCCCACCTGCCACTTAGGTCACGTGACCTTATGTCATCATAAGCGGGAAATATTGACGTTTATCTGTTTCACAGGATAGTGTAGAAGTGTTGTGTAACTTTTCTAAATATAGCAGCAATGTAGCGCCATTACTTCGAATATTCTGCGGTATCAAGAAGGTTCACAATATACTCACCCTTTTATGATGACTACTGAGTTAAGTTGCATCAATTAAAACTTCAGAGAAATAGCTCTGGTGCTTCTGGTTGAGCGTTACCAGTTCTAAGCTTCTTTTTGAAACAACCTCTCCTGCTCTTCTGAACAGCTCATACGCAGTGCTTCACCAGCATTTGTTGTTTCCCTCAAGCCTCGGAATGTGCACAAACTTTGCTCTAGCCGGGTAATGTGACATCGAGAGTCGTAGGTCGCTCCTCAGTGCTCGCTTCAACTTACTCTGACTACAGTGTTCCTATTGATGCCCAGTATGTGTCATACTTAGGGGGAACACAGGGGTGGTTAAACCGGCTCTTAACGCGGAGAAAAACAGGTTTCACCGCGAAGCAAGAGCGCAGCTTCAGACTCCTCCTCCTGTCAAACTCCCTGCACCATTTTTTTCTTCACGGTGGAACCTACTTTTCTTGAGTAAACAGCCAGTTCAACCATGTTTCGTGTTGCGTTTAAGTAGGTAGGTAGGAAAGACTTTTAATGCTCTAGAAAGGTGCTAGTAGCAGACGAGAAAGAAGAGGTCCATCTCCCTTCTTCTCACAGGGTCGGTGCCCCTATTCCAGGGCTCCGCTGAGCTTCGCTGCTCGTTGGGCGTGCTGGATCAGACCTTGTTGGCAACCCAGATCGCCGCTGGAGAGCCGGCTCTCCCACTGTTCCGCACTCGGGTCTTTGCGAAAGCTGTCGTTTTTACTGCATTCCCACGTGATGTGGTACAACGATGGTTTGCTGCCACACCACGGGCAAGTGTCCCGATATTGCGTCGGGTAAATCTTGCTAAGGATATGCAGGTTTGGGAATGTTCCTGTCTGCAATCTTCGCCAATACACTGCCTCTAGTTGATTTAGATCAGGATGAGGCGGCGGATAGCGGATCCGTACCCCCTTATAGTAGTTGAGAATGTCTGAGTACGTAGGACTGACTCGGTCGGGTAGATCGTCCGATTGGGAGGAAGCTCGGCTCGTATACCCTCGAGCTACCTCGTCGGCGCGTTCGTTCCCCGCTATGTCGGTGTGTCCTGGCACCCAGTAAATGCTATGTATGACTTTTGGTGGGGTCGCGCTCTGGAGGAGCCGGAGCGCGGCGCGACCTATGCGGCCGTTCATGTAGTTACGGCACGCTTCTCTCGAATCTGTAAGGATGGTAAGGGACATGTTGCTTCGATAACCGGCTACCGCCGCTAGAGCTACGGCCAGCTCCTCCCCTTCGGTTACCGTGCAATCCGTCACTGAGGCGCTAGCTAATTCCTTTAAGTTCGAATCAATAACTACCGCCACTGTGCTGTTATGTGAGCTTCTTGTATACGGAGCCGCGTCCGTGTATACCGTTGTGGATTTTGTAGCTAGATTTTGTTGTACATACCTCGCCCGGGCTGCCCTACGGGCCGCATGCAAGTTGGGGTCCATGTTCCGGGGAAGGGAGCGAACCTTTAGCGTCTGGCGGATTGCGTCCGGTATGCTCGCAGTACGATTCTCGAATTCCGCAGTTCCGCCTAGCCCCAGTCGGCTAAGGAGCGAGCGCCCCGTAGGAGTCTGCTGGAGCCTAGCTAACTGCGTGACCAGTTGGGCTTCTTTGATCTCTTCGAAGGTGTTGTGAATTCCAAGAGCCAATAGTTTTTCGTTGGAGGTGTTCATTGGTAGATGCAGGGCTGTCTTGTAAGCTTTGCGGAGTATGGTGTCTGCACTATCCACTTCTCCTTTGTTGAGGTTGAAGTACGGGAGGGCGTAACCCACGCGACTAACCACCAGGCTCTGAACCAGGCGCAGGGTATCCCCCTCTCGCATGCCGCTCCGCTTCTGCGACACGCGCGTGATCATTCTGGCGACCTGAGTGGTCGATTGCTTGAGAAGGCCGAGCGTATGGCCGCATCGCTGGTTGCTCTGCAGCCACATTCCCAAGACGCGTATCTTGTCTCGTTCGGGAATTAGCTGTCCTTCGAGGGAGACATTGAGGGACCCTTCCTTGTGTTTCCCTTTGTGGACTCGCAGGAGTTCTGATTTTTCGGTGGAGCAGGCGAGGCCTCGTGCACTGGCATATTCTTCCACGCAGGTAGCCGCTGCTTGCAGTCGTTCTTCTTTCTGGCCGAGCGACCCAGTGGTAACCCAGACCGTGACGTCGTCAGCGTATATTGCGTGCTGTATGCCTTCGATCTTCTCGAGTTGTCTTGCGAGGCCGATCATGGCCACGTTGAAAAGTAGTGGCGAGATGACGGACCCTTGAGGTGTGCCTTTGTTTGGGGTCGAAAATTTAGCGCTACGAAGGTCTCCGAGCCCAACCGTTGCAGTGCGGTTGGAGAGAAAGGCCTTCACGTAGCTGTGAATTTTCTCGCCGCAGTGGAGGTTGTCGAGTCCTTCCATTACAGCCGTGTGGCTAACGTTGTCAAAGGCTCCTTTGATGTCGAGGGTCATAACCACGTTCTCGCCTACGCTCGGGACGTTGGTGAGGACTTCCTCTTTGAGTTGTAAGAGGATGTCCTGGGTGGAGAGGTGGGCTCGGAAGCCGAACATACTGTGGGGGTACAGGTCTTCGTCTTCCATGTAGCTTTGGAGCCTCCGAGTAACGACTCGCTCGTAGAGCTTGCCTAGGCAGGAGGTGAGTGAGATAGGTCGGAGATTTTCGATCTGGAGTTTCTTACCCGGTTTGGGGATCATTACGACCTCTGCATGCTTCCACTCTTCAGGAACCGTTCCTGCGGCCCAGTGCCCGTTGAGGAAGGTGGTCAGTTGGTCGACCGCCTCGTCGCAGAGGTTGCGTATGAGTGCGTTCTGGATCTTGTCTGCTCCCGCCGCAGTGTTGCGCGTGCATGCCTTTATGGTAGCGAACACTTCTTCCCTGGTGATCGGCCTGTCTAAGTGGCTGTTCGGTTTCCCCAGGTATGGTTTCGCGTATGCCGCAGGCAAGGTCGTGCCGTAGCATTTCTCTTTGGCCTTATCTAGCAGTTCCTCTTCCGTGCCCTCGAAGGTGTGGACGAGTCTGCGGATAGCTTTCCCGCTTTCGGCCCTGGTTTGGGTAGGGTCGAGGAGGGTCTTGAGTATACGCCACGTTTTGGCCGTGCTGAGGGTGCCGTCCAGCGAGCTACTGAACTGCTGCCAGCTCTGCCTGGCCAGTTGAGTCGCGTACTCCTCCGCTATCTTGGTGACTTCTGCGATCTTGAGCTTGAGCTTCCTGTTAAAGCGCTGCTTCTTCCAGCGCTTGGTGAGTCCTCGACGTGCCTCCCACAGCCTGATGAGCCGAGGGTCCACCTCAGGTGTTTGCTCGGTGCGATCCACTTCCTGAGTGTACCGCTTCTGGATGTCTTTAAGTTGTTGACACCAATCATCTATGGAAGTAATCCCCCCTTCCAGGTCCGCGCAAGCCTTGCGGAAAGCCGGCCAGTTGGTGATCTTGGCCGTGCCGAGCTTGCGCTTGATGTTGGTGGCTGCTATCGTGGTCTTCAGGATATAGTGGTCACTGCCTAGATTCTCCAGCAGATTCTCCCACGTTGCGTGCTTCACTCCCCTGACAAACGTTAAGTCCGGACACGTATCCGGGCAGATCGAAGTGCCAAGGCGCGTGGGATGAAGTTGGTCTGTTAAGAGGGTACATTGGATCGCTTCCGCCGCGTCCTCGACCTGTATACCTTTGTGATTATTAGTGGGGTATCCCCATTGCTGTCCGCGAGCGTTGAAGTCGCCTACAATGAGCAACGAGTTGCTTTTCGCAAGTTTGCTGGCCCCTAGAAAGAGTATATCAAAATTCGCGTCCCGCTGGCGAGGCGGGCTATAGAGGTTTACTAGAAAGACACTCTTTTCCTTACGCTTCTTTTTGGGAATAATTTCCGTCACTAAGTGTTCAATTTTGGTGTTGGGAATTGGGTCATGGGCTATGGCTACCAACTTTTTGCTGACCAAGGTTGCCGTGCGTCCGCTATCGTAGCACGTATATCCCCTGAGTGACGGTGTCGTGTTAGTTTCCTGTAAAGCTATTATATCGGGTGTTGAACCTTGCGTATGTAAAAACTGCATTAGGAGTCCCTGCTTTTGGCGGTACCCCCTGCAGTTCCATTGCCAGATTTCTAGTGGAGTTTGTTTAGCCATTGTTTTGGGCATTGTTCTGATTGGAGCCTTCAGTTCCGAAACGGCGCTCGTGTATGAGCCTGTCCCGGGCCTCGTTTGTTATGCGTTGCGTATTTTGACTTTTGACGTGGCTGCGGAAACTTTGGTCCTGCAACGCAACTTTTTGCTGTAGTAATGTGATGTTCTGTTCTGACAGGTTGAGTTGGACCTGCATGGCATCTAATCTTGCATGAGTTTGTCGGAACTGTCCTTCGGTGCGAATCATGAAATCCTCCATGCGCTGCATGAAAGTTCTGAATTCTTCGGGGCTCACTTCTAAGGGGGTTGGAGATCGTTGCACTTCGGCCGCCGGAGTCGGGGGCCGCGGTACGTGCCCTGTTCTCTGAGCCTGCATCTCTTTAATGAGGTCATCGATTTTTTTTCGGAGATGTGCATTCTCCTCTCTTAGAGCTTTAATTTCCTTCGAGTTACGCGTAATATTATCTTGATCCGAGTACGGAATCAGTGGGTTCGGAGAGCCCGCTCCCCAGCTCACCTTGACGCCGCCCTTCTGTTGTTTCTGCGGCGGCTGCTGCTGCTGCTGCTTCGGCTTGGCCGTTGACCGGTTTAGCGGCGGGAAAGAGTCATCCCTGGATCGGCTCTGGCTGTGATCTCGCACGGTGCTACGGCCTCGGCTCGAGGAGCGGCCATGGTCCCGCTCCGAGCTAAGCCACCTGGGTCGGCGCTCTCGACTCAGGTGCGGGTTCTGCTGCTGCTGCTGCGGTTGTTGCTGCTGCGGCAGTTGGTGCTGCTGCTGCTGCCATTGTTGTTTCCGGGACTGCCGGCCGCCGGTCGTGCTGCCCCGGAGCTCCTCAGTAGTCTTGAAGCGTCGACGGCACTCCGTGGTAACGTGGTCGCCTTCGCACACCATGCATTTGGCCTTGCACGGGTGGCCTTCTGGTGGGTCGTGTGTGCCGCACGTCCTGCAGAGCTTGGTGTTCGGCGTTGGACAGACGTCCGAACGATGGCCTTGCTCTCCGCACACGTAGCAGATCTGTCTCGTAGGACGATATGGGTAGGTCTTGAATTCTCCGGATCGGTAGATGACCCACTGCGGGATATACGGGCCGTCGAACGTGATGAGCGCCGTTTCCGACTTGCCCAGCATTCTCGCTTCCAGGATCTTCACTCCTTGTGATCGAAGCCGCAGCCTCGATTTCAGCAGGGCCGGTGATTGCCCCGGCATGACGCCGTGAATTACCGCACGCTTCAGGTCGTCCGGTAGGGCTGGATAGGTGTTGGTTGCATAGGTCTGGTCATTGATCGTGAGCTTTTCGATCTTCCTGAGCACGTCGCCGATGTCCAGGTCGGGCGTGCTCGCAATCATGATGTTCGATCCGAGCCGGAGTCTCATGATGAAGTCTTCTTCCTTGATCGTTCCTCCGCTGGCCGCGACGAGGGCTTGCGTTGCCTGGTCGACACGGATTTCGCTGATTTTTAGGCCTCCCTTGGGGCGATAAATGATTTTGATATCATCCTTCGGTAGCGGCGGCGGACGTGGCCTGATCTGCCGCTGCGCTCCCGCCAGATGTGGTTTTAATGGAAAGCGCGGCACGCCACTCACTCGCGTTTCTGCTCCGCCAGCTGCGGCTGTCGGCGCTATCTTGTTGCTTGCTTCTTCCCGGGGATCGCCTGGCCCCTTCGAGCCTTTCTTCGATCCTTTCCTTTTTAGGCGCCGTTTGTAAGAAACAAGCTGCCAACGATCCATGTCTTCGTCTTGCAGTGGGTCGATGTCGGCCCCGTCGTCCCGCTGCGGTGGCGAGGTCTCCATGGCCTCGGTCACTGCGTCCCCAAGTCCGGGGCTCGCATTGACCGGCGGCGCGGCAGGAGATTCGTCCGTACTTTCAATATTCGCCGAACCTTGGGCCGAGGTCCGGGTAGGTTCATTCATGATAGGGTCGTCAGCGTCCCGGGGTTTAAGTATGACACATACTGTACATGGTGTTGGTGGTAGTGGAAAACATTTATTCGAGGCTATTTACAAGAGAGATATTGCTTTTCTTTGAAACAACCTCTCCCGCTCTTCTGAACAGTTCATACGCAGTACTTTACCAGTCCCTTACAAATTCTAGCAGAGGCCCTATAGTCCGGGACCCCTGTGGCTTCAGCGGCAGCTCGGGCCCTATCGACGAGGGCTCTTTGGCTCTCTGGAGCAGCCGAGCAGGGCAGCCTCCCAGCTCTCTCGGGTAGGTGAGGGGAAAGGGGGGTAAACAGGGTTAGAGGGGTATGCCCACACCATGTGGTACACGTCCGAGATCGCGCACCCACAACGCGGGCGCTCCCCGTTAAAAGCCGGATTAAAATATTGCAGCATTGTCGGGCACAGTACCGTGTTGGTATATAAGCGAAGGAACCAACGCTCCTCGCTTTTGGCTAGCCCTTTCGCAGGGGAATGAAAGCATGGTGGACTTAAACATTTTCCATTGAGGTAATAGAGGAACAGAAGAAGGAAAGGAAGGAAGCTTGACCAGACATATGACCGCTTGGCTACACTGCGACGAGGCAAGGAGAAAAACTATATGTCGGCTCACACCCGAGCCTTGGAAATATTGAGACACATTGATGCGGCGGCATGGTGTTGCTCAGCGCAAGGGCGATATTAAGCACAAAAAGTTGCAGTAGACTTTAGCGCGGTGCAAAAGGTGCAGCGGTCTAGTTTTCCCAGAAAGAAGGGACGCCGGGAGGGAAAGGGGTGAGCATGGGGGTGCGGATGAATTAGCATGGTGATTAAGCCTAGAGAGGCAAGACCAATATGTGTGTTTTTTGTCAGTGTAGGCGGTGCGTAAATAACAACGTGGATGATGTTGGACATTTCGTATATGGTGGCTGTAGAGGCCGCAGGGCACGAATTAGTTTGTGTTGTTGAATGTAAGTACACTCGCTGCCAGTGAGGCGCGGGGGACGCGAAAGCGATGGTGGGGGGTGACGTCATTCTCTGAGTTTTTGTTTTCTGTGCTCGGGTGTGTGGCTCGCTTGTCCTTGGGGTTGTACTCCTTTGGCCAGAAGAGAGGGCTGCCTGCATGAGGCATCAAGGGACTGTTCACTATGCTATGTGTCTCGGTGACCGGAGACCCATCCTACAAGGACGAGAAGTTGGGACTGTTGATGCGGAAAGCTGTTCAGTTATCAATGGATAGGTACTAAGAACGCATCGGCGGCGAGACCACGACGGGGACCGAAAGATGGTCGACTTCCACACCGTGCACTTGCCATCCTGTTGCCAGAGTAAGACGAAGAAGACAACGTGGATTTAGAGATGTTGATTATTAGGGAGTGGAAGACTTCAGTGGTCCTTCCGTTGTGGTCGAGGGCAGCAGTGTACGCGGACTTCTCAATCCAGACAACGCAAAACGTCCTGAGGACGTCCTCAAATTGTCAGAAGTTCCTCGTCCAAAACAGTACAGTCTGAGTACCTTTGGAGTGTATCACGGCTAAATGTCCTCATGAAGATGTTCTAAATGTGTGCTTTACTGGACGACCCGAGTATGGAAATTCCTCAAATGTCAGACAATCGTCCTATCGCAGGACAATATTGTGGGACTGAACTGAGATCAAACCCGCTTAATCTCTCGCACTCGGCTCATGTTGCTTAAAAACTAGAGGTTTATTAACAGACGCGTATGTAAAATAGTTATAAATGAAGGAAAGCATTTTGATCCAGAAAATTATATGCCTTGGAAGATATATTTTTGCCTTTAAACTTGGTCTTATGTACCGCGTCCTTCTGCTGGGGTTTGACTGTTTAGATTTTTCGGCCACTCGTCTTCTTCCTTCAGGCAGCAGAATTCAATTCCACAGAGAGAGCCTCTTTGAAATTAGCTTTGAATACGGCACTCCTATGAAAAAAAAAGCTCTTGATACAAATGATGAAGTAGTACTGATCATGTTCCCAAACGTGATCCTCAAAACATCCTGAGTATGCGCAATGGATGGACAAATGAATCCCAGTTGCACTGCTTGAGGACCAATCATAGAGAGACTGCCTGAGGACGCCCTGACACGCACATCCTGACGCGGACGTCCTGACGCGCACATCCTGACGCGGAAATCCTGAGGTCATACTCTGGACGTCTTCGCGTTGTCTGGGGAGATACACTGTTCTTGTCCTACTCCGAAGATGTGAACCTGAATGATATCGAGGAGCTTTTTACCCAGCTTCCCAAGAGAATGGGTAATCCAGCGCTTACCAGAGTGCGATGACACCCACCTAGATAGTATTTGAAGGTGCCTGGCGGTAAGAGATTTCATTACCAAGTTAAATAGGATGGGACTAAACTAGAGTCATTCGGAATGTTTTCTGGCCAACTAGAATTGCTGGCGAAAGGCTATCTCAGGCAGTGAGTTGGTATGTGATGTTAGGCAAAAAATCGTGGCTGTAGTTTAAGAGACAGGCTCTTGGATATGTTTCCAGAAGCCTGCTGAAGATTCAGCTGAGGCACTGGTAAGGCCCATTTATTGGCAACCGCTACAGCTTTCCCTGGGCTGCACATCATTGCAAATAAATTTTCTTCGACGGGTTTAGTGACATGCGGCTTGCATGCGTGCTGGCAAAGACAGCGAGAGCAGGGCATACAGGCAAGGAAGGATGGCATGCACTTCTTACCGCGCTCAAGGATAACCAAGTTCTGGAGGCAATGCTCTGAGACGTGGCGAACATACAAGTTCAAGTAGCTACAAGAGATGAAGGCATCGGAATACGCATGGCGTAAGTGGTTTGGTCCGGGCTCGCAGGTATACGTCTATTGATTTCAAAGAGAGGTAAATGTAGTTCAGGAAGTTAATAAGGCAAGTCCAAAAGGAAGAGTAAAAGCCAAGTTGATGCCTGTATCGAGGTATTCGGAAGGAGGAAGGAATAAAGATTTTTAGTAATGAAATCTGAAGGTCGGCAAAGTGCTCTTTTTATCTGTCAATTAATGGGACGGTCAGTGCTTGACTAGAATGCGACGGTTTTCGCTTGGCCCAGTGCGGTTGTAAAGCGCCCATATTAAAGCTGTATGAAGTTAGCCATTGCGGTTTTTGCAAAAGGAGACCCATCTCATAGACAAGAACTATACAGTGTAAACTTGGCAGTTTAAGTATTCTACTCGCGTGGGTATGAAGGGGCCCGGGATTTGGGTTGTGAGCTTGTCGCACGTCTGGGGCAGTTTACATTTTCATCTAAGGAAAGGGAACATTGGTGCAGGTGGACATGAGGATTTTGTGTGTCGGACGCATTCCGTATGCTGTCGTATAGAACGGACGATGGCGGTTCGCCACAGGTTGGTTTAGGTTTGTGAGTTTATTATAGGTTTAAGCCTGGACTCCATGAGCGCGAAAGAGCGAGCGACGCGACAAGGCGGCACGGAGACGCTCGCTCCGTCGCTTGTGGGCAACCTCCATGCAAGCGAAGGCGGCAGGCGACACGCACCCGCGACGTGCGCATCGGACTCCGTTCTTTGCGCACTCAAGCTTAGAAACACGCCCGTAACCTGTTCTCTCTCTTAAAATTTTGTGAGTGTGCCTCATAGTCAGGGCCCAAGGAATATTTCCTCTACGGCAGCGGTGTAGCGGCAGTGGAGATAACCAAGCCGGCGTGCTTGCGCAGACGAAGTCACATCACGGATTCACGGGGGAGGTGTGCTTTCGTTCGGTGCCTGTGCACTCCGGCTTGGTAAAAACACTCCCATAAATTGTCACCGCAATCTGATTGCAAGTGAGCAAACTATAATATACCAGTGAGAATGCGCGCCGCGAGTGTTTCTGCACGTATACGCAGTTGGAGCGTAGCGGCACGGTGGATCGAGCGCCGGTACCCGCGACTCGACACGCATCCCTCCCTGCAGTAGGCCCACTCGCGTAGCCCGCTCCAAATGCTGTTAGCCCTCCGCAACCAACAAGTAGATTGTTTTAATTATTTAAATCATGCGGGTCTGCCTCTCAGCTACGAAACCAAATATTTTCTCGACGGTGGCGATGACCAAGACGACGCGCTGGTAGGGTTTCGTGAGATGTACCCGTGACAAACCATGGAAAAACCGAAAACGGCTTTGTGGGACTCTGATTGGCCAATCGCGTGGGGGACTTCCGGGCGACGAGCGAAATTTTCTGTGGGGGCAGATCCGAGCGACACGGTAAGCGACACGTGCAATTTGCTTCGCGCGACGGCGTCGCTCGTCGCTTGCCGCCGTCGCCTTCGCGTGAGTTTTAGCGTACATGGAGTACAGGCTTTATAGGACTTTAACGTCCCAGAGCGACTCAGTCTGAGGGACGCCGTGGTGGAGGGCTCCGGAAATTTCGACCACCTGGTGTTCTTTAACGTGCACTGCTGACATCGCAAAGAACACGGGTCTCTAGATTTGTCCAGGCGGTTAGTCAACATGATTCAAAGTCCACTCTGCTGCAGGGCTAGTTCTTGGACGCCCAGACAAGTACGCGCACATAGGAACGTCCACAGGAAAACATTCGGCAGAAATCTGCCTGCGGAGTAGTGAACTTGACAAAGCACAAGAAACAAAGTGCCAAACAAAGAGTCTCGGTAGGAACACAACTTTTTGAACTTAGCTGGACTTCTCCATACGGGATGTTGATAATGAAGTGGTGCGGCCGGGTTTAAAATACGCGCGCGGCGGAATTCTTGCGAACGCGCTTTGGTCAAACAGCGCAAAGTTTTCCGGCAGATAACCCATATAAATATGGTCTATAGACAGTCTATAGACTTCTTATAGGCACTATTGCCTTCCTATATATGTTTATCTTTGTCTACTCATAGTCTATAGACTGTCTATCGACGAAAGTCCACTAAAAGTGCATGGCCATAAATATATAGATCGCCTATAGACTGTCTATAGGATTTGTATTCCCTATAGACTGTTCTCTAAGGTTTGTCTATAGACAGTCTATAGACTTCATATGTTGAAATCTATGGACAGTCTATAGACTGTCTAAAGAAATGTTTGTAAGGGAAGCAAGAGGCGCAGGACGATGGCGGAGCATTGCAGCCCATACGATTGCAGAATTGACTCAGGACAATAAGCGCTTGATGCCCCTAAACGTTCGAAGAAGACTGCTCTTTGAGTCATGATTCATCCAACACACATGCAGGCCTGGCAACGTTAATCGCTCTCATCGAACGTCCTCTCCGGCCTACTCGCATGGCTTGAGGTCAGTGACCCGGCAATCGCAAGGATTCCGCCGCGCGCTTATTTTAAACCCAGCCGCGCCTATCCCCTGGTTGCACACCTAATGAAGGAGTCGAGGTGACTTCGAAACGTTGGATTCCCACCGAGAATATTTGGGTTCCCACCGAGAATATTTGGAATAGACTGACGTTTTGTTTCTTCTGACCTAACATGGTACACGGGGTTTTTCAAGCCCAGCTTTCTTGAACATTCATTTTTATTGTGAGACAACAGTGGAACAATGTAAGACTGCTATGGACATATCGATGCGAATGGTCTAATCTTACAAAACGCAGCAAAATCTTGCTTTCAAATTTTTGCCTGCGCTCGCATCGAGTAGTCAATACTGCCGTAGAAAGCTAATGATGCGCATTTTTGACAATATGTGACTGGGACACTATTAAAAAGAAAAGATAACCCGATTTGATTCTCATTCCACGCGGCCTGGCTAAATATTATGCAGCCTAATCCCCAGTGTGCGAATTACAAAGCGCACCTTGACACCACAAAATGTGAGCCCTGGATTAAAAGTAATTACATTGCTTCACAAAATTCGCCTCCCATAAACTTTTGATGGTGGGGGAACAGCATGTGCTCGATGATTTCCTCACATCCTCAGCTGTCACACGCCGCCTTGTCTGCCATTGCATTCAAATACAAATATACATTTGAAAATACGAGCTCAAACCACAGGCTGCAGGCACAAGCTTTCATTGCGTACGATCAAGCCAAGGACGAATTTACTTCAAGTGTTTGGTCAAGAGTGCGGAAGAGACAACTCACTAAGGCAAAGTTATAGCTTTCCTTTTTTATTTCTTTCTTTATATATTTTATTGATTTCCATTTTACATAATGAAGGAGGCCGAGATAAAAGCTGCTACAGTACAGCTTGAGAGGCCCTAATCATTTCTTCTTCTTGCGCTTGATACAGGAAGGCCAAGTTTTCTGACAACGTCAGTTCTAAATAACAAAATTTGCAGTCTGAGATTAAGGCTCCCGAACAGAAAAATGTGTTGGCCCTACGCCCATCGGTCTTTTGGATATTTAATTTGAATTTTTATGGATATCGCGCACCGACCACGGTGGCTCAGTGGTTAGGGCGCTCGACTACTGATCCGGGGTTCCCGGGTTCGAACCCGACCACGGCGGCTGCGTTTCGATGGAGGTGAAACGCTAAGGCGCCCGTGTGCTGTGCGATGTCAGTGCACGTTACAGATGCCCATGTGATCGAAATTATTCTGGAGCCCTCCACTACGGTACCTCTTTCTTCTTTCACTCCCTCCATTATCTCTTCCCTTACAGCGCGGTTCAGGTGTCCAACGATATGAGACAGATAATGCGCCATTTCCTTTCCCCAAAAACCAATTATTATTATATCGCGCTGGTTACAGGACAAATAGTTATTTTCGTTTTTTATTAGTTTTTGGTTTGTGATGCAATCTCATCTCTTTGTACCACGCTTTTGTTTGTTTCTGTGTAAAAAAGAACCCTTTCCCACATAAAAAAAAATCGGTTGTGAGCACGCTCTTCTGTCCATTCGTTCCTTTGTGTCCGCCTCCGTCTTTTCGTGAGCAGCCTAGCAACTTTTCTTCTTTTGTGCAAGTTGCAAACAACTAGTTTCCGCTCTTGCCTCGTAGTCTGCACTGCTTCATAAGTTTACGGGGCAAATTCGTCGCTCAAGTCATTACAAACATCTGGCAGCCACTGAAAAATAATGTCAGGTCCATTGTTCAGAACGCAATGGTGAAGCATAATTCCATCTGCCAGCTGCTCACGAGATCCTTGAAGATGTTTTATACTTCGAAGAACTGCCCTGGCGTCTCACTTCCCATATTCGAGCTGCTTCCCGCCTGATATAACTCCACCACGAAGAGAGGTGAACCCCGGTGAGCTCTGCCTGTGTCGATGTCGTCGTGCGTAAAGGAATACGTTTAACTGTGGGTGGTCTTACCTAACTAAACAGGCTTTTTGTGGAGGTATCAAAAGGAACAGAGCTATCCGCGCAGAGATGCAGCACGTTCTGTAAACACCCTGCAAGAAGCGAGACATGTTTTAAAAACTTTGGTCACAGGTAGCTTTCCTGTTCACTTCCGTGTATAGAGAGGCGTACACGAGACGGCCGCAGACACCACAAAATGATGGCCTCACCAATGAAATTTCAACGCCTATAAGATGGATAGAAGAAATTAAATTAGAAAATGTAGTGTATGGTTGCTGGGCCAGCAAGAAAGCCACGTAATGTCGAGATAAATTAAAATATATGTCTAATAAGACCTTCCAGGGGGGTGAGTAGGCAACAAAATTTAGGGGGGGGGGGGGGGGGGAATTGTTAACCGAAAGTGCGGTGAGACGAAAGCCTTTAGCGCGGTGTTGCTGCTTGTGTCACTGATGTGTGGTTAAGATGTTAATTAAGTACAATCTTAAATGCTGGAGACACTGGAGGGCGTTTAGGAGGCATCCGTCTGATTCGACGCCTTTCCACAAACACTCTCCAGCGTACTAGACAAGGAGAACTACATGTGCGTTGGCAGCAAGTAACGTAGTCGTCAGCACGCTCGGCTGCGGAACAGAAGGATGGTGGTTCGAATCCCATCGTGCGCAAAGATGTTTTCTTATCGAGTTGCTGAATGGCGTAACAGACGGACGGACAGGGTCGTGGCCGCGAGTATGAGCCATAAAGGCTCTCGTCTTAATATGCGCCGGAATGGTGCTGCCTCTAGGGATGATGGCAACAGTACCGGCTGTTCGGGGCACATAATGCAATTCAAAGTAGATATACGGACAGCCTTACCTCGAACACTCTGAAGAACGCGACGGTCTTACTAGTGCTGGAAAGTACAGGCAAAAAATGCCCAAGAATGATTCCAGGAATAACGCGCGGCACCCAGGGTAAAATTTGAGGCATGTAAAGCAAAAAAGAATTGAAATATAATGGATGTTGAAGCTGAATTTAATTTGAAACCTTAATTTTATACACGAAATCTCACTGAATTAAAAATCACAGGACTTATTTTAAATGATCATTTCTGTAAAGCTCTGTACATGCGCAAAAAAAAATATCTTATAGTCATCTGCCAAAGTGAACGAAATGGCGATTTTCTGATTTTTTGTACGTATAGTTGTTAAATCCGTTCGCTAAGGCCCGCAAAAGTCAAAGCTAGGAAATAGCGACCCTGTGTAGAGGGTTTGTCCGAAAAGTAATGTCAGTGATTATATTGTGAAGCGACTATACGTTGCAGGGAGAAGTTCGCTGCAGTGGCTCAGTCGTCTGCGACTATTTGAAGAGCAAGGTCAGGCTTTTCCTTTAAACTCGTTTTCAGTGCCGGTGCAAGCCGTAAAGCAGCGCTCGTTGGAACAAAGGATTGCCATCAATTAAGTTCTTTTTGTGTGTGTGTGAAACTCGGCAAGTCCGCAGTGGAAACTTTTCCTATAAACAGCTGGCGCAAGGCCTTTTTTAGAAGGTCGTGAAGAGGTCAGCGATGAAGTCCGCGCTGGACGGTCAACGGCCATCACTGACGAAAGTGTGGCGCGTGTTAGAGATCTTTTGAACTTGGGCCGTCGTTCGAGTGTCCGTTTAGTGGCGCAGACAATATTCCAAAAAAGTACCATTCACGAGTTTTTGACGATTAATTTGCAGTTGAGAAAAGTGTGCGCGTAGACTGTGTCCAAAGTGCTAACGGACGACCTGACTCGCTGAGGGAAAACGTACGTGCCAGGAACTTTAATTGGGACTTGTGTGAAAGTGACTCACACTCTTTAGACAATATCATCACAGCTAATCAGTGACGTGTCTTGGGTGTTTGAACGCCTGTGTGACCACGAAACAGACAAATTGCCGAGTGGCACACCTCGGCGTTCCCTCGCCCCAACAAGGTCAGAATGAGCAAGTCAATTTTTGCATGCAATAAAGAAAAGAAAAGCTGCCGCGATGGCATAGTGCTCTCGTGCAGTGACCAGCGAAGCTTATCTGTTCGCGCCACCGCGGGGATCGAAACCCAAAAGCCCCTTCGCAACCCAGTCAAGGAATTCTTTTTTTCTCCACCCTCAAGGTCAGGGATGCCGCAAGATTCTTGGTTGGGTTTTGTGAAGTAGTGCTTTCGCACTAATACACTGACACTTCGAGTGCGCAGACTGTACAACGGCGTCAAAAGTTTAGACGACACGCGAGTTCCTGACAAAAAAAAAAAAGCTGTTTAAGCGGAGCCTTGGCGTACAGACGCAGAATGGCAGGCAGGCACTTTGTAGCTCTGACAAAACCGTGGGCCACAGGTTTGGATTTCAGGTTACTACAGTGGCTGGGACGAAGTTCACTTTTCGTGCACTCGCGTGCCCCTTAAACTTTTGACACCGCGTGCACACTCGGTCCTTGCGTGCTATGGACAAGGCACGGGCAATCTAGTGAAAAATGTGGTCCGAGCATCTGACTCGCATGCGGGAGATGCGGGACTCGATCCCCAGTGCCGCCGGGTACCCGCCGGTGACATAATGGGTACAAGCTTCCTCTGGCCTGGTGTTCGGCTTAATCTGGGCGAAATGCTTGGGAAATGGGTATTTGACCCCACCTTGAGTAGAAAAAACTACCTTGCGCCAAGGCGCTCTTCGGCTACAGATACCCTACCCGCCGCGGTGGCTCAGTGGTTAGGGCGCTCGACTACTGATCCGGAGTTCCCGGGTTCGAACCCGACCGCGGCGGCTGCGTTTTTATGGAGGAAAAACGCTAAGGCGCCCGTGTGCTGTGCGATGTCAGTGCACGTTAAAGATCCCCAGGTGGTCGAAAATTATTCCGGAGCCCTCCACTACGGCACCTCTCTCTTCCTTTCTTCTTTCACTCCCTCCTTTACCCTTCCCTTACGGTGCGGTTCAGGTGCCCAACGATATATGAGACAGATACTGTGCCATTTCCTTTCCCCCAAAAACCAATTATTATTATTATTATTATTAACTAGAGACCATGGCCCCCAACCCTAAGTCGCGAGCAAGAGCAACTCAGCCGCTTACAATAACGCAGTGGAACTGCCGAGGTCTCAAGAACCGCACGAAGCGGACTCATCTGCGCATCTATCTTGAGACCTTTGAGTTTCTCGTCGCCGTGGTTGCCCTTCAGGAACCCGGCGCCGGTGCCAAACTCACAAACTACACTACATTTCAACACAACCCGCAGACATGTATACTTGTTCACAAGCAGTATACTGCGCAGGAAGTCACGCTCCCCACAACACCGCCTTTCCCATACACGATGGTGTCCGTGCTGCCCCTAAAGCGGTCTGACCCACCTGTACACATTCTAAACATTTACTGCCCACCTAAACTTAAGAACGTCACGTTCAATGAAATTTTCACCCAAGCAATGCAGGTGGCGGGAAGGGATCCCCTTCTGATCGTCGGCGACTTCAACGCCCCGAGCAGGCTATGGGGGTACCCCCGGGAGGACAGACGTGGGCGGAAGCTTGCGGAACTTCTTTCCACACTTGGACTTACTTTACACACTGATCCCGCCAACCCAACACGAGTCGGAAATTCGATTCAACGAGATACTTGCCCGGACCTCACATTTACACGCAACATACGCCATGCCGACTGGCTGAATACAGAGGACACTCTGGGTAGTGATCACTGTATAATCAACACCACCATTTACATGCGTCCCCTGAAACGCCCACTAACACAAGCTCGTGTACCGGACTGGACGACTTTCCGCACATCTCTACCTATCGTAGATCCCCTCCAGTCGGGATACGACGCATGGTCCAAATCGCTCACGTCTACACTCACGCAACACGAGAAGCAGATACAGCTCACAGAAACACAAACGGACGTGGACAACCACTTGCTCCACCTTTGGGAGGCCCGCCGCAGCCTCACCAAACGATGGAAGAAACAGAAACATAACAGACGCCTAAAGAAACGCATCCTCGAACTCACACAACAAGCAGCGGAATATGCTACTCAGCTAGCCGACACTAACTGGGTGGACCGGTGCAACGCGGCTGCGCGCCAGATGTCTGGCCGCAACACGTGGCGCCTATTCCGCGCTCTCATCGATCCAATACAAACACGCACGGAAACCCAACGCCACTTACATAGGGCATTGCACAACTTTACAGGAACGACAACACAGCTAGCGCACACGCTCAGGGATCGATACCTTTGTACCACTAAGGACCCCCGGCAGGCGGCGTACTCGTATGCAGGCGAAGAGAACGCGGAGCTGGACAAGCCGTTCCAGCTCCACGACCTCCGGGCGGCCTTAAGCAAGATGAAGCGGGGCACTGCACCTGGGCGCGACAAGGTTACGGTCAAGCTTTTGGCCAACCTTCCCGACGCAGCCTACACCGCGCTCCTCAAATACATCAATAGCATTTGGGACGGAGAGACTCCTCTCCCTCTCGATTGGAAATCGGCTCTCGTGACCTTCATTCCGAAGGCCGGCAAACCTATCGATGTGGAGAACCTTCGCCCCATCTCTCTGACGTCTTGTGTCGGCAAGCTGATGGAGACGATGGTGCGCGACAGACTCTCCGATTATCTCGAAACACAGCACATTTTCGCGGACACCATGTTCGGTTTTCGTCCTCACAAGTCAGCACAGGATATACTTCTGCAGCTCCACCACGACATCTTAGATCCTGTCGAATGTCCCCAAAACGACAAGGTGGTCCTGGCCTTGGATCTTAAAGGCGCATTCGACAACGTCAAACATGCAGTAATCCTGGACCACCTCAGTAACACCAACTGTGGCCACAAAACATTCCATTACATAAGTCAATTTCTTACAGACCGTCAAGCCTATATACGCATACAAGATGCGGAACACGGGCCATACACCATCGGCTCGAGGGGAACACCTCAAGGCGCGGTCCTGTCTCCCCTGCTCTTCAATTTGGCAATGCTTCGCCTTCCCTCCAAATTGTCTTCTCTGCCCGGGATACATCACGCTCTTTATGCGGATGACATTACAATCTGGGCCACGCAAGGCAACCTGGGCCACATGGAGTCCTGCCTGCAAGCAGCAGCGACCCTAGTCGACGACTACGCGGCCTACTGCGGACTCCAGTGCGCCCCAGCTAAATCAGAATTTGTGCACTTACGTCCCTCCCCCCGGGACACAACTCCGCTTCGCATCAGTCTCCCCTCGGGACCGATCCGGGAGGCCAAGGAGATCCGCGTCCTTGGCCTCTTCATACACCACCAACGCAGAGTCGACACCACCATAGCCAAACTTCGCACGGTGGGAGACCAGGTGGGCCGAATGGTCCGCCGGGTCTCAAACAAGCGGGGCGGATTACGAAGCAAGGATGCACTGCGGCTTGCCCATGCTTTCGTAACGAGTAGAATCCTCTACTCAACTCCCTACTTGCACCTGCGCAAACATGATGATGACCAACTGGAGGTCATCCTGCGGAAAGTCATCAAGCGGGCTCTCGATCTTCCGATCGCCACGTCCAACCAGAGGCTTCTGGCCTTGGGCGTGGTGAACACATTTCGGGAGCTTCGAGAGGCCCACTTATGCAACCAATACACGCGTCTTGCACAGACCACGTCCGGTCGCCGCCTCTTGGACCGGCTACACATCAAACACGACTACCACATTGAGGAAAGGGAGAGAGTGCCAGAACCCTGGAGACGCGCCCTCCGGGTCCGACCCCTTCCCCGCAACATGTCCAGTGAAGACCATAGCGGTCGTCGCCAGGCGCGCGCGGAAGCGTTGGCGCGATACTATGGTAACCAAGAACATGTGTATTACGTAGACGTTGCCGGCCCACACCACGGGGGGTGGTACACGGCCGCAGTCGTACACAACACAAACACAGTTAACGGGCTCACTTTCAAAGCCTACAGCGCAACACACGCGGAGGAGATTGCCATTGCTCTGGCTCTCACGAATCCCAAGTCAAAACACATCATCACCGACTCGCGAGGGGCCTGTCGGAACTACGAGTTGGGCTGGGCTCCCCCGCTTGCCTGGCGCATACTGGAATATCGCTGTCGATCTGAAGATCCAACTCCACGCAACCTGATTTGGGCCCCCGGTCACCAGGGCCTCCAGGGAAACGAACAGGCCGATCAGGCCGCCCGCGCACTCTCTCCCCGGGCTATCTCCCTGTCCTTGGAAGGGTACTCCCAATCAGACAATCTGGCCATTACATTCAAACAAATCACCGATTACTACAAGGAGGAGCACCGGCGCTACCCGGCCCCTTGTAAGGGTCTGGATCGCGCTGACGAGCGCCTCCTCATCAAAATTCTCACTAACACTGTACTGTGCCCGGCGGTGCTTAAACACTTCAATACATCCTTTGATGGCACGTGCCAGTTCTGTGGGGAGGTGTCTGACACCTTCCACATGGTTTGGGCGTGTCAATCTAACCCATCTATCCCCCCCAACCCCAACCCCACCAGAGAGGACTGGGAGGCGGCCCTGCTCGGCTGTCAAGACCTGAAGAGCCAAAAGGCCTTGGTTCAACGGACGCGGGCGGCGTTGCTTGCCAATGGGGCCCCGGAATAGGGGCTCCACCTAGTACTGTGAGGGGAAAGGGCCAATAGGGTCCTACCCCAATCACCTTTCTGTAAAAAATTTATTGCTTATAAATGTTTTTCACCACCACCACCACCACCTCTTCTTTTTTTCTTCTTTCACTCCCTCCTTTATCCTTTCCCTTACGGCGCGGTTCAGGTGTCCAACGATATATGAGACAGATACTGCGCCATTTCCTTTCCCCCCAAAACCAATTATTATTATTATTATTACAGATACCCTTGCGAATAAAAATCCATCATCATCATCAAAAAAAAGGAAATTACGGCACTCAGAAACTACACAATAAGGAATAACTCATCCGCACTTTTCCACAACCCGCAAAAAAAAAAAAACAGGAGCAGCCGTCTGCACCAATGCGGGAAAAAAAAGGAAAGCAATTCAAAAATTGTTCGCCTATGGACGCTGACGTCTAGACTAAAACATCTACAGTAGTAAGCACTTTATAAATGCTTTAGGTAGGCACCAGCATTCCGAGCGTATGTCGTGTGCGACTACGGTCGAATACAACTCAAGAACGAAGCGGCTAATCTCAAAGGAGACCCTCCAGCCAATGGCGCCGAGCGATTCTCCCCCTCACCCCCTTGACATTTCCGCTTGGACATGCTAGCGTGAAATCGCACGGGATGGCAGATCAATGGGGAATAACCAAACCCTAATCGGATTAACCGCGGTGTGATGAACATCGGTCGACGCCGTTGTCTAGAGAGCTTCCTTTGAGCGTCATCTGCCGCTTGGTTCTTAATTGTATGAGACTATAGGTGTAGTGCTTAAAATCGTCCATGGTAAAGAATAAGTCCTGTGGAGTAGAGAAGGAGTGGACTTATAGAAGGCAGATAGTTGCCTCGTTTTCCAAGAAGCCTACGCAAGGGGAGTCCTGCAGGCTGTAGCATGCTGGTAAAATTGCGTCGGGTCCCCGACAACATCAAACGTCCTGAGGACGTCCTCAAATGGTCAGAACGTCCTCATTCCTAACAAGACATTCTGAGTACTTTTTGAGTGCGTCACGTCCAAACATCCTCATGAAAATGTCCTCAGTTTGTACTTTGCTGGATGACTCGAGGATGAAAACTTCTAAAATGTCCTACAAACGTCCTATCGCAGGATAATATTGTGGCATTGAACCGAGATAAAAGAAGCTTTATCCCTTACGTTCGGCTTTCATTAATTGAACTGCAGGTTTATTAAAAGATACTTGTGTACAATAGCAATATAATGAAGGAAACCGTTCTGACTGAAGAAACTATATGCCTTGAAGAGATATTTTAAGGTATTTTGGGTTTTAAACCTGTTCTTATGTGCTGCATGCTTCTGATGGGGTTAAACTGTTTAGGTTTTAGGGCCATTAGTCCAAGCAGCTTTTGCACTGAGGTGGCAGAGTTCAACTCTTCAAACAGTTGTCTATAGTAGTCGGTGTATGAAAATATTGCTCGAACAACAACCTGTATGTACCAAGAAATGCGGCAAATGAACTTGTCTTGAGCAGGCAAAACTTTTGCATAATTTGTTTGCTAGAATTGAGACAAATGAAGCAAAAAGAAAGCTGTTTCACAGCCTCTGTGCACGCTCCCCACAGTAATTAAGCGATATAAAGACCCAAATTCATAGGGCTAAATCATCTAACGTCCTGAAAACATACTAAGAAAGTCCTTGAGAGGAATTTTGAGGGTGTCCTGAGGACATACTGAGGCCGGACAAGAGGACTATGTGAAGACTTATTGAGGAACAGAGGACGTCCTCAGGACAGCACAACGTCCTCAAAATTAATCCTTAGCACGTCCTGAGGATGCATTTGTTTTGTCTGGGGTTCAGCTTTTTGCTTCCAGTTAGACGAGAAGGAGATCGAGTGAAATTGTGCCAATACACGGGAACTCCATGCACTCCATTTTGACTTTCGATGTGATACGAAAAGGCGAATTTCACGGTTCGCACTGGTAACCTGTACAGCGGCAGCCCTCGGAAGAGATGGCGAAACTACTGCGGATCAAGCTTAATCTGAGGAAAATGCCGCCGGGGCCCGTTTTCTATTACAGAAGGCAATGTTGCAGCGAGAAATGTATAAAGCTATAGTACAAAAACTTTTTAAAAATCTGATAGCGATTTCGATCGACGCGTTACGCACAAACGCACACGTGCGGCGCAGTGAGTGCGCGACGCTGTAGACATGTCCACCCAGTTTTTGATATTGGTAAAATTCGATTGCTTTCTGTGGCCCTGCTGTCGTTCGTCCGGCATCTATACTACCGAAAACTTTGAAGTCGAAAATATTTTTCTCCATTACTCGATTCAAACTCGTGATGTCGATGACGACGCCGAGAGAATTATGGAGTGCGATGGCTAGCTGGCAGTGGGCTTCCCTCAAAGACCTGTAACGGATGTACAGTCTTCGCCAAAACTAACCAGGCTGCCCAGTTTGCTCCTCAGTTGTATAGCGGAACAAATATCTTACTCGTAAAGCTATAAATCACTGTAAGGAGAACCCTTTTCCCCACCTCCCAACAACACACCTTTTGGTTTCTAGGGAAGCCGTAGGAGCTCCACTATATGAGGAAGAAACCCATGCAGCCTGGTTACTTTAGGCAGGGCTCCCTTACGCCTGCGTGCCGGGGGTTCCAAAAAGGGGTTTTATTTCAGTGGAAATAAAAGTTTTGATGATGATGCGAAAACATCTCGTGACAGCGATACGTTTTCTAGCTTCTAAAAACTGTTCTTACCGACTTTCTGCCAGTAAAACGGGGCAATCCAATATATATTAGAGACTATTAGCACAGCGTACGTAAAGTCTAGTCACTACTGCGAGCGAAAATGCGCATGCGCAGAAGGCACTGACCAGCCAGGTGCAGACAATTGACGCCATCTGAGAGTGCGCACTGCCGGCCACGCGCAAGTGGCGACGGTCTCTAGAGTAAAACCTCGTTAATCTGCCCCCCCCCCCTTTTTTTTTGGAAACCCGGATAATTTGAATTGCCGAAGTGGTTCCAGCCAACGCCTATGTATGCCTATGCCGTCCGACGTTGGTTAATTCGGACGCAGCTGGGCTGGCAACGGTTAAACCAGACTGGCTTCCGGTGGACGAGTGTCGTGGTGGTATCGAAACAGCAAGTGATCGTCTGAATAACCCACCTCAAACGTGAACTGCATGAAGCAGTGTTGCTTGCGGACTTCACGTGCGCCCAACGGTCGCCATGACGATGGAAGGGTACCGTCGCCGCAGTTTCGATTTCGCTTCTCGGAGCTTCGCGCCTTCCTGCGGGAATGACGGCTATCGGCCGCGCATCGCCTTGGCCACCGAGCACACTTGCGTGCCACTAAGATGTTAAGACGAGGCACTAAGGCTTCAAATGTGCAACGGAGCAAGAGTGCGTAAAATAAACTGGATACGCTATGTGCACCCATGCTTAATACACAGAGCTTAAAGTTTGTGCATGGAACCTTTTCACATGTGACACTGGCTCACTGCTACTGCCGCGCACTGCGAAAGCTGCAAAGGCCACTACATTTTGAACCACTTCTGCCTCCAAGTCCCCAAACTCTCGAAAATCGTCGTTGCCACAGTTTTTATCTCAACAGCAGGCGACCACCATCCATGTGCTCATCTAATAAATACGATCAAACTTTTTAGCAGTTCTTGAAGGGCTATTCGTTAATCTCTACTTTTCCCGGTTCCCCGGTATCCGAATTGAACTGTATGAACTCGACGCCCTCCTCTATTACAGCTACTCCCCACCCCAACTTCCCCCCTCCATGAACACATTTTTCATGCGTTCACTTACAGTGGGTGTCATATCAATGGCATGCAATGTACTGCCCACCAAGGAATTAGTTCGATACCAGAGCCAAGCTGCCAGTTAACTCCAGGCAGCCTACGTCCTACTGCGTTTTATGAACCGCAGCTCAACTGCCTTGCGCAAATCAGCGTTCATGTAAGCCTCACCCGTGACAAGCTTCATTCCTTCAGCATTTCTTGAATTGCACAGGAGCGACAGTTAATGCCCAATGTCATTAACTCGGTTATGAACTGATGCAAGGTCTGGGACATCACAGACTTGAGGAACAGCGACACCGAAGCAAGATACAGGCGACCCTAACTGTGCCAGATACGCACAAGCAGTGCAGGCCTTACAGAGTGCAATTACTATGGAGTTAATATACTGGCAATTGCCCAAGCTTGTGGCCAGTCGGTACACTTGCCTCAGCGAACCTGCTAGCTTTGTTTGCGCATTTCAAGCAATGGTTTCAAGGTTGTCTATTGCCGCCTATGTCGTTTGCAACCTATGGTATGAACTAAATTTCTAGGTAGCTAATTATTTAGAACTACCAACTCACCAAGACAAAAAAAAATGAAAGCCTCAATCTGAGGTTATCCCAGTCTCACCAAGTCCATCTTCCAGTGCGTTTTCACCCACTATCGCTTGTCGCTGCACTTACCAACTTATCAAAACCTCTTGAACACTAGTGTTTGGCCCAGACAAGCACCATCGAGTTTGCTAGCGCGGAACTCCTCCGGGTACTTCACAGCAAGCCAGATATCTGTTTAATGCCCCGGTAAAAATGCAACTGCACACACCTCCGGCCAGTATGCCGCACCCTTGCGCACAGCAAAGCGAGCTTTCACAATGTACCGAAAAAGGACAATTCGAGCACCACTCACTTATATGGACGAATTTTGGTGCCGGTGCAATTCACGTCTCGGGCTTTGTAAGCGAGTTTTGGGGTTTACACCACATACACTATATGTTTCACGTTGATTACATAGTAATGCGCAAGCCGCGGTGATCACATCTCCTTCGAACCAGTCTTGGCAAGGCTACAAAAATTCATGTGCTACTTACCTATTGCTGAAGAGTGTTGCGCGTTCGTCACGTGAGCTTGACGCAACAGTTGAAGAGGCTGCAGATTCGTGATCGTCTACACTGGCGACACGTCATTTATTAATATATCACAGACTCAATTCTAGCAGGACGTCCGGTGACCCACCAAAGCATACCTCCTAGACAAGAAGGCGACTACTTTGTACTCTACACCACTACGGCATTATGACGTCAGTCCACACGGGGACCTGCTACCGACGAAAAACAAGACAAAAAAAGGCATCTGTACAAAAGTAGATCCGCAGCGGCTCTATGTACAATCGATCTTAGGCCACTTTGGTGCGCGTTCGGTGGCTCGGCCACACACGTCGCCCTCCCGTCCCCAAAAGGCCGCGGCAGCACTGAACAGTGGTGGAGATTTTTAGGAACGTAGAAATCGACCCTAAGGCAAAGAGAAGACTACACCGCCGCCCGAGCTCAGACCAGCTTGACAGCGTTGGCGCGCGCCGCCGGCTCGGATCCGCGCTGGGGCCGCTGCGGGTCCGGCAGCGCGTAGCGGAGCTTTTTCCAGAACCTGCGCTCGCTCCAGCGCAGGATGAGCGCGGCGCGAAGGCACTGGCGCGCCTCGAGGTCCCACTGGTCTTGGCCGCCGTCGTCCAGCAGCACGGCGATTAGCCTGCGCGCGCTGCTCGCCTGCACCGCCTTCAGCTCGAAGCGGCACCACTCGCTGCGCAGGAACTGTTCCGAGATGACCACGACTGTCCGATGGCTGCACTGCACCGCCTCGACCACGGCCGCCTCGGCCACGCAGCCCGGCACAGCCAGGTCACGGTGGCGAAGGCACAGCCGCAGGGGCCGCTTCTTGCCGCCGCAGGCCTCGAGCTCGGCAGCCAGCACCTGGGCCACGAATGGCTCGTCCTTGGGGCAGTAGGCGACGAAGGCATCGAACAGGCGTTCGGGGGCCTCGGAGGCCCGGTCGAAGAGCCGCAGGCCGCAGCGGCTGTGCAGCCACACCTTCAACTGGCGCCGATAGCAGGCGGCCAGCACGGCCCCCAGCAGAAGCAGCACCAGAGCCGAGGGTGCTGCGATCAGAAGCGGCACCAGGCCCGGCAGCGGGTGCGGTGGAGCGGGACTTGCCGGCGCCTCGGCCCAGCCCGTGCCATTGGCTCCGCAGGACGAGGCGTCGAACTCTAGCAGGAAGGGGCCCCGGCGACCGCACCGCACGGTGGCCGCGTCCCGCAGAGGGCTACCGCGTGCCCACACCTGGAAGCGGCTCAGGAAGCCGCAGCCGCACGACCAAGGGTTGTGGCCCAGCTGCACGTGGCGCAGGAGCGCATTGGACCGCAGCTGCCACACCGGGAACTCGAGCAAGTAGTTGTTGTCCAGCCGCAGCACTTCGAGCGACCGCAGCAGCGCGAACGTCCGATTGCTGAGGCTCGAGAGCCGGTTGTGTGACAGGTGCAACTCGCGCAGGCTGGTCAGGTTCTCAAACTCGTAGCCCTGCAGGGTGGTTATCTTGTTGTGGTCAAGGTGCAGTGCCTGAAGGCCAACAAGGCCATTGAAGGTGCGATTGTGGATGCTCTGGATGTTGCTGTTGTTGAGGTACAGGGCCCGTAGGTTCTTGCGACCAATGAAGCTGTGACTCGACAGGTGCGACATGTCATTGCCATCTAAGTACAGCTCCGTGACATCCATTGGGATACGACCGGGAATGGTGCTATGGGCAGTGAAGCTGCAATCTACAATGTTGCTGTTCCAAGTCTGGTCCGCGTAACACGTGCAGTTCTCGGGGCATACCATCTCGCAGTCACAGGCATCAAACTCACAACAATGGCACAATGCGAAGCAGTGGCTTTTGTACTTGCAGAGAAAGTCGGACGAATTTGCTTCAGTGAGTAACAAGCGAGGCCGACGACGGCCAAATGGCATCTGGCAGACAACTTTGGCTAGATCCATCACTTGTGGATACTGTCCATCCAGGCTGTTGATTCTCTGCAACCATTCCATGCTGCAATCACAGAAGTAGATGTTTTCGGCTATCCAGAACTCTGGCAGGGCTGATTTTGTGGGCTTCAGGCGGAATGCATTGATGTCCAGGTTCTGTAGACGATTCTGGGTAAGGTTTACCTTGGTCAGGTTGTACTTTATCATGAAGGTAAAAGGATGAATGATGCTGATACGGTTGTTACTAAGGTTTATCACTTCTATCTGGTTTGGAAAGGAGGCTGCATTGATTTCTCGTATGCGATTACCAGATGCATCAAGAATTTTGAGATGCATCTTGTCCTCCAGCTCATAGTAGTTGCTCAGCACCTCAATAGCATTTTGGTGAATATCCAAGTGCTTCAGCTGACGAGGCACAAGAGCATAGTCAAACCACGCAATACTGTTGCATGAGACATTGAGTAGTCTCAAGTGTGCCAAGTTCATAAACAGCCCATTAATGTCATCAAGCAGATTGTCATTAAGTAAAATCACATTCAGGGCAGAGGCATCATCAAAGATGCCATGCTCTAGGTTTGCTATTTGGTTGCTGGACAAGTCAAGTCTTCGGAGGGAATGAAGTGACTGAAATGTGCCTTTCGTCATGTTGCCAATACGGTTACCAGCCAAACGTAAAATGTGCAGATTCGGCATTCCAGACAAGGTGGCATTGGACACAGTGGTAATGAGGTTGTCTGACAGGTCCAGACTGATGAGAAAGTGCAAATACTGCAGGGCATCGGGAATGGTCGCCAACCTGTTTGCAGACAACTGCAAGTCTTGGAGGCTGCTGCAATTGCGAAAGCCTTCTAGATGGATGCTTTCCAGCCGGTTGTGATCTAGAGCCAAGTTAATAAGCACATAGAGGCCATTGAGGGTGAACACACTAAGATGACTCAGCTGGTTATCACTCAGCATGAGTGTGTGCAGGTTGTACAGTGCTGAGAAAGCATTGTCATCAACACTCTCAATCAAGTTATGCTCCAGGTGCAAGATTTGCAGGCTGTACTGGGACTGGAATGTGCTGCCATTGACTTGCCTCAGCTGGTTGTAACTCAGGTCCAGAATGACAAGGCGAATGAGGTCTGCAAAAGTATCGTGCGTGATGCCATCACTGGAGAGATGATTCCGGCTTAAGTTCAGGATTACAAGCTGCTGCAGGCCAGAGAACATGTGCGGTGATAGAAGGCTGAGTGTGTTGTTCTGCAAGTACAACTCCCTTAAGTCAGTGCCGGCAAGGAGACCAGGGGGCAGCCCCCCACTGAGTCGGTTGTGCGATAGGTCAAGGAGCTGCAACTGAGACAGGCCTGCCAGGGCAGCCGGCGCCAGCCGGTCCAGCCGGTTGTGGCGCAGCCGTAGCCAACGCAAGCTCCCAAGGGAAGCAAGAATCCCATCGTCTAACTGACTGAGCCTGTTGTGCGACATGTCCAGCTCGGCAAGGGCACCGAGGCAGCCCAGTCCAGCCACTGTCTCGAGAGCATTGTGCGTCAGGTTGAGCGAGCGCAGCTGCCGCAGACCACACAGGCCTGTCGGTGGCAGTGCCACCACGTTGTTGTGACCAAGGTCCAGCCGCTGAAGCAGACCGAGCCCTTCCAAGGCCCGTGGCGCCAGCGCCAAGGAAAGCGCCCCCCAGTCCCCATTGTAAGTCCGCACAGTCAGGTTGCGCAGCTCTGTGAGTCCCACAAATGCCCTCTCGGGCACCTCGGATAGCTTGCACTGCTCGAGGTGCAAGGCACGCAAGGAGCGCAGGCTGCTGAATGTCGTGTTGCCCAGGTGGCTCTCTGTGAAGAGGGCACTGCACAGCACTGTAAGGCTGGTTGTGTGGTCAGGCTGGATGAGGCTGAAGTTCGTGCCATCGGGACCAGTGCGCAGGGCCTGCAGGCGGCACCGCAGGGCCACCTCGGAGGAAGGCTGCCCCGTGCGCCAATCGCAGTCGTCGGCTGACACATAGTGCGCCGCCCAGGCCTGGCCCACCAGCACGCCCAGGAGCAGCACACTCCACACCATCGTCACAGCAGACCCATGGGGCCCTCACTGCTACCGGTCATCCTGCTCCTGTGGATGCTGCAATGTCAAGGACTGCGTCAGCCAGCTCCACGAAAACTTGTTCAATGCTTAAGGGAAATGGCTAAGTCGTCAAGAGTGCAGAAAAAGTACACAGCAATTTCCACTGCAACTGTATACACCATATTGTGCGTGCAGCGCACTGCCACACTGCACCAAACGATTTGATGGGAGGTGAACTTAGTGCTCAACGGACAAAAAATCCCTCCCATAGCTACTACTATAATAAACATTCACTGTATTGAATCTGTATATCACTGTATATGGACCTCCTGCATGTTTGTAAACAAACGAGGTGGCGCTGCAGTCGCTAGCGAGCTCGTGGTAGGCAAAAGGTCGGGGAGTGGCGTCGCGGATAGGTGTTGTGCGCGGGTTTTCAAGGCTTGTAGGCGCGTTTCCAGTTTCTGCGAATCATAGCAATGGTCGATGCTTCCAACTTAATAATTTGTCGAAGTACACGAGCTCGCGTTGTCCACGTGCGGCCTATAAAGAGAAATAATTTGCACTGTATTGTATATATGGTTAGTAGTAAACATGTAGAAAGCGTTCCTGCCATTTATTTATGCGCTAGGCATTGAATAAAACAAGTTTTGACACTCTGCACTAGCCGGAATGATTTTACTTCGGGACAATAGTGAGGGGAAGTGCTGGCCTTGTTTCGTCGGAGCAGACATGCGCTCATCGTCTGCTGACATACGTACGTGTCGTGTCGCGCTTTGCGAAAAGTGGGGACAGCGTCGTGTCCCTGATCTCCTTTCTCGCTTAGCGCTGTTTTTAGCCGCATGACCACGCACCAGCCAGGCCAACTTGTCCTCTTGTTAAGCTGGTCGATTTGGTGAAAATTGTTGATTTCTAGAATTATTTTCTTTCCTATATCCCTGAAGTCTAGTTTCGTGACGAAAAATTATAGCAAAATATTGAGTACAAATTTATAAATTACGCTTTTTAGATGTGTGGTCGTCAAAAATTGTGAGGTAATTTCTTTGATTTCAGTGCCGCATTTCTTTGACCAAAGCGAAAGCGAAGATGCCATAAAAGAGGGAATAAACTTTATGGTTCGTTTTGCGACCTCTCACATTTTCTGCGACTGGATCACTCACCTTCGTAATTCGCATGAAAATCAAATGATTCCATTTGTCGCAAACTATTCCTGAGACTTTGAGGAGCGTAATAAATCTCTCGATTTTATTCCCTACACGTGCAGTACTGTGTTAGTTATCTCTTGTAAGAAACGTTTTCATGTAACTGTGCATGCATAAGTACTGATCATATAGAAAAAGAACTAATCGCATCATCGTACAGAACAGGGCTTTATGTACATGCTGGCATAAAAAAAACTGCGGACTATCTACTCAATTATTTAGACCTTGGGGGGACTTGACGACGGTGTTAATTATAATTACCCAGAACTGCACCAGGTATAGCTATAAATAAAAGGAATTACTGAAACTAGCGTAGGAATTTCATATTTGCACCAAGTTTAGTTACATATCGCATGCATGAATAACGAAAACACTTTTAATTGCCGCGTCCCCTCTCAATCTCGCCACGTGTCTGTTAGTAGCACGCCTGCGGCTGCTTCTTTCCAAACAAGCTTCGCGATCATGTACTACCTCATGAAACATGACACATGCATGATGCAGTGAAAAAGCATATGGCGTTTAGCACAATTAAGGAACGCTATTCTAAGCACACCAATGCGACCGCGCAAGATTGACACAACTTACCAGACCTCTTTCTACTCGAATGAAATAATTACGTCGTCATATCAAGAAACAGTTTCAAGTAAATATTAAATGTCATAAAACGCGCCATTAAAACATGGTGTGCTATTAACAAAAGAACGCTTTCCTTGGGGGCGAGTGAACCTGTCGGCGCTTCGTGCACTCCGGCTCAAGGTGATAAGTACGTGTGCAGCTACATATGTCTTTTTTTCCTTGAGCAATTATCAGCCTACTATCCTGAAGTTCAGGTGAATGAACGCAGTAACTTGCATGCTATTAAGTGAATTGAGTGGCAGTGCCTATCGACTCCCAGACTTCGCGCTTTACTACAGTGGCCGAATGCCTGTTAGCCAGTTTCCGAATGCGGCATTTATGCGCGAGAAACCTATCGAGGCTAATTTAATATTTTTTATGCTACTACGCGGATCCAGCAGTGACACAGCTGGTCAGTACATGCTGCTTCTGCAGTGCACAGGCTTGAAGCAGCCGCCGGTAGCTGCGGCAGCTGCGGTAGGCACGGGCAAGCGGAACCTGTTTTGCCTACCATGCGAAAGTCGCTGCTAACATCAGCGCCACCGCATCTTCGTGACGTCGCGGGGTGAAGGAGGTCCATAAGTTTTCTTCCAAAACATTACAATGGAAAGCAGAGACGTTGCCTTGGTATGAGGCTGGTTGCCCGCAAGACTTGCATGCAGGAACAAACCAATGCTCTTGTATCCATCCTGCGAGAGCAGGTGAATTGACATCATAAAACCCCCTCTTCACGAGTTGTTCTAAAACATGCGCCAAGTGAAGTGTTCATTGGCTGTTCCCTGCTACACAGCAATAATGTGCAAAGCATCCTTTTGCTAAAAAAAGGTCAAGATAAATTCTAAAAACTTTTGACCCCACAGGAAAACCACATATCACCAAATCAAAAACCAGTATTTCATTCATAAAATACTTGCAAAAAATTGTGTTCAGTAGACTAAAAAAATCCGCCAAAGATAAAAAAAATAAAAACCAAAAACTTCAACCTGTACTTATGGTTCATCCCTTCCCAGAACATGAAAAAGAACCTGAACCTTCCGTTCATCATGACTACATTGTAGCTTTATAACCATAATACAAAACATACTCTTGTTTTCCTTTATTGTAATAATTCATGGAACTGAATGAAACCATTTAACTGATCAGTTAATTCAACAAAGGCTAGCAGTTAAAAAACTGCAGACACCTAGTTTTAGTTGCATATTTTTTTCTCCGTTATGATGCATAAGACATTAAAAAATGTGGATCACCCTGTGGTATTTGCCTATGACTGATAAATAATCAAGGTAATTTTTTTCCATGATGTTTTGAATTCATAAACCAACCAACATCTACGAAGTGTAAGGTGTGTTTTGGTCACGTGAGGAATGAAAAAAAAAACTGTAGTATGACTGCTGATACATCGTTTGTTGTCACCCCAGTTCTTAAAACAGGCTGGCTTACACACTGTAGTGAATTAATACTACGTATAAGTCATTATATCTTATGTGACCTAAACACATCTTACAGACTCATAGCCATGATTTGGGCGTTGAAACAGGAACAGCATCAACAACATATTCAATTATGAATTACTTCGCAGTCATAGGGGGATGCCATGGGGTGATCCATGTATACCAATGCCCATCACAATATTTCAAAGAAAACACGCAAGCAAAAATTCAATGCCTATACTCCTTTAATAGTGTTAAAACCTGCAATTGGCGTGGCGGTTAAAGAAAGTGGTAGGGTTTTAATGTGGTTAAATCAAGTAGACGTGCTAAAGCATGTGTTTAGCCTCCTAGGCTCATGGTTTTGCTTTGCTCCGTCGTAGTTTGCGTCATAGTCACATCTAGCAACGATATCAGACTTAGGTTAAGCTGATCTGTTCGCGTCGCAGATGAAAGTTGATGAAGACAACATTGTGAGGTGTCTTGCAGTTTCTTGCAGTTTAACACGAGGCCTGATCAGCTGCGGCAATAGCATAGTTCTCCTGTGCAGTGGCCAGCAGGTTTGAAACCCAGTTGCAGCAATATTTATTTTACTTCTGCGCCCTCAAGGTCAGAGACGCCACAAGATTCTTGGTTGGGTTTGACCCTGTGAAGTAGTGCTTTTGCAATAAAAACACGGGGCAGATGCGATCCCCATCAAGCGATGCTCCTGACGCTGTTAACATGCAGAAACACACACAAGGGTAGCCCAGCATAGCACATGGAACACACGCTTTCCTCAATCAATCACGTATCAGTAGGATGAGCCTTTTGCTGTTTTAACCATGCTCGCAAATGTGCTTTTCTCTCATTTTATGCAACGAAGCCAGCTGTTAATGGAATTTCTCTATCTTTGTTTTTAATTCTTGTGTCCTCCCCGTACTTTTCCTATCACAGCAATCACTGCTTTTTACGTATGTGATACCATTTCTTGCACCCCCTATCCGCTCCTTTTTGAACCACTCCTAGCATGTCCTCCCCAGCACCGTATGAGTTTTCTCCTTCCAGGCGATGTAGTATGAACACGACCTGCGCAAGCACACAACTGATATGAACAGTGATGTGGACTTTCACTCCACTTAGTGGCTCATATGCAAGTGCATAGCTTTGTTTCACTGCATGAGAGCTCTTTATTTACACTCAAAGTGGTCAGATCACCTGTGAAGTTGCATACGCTTACATCACCAAGGAACTTCACAAAGATATCGGCCATTTCATGTCGCCTTATCTGAAGAGGAAATCGCTTTCTTCTCGTAAGGCTTTCGACTGCCACTTATAAGCTTATTTTGTTCTTGCATTCAGTCTTGTATTCTGCCTTTTTCACTGTCTTTGTCACTTTCGTATAGACCAGAATACGGTATTCTCACGGCGGGACCGGTTTGCATGTACTTTAGTCTAAAGCCCAAGCATCAGCGCCATCTTTCGCCGGGCTGACAAAACGCTACAAGGTGCCTTTGCACCATGCACAACAAGCGGGCTTTGCAACCTCTGAGAGTGCTTAAACATGTCCCTGTCATCCTCCTGCAAGAACAGAAAGTCATCTGGGCACCACTGAGTTGTCTATGGATGCAGTAACAGCCAGAGGAGCAGAAACAGCTGGGTTGTGGAGACATGTGTGCGATGTGCACGACTCGTGTTGAGGTCCGCTGCTGCAGAGTGTTAGTCTGCATCGTTTCGTCGGGCATTAAAGTTCTGACCAGCGTCAAATATGGATTGCTGTGGTGCATAGACCAATTACGAGGAAAGTGCAAAAGCACAAGGAAGTACCGTATTTGAGACGATTGACCCAACTGCGTTGCCACTGCAATATATTTAGCATCCAGTGACAGTGTTATGGGAACATGCAGGTATGCTTGGAGCATTTGGGATGGGGTAGCTGAGTATGCATCGCTGGAGGACAGTGTGAATATACATCTCCTTTGTGGACTTGGAAGCCTGTTTCCTTGCTGCAAGCCGCTACGCTGCTCTGTGAGTGTGAGGAAGTGGTTGTGCGAGTGGATGTGAGTGTGGGTGAGTATCCATGTGAGTGTGAGAGGTCATGTGAGTGCGAGAGCACTAAACAAAACTTTTACAACAATGACCTACTCGATATCCTTCGAAACAACCCAAAAAAGTTTTGGACTATTTTAACTCCAGGTCGTAGCGGTTCACATAATATATCTTTATTAGATCAAGATGGTTGTCATGTTCCAAATGAGCTTCGCTCGGACGTAATGAATACGTACTTCTCATCTGCTTTCACCAACGAACCAGCCGCAAACATTCCTACATCACAGAGCCTAAATGTATCTGAAATGCCACCTGTTAGCATCTCAGCCGAAGGAATACGTAGACTTATTGAAGATTTAAAGGTATCAAGTGCTCCTGGGCCCGACAACATTTCTGCGAAAATTCTTAAAGGTACCAATGTAATATCCTGTCATTTCCTGCAAATCATTTTTACGCAATCCATTTCTAGTGGCCAAATCCCGTCTGAGTGGAAGATTAGCCGAGTCGTGCCTTGCTTTAAGGCAGGTAACCGCTCTGATCCATCAAATTATCGTCCCATCTCGCTAACATGCATTGCGTGTAAACTACTTGAACATATTATTTACTCCCAAGTAGATATCACCTCGATAGAAATTCTTTTTTCTTTCCAAACCAACACGGATTCCGTTCTGGCTACTCATGTGAAACTCAACTTTTCGAATTTACGACTGACCTCCCCCTAAATCTTGACTCCTTGTCTCAAACAGATATTATCTACCTCGATTTTTCGAAAGGTTTCGACCGAGTTCCTCACCAGCGCCTCTTGGCTAAACTTTCCTCCCTTTCACTGCGCCCGCTCATATTATCATGGATTTGCAGTTTCCTAACTAATCGTTCGCAATACACCGTCATCAACAACCATCCTTCTACCGTCACTAAAGTCACCTCTGGAGTGCCTCAGGGCTCAGTTCTTGGGCCGCTCCTGTTTCTTGTCTTTATCAATGACCTTCCTGTCGGCATTTCATCATCCATCTGTTTGTTCGCAGATGATTGCATTCTTTACCACCGTGTTAGCACTACAAACGACCAGTCATTGCTGCAGGACGACCTGAACTTGATACAAAGTCGGTCTGGACATTAGACTGGACATTAGTCGATGGCTAGTGGATGTGAAAGGCGAGTGGACGCGGCAGCGAAGTCTGTCGCATGTGTTTCGCGATGACGGTATCCACTTAGTTATATTTATGTTGTTGACAGTTGAAAGAGGCAAATTTCACTGCTGAGGGCACTCGAGGCAGCATAAGGCATCATGCCGGTATTTGGACGACCCTAAGCAGAGGATTCTGCTGGCACAGGAATGGCAATCTTTTGTTGCTGTTTGCCTTACTAGTTCACCATTGACATGGGCGCAGGCCCTTTGCAGGTGTAATGTGCCACTGTGAGTTATGTCAGATCCATAGATTGAATTTCGCATTACCACTACAAGAAAGGTCAATGTCTCTTGTCACACCTCCTACACGGCTCGAGCTCATATATGCACAGCTCCAATGCTTACTGCTGAAATGACTGTCCGCTTCTCAGCAATAATAGGTAAGGTGGGATCTTGAGTACTGCAGCGGATGCTTAGGTTTTTCTATGCCCGGGTGCGTGCATTGTAGAGCTCTGCTCTGGCAGTAATTGTTTTATTGGACCGGACCCACGCGATGGACCTGACCTACTTGACCCAGCTCTCGAACTGCACAATCTCGGCTCAAGCCCAGAAACGACGTGAGAACCAAACATGCATTTCGTTAACGCCAGAAGAAAAGGGGCTTGTAATCATGGTGTCATTCACTTTTATAAAAATTAAAATCCAGGTTCAGCAGAGGTTCTTATTTCTATCATATACTTCAAGGAGCCCTGCGTCCCAAATCAAGCAAGTGGCTTTTATGTTTTGTATGCATAGTATCAAACATGGTAATGCCGTGACGGCAAGGAGATAACTGAAGAGGTAATATTTAAAGGGACCCAGAAAGGGGGTCTCAATAAAGGTGCGATATGTCTGGGATGTTAAAAGACGACGGTTCACAATTATCCCCCACCAAGAATTATTTTAATGCATTTTGTGGAAGCTGAGTTATATGCAGACAAAATTTGAACTTCCGCATCGTTGCGCCTTTCCCTCTCCTCTCGCAAGCCAAAACGGCCGCTCGGCCCCTTCCCTACCTCCGCCGGCCGCGGTAGCGCGTGACGGAAAGAATTTGGTGCTATGAACCAATGATTACCCTTGGCTGCTTACGTCATTTGCAAGACATGACGTCGTCTGCCAGGTTTTCGCGCAAAAGCCCCGCACCACGTGTCGCCTCGAGGTGCGGAAGCTGGAATTTTTGAAAATGTATTGTAAATTTCCCACTCGCTCTTGAGGTCTCGTACGCGGCATGGATGCTCGGTGACCTGTACTCTACATAGTGCAAATATTTTAAAGCCAAGCTCAAACACCCCTTTCTGTGGCCTTTTCATGTTTTAATCTGCTCCAGAAATGATAATTTCGGGCTTATTGCAATGAAACGTTGCGGCGATTTTCGGAAATGGATGTGAGGTGGCAGCCAAATTGGCCACACCCTTTTTGATTGGTTGGACGTACACGTCGAACGTAATTTTTATATAGTCGGGATAGAGAACTAAAATATAATGTCTCCGAGTTTCGTCACCTTTTCGCTCGAGAAAAAAAGCTACAAAAGAAAAGCAGTACAAGCGAATGAAAGCTAATAAGAATCAAGCTTGAGGGGACAGTTTTCGCTTCGCCTAAAAGTATCATGCAAGCGAGTGCTGCTGTTCAAACAGCCGATACCGAGAAGACAATGAAGAAATAACCGTCCGACAGGCATCATAGCCAAAAATATGATGAGAACAGGAGACTGAGGGCGAGGGGCAGGAGGGGGCCAAGGAGCTTTTCATAAACAGGTCAAAGGGTGCCGGCATGCTGGACACCGAACTGTGCTCGTACAGCAGGAAAGAAATGAGAATTAAGCTCCCCCATGCTCTTTTTTTTCTTTTAGGGTCATACACAGGCTCCCGTCAGCATCATGTACGCAGAACTATGCCGCCGGCAGTTTGGGCTGCAGCAGGCTGCCCTGGCAAGTCAACAACTGCATACAAGCTTCCACTGCATGTGTGCAAGGCATGGTTCTGATTTATGGCACCCAATCTTCGGCACTGTGAGAGTGAAATGGGCTCGTGAAATGCGACTTTGTTTCATCTATGTGCTTTTCAATGCTGTAAGTGAAATAACTTCTGTGTGCACGCTCCCATTTCAACATTTCTACCCGCACTGACATCTGGACAGCATGAGTACTCCTTTGAACTGGATACTACGATTTTCTCTAAGAACTTCTAGGGCTTTTTCTCAGTTACGTCCCACCATTTCAGAAGGGCCCGCACTGCAAAATGGCTCAAAAGTTAGCTGCATAAGCATTCTTCCACGAACAACATTTCCTCAACCAGCGACGCGACGGACTACGATGGACTGGTTTCTAAAGCCTCCTCCAGACAGGGGTTATATGCAGCGCAGACAACGTACTGCACGGCAGGTGTGTCCACAGATCATTCACACATATCTGCTCTGGCTAGACGAAGCCAGCTTTGCTCTTAACTATGCCCCAAGCAAGCCCAAGAGGCTGTTGTAAAGGGATTGATAATGACCACTGCCCTTTGGATCCTTTTTCCGCATGGCAAATCTGTACTTGGGGCCCATTCCAGCCATTTCCCTTTTCGTGAGGAACTCATTTGATATTTCAAAAACACTCTCCATTCCCTATGCCATGCAAAGTATTCATAGTTGCCACTTGCCTCCAATGTGTTCATGCAGACTCACGGACTCGTCATTGTCAAGGCAAACCCAATATTGATACTTAAACAGGGGTTGGAAACTTCCATATACATTACTGTCCACCAAATACACACAGACGTTAGCGCCAATTCCTACCACAAAAGTCGGAGGGAAGCCAACTAGAGCGTCATATCATCGTCATGACAACGGCATCCAGCATAAAAAAACTTCATACCCGAACAGGATTTGAATCACCGCCGTCGAAAAAAGAGCAGCTTCATCTCCCAGTCACTCAGACAATTCAGCCACGGCGAAGCCTTATTGCACTACATGCATGAGCGGGAATTCTTCAGTTTTTATTTAAGCCTCAGTTCACCTCCAGTCACCACGTGCACTGCAGTAGTTGAAACAAACTATCCGGAGTTTCCTACCCCTGGCTTAGACACCGTCCGAGACCACTGTAAATGGCAAACTCGTTACTTAAAGAGCCACAGAGAGGGGTGTTTGAGCTTGGCTTTAAAATGCTTGCACTATGTAGAGTACAGGCCACCGAGCATCCATGCCACGTACGTGACCTCAAAAGCGAGCGGGAAATTTACAAAACATTTTTAAAAATTGCCGCTTTCGCACCTCGCGGCGATGCGCGGTGCCGGGCTTTCGGGCAAAAACCTAGCATACGACGTCACATTGTGCAAGTGACGTCAGCAGCCGGGGGTTATCGTTGGTTCACAGCGCCAAGTTCTTTCAGACGTCACGCGCTACAGCGGCCGCGGCCACTCCGCGCACGCCGCAGCCAGCGAAGGTAGGGGAGCGGCCGATTAGGCTGGGCCAGCGGAGGAGCGCCGCCGTTTTGGCGTGCAAGAGGAGAGGGAAACGCTTGAAGACGCGGAAGTTCAAATTTTGTCTGCATATAACTCAGCTTCCATAAAACGCATTAAAATAATTCTTGCTGGAGAATTATAAAGAATTTAACATCCCAGACATATCGCAACCTTATTGACAGCCCCTTTCTGGGTCCCCTTAAGCACCATCATAGGCGTGCGCAAAGGGGGGGGGGGAGGGGGGGGGGGGGGGGGCAAGAGGTGCAACACCCCCCCCCCCTATTCATCTAGGGGGGTGCAAAGTTGCCCCATACATTTACTCACTCACACTTGTTCAGTCATTGTTTATAGTGCAGTGTAATGGCCATGTAGGTTTCTAGTGCACTAGCACTTATAGTGGCCATTCCCCACATTTGGGAGGAGTTGTATGTTTGTGTCTGTCTGTCTGCTTTTTTTGTCTGTTTGCCTGAACCTGGTTTTGTGGCAAGCTACTCATCTGCCTACTGGGTGGTGAGCAACCTGCCCACCGTGTCGGGCAGCAGCCCATTTAATAATGGCTGCTCAGGAAGAGCAACCTGGGTCGCAACCAAACCCAAGCAACATAAGTCCCACAGATGGAGACACCTTCAACAGCACCTGCCTTATGCCACTGCACCACTGCCCACCGGGTGGCTTACTTGCCAAGGTGTAGCCAGGCAGGTGAGCAGTGGAGCAGTGGCACAAGGCAGGTGCTATGGCCGGTTGGCCATGTCCTCCTTTCACTTTTGCATGAAAGAACACACACAGCAGCACCATCCTTAGCCTAGCAGAGCAGCGCTGCACTGAAACAAATCATGCTAGCGCACATGTCCACATTTCGCCTAAATACCCAAGTCGACTGACATTTCTTTGATGATACTGGTAGCCAGGACGTATTATGTTGCATTCCAAGAACTGCTTACTTAATGGGCCACTTTGGGCTTTGGTTCTTTTTTGCAGTTAAGAAAAAACAGATGTGTCACATTTTCTGTGCTAGACATAACCAGCAATCCTGGACAAAAGCATTTTTGAATGGAAAAGAGTTCATAGCTACAATTTTTATATATATTGTAAGATTTCACTATAGCAATGAATATACCTGCAGATCTTCCCTCGGCATACTTGCATTTCTTTGCTATTAACGTTTTTGCTATCGGCAAAAACGTTCGCGATTGGTTTTCTAAGCCAGTCTTAACTACTCGGTGCGAGCAATGAAAAAAAAACTTATAAAAACAATTTCGCTACTCATTCAGAAGAATGGACCATTACCTTCAAAATTTCCATAACAGTACCTTACAATATTCCTACATTCAAAAATTTTTCCGAAGAATGCCAGACGTGGAATGGAAATTCTTTGGGAAGCGTGATGTTACACTGATGTCTCAAAGGCGCAGGGACTGCCTTCCTCTGTCGATGTAACACATGAAAGTAAAAACTACTGCTCAATAGTATTTTGTATATTTTGCACTTCCATCACATTGAAATAATCGTTCCTCACCTTTGTGCTCAGTTTTGACCGTAGGGGCTTAGGTGAGAGGAGGCAGCTGCACTGAAACTTGGCTCCCACTAATGGCAAACCGTGCACACGCCTATGAACACTGTTTAAAAATCTGTCTAAGCAACTTAGCTAATTAACGCTGAACTCATCATCTCAGCAGCTAGTGTGGGAGCACACGTGCGTAACATTTGTTCGGGACGTGGAAGATGCGTGATAAATGACCACTTCGAGCATCGTAACTGTGAAAATTGGCCAAAGAGCCGGACAGAGCCTCGGGCAGCTCGCCACCACATCTGTACGACCCAGGCTATGCCACAGGAGCCACGAGCGCAGTCAGCCGCAGCAGTAAATCTTTCATCCCCTCCGTTGTCATAAACGTGAATGTGAGTGAGTGGACATGAGCGTGAGTGAATGGCTGTGAGAGTGATAAACCATGCAGCTCAAAACATTTGATGGCACTGGTGATTACAAGCAGCAATTTTTCGGATGATATAAGCACAAAATGGTGAAAAATTGTGAAATGAAGATTGTTTCATATCTGTCTCGGTTTGATTTCATGTGTGCCTTTGTGACTCATTGTTGCAGAGACAATATCAAAACAAATTAAGCCAGCTGTCAAAGTACATTAATCTGCAAGTAGGGCAAGAAATCATTGTTTCTTTGAACTCAAAGCAGGCCTTTTTTTGTCTGTTTGTTCCAACTTCTGCACTGTTTTTTTATCAGTATCACAGTGCACCAGAAATCTTCAAACAATGAAGTGAGTTTTCCCTCCAACTGAAGTAAGGAACTAACTGTCACTGTTTTTTTTTTTTTTTGGGGGGGGGAGGAAATGGGGCACAGTATCTGTCTCGTATATCCACGGACACCTGAATGCGCCATAAGGGAAGGGATAAAGGAGGGAGTGAAAGAAGAAAGGAAAAAAGAGGTGCCGGAGTGGAGTGCTCCGGAATAATTTCGACCCCCTGGGGATCTTTAATGTGCACTGACATCGCACAGCACACGGACGCCTTAGCATTTTGCCTCCGCGAAAACGCAGCCGCTGCGGTCGGGTTCGAACCCGGGAACTCCGGATCAGTAGCCGAGCGCCCTAGCCACTGAGCCATCGCGGCGGGCGCTGTCACTGGTGATAAAAGCTTCTTACTGTGACGGCTGTATAAAAATTAAAGAGACACTGAGGCCAGACAGATGTTGACCTCTATTCATAGGGTACTGCATTCTAATCATTAAGAGGCCATTTTCAATGAAAATGGCGCTTGCATAAGCTAGAAAATTCCCAAAAAACAGAATACAGGTGTCGCCATCACTGGCCGCTTTCGCATGGACATTGCATGCGTCGACACTGATTTTTTGGCATGTATCCCAGAGGCTAAAATATACCACCATTAACTGCAAAATGGTGGTAATCCGCCCTTTTCAAGTAAGGACATCACAAGTTTGAATCAACTGGCGGGACGATATTCAAGTCGAATTTTCTCGCCAATAAATGCGCCTTCAGGTGCAGGACAGACGTCAACGTAGCCTGAAAGGGTAGGAGAATCCATTTTTACTGAGAACAATAATTAGATGGAGCTGTCCTCTGCAGCGTCCCTTCATTCATGACTGCCACTCAGAATTGTTCCTTTGCAATAACGAAATAGTCCACTGTTACGGTTTGTAATTACTACCTAAACATGCAAGCTAATCAGAAGATTAAATAATAAATGCAATAATCTGGTACTTCAGTCTTGTTTAATGCATTAAACAAAAACATTAAACATTAACATTAAAGACCTGATTTCGTTCACTGTTGCAATTGGTTAGTGGATTAATATAGCACCAATGGTGACGATAATAGTGGTTTGCCATTTGTAACAGGTTGGTGTAACTTATCCATAACAAGCCAAATGGCATAGCCAAAGCATTAGAGATCACGGGCCAAGGACCAATATTGCCAACTGCTGTTTTTCAAAGGTATATCCTACTATAGTGCCTTTCACTGAAAGCATTTATTTAGTGACCAAACAGACCCCAGTTTGTCCAGAGAGAATCCAGCATGAAGCAGAACAGTGTTCACACGAGGCCCATTCTTCTATACCCCATGGATGAGAAGTGCCCCGTAAAACAGCAATATGTCAAATTATTCATCACTGTTGCACTGTATGCATTCACAAAGAGTAACACTGCAAGGAGCAAAACACAGTGCCGTGAAAAATGATATCTCCCCTCACATGGCAATGCTCAAGGCTAAATGAATGCACAGTATTTTGCACAACATTCGCCTAAACACCCCAAGTCCTCACCCCTGCAATGATTCATCATTTTCAGCCACAACCGAACCAGACATTGCAGCTTCAACTTGCTAATACCTGGCAGTTTCTAGAACATGCATTTTTAGTAAAGCAGTATGTTTTTCATACCTCATATATTCACTAATAAATACCTTTTCAGAAACAGTATGCTGTTCACTCAACCATAAGTTAACTAAGTTAAAGAAATTGGCTCTTGATTCAAAGCCAATCATTCAGAACTCTGGCAAGTTTTGTCTCAATAAGTACTTCAAAGTTAACATGTTACTCACAGAGCTGAGCTTACCATCACCACATATCTATATAGGTCACAGTACATACTCCAGGATATTGACAAGTGTGAGCAGACAAGTAATGCGCCTATCTATGAAAAGGCCATATCAATCAATATGAAATAATAAACAACTGAAAACATGCCCAGACATGTAGTCAGTAGCATGACAAGTTTCCTTCATGCATCAGAAATTATCCAAACAGTATGTTCTTTAACCTTTATCTCCGTAATCAATGAAAGGATGTATACATCCATACCAGAATACGCTGGAAACAGTCACAGTTAGTTGCACACATAAACATGCAATGCCCCGAATGGTATACACTAGTCCGCTAGCAACATCTTTCTGGCCCCACACCACTTTCATAACCTTTTGCTCCAATGATTAACTGCCATTCAAACCAGCATTAAGGTCTTCTTTTTGGTACATGTGCTGTGCACACTATCACATTGGTCCAAATTATTATGGAAATTTCACAATGTGGAGTGGTCTCTTCGCTGCAGCAAGACTTTTTCTTCAATCACATTAAAATTTAAGAAAAGTGCGCAGCGTTGCTTTGTTTCGCTATGGTTGCACTGCAGATTCTAACTGCACGGTCACTCACCTCGTTTGATGCTACCACAGAAATTAAGCTGCTATTTTCTGTTATGCCCTCGTCTCAAGAAGCAGGACCCCTCTCCGGACTTCGTTACGACCAATCATACGCAGAAACCTAACACTTAAAGAGCTGGTTTAGGTTAGTGTTGCCAGCTAGCCAGAAGCCTCAACCAGCCGTCGCACGGGCTTCAAAGCGCACGGTTCAGCACAATTCCCCCAAATGAATCCCAGACGCAAAAATGCCGCTCCGGAAATAGGCGGAGCTGAGAGAGCACGCCTGCGGCCTGCGCGGGCGTCGACAACGCGAGGAGCGCCGCGAGACGCGTTAAACCACCCAGCGCGCGGCGTGAGCTGGTGAAACAGAACCTCGTTTATGACCCCTCAGATTAAGCTAATTGAGCGCTCCGTGAAAAAAGTCTGCGCCATGCAACCAACGCGTGTGTCCTGAATGATCGGGAGCACTAGCCTAAGCAAGTGTGCCGTCTTTGTCAGCCGCTCCCACACCCAACGTCTCGCTCCTCGTCTCAATCTTTGTTCGACTTGATTCCTAGCAAACAGCCACACACTTGTGAACCTAAGCGCTATAAATATGCGGCGACTGCCAAACGCTACCACACCTCATTTTTCATTATTTTGCGCACTGAGAAGTAGTACGAGGCACTTCAAACACGCACCGCTGTCCCGCAAGGGCCAGCGCTACACTGCGGTGCATTGCATACGTGCGCGTAAAAGCTGATCTTATCTCGCGCACCGTTACTGCACTGCAGCCAGGTTCCGGCTCACGCCATCCGAGAATTCCTTTGCATAAAAATGGCAGCTTAGCCAGGAGCAACGCCGAGCGATGCTCGTGATGCCACTAGCTTCGGTGCAAACGTAGCGAAAACCGTCCCTTGAGAGTCGGGCCAACGCGACCAACGCCTCGCACTGACAAGTTCCCGTGCTTTCCACATGGCTTCCTCGATGCAGCGCTAATCGCATTAAATTTAGCGACCAACGCATGCGAGTGATCGCTGCTCGGGCAGTTCGAATCGCGGCAGATCTGACAGCGTTTGCGCGTACGCTGTAGCCAGCGCTGCCCCTTGGTCCGCACGCCTCGGCCGACAAGAAAGGCCGCCATTGTGACGGGGTCGCGGAAGAAGCGACCGCCGCTGGGTCCCCGCGCAGCCGCGCCTGTTCAGAATCGAGCACGCCAAGCTGCTGTAGAGGTAACACTCACCATTGGGCTCGGCATGTATCCGCTATCGTAGCACGCTTTACCACACAACGGTTGACGCCAGCAGTCCACCCGACAATAAACACACCGACGCCGCCCGCGGGGAATGACCCGCGCGCAAGCCGTCCCACGGCGCATGCGCAGACACGCATTCCGCACAGCCGCGGTCGCCGCGGTCCGCTATGCCGCCGCGGCGCCGCGCGCTATGGCATGCGGCGGAAAAAAAAAAGTATACGCACATTCGTCAGGCAATCCGAAGTGTTTCGCGCGAGACCGCGGAGGTATTTGGATGTATTAGCGCAACTGTATTAGTGCCTGCAAGGTACCCAGTTTGTCGGCAGGCCATCGAACTGGGCTACATCCGCCCGCTCACCTTGGTGACCTCATGATGAGATTTGGGAGAGGCCGGAGAGGGCCAGGGGGTCGGCGGGTTGGAATGCATAAGCCACGTTCTTTCACGCTGGCCAGCGCGGACTAGAAACGGAGTCCGCTTGGCGCTGAGATGCGCATGAACGTTTCAGGATATATCATCGGAGGCACATGGCGTGTTATTTCTGGCTCGTCTATCGAATTATTTCTCTATTGTATTACGTTGTACTACTCTGCGTGCTAACCACTCATTTGTATTTGAGATGTGTTTTGTAGACTACCGCAGTTAGGGGAAAAAATGCAAAGGGACCAAATTTAATTTCAATTTGTTCTATATGTGTGTGGTCTCCTCCATTTTTTTTTTGTTTAACTGGTACGGTAAAGCGTAAAATGCGTGGCGATGAGAAAATGGGCAGGAAAAAAGGATTACACGGGAAAAAACCTTATTCCAAAGATAAATGAACAATCGACAAAAGCCAAACGTTCGAGATCCACGTCATTAAAGACAAAGCAGGTCAATCATGCTACAATATTTTGAGACAGACTGAATGGTCAATGTTGTGCCGTATATGTGCATACTAAACACGATCAAGACTTTTTGACACACCTCTGTAATGAAAGCGTGCTCCTGCACGAGCGTGTTTTTCTCTCTCTATCCGTGCGTGTGTGTGTGTGTGTGTGTGTGTGTGTGTGTGTGTGTGTGTGTGTGTGTGTGTGTGTGTGTGTGTGTGTGTGTGTGTGTGTGTGTGTGTGTGTGTGTGTGTGTGTGTGTGTGTGTGTGTGTGTGTGTGTGTGTGTGTGTGTGTGTGTGTGTGTGTGTGTGTGTGTGTGTGTGTGTGTGTGTGTGTGTGTGTGTGTGTGTGTGTGTGTGTGTGTGTGTGTGTGTGTGTGTGTGTGTGTGTTGAAAAACTATTCAGAACCAGCTAGGGAGCTCATCGGAGCCCCGCGACTGGAGAGCATCATCAGAAGGTCGTACTCTAGCAACGACAGCTACAGATTCCAGAGCCTTTGTCTATCTCAATTAGCGAATTTGTCTATCTCAATTATCTCTACGGAGTCTGCGCGCCACAACTGCCGCATTACGTCGACGCTTGGACGGCACCGCCCTCAACTTCCTCGGCCCCGGCCTATATAAGAAGCTCGTCACACAGCAGACACCTCAGTGGTCATTTCAGCGGGCCACCGATCAACACCATGACAAACCCGTTCCTGCTTTTTGCGCAGGTCAGTAATAATTCTTCCACAGTAAAAACTAGCCACCATTTTCTGGTCTTGCTGGCGTGCCCCAAAAGTGTTCGTGCCGCGTACCTATACATACAGGATATTCTGCTCTCATTGCTGTTGCTATGTGGCGATGTTGAGATTAATCCCGGACCGAACAATCAGGAGCTACTGTTGCAACATTTGGATGGTCAAAATAATATCCAGGAAAGACTGCACATAATCGAGGCAAAGCTTAAGCAAGATGGAGAATCAGCAGCAATAGTCAAGGAGATGGGCACGAGGATCACTGATATGGAAAGTACAATTAAAACAATGGAAATAAAGTTAGTTGATATCGAAGACAGAAGCAGGAGAAATAACCTCATTGTGTTTGGCATTCCTGAGCGCACTGATGAAACGTCTTCATCACTTATGGAAGATGTGGTTGATGGCTTATTGTTCCAAAATACACTCGGCGTACAGGTATCTTCTGTGGAAAGGATACACAGACTGGCCAAAAAGAAACCGGGAAAGCCGAGGCCAGTAATTCTTAAACTTATTGATCACCGAGAAAAAAATGAACATTCTTCAAAACTGCTACAAGATGGAAAAAGAAAAGAATGTAGCCGTTTGTGAAGGCTGCTCGGCAACCGCAAGGCAAGTCAGGAAATGCTTATGGGACAATACGACTGATATTAGAAGGCAGGGAGGAAAGGTCAATTTGATGTACGACAAAGTTAGAATTGACAAAAAAATGTTTTAATGGAACAGCGCCCAAATGAAGATAGTGCCTATCGTTGAACCTTCACTCGCGTCTTGAAAAGAGAACATGACCCGTGCCTCCGGTTAAAAGTACATTTCGTTGTCTCAATGTGAATGCACGTAGTATAATTAGCAAGACAACAGATCTAGAAAGTATTGTTATGGTCCATAGCCGCACATAATAGTTATTACAGAAACTTGGTTATATCGAGATATAGGCGTTGCCGAAATCTCTCCAGCAGGTTACGGAATTTACCGTAACGACAGAGATTCCCGATGTGGTGGAGTAGCCGTACTTTTTAAAGAGTGCTTGAGTGTGTCCAGGCTAAATAGCTGACCCTACTGGAATGGAGTGCGTCGTTGTCAAGGTTGTTCCAGAAGGTTTTCATCATCTAAGTGGTGGATTTTATCGCCCTCCGAACTCTAGCCCTACATTTTTCTAAAACCTGAATGAATTCCTATGCAGGCATAGGAACCAGTCTTGAGCGTTTTGTTGACAGGGGATTTTTAATGCACCGGATGTTGATTGGGCTAATGAGTTCCCAAAAGCGCGCTCTCATACTGTGGAACTCTTTGTTGACATAGATCGACTACACAATTTAACGCAATTAGTGAAACTGCCTCCTCGTGCTCACGGTGCCTTATATTTGTTTCTCGTCAATGACAAGGTTCTAAATATGAATCCAAGCGGGCATGTTCTTGAAGGAATTTCCGACCACAAAATAGTGTCCCTTACAATGCAATTGAAGAATCTTTCAAAACTGAAACACTGGTAGACCATTGTACTAGATTTTTCTCGCGCAAGCGATGTGGATGTACTCGATGCATTGGACAATTCATTCTCTTTTGTTTCCCAGCGTGAATGTAATAGAATGTCTATTGATGCGTTATGGTTGTTCTTCAAAGATCTAGTTATGCACTACATAAAGTACTTCATTCCGCAAAAAAAGGTCATAAAACGTACTTCCAAACCTTGGATGACAAAAGAAATAGCCCGTGCAGCGGGTAAGGTAAAAAAAAAAGCAAGGAAACAACATCTACAGCGCCCTTCTTCTGCGGGCGCACACCAGTTACCTGAACTGCGTATGTTTCTGAAGAATGCTGTAAAAAAAAAGCAAAGACCATTATCAAAGTGCACGTTTAAAAGAGTTTCTTACTGCGTCCCCAGAAATTTTGGCGTCCCTTGTAGCCAAAGAAGCAATCTGTTTTGTAATAAGGAAGTAATTATTCACTGGCATCCACCCAAGCGCATCCATACGGTTACAAAGGAAAGCTATATACACAGCTTCCTCAGAAATTTCGCAGTTAAAGAAAAATTCGTCCTGGTCTTGGATTCGAACTCCGGACCAGGACGAATTTTTCTTTAACTGAGAAGTTTCTGAGAAAGCTGTTTAACTTTCCTTTGTAACCGTATGGATGCGCTTGGGTGGATGCCAGTGAATAATTACTCCCTTATTACAGATCTACTCCACCTTGGGGGATTCCCATAAAACATTTGAGCAATATGTTTTGAATCTCCTGGTAAATGGCAATGCCGTAGCGGATCGAAAGGAAGTCGCTGATGCCTTAAACCTTTATATCTGTTCCGTGTTCACGGAGGATGATGGCGTCACTCCGCAGTTCAGCGCTTCTGTTCTCCATCTATCGGTGAAGAAGGTGTATAACACTTCTGCTCAATTTAGACGTTAAAAAGTAATCTCGAATTGACGGCATTCCTGCTTCCTTTCCTTGCCGTTACGCAGAATTGTCCGCTAAGTATACTTACGTCTGATATTTGAAAAATCTTTGTCGCGTGCGGAACTTCAAAGCGATTGGAAACATGCTAAAATTACCCCGGTACTGAAAACAGAGCACCGGCTTCTTCTTTCTCCCTACAAACCCATTTCCTTGATATGTACGTGTGTAAAGACATTTGAACATATTATATTTGCCCACATTTCTACTTTCGCTGTGGAGAACGGCATTATTGGTAGCCGACAGCATGGTTTCCGTCGAGAACATTCCACGATAACTCAGCTACAAGAAATTGTCCATGATCTCGCAGCAGCATTAGATAAAGGTAGTCAAGTAGACATGATATTTCTGGATTTTGAGAAAACTTCTGATCGCGTGTGCCACCGAAAACTACTTTTGAAACTTAAACAACCCGCCGCGGTGGCTCAGTGGTTAGGGCGCTCGACTACTTATCCGGATTTCCTGGGTTCGAACCCGACCGCGGCGGCTGCGTTCTTATGGAGGAAAAACGCTATGGCGCCCGTGTGCTGTGCGATGTCAGTGCATGTTAAAGATCCCCAGGTGGTCGAAATTATTCCGGAGCCCTCCACTACGGCACCTATTTCTTCCTTTCTTCTTTCACTCCCTCCTTTATCCCTTCCCTTACGGCGCCGTTCAGGTGTCCAACGATATATGAGACAGATACGGCACCATTTCCTTTCCCACAAAACCAATAATTATTATTATTAAACTTAAACATATCCTTAGAAATATGATTCATTGCTCGCATTGCTAGCTGCGTACCTTTCATTCCGACGTCAAATTGTATCCATTGACGGAATCAGTTCGGATTCTGCGCCTGTAGACTCCGGCGTTCCTCATGGTCCTGGGGCCAGTACTTTGTTTTTTCTTTTTATAAAAGACATTGCTTACAATGTATCAATTAAAATAAGCCTGTTCGCCGATGATTGTATACTTTATCACAACATTTCCAGCCAGAACGATCAGGTTCTGTTAGATATGTCCTTGCATAAAATTCAGGACTGGTGTAAAACTTGGCAAATGTGAATAAACTATATAAAAAAACCAGCTATGACAGTGACGCTAAACGTTAATCCATTGAAATAACTAACTACAAGTACCTAGGAGTCATAATCACATCAGATTTAAAATGGAATGACCACATAACGTGTACAGTAAATAAAGCTATGAGACCGTTGAACTTGGATATTTAAGGAGAACCCTTGGTAAATCCCCGACAGAAATCAAACGACTTGCATACAAATCTTTCATTAGACAAATTTTAGAATATGCGGCAGTGGTATGGGATCCGCACACCAAGATAAATATCGCCAAACTTGAGAATGTCCAGCGTAAATGTGTCAGGTTCATATACAATTGTTATAGCTGGAAGACGTCCCCAACAGCCCTTTTGCAAACAGCTAATTTAGAAACCCCGCAGGAAAGACGACGCCAAGAAAGATTAAAACTGTTCTATTTGATCTACCAGAACCAACTTGAAATAAACATAAATGCATATTTTTTCTTCAGTTAACCAGCGACAAGCCCGTTCTTTTCATTCAAAGAAGGTGGGTGATTTTTTGTGCAGAACAAGTGTATTCAAAGCCTCATTCTTTCCCACAACTATCCGTACTTTTAGCGACCTACCTGCAAATGCGGTTGAGTGTTCGACGCTTTCTTTTTGGTAGCGGTATTTCACACTGTCGTATCATAGTGTTTATACTTCTTTTTTTTCTTTGTGCGTGTTATACAAGTTCTTTTCGTTGTCGTACGTCCTTCGCAAGACTGAGTGTACGTTGTATTCTTGTAAACTGCATTGATCCGCACCCCCCACTTCTGCCCAAAGCCTGAGTTTCAGGCTGGCAGTATGCAATAAATAAAAATAAAATAAAAGCAGCGAGGAGCAAAAAGAAAAAAAGACAGTAGCTCAGGGTTTCCTTTTCTCCTGATCTCCCAGAGGGCGTCAGCCCACAGACCTCAAACCTGGACCTCATGACGTACCGCTGCGCCATTTTCATTTGGTCATTGGCGATTTGGTGATTGCACAAACGTAAACTATAGTGACGTTACTAATTTATCGCTTCTGACGCAACACAGCTACCGAAGGAATCTGCTACTACTGCTAGTAATATTACTACTACTACTAACACAACAACAACAACAACAACTACTACTACTACTACTGCTACTACTACTACTACTAGCAGTAGTAATATTAGTATACTATATACAGACTGGATACCAACCTCGTGGTGTGCCCTCCCTATCACATTACATCATGCTGTTAAGGAAAAAGTAAAAAACCAAACACACGGCACCATTACTTGCCGGCGGCAGACTCGATCGGGGCATCGCTTAATTACATTAGGATATGGTTGAAGATAATCTCTGCAATCAAATTGATGGTGAAATGCCAGCTAGCCTTATTAAGGTTAGTTTGATTGCAACATTTTGTTAACATGCGCACCTACCTGGAAACCGAAGGCGTGCCGAGGAGGGCAGGCGGACCGTGCGAAGCCTCTTCTGCTCATATGCAAATTAAACGGCAGTTTCCTACCACGCCCTCTTCTCAAGAGCCGGACGCAGTCTTGGCGCCCCCTCTCTGCAAAGAGAGAGAGAAAGGCGAGGAGGAAAAGCTTACGGCTACGCCTGCACCGCCAGCTCTGCGAGGAAAACTACCGTGTTAATCTGCATAAGGGCCGCACCCGAAAAGTAGACACACTTCTTACGTTAGTCATTAAAATTTTGGGAACATTTAATTCACAAGAGTTTAAATTTTTCTCCGCGAATTAAACGCAGTTCTCAAATAAGCACCAATTCTAGTTTTTAGTCTCTAAAAGTGCGTTCATTCTGCAAGTAAATAGGGAGTTCAAAGTACTCCGTTTTGCTAAAATAGACGTCACTACTTCGACCTCAGTAATACCGTAAAAGGTATTGAAAGTTCAGAGGTTGGACATATCTAAGGCCCTTCGTTTTCATGGATTTTTTTTTTGTTCTTGTTCCTCGAAAATGGGGGGGGGGGGGGGGGGAATTGGGCGATTTTTTAACCTTAAATTCGGCTACAAATCCGGCTATTGATCATAAATCCATTCCGCAATCCAGACTTTTTTTAGTCTTTTTTTTTTTTTTTAGCGGGAGGCAACCTACCTAACTCGTTTTTGCGCTAGGCATAAAATGCTCTAATATTTGCTACTTATTTTTGTAAACTATATGACGATGGCAGGTTGAACTTAAAAAGTTTGAGATTATTCTTCTTTTCATTCATTACAATTATTTCGTCGAAGACGTTCGGTTAGTATACCTTTGTTTTCACTTCTCGCACTTGAAGCGTACTTTTCGAGCTTATCTGCTAATTAAGCTGCATCATATAATTAAGCGTTACCGAGGTTTAAAATAATCACTCAACTCACAGCACTCTTCTGGAATAAGCGCAAGAAATCTGATGATTTTCACGCGGTTATCTGCAGTGGGGAACTGGAAAGCCACGTTTTCTTAAAGGTTTACTTCAGTGTAGGAATCAGGTTTAACCAGATTTTTATTAAATCTGTTCGGGGCGCAAGAATGGAGTACATTCCGGTTTTACCCGTAAACTTCAGGCCCTCGATACATCCAATGATAATAAGAATGGAATTATTGGTATCCATAGCATGTACTACTGGAGAGATGGGAAGGAGAAGTACCAATGGATCATATTATAAGACATGCCGAGTAACTTTGGTGGCACGAGAAATGTGCACGTTGGGAATTTTCTGTCGGGACCGACAATGGGCGAAATTTTATTTCGCACGTTTCGAAGATGTATCGTATCAGTTAACAGCCCGATATTACAGGCTTGCTGCTATATTGCAGTTAGGATTTTTATATAAGAAACGCATTGATTGAGGCGCGCACAGAGAAAAAAATGAAATTGGGTGTAAAGTGGGGGAAGGTGTGTCCGGAGACGCGAATTTCCGGAGCGTAAATCACTGCACACATCCGCCTCCTCTCCTGGTGTCGGTGCTGTGGCAGTACTCATACGTTGAGGAGCAGTGCCAGATGAGGACGACTCAAAGCCTACCCGCGTTTCTTTCGTATTGCGTTGCGTTTTTTCCATAGTCGGTCGTGGTTCATTGTGAGCAAGTTTAGCGAACATCGCAGCTGCTCCCAGAACTCACGATCCTGCGGGGGTCAGAGGCCGCGGGTGCCGAGCAAAATCTCTGACAGCCTCTCCAAGTAAGTCGTGAGCCCGAACAAGACGGAACCCCGGCCGGCTCATTACCTCCTTTCTCCTCCCGTTAAATGCGCCGGCTATTAGCCCCCCCCCCCCCCCCCCCCCCCCCCCCCCATTCGGGATGGCCCTTCCGGGCGAGCTCACTCGCATCCGAGCCGTTTATCTGCACAAAAGAGACGGGTCGGGAGGGGGGAGATGCCTCGGCGGCCCTACTTTCCGCCCCCCTCTCCTCCGCAATTAGGCGACCACGCAGGTGGCGCAGCTGTGCGCGGGGCGTGCTTGTTCGGAGCCGCTAAATGGCCGCATGCACTCGGTCTCCCGCCGGGGAGCGCGAGCGTGCGCCACGGGGGGAGTATTCTTTGTTGTGGTCGCCAGGGGGCGTTGACGAGCGGAGCCGCGAAAGACCCGAGCGACCATACCGAGGCCATGGTGCCCCCGCTGACGAAGAGACGCACAGCGAGAGACATTTTAGGAAAGGGTTGAGCAGGGTGGGTGGGTTAGCTGGGTGGGCATGGGGTGCCGTGGAGCGACGCCTAGGCGACTTGAACTTTGTCTCGTCTCCTTGTTTGCTTTTACGTTGGTTTTTTTGCATCCCTGTTTTTTCCTTAATTTATTTTCTTTTAGCACATAGCTCCTTTTCGTTTATCCGATATCGGCCTTAAGCCCGCTAAAATTAAGTTTATATATGTTTTTTTATCTTTCTTCTGAGAGGACTAATAAAAGAGATAAAAAGTGGTGTCGGTCTGCTGAGATTCGATGGGTTCTTGGAGGAAGATAACGTGAAGAGACAGTGCAGTCAGATGAAGAAAAGGATAAGTCTTACTAAAACAGTTTGCGTACATAATTATCATCATCATCACTTTGTGTTGTGACTTGAATGCGAAAGCAAGTTACTTTCGTGCCTTAAACCATTAAAAAAAAGCGCGATAAGAAACCAACTTAAAGATTCGAACTTGTTTAGGAAAGCCGATCAATGAGCGGCTGCTCTTTAACCCCTATGCATTTCTTGATGTTTCTTTATGCAGTAAAATGGGGCTTAACGGGGTGTTCCTTAGGAAAATTCCTCGCTGAAGGGGCGTGGCCCCATAAAATCAGCGTGTGGTATAGTTTCCAAGTGTTTATAAAGTAGTTGTGAAAGCATTTACTTTACGCGGAGGTCAGTGGGAAACCATGGTGATGAGGCGGTATATACATTCCAGAGGCACTCCCTTTCTTCATCATCACATTTCTTCGCCAGTATGCGCCATTATTTGTGAGGAATATTTCCCTGGAATCACACATTGTGAGCCGATTCAGCCGCATTGTAATTGCTCTAAATTCCACACTGCCCTGGGGTGGCACACAGTGAAACACTATGGAATGCCCAGCAGCGCTGAACAAGTGATGGAGGCATGTCGATATCACGTGCGATCGATTGCTCAGTCATTATGCTTCCCGTGTACATGTTACACATTTTGCAACTGCGCTTTGCAGTCGACGATTATGACCTGTCGTCTCGATGGCTAACCGAGGACATATTGAACTGCTTCGTCAATCCGATGAGGCTATGCCTTCGTGGAAGACTCCAGCAGTAGGCGCTGAGGCTTTCGCCTTCAGAGGGCGCAAGCACCACAAGAGGAATAAAGAGAAGCCACCCAGGAGAACGTGAGTGAGTCTGTGCTGGATAATTTGCAGCAGTGTGGTGACACACGGGGCTTGAAGTGGCACCAGACCCTCGAAACTGTGTGCGCCCACGTGTGCGGGCCAACGGCAGGCAATGCTGCACGGACAGGACGCCGTTCGGCGAATACTTCCGAAGAGCTCAGCAGGCAGCTCGGACTTGACTTGAAGGACAAATGCGAAGAAGTTAACAGCCCAGAGCGCGTAGCAGCATTCGGATTCCTGAGGGGAGGGAAACACCCCCCCACCCCCACTTCCAGGGGATGCACCGCAGACGCCTGGCTACTGGCCGCGCCCGCAGAGTGGGAAACTCGGAAGAGCACGCTACCGTGGAACTCGACAGGGGACGCCTCTGTAGACCCTGCCCTCTCGCCTTCTGTGCCAGATAAAGACTCTGCGGGACCGAATGCGGGACCAAAGTGCAGGACTCGCGCTGCGTTTCATTTTGTTTTTTCTCAGTTGTCGAAGGCAGGCAGGGCGTCGATCTCAGATAAGATCATTCAACGGGTGTCTGGTAGACATCTTGGATTCACCTGATATTTTCATATGCCATTGGAAAGCAGGTATCTGCAATTATTTTTTACTCACAAAAAGGATATTACGGATCACAAAAAAAAATCCTTGAACACGAAAAGGCGGACAGTGGATCCTCCAACACCTGCGCGAACTGCTGTTTTTGCCAACTTTGGCTGCGAATAACTAGAGACGTATGACGAGGAGACGCATGAAAATTTATGCACCAAATCTGTGACTGCCGTGGAGTGCGCAGAGTTATATTTGACGACTTAAAATTTTTATAATATTCTTTAAAAATTTCGTAAATTAGCAGGAAAGTTTTCTTGCTAACTCTGGGGGTTATATACACAGGAAGAAATGAGCAACTTCCGCAAACTGTGAACGCTGCATACCCGCCGCGGTGGCTCAGTGGTTAGGGCGCTCGACTACTGATCCGGAGTTCCCGGGTTCGAACCCGACCGCGGCGGCTGCGTTTTTATGGAGAAAAAACGCTAAGGCGCCCGTGTGCTGTGCGATGTCAGTGCACGTTAAAGATCCCCAGGTGGTCGAAATTATTCCGGAGCCCTCCACTACGGCACCTCTTCTTCGTTTCTTCTTTCACTCCCTCCTTTATCCCTTCCCTTACGGCGCGGTTCAGGTGTCCAACGATATATGAGACAGATACTGCGCCATTTCCTTTCCCCAAAAACCAATTAAAAAAAAAACGCTGCATCTCAGAGAATCGTGTCTAATACAAAATTCAGTCATATCTTTAACGGAGACTGAAATATTATTGCGCAAAATTCAGGAAAGCACAGAACTAGAAGAACTTTGAACAGCGACTAAATAATTGTTGCGTTTTGATATTTTTATATTCTCTCCAGCTACTGTGTGCTATATGAATAATCATAAGAATTAAAGCATGTTCGTTACTGGTGTACTGGAAACACTTCTAATGAGAACCTCTTTTGCGCACTTTGTTTTTTTTTTTTGACACATTTGGTTATGAATAACTTGGAATATCTTGCAAGAATATGCCTGAAACTTCTAGAGGACATTTTACCGTAGAGTGCGCCGGATTATTCTTGCCTGTTTCAAATTTTTGTTTCTTTTTATATAATTTTACAAACTTGGCGCACACGAAGTTTGTTTGCTAACTTTGGTGGTTCAGTATGCTAAAAAAAAACTGAAAATATAACTAGCTTACACTGCATTATATGCACACTTAATTACCTACTAAGCAACTCAAAATTAACTAACATTGCTTTTACGGATAAGAAAATGTCATTGCTCAAAATTCAGGAAAGCAGAGAACAACATAGGGAGCCGGCTCGGTGGCTCAGTGGTCTCGGCTGCTGACCCGGAAGACGCGGGTTCGATCCTGGCCACGTAGGTCGCATTTCGATGGAGTCGAAATGCTGGAGGCCCGCGTACTGTGCGATGTCAGTGCAAGTTATAAAACCTGAACTGGTGGAAATTACCCGGAGCCCTCCACTACGGCGTCCCCATAGCTCGAGTCATTTGAGGCGTTAAACTGCATAATATCCCCCCCACGCGCGCGCGCGCGCGCGCACACACACACACACACACACACACACACACACACACACACACACACACACACACACACACACACACACACACACACACACACACACACACACACACACACACACACACACACACACACACACACACACACACACACACACACACACACACACACATTTCTCCGGGGGGGGGGGGTGGAGAGCGCCCACCCAGTCTCCAAATGTTTGCACTCAGATCAAATTTTCGACAAACGCTTCAATTCTAGGATTCTAAGACGTTATTAGCTTAAAGCACAGTGGGGCTGAACTAGTGGCTTCGTAGCCAGTCGTAAAGCACTTCGTTCCAGTAACCTGAACCAATCGTGTCCTAACAGACGTGATTGATAGCGGGAATGGAAAGAGCAAGGCGCTTCACAGCTTGGTCAGAGCCTGGGTTACTGTACCAGTGCGAATCAGGAATGCGCCTCTGCTTAGAGTACATGCCGGCCTCGAAAACCTGGCATTGCTTGATGCAGCTATCCGGAGCTTGTTACGGATACTGAGCGAGGCAGCCTCCGATGAAGTTCTACTTGAAGTTTTCGTTCGGGAGCCGCATGCTACATGGGCACTTCATGTGGCTTTAAGCGCCGAGTATGTCCTGGGCCAGGGCCGTCAGCTGGTCCGAGGCTATAGCCAAGCCCGCCACGTTGGGAGAGAAGGGCATGGAAAACGAGACTGAGAGGCCAACGGGACAGGAGAAAAGGCAATCTTCCAAAAAACGCTAAGGCGCCCGTGTGCTGTACGATGTCAGTGCACGTTAAAGATCCCCAGGTGGTAGAAATTATTCCGGAGCCCTCCACTACGGCACCTCTCTCTCTTCCTTTCTTCTTTCACTCCCTCCTTTATCCCTTCCCTTACGGCGCGGTTCAGGTGTCCAACGATATATGAGACAGATACTGCGCCATTTCCTTTCCCCCCAAAACCAATTAAAAAAAATTAGCATAGGGTTTGGGACAATTCGGGCAAGTGGGGCTGTGTCGGATACGGTAGAGATAAGAACGGGCAGAGGTAGTGTTCTTAGGTGTATTCGTCGAAGAATGCGCAAACTGCGTGGCTGTGAGAGATTTGAGCGTAACAAGAAGTGCACGATCAGTTTCTCCAATCTTGTCATGTTGTCACTGTGCTCGGACAAACTTCTATATGTAAATGCAATTTTGCGCGCCCTCCGTATTCGCTGCGGTTACCAGGCATTGTTGACTGTGTATTTAATGAACATTCTCTCAAATTTTGCAAAATAAAGTGCTAGAAAACAATGAAACCGTTTGCTGTTTCGTAACATTAAATTCAAGAGAACTGATGCTGATGGAAAATTATTTTTTTTTTGCCTGCAGTTTACCCATGGCATTTAATTAAAACGTGAATTGCGTTTGAAGTCGCGAATGCTTCAGATGGCCTGCATTCGCGATTTCTTTCCGCTGGATCTGTTAGCATGTTTTGCGCGTGCAGTATATAGATGCGGCCGAGTCAGAACATGAATTTGGGACTTCGGAACTCAATCTTCTAAAGCCCATGTAGCTTTTAACGGTCTCTCCTGGTTCCCTGCAACTGTGTCACAACAATAGGAAACAGCTCACACTGTGACTCTACTCGAGCCAGGCATAACTTTTATCTCACAAGCACGTAGCATCAGCTAGTTGCACAGGAGAGACGATGGAACGTATGGTCTTAACACTTATGGTGTGTTTCCTTCACCCATTTCTTTCCCACCCTGCTCGTACTCAAACACGATGACAGTGTATCGTAGAGGGCGCTGTTCAATAATATAACTGATCTGGCGAGTGGTGTAATAAAAAATGTAGCAGTGTTGGCACACATGGATTGATGGATAGATGGATGCGGCTGAACCCTTTAAATCGGGCGGTGGCTCAAGCCACCTAGCCATCACTTATGAAATTTTACTCTTCTCTTGATTTTAGCCACCAATCAGATAACCTTCGCTTGGTTACTTCTACCCGCTTAAAATCTACTTTCCCTTCACTGTCTTTAAACCCCAATGCCTTGGATAAATCAGCCCCGCTGCTTTCCACTGTAGGGTGAAGCCCTTTACAGATAAGTATCAAGTGTTCAGCCGTTTCCTCCTCCTCTCCGCACGCTACGCACAACGTGTCTATCTCAAGGTACCTGACTCTATATGTCTTAGTCCGCAAAACAGAGTGCTAGTGCCCAGCGCCCTCTGGTATACAACGGCGAACTAAGCCAAAGTCCCTCATGTGTCTACATACGTTGCCTTACAACGCTCCTTATATCTGCGTAGTGACGTAACCACTCCGTCATAATGTCATAACTCCACTGCTTGGTTCATGCAGCGTACACCAGCGCTCCTGCACACTTACCTATGGAGGAGGAGGAGGTAAACTTTATTAAAGAAAAGGTCTTTGGCGCGGGTTGGGGTGACGTTCCCCTGCCCGCGGTGGGCACCTCTTCTAGGCCGGACGCCAGGTGGCCGACCGACATCGACCTCTTCGGCGCGCTCCGTGACTCGGAGTTGAACCTTGTTACGTTTCGCCTACGACGCGCGGTATAGCCGGCGCGGATGCAACGGACGCCGGGGCTTCGTTCAAAGTGGCGGTCCGTTCATTGCTGCCGTAACGCCTCCCGCCAAGCGCGTCCAGGCAGGTTTCAATGCCACGTGTCGTCGTGTGTGCGTGTGTGTGTGTGTGCATGTTGGTGCCCACGCTTGTCAAAGCGCGGCAGCCGGGGAGAGGAGCTCCCCAACTGGGAGGCGAGGAGGTCTGACCGGCGCCGGCCCGGCGGACGCGCGCGTCACGTCTGTACATGTCCGCGCGTCGCCGTCTAGTGCGACTCATCCCGAGGCGTTCCTTCTTGCCCTCGACTCCGTGGGTATAAAAGCAGCTGCTCCGGACTCCAAAGAGACTTCGATTTCTTCCTTCGAGTAACGTGGTCGCCCTGACCGGCTGCTCTTTTGCGATGCCAGAATAAACAAGTTGTTCTGTTGCCAGTCGACTCATCCTTTGCCGGGACCTTCGGATGTTTCCAGCTTTGCCCCAGGCCGCCAGGCCAACGCTACCCTTGGGGCTTGCAACCCATTTGCAACAACTGGTTGCCAGCGGTGAGATCCCGACAACGGAGGCCAGCAGCGAAGATATGCGGTCAACTGTATGCTGAGCAGCACAACGACCATCCGGGAGCAGTGCAACGAGCCCTGTGTGATGACTGGTTGCCTGCAGCGGAACGACTGCGCTGAATTCTTGGCTGCGAGGTTTGGTGAGTGCGGGACTTTCTTCTTCTGTGTTTTGCCAGGCTTTTGTTAGTGTCAGAAACAGAGCTGGTAATTGTGGTTGTCGTTGCTGCCGGGTTAGTTTGCGGCAAGACAATAGTAGGCAGTAGAGAAAGCAGCATTCGGAGCAGCCATGGATTTGAAGTCGTTGCGCAAACCGAAATTGCTGGAGCTTGCAAGAGAGCTGGGTCTGGATGTCTCAGACAAACTCAGAAAACCAGAACTGCTAAGGGCTATTCTTGAGTTGGAGGCTGAGGATGACGAGCTGTCGGAATGCCTTGAGACCATTGAGGAGAGGGAGCAAAAAGAGAAAGACGAGCGCGAACGTAAAGAACAAAAAGAGAAAGACGAGCGCGAACGTAAAGAACAAAAACAAAAAGAGAAAGACGAGCGCGAACGTAAAGAACAAAAAGAAAAAGAGAAAGACGAGCGCGAACGTAAAGAGCAAAAAGAGGAGCGCGAACGTAAAAAGCAAAAAGAGAAAGAAGAGCGCGACCGTCAACACGCTTTGGAAATGAAGCGTCTCGAGGTAGAGATGGAACGCGCTCGTAATGGAAGTCAGGCACACGGTGCAGGAGAACGGGTATCGTTCAAAATGACTGACCTGATGCGGCCGTTTAAGCTTGGAGAGGACATTGGTTTGTTCCTGGTTAACTTTGAGCGAACGTGCGAGAAGCAGGGGTTCTCTCGGGAAACGTGGCCACAGCGCTTGCTCACTTTGTTACCCGGCGAGGCGGCCGACGTAGTCGCTCGCTTGAAGAGAGAGGAGGCAGAGGATTTCGACCAAGTGAAATCGAGTCTGCTAAAAAAGTACAGGCTGTCAGCGGAGGCGTTCCGTCGGAAGTTTCGGGAAAATGAAAAAGGCAGAAGTGAGTCATATACAGAGTTTGCCTACAGGCTTATGTCAAACATGCAGGAGTGGCTCAAAGAAGAGAAAGCGTTTGGTGACCACGAGAAAATTCTGCAGTGTTTCGGGCTGGAACAGTTTTATAGTCGGTTACCTGAGAACGTGCGGTACTGGGTCTTGGATAGGCCAGACGTTAGTACAGTGGCTAAAGCCGCCGAGCTAGCCGAGGAGTTCGTGACGCGTCGGGCTCGCGGAGCTAAGGACGGTCAAAAGGATGAATTTGGCTCCAAGTCTGAGAGGCCGAAGTTCACACCCATGAGAGCAAGGGGGGACACACGTAGTGCGGATGCGAGTGAAAGCAGTCCGACCGAACGTAAGGAGACGGCGGCAGCCGAAGCCGAACGCAGAAAGCGGTTCGAGAGGAGGCAAGCGCGCGTGTGTTATACGTGCCAGAAGCCGGGTCATTTTTCGGCGCAGTGTCCAGAAACAAAAAGAGAAGTCGTGTGTTTGTCATTATGTAGCACTGACGAGAACATGAAGCTTCTCGAGCCTTACATGCGAGACTTCCTCGTGAACGGGAAAGAGTGCCGAGTGCTTCGTGATTCCGCAGCTACAATGGATGTAGTTCACCCCTCTTACGTAGAACCCGATATGTTCACGGGCGAGTGCGCATGGATCAAGCAAGCCTTGGAAGCTCATAGCGTGTGTCTGCCCATAGCAAAAGTGCTTATTGAAGGACCTTTCGGAGCACTTGAGACGGAGGCCGTAGTGTCATCTATGCTGCCCCCCCCCCCCCCCCCCCCCCCCCCAGTACCCGTACCTATTTTCGAACAGGTCCGATCACCTCCTGCGCGAGAAAGGGCTTTTGTTTGGTGAGGCTAGCGTTCAGGCCTTAACCAGATCGAGAGTTCGGGAGCTCGCTGTAAAGGCGGTAGTTGCGGGGCCGACGTTGTCGAACAATGAAAAAGGGTCGGAGGCGCAGCAAGCTGATATTCCGAGCACGTCAGAACTGGATAAAATTGAGCCTGTAGCGTTGAAGGCACCAGGTACTGGAGAGGAAATGCCCGACACGGGAAAGTTAGAAGAGCTTCCGGTCGAGCTTCCGGGACTAGGCTCAGTGACGAACAGGGAAGACACTGATCAGGTCATTAGTGACTTAATCATTAATGCACCGCTGTCGGCTGAGCAGAAAACCGAACTACACCAACTCTTACAAGAGTTTCATGGTCAGTTCTCTGAGAGGCCTGGTAGGACTTCTGTCCTTACTCATGATATAGAACTTACCTCGCCAGAGCCAGTACGATCCAAGGCGTACCGGGTGTCACCCCGCCAGCGCGATATTATGGAGGCTGAGGTAAAGAAAATGCTACAGCTCGGAGTTATTGAGGCGGGTGAGAGTGATTATACCTCCCCTTTGATTTTAGTTGAGGTACCGGGCAAGGAACCTCGTCCTTGCATCGACTACCGCAGGCTTAATTCCATCACTAAGGATCAAATTTATCCGATCCCTAACATCGAGGAGCGCCTTGAGAAAGTTAGTAGCGCTCAGTTTATTTCCACCCTAGATCTTGTCAGGGGTTATTGGCAGGTTCCACTTACAGAAGAGGCTAGTAGGTATGCGGCGTTCATTTCACCAATGGGAACATTCCGTCCTAAAGTTTTGAGTTTTGGTTTGAAGAACGCGCCATACTGCTTTTCAAGCCTCATGGACAAAGTGTTGCGGGGACAGGAAGAATTCGCTTTACCGTATTTAGACGACGTAGCGATATTCTCCGCATCCTGGTCTGAGCATATGGCACACTTGCGGGCAGTGCTAACCCGCCTGCGCGAAGCGGGCTTGACAGTCAAGGCTCCCAAGTGCCAATTAGCACAGGCCGAGGTTGTCTACCTCGGTCACGTGATTGGACAGGGTCGTCGCCGCCCCTCTGAAATAAAGGTGGCCGCTGTGCGAGACTTCCCGCAACCGCGCACGAAGACCGATATTCGGTCCTTCTTAGGTGTCGCCGGCTACTCTCAGAGGTACATCCCCAGGTACTCCGATATCGCGGCTCCCCTGACGGATGCTCTAAGAAAAACAGAGCCCCAAGCAGTCGTCTGGGGCGAGACAAAGGAAAGAGCTTTTAGCGCCCTAAAGAGCGCCCTAACAAGCCAGCCTGTGCTACGATCGCCAGACTACACAAAAGGGTTCGTTGTTCAGTGCGATGCTAGTGAGCGAGGCATGGACGTTGTACTGTGCCAACGGGAAAATGGAGAAGTGGAACACCCCGTCCTGTATGCTAGTCGTAAGCTGACCTGTCGTGAGCAGGCGTACAGCGCCACCGAGAAAGAGTGTGCGTGTCTCGTGTGGGCCGTTCAGAAATTGTCATGCTACCTAGCCGGCTCGAGGTTTATCATTGAGACGGATCACTGCCCTCTCCAATGGCTGCAGACCATCTCTCCCAAAAATGGCCGCCTCCTGCGCTGGAGCCTCGCTTTGCAACAATATTCCTTTGAGGTGCGTTACAAAAAGGGGAGTCTCAACGGTAACGCCGAGGGCTTAAGTCGAAGCCCCTAACGTGGGAATCCGCCTCAAAGTTGTTTGTTACTGATGTTTTCTTCCTGAGGCAGGATTTTTAACATATTGCTTTTGTTTAGTGTTTCAAAGTGATTATGTGCTTTCTAGTGCAATTTTCCAATTTGTGGACGCGTTCTGAGTGCTGCTTGACTACTGTAAGGAACTAGGCAGTAGTATAAAAGGGGAAAGAGCCTGGCAGAGCTTAGTGAGGGTTGTCTCGTACTTGCTAACTGAGCGGTTGCGTTTCGGCGTAGTTCTAACGCTTGCTGGGAACTAGCACAAAAATGGCAACTCTCCCGAAGTGACTTTGCAGTGTCCTGTGTGATCCTGAACCCGAGAACGAGGCCTTCTCTGTGCGCTGCGCTCAAGCAACGTCGAGGGACGACCGGTTTCGATTACGAGCATCATCGAGCGACATCCCTCTGGACAGCGGATGCAGTCCCCTGACCATCGGGATCTCCTTCTCCCGGCGGGGCGGTCTGTTACGTTTCGCCTACGACGCGCGGTATAGCCGGCGCGGATGCAACGGACGCCGGGGCTTCGTTCAAAGTGGCGGTCCGTTCATTGCTGCCGTAACGCCTCCCGCCAAGCGCGTCCAGGCAGGTTTCAATGCCACGTGTCGTCGTGTGTGCGTGTGTGTGTGTGTGTGCATGTTGGTGCCCACGCTTGTCAAAGCGCGGCAGCCGGGGAGAGGAGCTCCCCAACTGGGAGGCGAGGAGGTCTGACCGGCGCCGGCCCGGCGGACGCGCCCGTCACGTCTGTACATGTCCGCGCGTCGCCGTCTAGTGCGACTCATCCCGAGGCGTTCCTTCTTGCCCTCGACTCCGTGGGTATAAAAGCAGCTGCTCCGGACGCCAAAGAGACTTCGATTTCTTCCTTCGAGTAACGTGGTCGCCCTGACCGGCTGCTCTTTTGCGATGCCAGAATAAACAAGTTGTTCTGTTGCCAGTCGACTCATCCTTTGCCGGGACCTTCGGATGTTTCCAGCTTTGCCCCAGGCCGCCAGGCCAACGCTACCCTTGGGGCTTGCAACCCATTTGCAACAACCTCCGGGTCCGAGCTGAGCAGCGCGGCCTCCCACTGCGATTGGGTAGAGAGCTGCAGACTGTTCGACGGCTTGTCTTGAGGACATGACTATTATACAGACAGGAGAAAGGCTAGGGCACGTACCTATGGAAACCCGTTCGCGCCTTCTATTTGAAAATATGACGTTGGTATGACGATAGAGGCCTGTGTACACTCTCAGTGGTACACAGAGCGATGACGCATACGCTGCTGTTCACACCACCTCTCCCTCTCCATCGCAGTCTTCACAACATATACGCAGAGTCAAGCACCTCCTCCTCCTCGCCTTCTCCTTTGACTTTCCGCTTTGGACGGCCATTTGTAGTGCAAACGCGCAAGAACTGGCTTCGCCGTTCCTGTCATTGGAGCAGATTACCTCCTTGAAATATACGATGGTTGGCTTGTTTGGTTGGTTGGTCAGTGGTTATGGGGCTTGGCGATTGACCCGAAAGACGTGGGTTCGAGTCTCGGAGGGCAGTGCACGCTAAATAGCCGGAGCTGGTCGAAGTAACCCGGAGCCCTCCACTACTGCACCCTTTATATCCCAGGTCACTTTGGAACGTTAAACCCTATAAACCAAACTATGATGGCCATGATCAAATAAGACTAGACGCAATGGAATAGGCGCATAACTGCAGCTTGTGCAGATACTTCCGTTGTTTCTTAAAATCAGCTTTGTGTATGCGGTTATTTTATTTCAGAATACTGCAGGCCACTGCTTGGCCAATGCGCGCTACCTTGCACAGTGCGCAATTTTCGCGAACATTTAATGCAACCTCGGTGTGTTTGCAAATTACGCGTGTAACGGAGGCCCGCGGAAAGCCTCCTATACAAACCTTTTGATCTTAAAAAAAAAATGGCATATGACTTAGCGTGGTTAGAAAAAAAAAGGTTTTTGAGGAAAGGAAATGGCGCAGTAACTGTCTCACATCTCGGTGGACACCCGAACCGCGCGGGATAAAGGAGGGAATTAAAGAAGAAAGGAAGAAAGAGGTGCCGTAGTGGAAGGCTCCGAAAAATTTCGACCACCTGGGGATCTTTAACGTGCACCGACATCGCACAGCATACGGGCGCCTTTTGGGTTTCGCCTCGCCAAATGCGGAATAGGTGAGCTAGCACTTTGGTTTTAAAGCGATAGCTTTAAAGGCCCCGTTCACCAGAAAATCCGCTGTCGGCGTTGTGAGCGCAAAATCACGGGCATCGCTCAGGCAGAAGGTCACCGGAGAGCAACCTAGGAGGAAGGTGGGTCACCTAGGTCACGTGACCTTGCGGCATGATCTCAACCTGCCCACCGGATAGTGAGGGAACTGCCCACCGCGGCAGGTGGCAGTTAAATTAGTGATTGGCCGCTCGGAAAGAGCATCCTGGACCGCACAAGGCCCACCACTGGGATATAGTGCCTAGAATATATTCTAGGAACTACAGCTTGGAGCACCTGCGTGATTTAACATGCACAGCTAAGTATTCCCATAAGTTAACAGTATTGAAGTCAAGCGACTGTCATAGCGCAAAGCGCGGTCTCCTATGACATTTTGGTGTGTTCAAACGACAGCTCTTTACTGGCTCAGGAGCTATCGATTTAGGCTAGAAGGTAATGCCACTGAATCATTATGACTAAAAAACCGCAACAGACGCAGGACAGAGGGAGAAGGCAACACAGGGCGGTACTTGCAACTCAAATTTTATTGGAAAACAGCATGGCTTTTAGAGATGGGAAACACGTGTGCGCTACTATCAAGAATGACAAGGAGCCGGAAAATATTAACACACAAAAGGAAAATCGTCTCGGAAGATAAAAAACGACAGATTACACGTGGAAATGAAAAAGCGATAATGGCACCAAAACTAAAATGGAAAGCTCCTGATAATAATAACAACCCAGGTTGAGAAACACGGAAGACAACAAACGCTCGTGGAAGTGATGCCACAGAATGAACATAGATATACCAGTGTGCAACAATGAACTCAAACTACAAGAAAACGCTTATTTTTGCTAGATAGCTACGGAAAGAGAGCTAACACATTCGTCAGATTGTGAACGTAAAATGGCCACTGCCTCTACAATCTCTCTTTCAAGTTGACCTTTCCTTCTTCCTGTTATCTGTGTACGGCTCAAATAATTAAGGGTAACAACCTTCACAACTGCGACAGTGAACTGGAAGATTTGAGCCGCCAGCCACCTCTAAGGAACGCGCATGCTCTCTTAAACGATCATTAAGGCATCTGCCCGTCTGACCGATATAAGTGCGGCCACACCTGAGAGGGATCTTATAGAAGACGCCTGTTGTGCATTCTACACGCTTATTCTTTTCTAAGTGCTTCTTTGCACACTTGCCTTGTTTCAAGTGATCCCCATATGTAAAATCCATGCTGCTTTTCAATAAAATTTCAGTACTTAAGTACCGCCCTGTGTTGTCTTCTCCCTCTGTCCTGCGTCTTTTGCGGTTTTTTAGTCGTAATAGCGTTAAGGGTATACGAGGCGATAGTTTTAGTGGGTTAACGCTCATATATGCAGAAGTGGTCATTCTCTTATTCCCAACTTTACATTCATAGATCCGCTGGAGTCCTCGTACCACTCCTGGCGCAGTGGGGCAGCGGTTAAGCGATGCGCAACTGCCCTGCGATAGCAGGTGCTGCCATCGGTGAGTCTAGTCCAATGTCGAGACGCGCACACCTCTGGGCTGTTGCGAACCAGTTTCGCTGCCGCTTCCACCGCTCTAGCGTGGGGTGCAAAGAGCCCAGCTAGCAATGCGGCAACGCCCGGAAGGCCCTCAATTGAAAGGTCAGTGCATCAACTGAACTTTTGATTAAGCAGTGAATAGCATGTTTGGAGGCTGGTTTGGCGGCTATGGGGCAATCAGACGAAACAACAGGTCAGCACTAAACATCGCGTTAAACTACGCCTGCTTCTGTACAGAAGGCATTAACGCACTTCTTTATGAGGAATAAAGCTGCGTCTTACTGGACTCGTTGTTCTCCTTCTTTGCCGTGGTGTTCCTCTTGCCGGCCGAGTGCGATTTGGGGGCCTTTGTTCTGTTCCCTTTCTTCTTGGCTCCGGCCTCTGCGGAGAGAACAAAGGGACTTCAGTTCAGCTCCAACAAAACAATTGTCGCAGCTTCGGTTCTGCGTGTTATTGGGGGGAAAAAACGCGCGTTTTTTTTTTCATCCTGGCTACCCCCACATCCATACCCCCATCCGTGTTGAGACAACTGCACCAAAGAGTTCGCCCACGACCTAATATTCGTGTTCTATGCCCACCGAGTCCACTTTGCTCCAGGAAAAGGGCTACCATTTAGTATTGCAGTTCGACTAGAGTCTTGCATCCTATTTTGCAATGCAGAGCATAAGTGATAAAGAAAGCAAATGAAGCTCTTTTTTTCTCTTAGTGCACACCAACCCTTCTCAGAGTATTGCTGGCTTATAATTTTTGTTGGAAGATCTGTACGTTTTTTTCATCTCTAGAGCATTAGCCAGGCACGTGCTGCGTGCATACCTTGATGGTACCTTGATTGCATACCATGATGTTTTCACGAGTGTGTCCCATTTCTACAACAAACGGTTGCACGATGAAATCCAGATGGCATTCCCAGCCATAGCCATTTCCATATGATAGCCGCCGTGGGACCTGTTAAAACTGGCTTGCGTGTAACTCAAGACAATAGTGAGTTGCCGCTACCATCTATGTGAGATTGCTCGTATGTAAGGTGGTTGTATGCGCACGTCGCACTTCGTCAGTCCTTTACTGGAATCTCGTCTTGAAGCAGATGTCTCACGCATCCTCGCGCATAGAATTCACCTTCGCTGCAATTAAGCATATTGCCGTTGTTCAGTGGTGAACATTTATAAAACCGCGGCGTTTTACACTGTTTACGACCGAAGCCGACCAAAACTAGAAGCAAGTTGACAGCGTCCACTGGGACTGAGGAGCTCGCACAAAGTCAAAAGACAACGCTTTGACCTGCCCGTAAAACACGCAGAGAGAGCGATTGTCCGTAGTGCATCACGTTTCATCGCTCCTGCAGAAATGTCACGTGAAATACGCCCCCTCTCCAAGCGCTGCTGTAGTTTGCCGTCACTGCCGCCCGGCGCCGAAAAAAAGAACTGCTGATGGTTGTTGTTGTTTATTGCGTCGATAAGGGAGCGGAGCTTGGTGCATGATTCAAGCTTCCAATCTTACAATGATAATAGCCATTTACCGGAGCACCCTAAAGCACTGCAACATTATCGATTGCAAAACCGAAGGAAGATTATTGCACGTGCGTCTACCTTTGCCCCTGCAGCTGAAATGCCTTTGAGAATACACCCTCAGTTTGGCAAGCGTTTGTGCAGCCTTCCGCCACCTGCCATTTTTCATTCTGCCGCTGTTGCCGCTAGAGGTTGGGTATGCTTTTTCCTGTCTTCCCTTGAGGTGGAGCGCGTAAGGGAGAGGTCACGTGTTGTCAGCCGGCCTATCCGGCACTGAGCCTGTTCCGTTTATCGCGGAATCGGCCTGTCATGTCTCGCCTGCTAGCGCCGCTCCTTGTAACCCGTGAGAGGGTGCGAATGCAGTTATCGCTACCTATATATAAAAAAAATAGCGGAGCCTTATGCTGTCTTCGTCGTCAACGCAGAAGGGCACGCAGCAAGAGCAGTCGAACGGCGAAACGTGTGCAACGTTCGCGTCAGTGCTGTCTCTTGCACGTCCAGCCGGTCAACAGCATTCCTCGACACCCAACGCCACCGCTTCGGGGGAGCTGACGGCGATACACCTAAGACCACTCAAGACACGTCGCTCGCATTGCTTCGTTCCGCAACGAGTACAGTACAAGAACGTCTAGGCGTTGCTGCATCTGGAATGTCAGCCGTGCGGCCACAGGCAGCGAAGTACAACATCCAGTGGGGCTATAAGGACAGCCACAGTTCTACCATGAATGCGTCGGACGCGTTGGCTACGTACAAAAAGAAGGTGCGGCTGATTCTCCGCAAGAACGAGCAACTAGCCCGAGCACTGGCTGCGTCCCAGAGGAAGACGTCCAGGTTGGAGAAGGTGAACGAGCGTGAGCAGATGATTGAAAAGCTTGCCCTGCCGCGACTCAAAGCCTGGTTGGAAGCTGGTATGCAAAGCATACACGATGCGAGCATTAATTACTCACGAGCGATCCTGCTTCTGCAGGATATAATGACTCCCGAACGAGACTTAACCCTGACCGATGCCGCTGACGAGCCGAGCACTCGGGAGGACCTCGGGCTGCCGTTGCACCCTCATGGTAGGCCATGCGCGAGTGAATGCGGCAACATTACCGTAATCTCTGAGGAAGACGAGACCATCATAAAGTCAGGATGTAGTTCCCCCCAAGTGCCCGCACGGGACCCAGGAGTCGGCCAGTCTCCGACGCTTACCGCGGTAATGGACACAGACGACGAGTTAGATAAAATTCCTGGCTGCCGCACCGTCAGCCCGCTTGAGCCTTCCACGTTATCCCGTGAGAGACCGACACCAATGCTCAATGCTGCTGGACAGGTTGCGGTGAACCAAAGCACTACCGCCGAAACATTTTCCGCGCTTAATACGCCTGCTGCCAGCATCAACAACGGTCACAAGCTCGACGGCCGCAAGATGCCGCCGATTTTCAGCGCTGGGGCCGAGGGAGCTGACGATTTCCGCCTCACGGAAGACTCGCCGTCCAGTCCAAAGCAGGTTCGTGTCCATCCCAAACCACGGAAGTCAGTGGCCAAGTCTAGCGGTAGTCGAAGCCTCGGTTCGCGTAGAAGCCCTTCGCTGTCGGCGGTCGGTCACGGCCGGCGAAACTCGTCCACAGACGAATCCCTGGAATCGTTTCGGCTCGAAACCGGGCGAAGTATGCGGGGAGAGTGCGAAGCATCAAGCGACGTCTCTCTGCGGTCGTCGACGTGCCCTCCGGATGAGGCCTTCGTGGAGTCGCCAGAATTCCCTGCAGTGCTACCCTCTCCAGTCATTCCAGAAAAGGCTGACATGATTCAAGATGGTGAGGGCCAACCGAATGTGCCGCCTTCTGCAGCAAGCGCCGAGACTCCGCCGGGGTCAGGGCAGGCGGAGCAGCCAGCAGCCGCGCTTCAGACGGCCAAGGCGTCGCGCCGCAAGTCAAAGACAAGCACTCAGCCCTTTTCAGTCTCTCCCGCGACGGACGAGGGCAGTGTTCCCCGTTACTCGAGTGGTCGTCCAGCTCGACGGAGTTCTCTCGGCAAGAACTACAAGGAGCCCAGTTTGAAGAAGAGGCTTTCCTGAGCGTGACATCGGGCAGCACCAGTTGCGCAGTTCATAAGTGTCGTATCGGCAGGCGTCGTCGAAGCTTTTTAAACTGCATCCCGATTTTTAGTAACGTTTAAGCTATGCGAATAATTTAACCGCTAACGCTGGTCTTGGGGCTTTTCTGCTGTAATATTCCGGTAGTTTCGCAGCGGGAAATTCTGCGCTTTTATTATCTTCAGTAAATAACCTGCCCGAATGCCAACATTTTCACCCTTGGGCTGTTGGTGAACGACTGCGCAGTAGACTGTAAAGACACACATGACGTCGGTGGCCCGTCCACCAGTGAATTCAGAATTTTTAAGTTCGCGAACAAACTTTCATCTGTTTTAGGTTTTTTTTAATGTGTGAGTGTTGTGAACTTCTTTGTGGGATTTATTTGCACGAATAGTGATATCACGTGTTCGTCCGCCTACGCAAGAACTTTCGTACTGTTTTGTCTTGTTACTTTACAGAGCTTTTATTTCGTCACTCATGTTTTTACAATATGTGCAGCACTAGTCATACCGTAACAATTCTCGATACGAAAATAAAACATTTCTCATTCAGTAAATCGCTTTATTTAACCTGAATTCGGGTCGTGCTGTGCCAGAAATGTGCCTTCATCTCAATTCACATTTTAGTGGTTGTCTTTTTTATTGTATTTTTCTGCAATATATCGCCCTGTTCTCGGTTAATGTCTCTGTTCGTCTAATTCACATTTCATGTCGTAGGGGCTAAAACTGAAAGACGACGCCCAGCCTTCCAGTTATGAGTTAGTACGGCTATTATTTTTCACAAAGAGAATTGCAGCCACATTTTTACCTCCGTAGTTAGTTCGGGTCATAAAAGGCTCTTACATTCGACATTTTTGTTGACTCTTGTTTCTGTAGTATAACGGGGTCGCGTAAACACATTGTAAGTGAAAAATTGTCCTGGCGCACACCGCAATGGACACCGCCTCCGCTGCACCACCTCACAAACTCCGAACGAGGACTGCGTGACCTCCGCGCCCTTTAAATCGCACATACTGCACACAACTGAAGAACGCGCTTTATAAACAGTCCCTAGGTCCCCCCTCTGTTGTGAAACAAAGTAGTACAAGTGCGAATTGCATCTATATGGACGCCCTTTTAATCGCACACGTTGCACACAACTGAAAAACTATAAGCATTTCTTAGTCCCCACCCCAGGCCTCTATTGTAAGGGAAAGTGCTATAAATGCGAATGACATCTATGTGTGCTTTGCGCGCTTATCTTCTATTATGGCAATTGAGAAAAGAATTCAGAACCAATGCGGCGGCTTTTTTTTTTGTCTTGGTGCAGGCTATCAGATGGCGGCATCGCGAGTGATGTGTGCAGTTCGCTACTGGCGGCGCACTGCTAGTTTTAAATTTGTTTAAGCAGTCATGGGTAGACGGTTTGACTCCCACAAGTGGCGTGACAGTCGGCTGTCTTCAGAATTTTGATCCAATCAATGCATGAGCCTTCGTATCGCATCCTACACACGGTGTATGCCACGGCTGCTGACGTCAGCATTTCATCTCGTAGAAATTAATACAAACAGGCGGCTGCTCGGTTTAATCGTGTCTGCGAGAAGGATGGTAAATAGGAGAAAATGTGCATAAAGGCGCGTCGACTAGAGTAGGGTGCGAAGGGAGAGCACATTGAAACGTTGTGCCTGACGTGAGCGTCGGTGATTCTATCATACTCAGTGGAGGACAAAGACCATTTTGCGATGTCTCTATCTGTCGACGAGTATCAACACGCCTCTGCTCTGTCTGAGCACTTTCTGATAAGTTAAACGTGTCAATACAACGTGCAGAGTTGCGCCACTTGTTTCATATTTTTGCAGCGATAGCTACATTACGGTAGCATTTCGAGCCTTCGGCGTGGTGGCGCTGCCACCATGTGGCTGCGCTGTCACGTAGTGCGGAGCAGCTGCCGGCGGCGAGGCTTATCACGTGGTTCATCACGTGACCAAATTTCACTCGGTCAGCTATAGTTATCGCGTCACTCCAGGTTTAACCAGAGCTAAACCACCACCAATTTTGTCTTGTTTGAGAGCTTTCAGTCCGTTCGGACAGTTTCTGCCATGTTCTGGATCATAATGCGACGCGCGTCTAATCCTTGCTTGTGCCCCTTTCACTTGCGCTTCCTACTGCTCTCCTATCTGCTCGCGGCTGTGAAAAACTCTGATGCCAGTCTTTCTTCTTAATATTCCAACCGTAACTTAATACTACTACTACACGTGTTCATTAACTGGTGACACATGAAGTGTCGATGGCGATTCCATTGGCTACATTTGCAGTTCGGCTGTCTTCCTCATACATGGCAACTGCTGGAAAGAGTTTTCCGTCTTGCGTAAAAGCCAGAGGGCAGTTCACCTGGCGTGCAGACGCAGCGTGGGCATCCTTGGTCTCCGGGCGCCAGTTGGCATCCCTTGCCGTCACACTTTGGCGGACAATCAGTCACATTTTAATTTCATGTTCTAAACTAGAAAAGCTGCGGAAAAAGCGCTTCTCTCCGTTTTATAACCAACGCATCACTTTTCATCCATCACTGCTTTTAGGTGAAAATGCAGTTGTGGACATGTCCTGCGTTTTTAGATTTTTAACACCTCAGCCACTTTTGCATTCTAGAGAAAAGGGCTGAGGTTTTTATCTTGACTGGTTGGGGGCCTCCAGTCCTTGCCCAGCCAAGGACGGCTGATAAGGATACCCAGCCTCCTTTGAAACCTTTAATATCTTGTTTTGCTCTCAGTACTTGGCAGAAGGGTATTACCTTTTAGGCATTCTACACCGCCATATTTTTCTACCTTTGTAAAATTATACAGAAAACAATTTCTTATACCTTGAGCTTGGCGCATGATAGTCTTAGTCGCTTATGCGGCATTAAATTCAACTCAACACTTTGGCGGAACGCACCCGGGCTTGGGTGGCTACTCTCCGGGCTTCCCGCTGCTTGCCACTGCATGGAGGCATTGTAAATTTTTGTTGATTGGAAGAAATATTTAACAAGTGCATAGCATCCTGTTTGTTTGCATTCATGAATTAAGTGAAATTGTGTGGATTGAATTAGGGGGATTCGCGCGAAGAGCCAAACCGAAGATTTAGTTAGTGACATCTTGTTGGCGTCCGCTGTTGGCGTCTCGACTTTGTACGAGCTCCTCAGTCCCAGTGGACGCTGTCAACTTGCTTCTAGTTTTGGTGGGCCTCGGTCGTAAACAGTGTACCACGCGGCGGTTTTATAAATGTTCACCACTGAACAACGGCAATATGCTTAATTGCAGCGAAGGTGAATTCTATGCGCGAGGATGCGTGAGACATCTGCTTCAAAACGAGATTCCAGTAAAGGACTGACGAAGTGCGAGGTGCACATACAACCACCTTACATACGAGCAATCTCACATAGATGGCAGCGGCAACTCACTTTTGTCTTGAGTTACACGCAAGCCAGTTTTAACAGGTCCCACGGCGGCTATCATATGAAAATGGCCATAGCTGGGAATTCCATCTGGATTTCATCGTGCTACCGTTTGTTGTAGAAATGGGACACACTCGTGAAAACATCATGGTATGCAATCAATGTATCTATCAAGGTATGCACGCAGCACGTGCCTGGCTAAAGCTCTAGAGAAGAAAAAACGTACAGATCTTCCAACAGAAATTATAAGCCAGCAATACTCTGAGAAGGGTTGGTGTGCACCAAGAGAAAAAAAGAGCTCCATTTGCTTTCTTTATCACTCATGCCCTGCATTGCAAAATAGGCTGCAAGACTCTAGTCGAACTGCAATACTAAATGGCAGCCCTTTTCCTGGAGCAGAGTGGACTCGGTGGGCATAGAACACGAATATTATTAGATCATGGGCGAACTCTTTGGTGCAGTTGTCTCAACACGGATGGTGGCATGAATGTTGGGGTAGCCAGGATGAAATAAACGCGCGTTTTTTTCCCCAAGAACACGCAGAACCGAAGCTGCAACAATTGTTTTGTTGGAGCTGAACTTAAGTTTCTTTGTTCTCTCCGCAGAGGCCGGATCCAAGAAGAAAGGGAACAGGACACAGGCCCCCAAATCGCACTCGTTCGGCAAGAGGAACACCACAGCAAAGAAGGAGAGCTCCGAGGAGAGCAACGAGCGTAGTAAGACGCAGCTTTGTTCCTCATAAAGAAGTGAGTTAATGCCTTCTGTACAGAAGCAGGCGTAGTTCAAGGCGATGTTTAGTGCTGACCTGTTGTTTCGTCTGATTGCCCCATAGCCGCCAAACCAGCCTCCAAACATGCTATTCACTGCTTAATCAAAAGTTCAGTTGATGCACTGACCTTTCAATTGAGGGCCTTCCGGGCGTTGCCGCATTGCTCGCTGGGCTCTTTGCACCCTACGCTAGCGCGGTGGAAGCGGCAGCGAAACTGGTTTGCAACAGCCCAGAGAGGGCCACGTCCCGACATTGGACTAGACTCACCGATGGCAGCACCCGCTATCGCAGGGCAGTGGCGCATCGCTTAACCGCTGCACCACTGCGCCAGGAGGGGTACGAGGACTCCAGCGGATCTATGAATGTAAACTTGAGAATAAGAGAATAAGCAATTCTGCATATATGATCGTTAACCCACTAAAGCTATCGCGTCGTATACCCTTAACGCTATTATGACTAAAAAACCGCAACAGACGCAGGACAGAGGGAGAAGACAACACAGGGCGGTACTTAAGTACTGAAATTTTATTGAAAAGCAGCATGGATTTTACATATGGGGATCAGTTAAAACAAGGCAAGTGTGCAAAGAAGCACTTAGAAAAGAATAAGCGTGTGGAATGCACAACAGGCGTCTTCTATAAGATCCCTCTCAGGTGTGGTCGCACTTATATTGGGCAGACGCCTTAATGAGAGTTTAAGAGAGCATGTGCGTTCCTAAGAGGCGGCTGGCGGCTCAAATCTTCCAGTTCACTGTCGCAGTTGTGAAGGTTGTTACCCTTATTTGAGCCGTACACAGATAATAGGAAGAAGGAAGGGTGAACTTGAGAGATTGTAGATGCACTGGCCATTTTACGTTCACAACCTGACGAATGTGTTAGCTCTCCTTCGGTAGCTATCTTGCAAAAAGAACTGCGTTTTCTCGCAGTTTGAGTTCTTTGTTGCACACTGGTATATCGATGCTCATTCTGTGGCATCACTTCCACGAGCGTTTGTTGTCTTCTGTGCTCCTCAACCTGGGTTGTTATTATTATTAGGATCTTTCCATTTTAGTTTTGGTGCCATTTGTGCTTTTTCATTTCCACGTGTAACCTGTTGTTTTTTATCTTCCGAGTAGATTTTACTTTTGTGTGTTAATATTTTCCGGCTCCTTGTTATTTTTGCTTGTAGCGCACACGTGTTTCCCATCTGTAAAAGCTATGCTGTTTTTCAATAAAATTTCAGTTGTAAGTACCGCCCTGTGTTGTCTTCTTCCTCTGTTCTGCGTCTGTCGCGGTTTTTCAGTCATAATGTCGCACCAACTGGCCTCTTTACCCTGTTAAGCCACTGAATCCTTTCTGCATTTAAAGGATGTTCCACAGCTCGCCAGAATAACGGTAGAATCCTTATTGTGGGTAATGCAAGGAATGAATGAATGAACTTTATTTCCGTCATCATGGGGCCTCACGGTCTGGGCGCAGCAATTAGCTGGGGGTGCCTCCCAGCCTCTCATCACCGGAGACCGCGAAGAGTCTTATAGTAAGCTGCCTCCGCCTGACGGATCATGAGTCTTAACTGATCCGGGTCGTGGGTCACTTCTTTGGTGTGACTGGATAGGTCACTCCAAAGTAGGACCTGGAGGAGGCTTCAGGTCAACAGATTCTTTCCGTACTCTATGCAACGAAATTCAAAGTGACGCTCAAAGCCACTGTCAAATAAGCGCGCCAGCAAGAGCAGCCTATCAGCTATCAGTTGAAACAGCTAAGTGTACCAAATCAACAGCCATACAACTATACAACAAAATTGCATTATTATTGCTCGTATTTGAGATATTTTTATATTAGTTGAAATGTTGTGTTTTGAAATTTTTATTTTCTTGTTGTCATCAGCTCGCACTGCTCCTGCCGCTAGTTTTGACAAACTTCGCCCGCTCTCAGCAGCAACACTGACGGGCGGGATGGCCGCATTCATTCCGAAGGAGCAGTTGACATTCATGGAGTTGACGTCGGAGTTACGAGCGCAGTTTTGTATTCTTAATTGGTTGCAGCTGCAACGACGTCCGCTGTGCTCTTTCTTGCCGCAGTCTACGCCAGGAAAAGTGCCCACCCATCGGTAATGACTGCGTGTCGTCGTGACTGCGGCAGATGGATTTCGACTACGAGGATGAGAACTTCCCCGAGGAGGAGTACTACTTCGACGATGAAGAAACTGGCGATGTCGTCGCCCTAAGCGATCTGTACACTCACTGCCTGGTCCCAACGCTGCGCGATGGGCTACGCGCGGCAGTGGTGTTGCTGCCTGCGTGTTTGCTCCTCAGAACCGTCGTCAGCGCTAGTGAGTGTGAAAAAGTTGCTCGTTGCGCGGTTTTTTTGAGTGAGGTCGTGCCAGTTATTACAACTGATAAGTTTACGGTTGTTACGCTGTCTGGCTGTATCTAGCGCGACCTGATTTATTACGGACAGGGCCATGTACCGACGGAAAATAGCCATATGAGCCGTGGCAGCATGCGAAAGGGGGGGGGGGGAGAAAAAATATCAGGTTGTTGAAGAAAGTTGAAGAACTGCAAACTAGCAGTCATGTGCAAAAAAATAATAACAAAAGAAAGCAGCGATAGTAAGACTTGCAAATAAAAGTAAAGTACGCCACTTTAGTGATTACGAAGAACGGTGATCAGTGTGTAAGGGAATTCTACTTGCACACGAAAAAAAAAAAAGAAACTAATCAATATGTGGAAAATATTCTTAGCGAATACTTGCAAAAAAAAATACTGCAAACAGGGGCGGATTTAGGGTTTATTCTTGGGAAGGTCGGCCCCTTGGACTTCAGCAATCGGCCTAGTTTCCCTGTGTAAATTTTCTTGCCTGCCGCAGCTTCCGCGCCCCATAAATTCGCCCTTGACTGCGAAGCACGTTTAAAAGTTGCTAGCTGCTCTGGACAAGCCACCGCACTGGCGTGGCAGACCTTTGCCTAGGTCTGCTAAAGGTCATTGCTTGCCTAGAGGGATCTTTAAGACAGCTGGAAAGGCACCCTGACAATTTCTGAGAAAAGGGCATAGAGAGGCTAAGGAGGCATTTGATTTCACAGCTACTGAATTCAATGTGGGTGAGTTAGTGCTGACTACTGCCACGATTCTGCATGAGAAAAAATTTTTTGCAGTCTCACAAAGCCACTTATGTGCTGCTGAATTTGAAAGAGCATCTGCTCTCAGTGTTTTGACTTAAGTAATTATTTATTGAAACGGGGCTGGCGTGGAAGCCTATTTAAAGGGAAGTGGGGGCAGGGAGATTACATTTGACGGTCAGTGCTTGCCTTGTGAGCAAATTCCCAGAGGGACAGCAGCATAGGTTGGGCCCAACCGTTGTTGCTGTCCATTCACTGTATGGTGGGACTTGTGTCTTGAGTTGGTTTTTCCTGACTCCATGGTAGCCAGGACAGTCCCACAGCGTGTGCCGCTGCGGTGGCTTAGTAGTTATAGCACTCGGCTACTGACCCAAAAGACGCGGGTTCGATCTCAGCCTCGGCGGTTGCATTTCGATGGAGGCGAGATGCTAGAGGCCCATGTGCTGTGCGATGTCAATGTGCGTTAAAGAACCTCAGGTGGTTGAAATTTCTGGAGTTCTTCACTACGGCATCCCTCATAGCATGAGTCGCTTTGGCACGTTAAACCCCCATAAACCATGAATAGGGGTTTGACTTTTTGGTTTTTATGATTAAAATGTTTGGCAGATTTTTTTTTGTTTATTTAAAACTCAAGTTTTGGCTTTTGGGGGAAAATATTTTTCCGCTACTGAATTACTGACTTTCTTTCGGTGATTTAATGCGGCAATTCTGTATGTTCAAAAATCACTTAGTCTGTCTCGGGATTTTTTCGGCATGAACCGTTTGTTTGTCTGTAATTAACATGATTTACTAGTAAATTTGCACTTAGAGGTGTGCTTGTAGAAAGAATTGCTTTCGTCATTTAAAAAAGTATCGCAAGCCTTATGAGACAGCCGGCAGTCAAGAACGCAAGTGGAATTTAGTTTTAAGAACCAGGTTGACGATTTTTCTTTGGGCTGTTGCGCTTGGCTGAGTGAGAGGGCGGGGCATCACGTGGTCCTTGTGTTGTTGGCACTGATGGAATTGAGGCTCCATTGTCGCAGTAGCCCGAACATGACACTTTTCTGCCGGCAGACTAAGCAAGGCTAATCCTACCGGTGGCATACAACAACTCAACTCAACTCATTCAACTCATGATAGTTTTCATCACGAGTTGACCATGTACAGTTTTGCGTCGGTGTCCTTCTTGCACTTGTTAAACCTACTTAAACAACTAACTGCTCTAAGTGGAGGGTGATAGTGAACAAACAGTGCTTAGCTAGCAGGTGGCGAGAAGGTGATGCTTATTATGCAAGACAAAAAAAAAAACAGGGCCTTATGCAGTGACGATGTGGTGTGTTTTGAAGCTGACCATCCATGTAAATTGTTGGCTCACACTAAATGGAGGTGCCCCATTTATATTCTTTGTCATCATTGGGACGTTAAAAAACAAAACATGCTACTGCTACGTGAAATCTTTCTGCTGCTGTGTCGTAATACCTCTTTACTGTTGAATGGCAGGGTTGCTGCCAGCTGGTGGCGTGTGGGTGCACACATTGTCTGCACTCCTTGGCCTGTGCTGCCTGTATGCCTTGGTTGGTCACCTGACGGCATACGTAGCTGGCCTGGCACTGCTAGGGACTGCCTTGCTGACTGGACTCCACCAGCATCGTGGCCTTGCATGTGCCTTGCTGGTCGCTGTCTTTGTTGTTGCCTGGTAAGTTGTACGTTTATATGAATTGTACGTATGGTGAGCTTTCTGTATGTTTTGGATTGGGAGCAGGAGCAAGTGTATAGCAAAGTATGCGTCTATGAGTGGGACCTGCTATTGAACACACAAATGGCTGCTGGAAAAAGGAAAAAAGAGGGAACGCTTGTTCAACTGCTTTGAAACTGTGCTAGATCTGAAGATTCGGAAATTTTTTTATGCAAAGGCTATGTCAGTGGGCACAGTGCGTACACTGTAGTTGTGCTGAAAAGCTGCATAATGGGCTGTGGATGTTGCCGTAGCACGGGACCCTGGATTAAATTTGAATGGCTAAGTTACTTTGTTTCTATAAAAGGCAGCCTGAACTGCCCCCTTGCTGATCATGAACAATGCTTTGGAAGGTACCTTATACGTGATGGTTTTCTGTAAGAATTTGTCTGAAATGTGCAACAGGGACAAGGGTAACAAATGCAGATTATTTAGCTTCTACTGTTTTTTTCGGCTCATTCCTTTGGAGCTATCACTCCACTTACCAAGGCCATGGCCAATGCTGTTGCCCTTGGCAGCCTGGTCTCCTCTACTGTCCTCAGTGACAGCGCTTGCAGTGTCATCAGTTAATGCTGGCACTGGCCCCCAACTGTGGCTGCAGTATATGTCATGGTGCAGCCATGGAGGAGTTGCAATCTGGGAGACCTTACTTTTACACTCTTTTGTGAGTTGTGTGTGCCTGATAAGACTGTTAACTTGGCTGAGGTGCTCACAGTGTGCAAGGTGTCGACGTTATAGTCCTTTGCCAATCTTGTGGAGAAGCTTAGGGCCCATTAAACATGCAGTGGAATCTCAGTGCACAGGGTTTGTATTTTGCACCATTTAGTTGGGCCTACCACTGTTGACCATCAAATCTACTGCCTAATGCTCATCAGTAAAACTAATGTACTGAGAGAAACGAGTGACATGATAGTTCCCAGCTGCTATACTTTCATTTTGGGTTCAGCTATAGCAGATGCTCATCCTTGTTGTGCTGATTCGGGCAGAAGTTTGGATGAGGTACACAGACCGGTGCATTCCTTCCTGGTGGTGAAAGTGCTTGTCAGGTCTGGACACATAAAGCATTGTGTGTGCACTCATACGCATAATAAACAGCAGGTGCAAAATAGAATTTTTAACAGAGATGGTTCTACAATTATTTGGTTGAATAAGACTTGGGTCACTGACCAATTGTCAAAAAACACATTTTTGTTTTTTGACAATTGGTCAGTGACCCAAGACTTATTCAGCCATGTTCAACCTGGCCAGACGGCATTCCATCAAACCCTGGATTACTTCTACAATTACTCCTACAGAAGTAGAGACATCAAGATTTGTGTACTTTTTCCTTCTTTCTTTGCTGATAACAAATGAAGACATTAGGATTGTTATTACAGCAGGAGATGTGTTCCTGTACACTTTAAAGGAGTATTGACACTTAAATTTTGGGTGGCGTTTTCTTGTTTGTAATGATGTGTAAGGCATTACTATACATGGATTACCACCTGGTATTCTCCTATGACCAATGAATAATTTATAATCGCATTTCTTTTTCATGCTGTTTCGGTTTTGGTTTCAACAGCCGAATGAGGACTGTGACGTCAACGTGTACTTACAGGTCATGTGAGACATGAAAAAACTGCAATATAATCGCTGTTTCCTCATTTGTTGTCATTCCGGCTCTTGAGGAAGGCTGGCTTCAGCACTGCAGTAAATTAAAACGATGAAGCAGCGATTATATGGACGTTTTTCCATGCTTCACGTGACACAAAAGCACTTGTTTTTGATGTCACAGGCATCCTTCGGCTGTTGAAACCGAAACTGAAACAGCATGACAGGAAAAATTGATTATAAATTATTTAGCGGTCATAGACGAATATCACATGGTGATTCATGTGTCGTAGTGTCTTCGGCATCATTATAGAGAAGAAAACATGCCACCAAAATTAGGTGTCTATACTCCTTTAAATAATTTATTAAGGTGCTTTTTTCTTGCCTTCGGTTTCGATTTCAATTACACGGACTGTGACGTAGAAATAGAGAATGCAGAACTGCTGGCTGTCACATCTGTTCACAAAACAGTTGCACATTTGTTCCATCATCTGCTGCGGAGAGCATGAGCATGGGCACGACTTGGTAGTTGTCGTCTTTGCCTGATCAGCTCGGTGCCATAGCACACAAGGCTTACAAGGCAAGGCTCACAAGACTGTGCCGTAACGCGCGGTCTTGTGAACTTGGGAGAAATCTTTGCTCTGCTTTCACGACGCCAGTCTCCGAGCATCTGGAAGAGGCTCTGGAATGAAGAGTGCTATCAGTTAGGTGCACATCTCTGAGAGTTCAAAATAGGGTGTCGCTTATGTTGTGATCCAAGTGCTTATCGGCAGTGATTTTTGGTTTCACAGTAGAACAATTACAGTGTCACTTGAGTATCTTTCCGTAGCTTCAATTCCCTATTGGCAATGCAGAATGTTATCATATAACAGTGACGCGCATTGTTGAGTGCAGCACCACCATGCACGCAGTTAATCTCTGGCTTTCGCTGGCTCTCTTGCCACTGTGACACTTTGATCATACAATTTGCTATAATCACCATTAGGCCCATGTAATTTGTTGGCAAGTGGATTGTAATGCCACTTCCGGCATTCATGTGAACTATGATAAGCTGTTCAATACACTTGTAGATCTGTGAACAGCTTACTGCTTTACTCATAGGCAGCGCTGCCATTTGCTGATCTTTAGAAATTGGCCATTGATTCTGGCCAGATTTTATGTGATAGCATAAGGAGCCTGTCAAGTCGTTTTCCCGGCATTGTGTCACTGTCACACTTGGTGAGACAGCGGCTTCTGGGGCAAAGATTGTGGGCCCACAAACTGTCGCACAAGTGTGTCTGACTGCGTTCGAATTTGCGTGATATCTAATATAGCTTATCGCAATATAACTGATCGCAGTTATAACTGTGCCAGTTGAACTAAGCATAATCGGACCCAAAAAGCAGTGCGAAACAAAGGCACCCACTCACAACGAAAAGGTGGCATGGGCACTGACTTCAGATGCTCTGCCATTCATGATTGCCTTTGTTTTGAGCTTTTTCCAAGGTTAATATGTGTAACATCTAGCCTTGTAGTGGGTCTCACGGAACTAAGTATTGATTGTGGCATCTTTCTTGCAGTGAGCTACGGCTGGTCGAGCCGACGTCCTGGCACCAAGTTCGAGGTAGGATACCTGCTAGGCAGCGAAGGCTGTCTAGGGCAGCCACAACAGCGGCTTTCCTTGGTGGTGGGGTGCAGGATGCCAGCTGGTGCTGTGCATGAAGCTCATATCGCTGGCCGTCGACCTAGACCGAGGCCGGCTGGGACTGCCAGGTCCCGTGGCCATGCTGGGCTACCTGCTGCATGCGGGCACTGCACCGTTTGGGCCTTGGGTTGGCTATGACACATACTCCAGGAGCCTGGAGCCCACGCTTTTGGCGAGCCTTGGGTTTGGGCCCTGGTTGCTTGCTCTGGGTCGCAGCCTGATGCTGTCCTACACCTGCCTGACCGTCTCCAACTGCTGGTCAACCTGGCTGCTGTCCAATACTCTGGGCCTCAGGCAAGGCTTCTGCTGTGACACTGTGTGCCCAGCCCTCTAATCTTTTTCTAATGGGTACAAATTGACTGGGCTTGGCTGAGGATCCATTCAGGATATAGCCTTAATAGTTGCATTGTATGCAAGTGTTGTGCAACAAGTGCCCATCCACAAGTCCTGCTCAACCAACGTGCGGTCACTTGTTATGTATTATAGTAATTAGACAGCTAATACCCAGTGTTAACCTAGCCTAGCCTGCATACAAATTGAGCCTGTTTGCACTCACGCTAAACAGAAGCTTGTTCTGTGCAGTAAGGAATGACCAAGATAGTTATAAAATGGATGCCCATTTCTCCTTTGCTGTTGTTAATGTTGCCTATGAAATATGACAAGGCAACACATTAAATCCAACTACACTGAACACTTGTTACAATCTTGTGTTAGTGACTGCGAATTAAAAATTGTTTTGACTCATTCCGTGTCAGGTTAATAAGTCAGTAATAGTTTGAGCCTCTCTGCGTTGATGCAACATGACATAGCTGTTGGAACTTGAATACAGTATGGCTATGATTAAACGCTAACAATTTGGCGAAGGAGGTGCTTGTGAACTCTTGTGGAAGTTTTGGGCAGCCATCAGTAAGCAAACATCAAAGCTTGCAAAAATAAAGACGACAGAGCGCACCTCTCTGAGTAGCCTATCTAGATTGCTTTAGTCTCGGCTACGGGAAGAACTTGATATCATATTGCAGTACAGCATTGTTCACACTGTGACATACCAGAATGAGTCTAAGCTACACTTGTTATATACTAAGACATTCTTCTATGGCTCAGTGAACTTACCAGTGTTAGAGGGCCTGAGAAAATTATTCTTTAATGCAGTCACAGTGACAGAATCTTTGAGGAGCATGTATTTTTGCTGGATGATTTTAAATTTCTCATTTAATTTCATGGAAAACAAGTCCTTATGCACTTATGTAATGAGATATGCAAGTTTTTTTGTCAAGAGCTTTCAAGAAATTTTGTTGTAGGGAACTTGCTAATATGCATGCCATTGGTTTCTCTTGACATCAAGGAATTCTGTAAGGGTAAGCTTATCATCCTGCCTGTTACAGAAGATTTATAGGGTTTTGAAGTTGCTGCTTCAGAAATGGGAAGAAAAGTTTGCATTCATGTTTCTGAAGTGGCAACTTCAGAACGCTATAACTCAAGTTTTATGGTAGGCACAATAATCATTTTACATTTATTGCATACCTTGATGTCAAGAAAAACTAATGGCATACATTTTGGCAACTTTCCTGCACAAAAATTTCCTAACCGTTTATAAAATGCAAGCTGTATGCGTGCCTCGCATGCACTTAGATGGTAAAATTGCATTCAGAATGACTTTAAAAATTGAACAACATACTTTCAAGGCTCTTCGGCTACTAGTTTTGTAGAAAAAAGGGGGTACACATTTGTACCCATTAGTTTGTAAAAATACACAAAATTTGATATGTATTCTTACCTCATTCTTATAGATGCACATGAAAACTTGCAATAGAACTGAAAATTGCTTCAAGAAGTACTGTGAAGCAGTTGACTGATGGAAAAGGCTCTAAAGCGTCACAGTTTTTCAGATCTTATTTTTTCTGTCAATATAAGCCACGCCAAACTTTACACCCTCGCTTGTAAAAACAGTCATAACACCAAGGAGGCCTGTTAACGAACAAAAGTAATGTGAATGGTTTGTTTGATTATTTGGCAGTATTCGTGAAAATATGATACGCAGATGCACCATTGTTTGTTTTCTGCCACTTGAGCAAGCGGAACAACATGCATCCTGCTGTCCTACAAAGGATTAAAAAGTTCTCGACAAATAACTTGCATAACTTATTACATAAGTGCACAAGGACTCATTTTACATTAAATTGAATGACATATTTGAAATCGACACGCAGGAATAGATGCTTACAGAAAATTTCATAGTTGTTTCATCATTAATAAAAACATTAAATACCCTTTTTTAACATAGCCTTGTGCTAAGCTGTGTATTGCAAACACTTCATGCTCACACCTGCGTTCAGAGACGAGGTTCAGTGGCATTTTTTTAACCTGGACAACAAAAAAATTGAGTGTTAGCATTTTGCGCCCTGTCTGTATGTGTCGTTCTGGTTTATGTAAACCGTGAGTAGCGCAATAACAATGTCGAAGGTTAGCCTTTTCACTGTATTATTTTCTTGCATATATTTCATGCATTAAAGTGTTAACATTTGATATTCAACAAACTGGCTTTGCAGGTGGCTGGCTGCGTACCGGGATGCGCTAGCCTTCCGCTTCAGCCACTACTTCATCACTTTCCTATCTGAGGCCAGTGCTGTGGCGGCGGGCGTCAGTCACGATGGATCCTGGCAAGTCGTTCTGCCCTCATTATCAGCTGCAGCTTTGCACTCTATTACACTCACCACTATGAACGGGAATGGGGCGTTCCGAAACCTATGTTCCTCTCTGTGGCCTTTGTTGTGCCCTGACATTTTTTTGTTAGTTTTTTAACTGAGCTGTATAATTAAGGATGAAACGACATGTGTAACAGGAGTTGTGTACAAAACTGAACACTATCATCACAGCCAAAGCATAAAGTGTGGATTCAATTTAGTCTGCATTTCTGATAACAGCAATACGCCTCTCAATTTCTGGCTGCGCAATGAAGGAGCTGGAAATTTAAATTGCTTTTATGACCTTTTCACTTCATAAAGCAATAAAGTATTGTCTCTGAATAAGAGTACAGTTTGTGTATGGTCACGAGAACTTTCGAAGATAGGCATAATAGATCCTAAATAAAAGAGTCAGTGCAGGTTCTACAAGAGTTAGCAATGCCTTTTGAACCACTCCTGTAAAGGGTCAGATTATTAAAGCAGTAGTGGCACAAAGTCGTTAGCTTATGAGCTTCTTTAGCTGAATAGTGGAGAGGCGCATGAGAACAATAGTGGCAGACATAGATCACATCAGCATGCCACTGTAACTTCTGCTGTCGTGACTCGGGAGCAGGGAGTAGTGTGTGTGATGTTATTTATAGGTACATGATATAATTCGGAAGGCATGTAACGGTCTCACGCAGCGAAGTAAGGCAGCAAAGTGCTATCTCTCACATGAGAATGCGTCATAATGGTGGCAGTCTTAAGTAGGTTCTGTGTCTTGAGCCAGGTCAAATTCACAAACTCCTGGAATGAAATATGTTTTAGGTATTTCTCACATGTCGTACGTAACATGTGGTACGGGCAGAGGTCTGTATCTCTTTCAGGCTTGAGTTACGATCCTGTGGGGGAGAAATTTTCAGAATTGCAGATTTTTGTGAGGAGCATGCCAGAATTGCGCAGAAAAAATTTCATCCTTCCCAAGTTAATTATTATGCATTTACTCTTGGGTCCTTGTGTATCCATATTGTGACTCAGCATTATATTCAATATCTCAATTCTACTTCTTTTGACTCATTCTTGTCGTAATGTTAAATCGTCGTGTAAACAAATCAACAGGTTTTAGGCACATACAAGTGTTTATGTTTGCAAAACAAGCAACAATGAAAACTAACGCTCGTCGGAGCCATACCAGAGGTACTGTAAAACACTGCGCCATCCATTTAAAAAAGCCAATTCCTGCATTCATTTTGCATGCCTGACTCGACATTTTTCTACACAAGATTTTTCAGACTGCAGCAGGTTTGTTCATTCCACTTTTGTGGAAATCACGCCTTGTGTAGGAGAGATTCGATAGTGTTGTGGACACAGTGCCTGAAGGGGACACAATGTTCTAATACTTCAAAATAGACTATTTTATGCTATGCTGCCTTGGCTTTTCTTCCATCCTTTTTCCAGACGCTGCACATAAGTTCTTTCATACTAGTTGGAAGTAACCCTCGTAAGTACAGAAAGTATGTGATACAGCTGCAGCCGCTGTGGGTGTGGGAACTTGCATCCCCATGCCTCCAGAAAGTGTTTCATAGCCTCGCACTGTGTTACTCAAAAAGGATTGTCTCTACGAAGGACAACAGCAGTGAATGCAGTGTTGTGTGTGTGTGCAGGACACTGCAGCTGTGCTCCCCGCTGGACGTGGAGCTACCCCGGTCACTGGTCCAAGTAGTAGTGCACTGGAACCGCGCCATGCACACTTGGCTCAAGCACTGTAAGTAGGGCGCTGGTGGGTGAGGGGGTGATTTAACTGGGCCAGAAGGTTGCTTAGTGGACACGATGAAGACGACGACCCACCGCTAACCTCATTGAGATTTCAATAAATGTTTTTCTCTCTTAGTGGAGCTACTTGTGATGGTTATAGCTATGCCTCAAAAAGAAACATTAACGCTTGCATTTTCCACAACATCTATAGCAAGAATGGCATCGTCTCATGCAAGGTCACATGACTTATTGGCATCGGTCTCATTTTTAAACTAGTCACAACACTAATTTAACTGTCATTAGAGTTAAATAAGCTTGCAGCTGAGCCTCAAGCACATTCTCTGGTCTTAATCTTTCTTCCACATTTCCCTTACTCATAGAGCTGATGCTGAAATTCATATTACATTACATGAAGGCTGCTTCAAATTTTATTTCACTAAAATGCCAGTTGCAAGACTGCGTTAGTGTGTGCCCTTCCTCACTCTTTGTCTTTGTGTCATGCAGTTTCATTTGTGACAATGTTTCTGAAGTACCTATTTATCGACTCTTTGTGTGCAGATGTTTTCCAGGTTTCCCGGCCAGGTTTGGGCAACCTTGGCGCCTTGTTGCTGACGTATGCGACCAGCGCTCTCCTCCATGTGAGTGCTGTAGATGGAATGCTACTTCATATTGTCGTACCTGCAAGGCCAAAAGCACACGTTTTTCACTGTACTATATATTCCTGCATTTTTCCTGCTGTTTAGGACTGCTCTTTAGAATGTTGAAAAACTAGGCTATGGTATAAAGAAATTGCTTGCTATAAAAGGAGGGGAAATATAAGAAATGCTATCAAAAGCCAGGCTCTCTGTTATGTCTATTGAACAGGTCCACATTGCACTTGCTCTTTGTACCACCTCCTTTCTCTTTTTTTTTTCACTTCCTGCTCTGAAAATTTCAGACTTTCAATTCTATTGGGGAGTGGTTCTTTATCCTGTTTTGTTGCGAAAGCACTACTTAATGGGGTCGAACCCTACCAAGAATCTTTTGTGAAGCCTCGGAGCAACTCATGTAAGCTCGGATTAAGAGGAGGACGTTGTTTAAGCTGCCACTGAGTGCAGAGGGTGTGAAAATGAAGAGTGAGAAACATGGTTGCGTGCACATGCAGATGCCAGAAAGAAGAGGCGAAGAATGCGAACACACGTTTTCGCATGTCTACTTGGTAGAACTACGTTAAAACCTATCACATTTTACAGCTCCTGCAGTATACTGCCTCATATAGATTTCGATGCTGTTCAGAGGAAAATGATATTAAATATGAAAAGGAAAATTAGAACCACACACTGAGCTATTGTGTGGCTGTCCATTGGTCTTGGTTTTTGGGCTCCAATTTTCATTCAACATGGCTAGAAGGCATGTGACATGCCCCATCGAATCTTGCTCATGCTTGCTGTTTTGCGTTCGACCGCAGGGCCTCAACTTCCAATTGGCTGCAGTGCTGCTGTCACTAGCTCTTTACAGCTATGCTGAATATGGTAAGGAACAGTGGATCAATGTTTCTGGCGAGCGGTCTTACTAGCGAGTCAATTATGTGCAGTGTTGCGGCAAAAGCTGAGCCAAGTTTACAACGCTTGCATTGGAGCTCGTCCGTGCCGACCTGACTGCGAGAAGCACAAACTTCAGGTAGGACCTGCTTGCTTACCCCATTCTAGGGTTGAATTTATGGGATTTTATTTTTGTTTTGTCCTTGTGCTCTCGTTCACTAAACATCACCGTGTTAAAAACTTCTTTTGCGACTTGTTATTAATATTTCGGCACTGGAAAATTTTGTGAAGCTAAGGACTATGCTTTTAAGCTGTGCTTCAAATTGTATTCTTAAAAAGAAAGCACTTCTGACTGTTCTGCTTTATACAGTTCAAAGTTTGGAATGAGTTTGCAGTGGCTGCAGAACTATGGTACACCACTGTATAACCATACAGAGGTGTACCATGTATAATGCCTTGGCAGTGGTACATCTTGGAGCACCTATGCTCCGTTTCATACATCGAGTGCAACGGCTGTGAAAGGTACGGAAGTAGTCCGGACAGGAAAATAAAGGGAGGCGTGTTACTCCGCGCTTGTTCTGTGCCCGAGTGGTGTATGGCACGAGAAAGCGACAGCGTGTTGTCAGCAATAACAGCGCATTTAATCAAGATCATGACAAATGTGTCATGTGGTAAGCCTACAAGCAAAGCATTTACTATGTTTTGCTCACCACAAACAACACACTACTTTTTAGTTGCGGATGCAGGCAGCACAGACAAGAGCGCTAGCTTTGACAGCGTTGCACATGATGTTTGAAACGAAGTATAATGGATCTTTTTTTTTTTTTGAGGTGTTTATCAATGTTGTCTGCTCAGTTCTTTTCGGACATATTTGGGGTGTCAAATACAGCTTGGTAGTCAGTGATAGTAATGTTATCAGGTAGAGGACCGGAGCTCATGCACTGAGTTCACTATAATTCGAGTTTAAATTTCATATCGATCCTGCAAGTGAGAACAAAGGCAAATCTTCAGGTAACCCTGAAGAATGTTGTCATACTGAACCCTAACTGCATGTGAAGAAAGATGTCTAAGCAAGTACTCAAAGAGGCTTGTAGCAGCACTGCACCCTCATTCCGATGCCGAAGTGTGCGTTAACATTAAATTTCGAACACTGTGGTCCTAAAGCTTCTGATGGGGGTATAGTATCAGCTTGACAGATGCCTCATTTGCTGTTGAACGTGATGTCTGATTGTTGCATATGGTCATTACAATTGGCTGTTTGAAAATGTCACAAATCTGGTTATCATGTCCAACAGATATGTCTAGATTTTCATTACAGCATTATCCCTCAGCGCACTGACTGCAGCAGCTGCAGCTATAAAGTTTTGATTGCTTGAGTCTTCATCTGTGCGCAGGCCAACAACTGGGGTGTCCGTGGTGCCAACCTGGCTCTGGGCCTGCTAGCAGCTTTTCACCTGGCCTACCTGGGACTCATGTTTGACAGCGAGTCCCTGCAAGAGCAGGTGGGGTGTCGCCCATCTTCACATTGCAGTGCAGCTACAGAGCAGAGGCAGAGATGAATGAAAAAGTAGTGAATGAGGAAAACGGTGGCGTGAAAGAGGAGTGCAAATGTGTGGTATCCTGTCTATCTAGAATGTAAGCTTTTTTAACTGTGGAAGAAGTGTTACTGTCACTCTGTGAAAACGCCAGTCTCGGTGGCCGAAGCTTTCCTGTCAATAAACCCTCTCTCTCTCTCTCTCCATGGTGGCAGCGCCACTCACCAACCACCTCCCTCACCTGGCTAGGGAGCTGCTCAGCCACATGCCCCCTCCCCACCCCATCCCCCTAGGCGAGGCTGCCCACCCACCCACAGCCACCCTCAATCCACTTCCCTACCCCATGTCCACCCATCCAGTAAAAGCAGTCATTAAATTAAAAGCATCCCCCATCCCCATCCAGCCACCTCCCCACCCCGTCCCCCTATGCGGGGGCTGCCCACCCACCCACAGCCACCCTCAATCCACTTCCTTACCCCATGTCCACCCACCCAGTAAAAGCATTCATTAAATTAAAAGCATCCCCCATCCCCATCCAGCCACCTCCCCACCCCATCCACCTATGCGGGGGCTGCCCACCTACCCACAGCCACCCTCAATCCGCTTCCCTACCCCATGTCCACCCGCCCAGTAAAAGCATTCATTAAATTAAGAGCATTAATGCAATCAATTGAGGATAAATTCAGCTGCTATCGCAGCTTTCTTACATCAAGTTTTGTAGTTTTCCTGTCAGTTTTTAATGCGACAACGTTTAGGTTGTTGTCTCACAAAAAATTCTGGCTTCTCTGTCATGAAATTCCCTGATTGGTCGAGAGAGGTGACGTGACCTTGTGAGGTCATCACAACCTGCCCACTGGATTGTGAGCAAACTGGCCACTGTGGACAAATTCTGTGCAGTTGCCACCCGTCCACTGTGGCGCTCTGCTTGAGCCTTACGGGAGCTCGGGAAGAGCAACCTGGTGGCTGTGTTTGAAACGGCCACCTGCCGGGGCAGTGGTGCATTGCTTAACCGCTGCGCCACTGCACTGGTCGTGGTATGAGGACTCCCCATGATCAGTGACCGCAACTGAGAGGCTCGTGATGTCATCAGCACCACTTGACTGACCACCAGTGGACCAACCATAGGGCATCGGCAAATTTGAAAATCTGAGGGCCCCTAATATTTCTAAAAATTCCAAAGGATCCCCAAAATTTTGGAAATAGGCCCACCTAAAAAAATTGATTAAGGTGAAATACTGGGGATTAGTGGGTGGGTTAAGGTGTATTAGTGGGTCGGATTAGTATAATCTAATATGACACAGTTCTGTGGATTGTACTGGAACATTTTAGAAGGTGATGACTCATGCATTCCATATAAAGGCAATGGAACAATTTCCAACCAGAGTTTTGGTGGGAAAATGGCAAGAACAACATTAGAAATTCATTGTAGACATCATAACAAGCAACCTAAATGCTATCGCATTTTCTTCTTTAAGAGTATGGTTAAGACAGAGCCGGATTTTTTTCATTGTATTTTCGCCTCGTTAATATGGAACCTCACTGTCCAAAAATTGGACATGGTAGAAATGGACTGAGCCCATTGGGGCCCCTATTTTTCATGTCGCGCTAATATGGACAGCGATGTGGGCAAAATCTTGACTGTCCTAACGGGATGCTTCTTTTCCTGTATTTTGAGTGCAGGAGAGTAGCAAAAAGGCAGTGCAAATGTGAAGTGGTTGAGTGAAAGCATTTTGTGTGTCTGTGCGTGGGGGGGGGGGGTTTATGCTTTACAGTGCAAAGGTGTCCAGTTGACACACATCACCATTACTGTATTGCATGAATGACTGTGTGTCAGCAAACAGAGTACAGACGTATACTAGTAGTTTGTGGGATGCGAACAGTCATAGTAGGAGGTACTACATGCCATGAGATGGCATCGCTCCTCTCATGGACAGCTAGGTGCTTAAACTGCTCCATATTATTTTAACCTGGAGCTCCATGATGTCATATAATTTTCCCTTCACTGTCCACACTATGCACAGAAGCTGACTTTATTCAGAAAGTGTTTTTTCTTTTATACAATATTTTGTTTTTCTTCTCAATTCATTGTTATGGACAACTCGCATTCTGACAGTTCTGACTGGAAACCTGTATTCAGTTAACCGAAAATGATGGAGGTGGCAACATATGTTTCTCTGGATGTCCTCTATAGGGCTAATTATTGTGAAGGAGAAATGTAAAGAACGAAGACCTCACTGTGAAGACTGTTGCCAAGTGTCTGCGTGCCATGGTGCAGGGCTACAGCATGCAGCATACCCTGGGGAAATGGTCCGAGCTGCAGTTTGCCAGCCACTGGGTGGCCCTGGCCACATTCATCTTTTACCTGCTCATCTGACCGGGTGCCTGGATGCCAGAACTGCACTACAACCTACTGTGTGCCAAAGCCTTGAATTCCTACTCATTTTGTGAATCTGTGAGCAATAAAGAGGGTATCTGCTTGGTTAAATGCCTTGCACTTACTCTATTTGTTACCTCTGTGTGTTTGAGTGCTCATTTGCACACTTGGCCAAATCTTTGGTATTCAGGGTGGAGCACCCGCAAAATTTTTTCTTTGCAGTGTGGGAGCAAGTCTGCATTGACATCAATACAGAGAGCCAAGCTGGGCCCTGCAAGAGGCTCACTGAAACAGACATGAAACAATTTTCAAAGTTCCAGTTTCATAACAACCATAAACATTAAGGTTTTAGACATTTGAACCATTTAAGAAGGATTCAGCAAGCAATTTGTGACATTTATAATCTGAAATAAGTAAGATGTGCAGATATCCCAATTTTTGGTTGCGATACAACTACAGTAGAACCCCTCTGTAGTAAAGTGACTCGGACCAGCAAAAATTTTTACTATATCAGGGTCTTTACTATATCAGTTGTTGGCGATGGCATGGCTCTGAGGATAGTCTCTGGTAATTAATTAGCTACTTACAAAACGCAGTGCTGGTTTATAAAATAAACACTCACAAATACCTTCCATCCTCCTCTTATTGTCCCTTTAGCACTGATTATTTATTTTGTAAGACATACAATTGGGGTTTGCTGCTCCAGCGGCCAGTGCCGCTGAAGGAGAGAAAACTGAAGAAGACGAAGCTTACGCAGTTCAGTTTGCGAAGAAGACGAAGCTGACACTCTCGAACTCTTGTCTCGGAGCTACGCTGTGTCGACAAAGATTCTGCCTGTCCATATTTCTTGTGCGTCTGATTTGCGTCTTTACAATTTTCAGTTATCACATCATATGTTATCACGTTTTTGGTTTTATTTACGTTTGGTAGAAGTATTGCATTTGCGCACATACAATGTGGCTATGAATGTAACGCAAGTTTGATTTCATGTGATAACCGAAGTTTTGCGTGAACACGGCGACATTTTCCGCAGCCTCAGCGTCGTTTATAGGCAATAGTCAAAAAACGTGCGCGACATAGTTGAGAAGCTGAATCATGTAGTGCTGCCGCGCCTCCGTTTCTTGCCTCCACTTCCCTGTGCTTCGCGCAGTCGTGCTGCCCCTTTTCTTCCCTTCCCTACTCCTCACTCCACTTTTACGGCCTTTCATTCCTCGACGACCCGCACCGCCTTCTTTCTCCGTTCATAGCTAGCTTTACTTTTTTTTTTCCCCGAGCGCGCCGCGGGCTTTGCTTCACGGCGCCAAGGACTTCAAGAAGTTGGCTGCTCCTCACAACTTCTGAGTATGGTGGTGAAGCTATCTCAACGAGCACTTTTATCGTCTTTGGTATCCATTTGCCTCCGAATGTTGGCCTCGCGCGTGCTGCGTTGTCATCATTCCGCGGGAAGGACGTCGCCACGGCCAGACGCTCTTTACTATAGCCGTTTTTTTTCAATGCTGTCCTGAAGCACGGTATGCTGGCCACGCAGATATCTCCGCACTGAAGTATTGACGTCAGCGGCCGATTATCGGAAGGTCAAGGCGCAAGGCACTGCTGACAGAAACGCAACAAGGCTGCTCTCGAAACAGACTCAATGGGCGGAACCATTTCTTCGCGCTCCCTCGCAACGCTTTAAGACAAAGCGTTGATTGTGGAATGCCATCCCAAGCGCAGCGTTCACTACGAAACGAAGTGCACTTTGCCGTCGCGTATCGGTTTCGTTGGACCGCGAGACCCGTGATGGACCCTAACCCAGTTGCGAACTGAAGGCGTGAAAACGAAACTACGTCGTTAGATGCCCTACACTCTAAACAGAAAGGAGTAAGCTGTCCTCCCTTTATAGCCTTTATAAAAGAGTGCGCTATAAAGGGAGGACAGCTTACTCGCTTTCTACTCCCATATAGGCGTATTCGTGTTTAGAAAAAAAGCGCCGCCTGTAATGCGCATGTACGCGATGCGGTTGCGCGGTCGGCGAGCAAGATGTTTCTGTCATGCGCTTTTTGCTTCCCCTCAGTGGCCTAATATACGCAATTTCTAGATTCTAACTGAAGAAAATTTGGGACGAGCAAAGCGGTCGTCGCGAAACTAACGCAGGAGAGCACGCGGGCTGCAACTGGGTTCTTTCTCCTACCCTCCACAAGCCAGGCCGCTTCCGCGCAAATCGCGTCTCTTATCGCAGTATCTAAAACGAGAGGTTCGCTGCCGTTCAGGTTCAAGGCCAGTTGGCGACTGCATCCTCCATCGTGGCATGACGCAGTAACGTGTCGCGTGGTGCCTGGAGTACCGGGAGCCTGGAGTGCCTGGAGTCAGTGCGCAGGTCGCCTTGCGGGTGCCAGATGGCGCCACGTGCCCGGCAGCTGCGCGTTCGTCTGCCGTGGTCTGCCGCATCGGACCAATCAGTGCGAGCACTGGCGGTGGGCGGGCTCCCGACACTTCGCTGTAACGGTACACTAAAGGTGTCTCTTACGCTTAGCATACCGCGTACCGTGTTATCGGAGTACCGGAAGGCCGCCCACCGCCACTACGCACGCGCTGATTGGTCCCGATGCGGCAGGCGCGCGCGCAGGTGCCGGGCATGTGACGCCTTCTGACAGCCGCAAGGCGACCTGCGCATGCGCACTGACGGCGCGCGGGCGCCCGTTGTAACGGTAACACAGTACACGGCATGCTAAAGGTGTCTACTATCGAAGGCCAGGCATTGCCGCGTGCTAGAAATCGATTCTATGAGCAAAGAGCAAGTTAACTCGTGAAACAAGTTCAAAGTACTGCCGTTTGGAAGTGTCGCGATGTTTCGCCACGTCATCCCGTCAGTGATGAAACAGGAAGTAAAGAAAGCCTTAGGAGCAATGGAAAGGGGGAAAGCAGCTGGTGAGGATCAGGCAACAGCAGACATGTTGAAGGACAGAGGGGACATTGTGCTAGAAAAACTAGCTACCCTGTATACGCAATGCCTTATGACCTCAACCGTACCAGAAGCTTAGAAGAACGCTAACGTATTCTTAATTCATAAGAAAGGAGACGCCAAGGACTTGAAAAATTACAGACCGATCAGCTTACTGTCCGTTGCTTACAGTGTGTTTACCAAGGTAATCGTAATAGAGTCTAGGCAACATTAGACTTCAGTGAACGAAATGATCAGGCAGGCTTTCGTAAAGGATTTTCTACAATAGATCATATTCACACTATCAATCAAGTGATAGAGAAATGCTCAGAATATAACGAACCCTATATATAGCCTTTATTGATTACGAGGAAGCATTTGACTCAGTGGAAACCTCAGCAGTCATGCAGGCATTGCGGAATCAAGGTGTAGAAGAGCCTTATGTGAAAATACTGGAAGATGTCTATAGGAACTGCACAGCTGCCATAGTCCTCCATAAAGTCAGCAATAAAATTCCAATAAGGAAGGGCGTCAGGCAGGGGGATCCGATCTCGCCAATGCTATTCACCGGCTGTTTACAGGAGGTGTTCCGAGACCTGAATTGGGAACAGTTAGGGATAAGAGTTAATGGAGAATACCTACATATTCTACAATTCGCTGATGACATCGCCTTGCTGAGTCACTCGGGAGATGAATTGCAAAACATGATAAATGAGATAGACTGGCAGAGCAGAACGGTGGGTCTGAAAATCAACTTACAGTAAACCAAAGTAACGTTCAACAGTCTAGCAAGGGAACAGCAGTTCACAATTGGTAGCGAGGTGCTGGAAGTGGTAAAAGAATGCGTCTACTTAGGGCAGGTAGCGACCGTTCATCCGGATCATGAGGTGGAAATAACTAGAAGAATAAGAATGGGGTAGAGCGCATATGGCAGGTTGTCTCAGATAATGAATGGCAGCTTACCAATATCCTACAAGAGAAGAGTGTACAACAGCTGTATCTTACCAGTACTCACCTACGGGGCAGAAACGTGGAAGATAACGAAAAATGTTCAGCTCAAGTTAAGGACGACGCAGCGAACCATGGCAAGAAAAATGATAGGTGTAACGTTAAGAGACCGGAAGCGGGCAGAGTGGGTGAGGGAACAAACGCGGGTTAATGACATCCTAGTCGAAATCAAGAGAAAGAAATGGGCTTGGGCAGGGCATATAATGCGAAGGGAAGATAACTGCTGGTCCTTAAGGGTAAAGGAGCGGATTCCAAGAGAATGTAAGCGTAGCGGGGGGCCGCAGAAGGTTAAGTGGGCGGATGAGATTAAGAAGTTTGCGGGCATACGGTGGGCGCAGCTGGCAAAGGACAGGGTTAATTGGACAGACATGGGAGAGGCCTTTGCCCTGCAGTGGGCGTAGTCAGGCTGATGATGGTGATGAATTTCTGAATGTTAGAAGATTCGAATTAATAGTGAAAGCGCGGTGCGAATCGAATAGGAAATAGTGTTCGCAAACTGGCACTGCAACTGATGTTTTTGTATAATGGCTTTAAGCATATGGATGGCACTGACATAACTTCGGACAGCAATACCTACGTTAATGAAGAGTGTGTTTGCGACGTCTGTAAAATTTATTTTGCTAGCAGGAGGAGAAATGAAATCAAACTCAATGTGGCCAGCCATCCCTATTGCCGTCTATTGTGGCTGTCTACCAGGGAAGCCAGATAATTCCCACTGCAATACCTTTTCTGTTAGCACGCGGCGCATAAGACGGACAGAGAGATAGAAAGGGAAGCTCCTTGGAATAGTTAGTCTCACAGGCTGTCAGGATTGACTGGCATTCTGATGGTGTAGTGGGAAGACTTTTTTGGTCACTCGGTGCGAGCACTCGGAAATAGATATCTGAAAAACTGAAAGGTACTCATGTTGAAGATATTTTGATTTTTTTTATAAGAGTTTGACAGGAAATATCTCGATGTGCTGCCACTTATTGTGGATGTTCTGCCTTGAATGACATATCAGTCATTGTTTTCGTTGTTGCTTTGCGAACTTTTTAACAGCTGGGGATACGCAAAAGTTTCCATTTGGGAAGTTGTAGACCGTCAACTGCGCCTAGTGTCGCAATTGTCACTTACTCTGAAATTTATTGTCAACTCAATCTGAACAGATTGTGCGATACAGTGATGAATAGGAAGATCCCGCCCATTAACTCTATGAATGAATGAATGAATGAATGAATGAATGAATGAATGAATGAATGAATGACAGGAGGGCTGGACGCCTACCGAACCCAAAATAAACCTCGCAAGCAGTGTCCACTACAAAGGCCTGGATCATGTGATCCTTGGTCACGTGGCCAGTGCACACTAGGACATATAGTGAACTAAAATATTCTGCAATTCACTAAGAGTACGCACCCACAGCCCACTTGGGTGACAGCTGGGTAACTGCGGGAATGTTCGCCTAAAGAAGTCATACCAGGTGTTTCGGCGAAGACTACGTAATTCTCCAAAAATAGGTTTTTGAGGTAAAAATATAGCTCTTTCAGCATAGTATTACCGGTGTTGGTGGACACCAGAAAACCGGTGAATCGTTTTCTGTAGTATGCAGGCAAACTATTAATAATTAACTTTGTAACTATCAAAGTTAGGGGCCTAGTTACAGTTTTAAATTTGTAGCCAGTCCTTAGTAACAACCATATCAGTTTTTAGAATTTTGAGAACGCGATTACCCCTGGCGCTGTGGCTCGACAAAACCTGGATTTTTTGACTAGTTACGTGCACTGGAAAGGCTGCTTTGCCTGCATGCTTTTCGAAAGCGCATGTATATCGGCACGATGTAGCCAGTTTAAGCCAAGATGTAGCCAAGAACCGCGACAGTTTTTGACTTTAACTCGGGCACCTTTTCTAACGGTTTTGATGCTCAATAAGTCATGACACTATTGACACTTTTCTCAAATAGTCATTGACCGATTAGGCAGTTCTAATGAAAATAAATAACAGAAATATCATGCGTCAGTGGACTTTAACCTAGCGTGATTAATAACCAATCCTGAAATATTCTGAAGTGTTTTATCATTAATCGTCTTGGCTAGTACTCCGTTGTCAACTATTTCTTCAAAAGCAGCAGAAACAAAATTTTTAAAGAAAATAAAAGCGATGAATATAGAGTAAGTAATTCAGTATTTCCAAGCATGTAGTATCAGTGGTATCAAAAAGCGAACATTAAAAGCACGGTGCTCTCAGCAGTGCTACTTTGAACCTCTTATGGGCACATGTCCATAACGCCAAACTCACCGTACGCGACATTTTGTAAAGTTGGCTTCTCCACAATAAACGTTTGCTTGCAGAAAAGCTAGTTTTGCAGAGCATAACGCCAGCGAGAATTGGCTCCTATGTTGACTTATATTGACACTAAATGATAATGAGATTTATACTTTCCGAGATTGTTTAGTGACTTCGTGAGCAGTCTACTGAAGTGGTCTGATGCTACAAGCCTGAGCCTCACACTACTTCGCCAGATTAACATTGCCCGAATATCATCACCCTGGCGTTTCCCTCGTTCGGCATAATAATGCTATAGTACTTCAAAGCTGCCTCGTTATCGTTCAGAACGCCGTGAGTCGTTGGCGCTCGGTTCAATTTCCCGCCCCAGAAATCGTTCTCGGCGCGATGCCACCAGGCGTCCCAGCGGCGCGTCGACCGTAGCGCCTCCGCGCGGGCGTACGGCGGAGCGGGCGTCGCACTTCGACCGGCGCCTGCGCGCTGTGTCCGCAGCGGTGGCGGCCGCAGGCCTCGCGCGGCCATCTTGCGGGCATGGGAAACGAGGCGAGCGCCGAGCTGCCGCCGGGCCGGGCGGCAGCGGCGGCGGCGGGGCCGCGAGGCCCCGCGGCGCCACCCGACCTCGACCTGAGCAGCTTGTCCGAGGCCGAGCGGGCCAAGATCCTGTCGGTGATGGCCCGCGCACAGGACCTGGAGGAAGCGGCGCCGACGCCGCCACCGCAGCGGTAAGTGCCGCCGCCGCTGCCGCTGCTGCCCACTGCGAGAGAGTGCATGCTGCTGCGCGCAGGGAGCGATGCCCGCTGTGCGGCAACTCCGACCTGGAGCTGGCCTGCCGTTGCGTGGACTGCGGACGCGCGGCCTGCGCACGATGCGGCTCGGCACTGCCCCAGCCGGACGGCAAGGTGAGGAGCGCGCGCGACCCGCGGCGGCGGCGGCCGTCGCTCAGAGGCCCCTGCCCCGCCCCCGCAGAGGCCCTGGGTGTGCATGGAGTGCCAGTCCAAGTTCCGCCAGTCACAAGAGGCCCGGCGTCAGGACGGCTTCCGGCAGACCCCGGCTGCGATGTCGCAGGCGCCCCCGCCTGCGGCGGCCGCGCAACAGTCCCCGCGGGCCGCCGCCGGCGTGCAGCAGTTCGCGACGTCGCAGTCCGCGCAGCGTGCATCCGGCATGCAGCGGGCCATGCAGCCGGCCGTCGTGCAGCCCGCACCTATGCAACCTGCAGCTACGCAACCTGCCGCCACGCAACCTGTCGCTTCGCAGCCTGCCGTGCAGCAGTTTACCACGCCGCAGATGACCGCCACGTCGTACGGCACGACTCAGCAGCACGCCGAGCCGCAGCAAGTTTCCTCCTCTCCCGCGCTGCAGCGAGCCTCGGCGCAGTCCGCTGTCGCGCAGCAGCAGCAGCACCAGCAGCAGCAACAGCAACAACGCGCCACCACCGTGCAGTCGACTTCGGTGCAGCAGCAACAGCAGCGGGCCGTCGTCCAGCAGCACATGGACGCCCAGCCCGCGGCCGCCGCGCAGCAGCCGGCCGCGACCAGTGGAGCGCAGGCCGAAGAGGCGGCACAAACCGAAGCGGACGAGCAGGAGGCCGAGCGAAGGCGGATCCAGCGCGAGGAGCTTGAGAGGCACCGACGCGAGCAAGAGGAGCAGCGCCAGGCCGAGATCAGCCAGGCGGAGCAAGAGCGCCGGCTCGAGCGCATGCAACAGGAGCAGCAGCGCAGGCTTCAGGCTCTCGCCTCGAGGCCGCCGCCGCCGCCGGTCGAGGAAGAGGAGAGCGACGAGGAGGAGCTGCCCGCCGAGGTCAACGAGCCGAACGCTGAGCCCGCCGAGCAGGAGGCGGCCGAGGACAAGCTCGCCAACAGCACGGGTGGCATCCCGCGCACGGTGCCGCTTCCGGGTCGCGCCGACTGGTCGCCCGTGAGCGACCTGTCCCCCATACTGGACGTGTCGCCGTCGCTGGAGGCCGCCGAGCAGGAGTTGATGGCCCAGTTCCACGAAGAGCGCCGCATGCCTCGAGCCACCAGCGGAACCATCTCGGGCATGCTGGCAGACTTCAACAAGGCCCTCAGCCTGGCCTCGCCGCCACGCACGCCGCGTCGGCTGCCCGAGCCTTCGCCACCCGTGCCGGCTCCGCGATGCCTGTCTGCGGCCGCCGCGCCCTGCAGCCCGTCGGTGACCCCAGAGCCGGCCGAGTCGCCGGCCAGCAGTGAGCCGGATGCAAAGGTCCGCCGCCGGCTCCCGCCGCTGCCGCGAGACCAGGAGCCTGTGCCCGCACGCCGCGCCAAGGACCGCGCGCGCGTGCTGTCGGCGCCGGAGAGGCCCAACAGGCCGCAGCCGCCCCCGCGAGCTTGCTCGGTGGACGGGGGCCTGGCGGCGTCCTCCGGTGGTGCCGGCGGGATGAGCGGCATCAGCACGGTCGGCTCGGTCGGCCTGGCCAACACGGTCAGCACGGCCAGCTCCGCTGCCGGCGCGGTCGGGAGTCTCGGCAGCCTCGGGGCTCTCGGGACTCTGGGTTCGGTCGGCACCGTCGGTTCCATGGGCACTGTGAACACGCTGGGCACGGCGATCGGCACAGTAGGTAGCATGGGCACGGTGAACGCAATGGGCACGGTAGGCGGCACCATGGGTAGCGTGGGCAACATGGGAACAATGGGCACCGTAGGCACAGTGGGCACCGTAGGCAGTCGTCTTCCTTCGTACATGAACTCGCTCAAGCAGCAGCTGCGTGAGGAACTGCGCAGCGTCACCGACGAGCGGCGGCGCCTGCTGGAGCTACGCGACCGGGACATGCGCTCCGAGGGAGACCTGGCCGCTCTGCTAGGCTGGTCCGGACGGCGCCGGACGACCGCGGCCGACCAGTCCTGGGCGACCACGGCCGAGCCGCGACGCTCTGCCGCCTCCGGGTAAGAGGCCGGTATGCCCGCTGCGGCATGTCTCTCCGCACTGCGCACTTACACTGCGCGCCTTCGCACAGGCCGGACCCGTGGCGGACGCGGAGACGCGGCGACAAGAGCCGTAAGCCACGCTCGTGGCATCCTTCGCCGTACGGCTCCGAGGACGAGGACGACAGCTGCGAGCAGAGGAAGGCCTCCATCAAGGCGGAGATCGCCAAGCGGCGCCAGCAGATCGAGGAGAACGCGCGCCTCCACGCCGAACTCTACAAGCTGGCACGGCTACGCCAAGGTGAGGGGGAAGGGGAGACTTCTCACTGGGGGTGGCCATCAAAGAGTGAGACGTGCAGTGCTGTGGGCTGACACTTTCGAACAGATGTGCGTTTGTGAGCAAATAGATGGTTATACAAGGTGTACGTTTCGCTAGTAGACGTTCGGTTAATGGGTAGCCGATCTGTCGGACTTGTACTACACATTCGGAAGAGTGTGTGCTCTTGAGTCTAGAGATGAGCCTGAAGCGTACACTTGGCGAAATCGAACAAGGTGTGTGTTTCTCAAAACATGGCCGACTTTGCGTGTCCACTAGAACCGTGGATGCTACTGCAAAAGTTTGTGCAATGGACACACTGGAGGAAGGTATTTTGAGGACCGGTTTCAGGGAAGACAACGTGCTGCGGCCATGGTCCGATGATCGCCGCCCGCACTATCTTAATGGGCAGGGACAGGGAGTATACTTAACGAAAGATTTCTAGCATACCGCCTAGAAATATTTCGCTCGCACTTGAGTGGGAACAACACCATGCGCAAATAAAAGTTAATGGCCGACATTCCGGTGGTATTGCTCCTTTCCGATTTATATTAATGAAATGGTGTCACGTAATCCAATGCGCAGCACTGCGGCTCGCACCCATGCGTCCATGCACCGTAAATATTTTCAGACAGCTCTTAGTCGGTCAGCCGTAAACCTTTCTCGCCATTCGCAAATATTTCTCCGGAGATGCTTTGGAGGTGTGGCTTCCCCATCAAAACCGCTAGCCGTAGATTGTTTACGTCGTGCAACACTTGAATGTAAATGCAGAACCAGTCCAGAATACGTATCAACGAAGACGAGCACGTGTTCTGCCACTTGGTGAAGGTTTGGCTGCTGTGCTGGCATCGTGACTGAAACATAGAAATGGGTGAGAGAACTGGAGGGTGTACGCAGTTTGACAGAAAGTTAAACGTATATCTCACTTTCATCTACATACTCTTGTGTACGTGTTTATGGGCACATGTGTGCACACACGCTCCGCGATGTGACGGCGTATCTGTGTGTCATCACCGATTTCGTTTTCTAATATGTATTTTTTTTTATCTGCATCTTGTGAAAAGACAGCAGAGTTAAGAAAATGTGGCAGAAGCCTGGTTCAACTTTCATTGCGTTCCTCTTGTCGAGCTACAGGTCAAGACATTCTTAGAATTTTTTCGCAAAAAATGCCTTTCGGTTTTCGATTTTTGCGGCGCAGTGTATGTTGACATATCTAGAGTGAGAAGAACATTTCATACAATAAATTTAAAATTCACAAATTTGTGAAACAAAGAATGTCTTGACCTGTAGTATGGTCCGACAGGAGTGCGAAACAAACGGGGTCACGAGACAATTTTTTTAGGGTACTTCCCGGACGATTTCAGCAGCGGAACTTCAGGACACCATAAAAATTAGGTGTACAAGCGGATACAACAATTAAAAAAAATCAACACCACTAATTAGGCCGACCCAGTCGGCCCACAAGTGCGGCTTGTAAATATTAGCTCATGCTTCATTACGTGGCTAACATCACAAAGCTGTCTCTATAACGGACATTCCGTAATAGTAGCCCATTTCTCTTTACTGTATGAGTGTACACGGTAATTTTAATGGTTGCCATGTTTGTGTTCTGAGCTCTCCAAAGCTATACACAGACTGTGAAATTCGTCACAGTCGATGACTGCTCTAAGGCTATGCCAGCTTTTTTTTTCATTTATTTTCCAGCAGAATCTATCCGCAACCTAACTACGTTACGTATTAATAAAGAGGGGGAAGGAAAGGTTTAGAAGGGAGTCAGAAAACTGGCTCAGTCACGCCGTAAAGTACTTTTTCTTTTTTAAACATACGTCAAACTGCGTTTTATTTCTAGCGACAAGTTATCCCTGTTTATTGCAGATCTTATGCAAATAATTTCCGGGCACGTCCCGCAAATTAATAGCACTCACGCACTCATTAATGGCAGCTCTTTAGAGCCTGCAGGTGAGCTTCTCAACATAGGTAATGAAGCCACCATATAATTGTCAGTCTACTTTTAACTCCATCGAAAGATAATTTTCAGCACAGAAAATTAGGGAGATTCTATACGCAAACTGTCTGAAGAACATTCACTTAAATAATTATAAACTGCAGTGTAATACATCATTACAAAAGTAAACGCAATCAACGATTATTTAAATGTACTTCTGTACTCAACACAGCAAAACATTGAACACAATAAATTATCCAAGAAGTAGCGTGCGCCTTTCGGGAGTTCCAAAATTAGTATTAACATCAAATATATGTGTCCTTAGCTATAAGACAGATGCATTTTTGCAGAATTTATCTGTAATGCGAGGAATTGGTCTCCTACACACGAAAGCACGGGAGTCGCCTATACGTTCACTGGATATGCAGCCGAATTCAAGCAGCAAACTGTCTCATCATTTACGAGACAGATGTAGTCGCGGCTGCCGCGCTCGGTGGAGAAAAAAAAAGGGGGGCGACCGCCTCCCCTGTTTTGGGGTCCCTGCGTGTCTGAATGTATGCGTGTTTCTTTTTCCACGGCTCCTTCGTGAACTTGCCACAACCTCTCCATGCTTTCCTTTCCAATTTAGTGTAGCGGGTTTTAACGAACTCTATTTCTGTCTTGCTGCCGAGATTGAGATCGGCCGCATTTCGGCGCGTGCGAAATGCAAGAACGCCGGAGTGCTGTGAGGTCAGTGCACGCTGAAGAATGCCATGCAAGCGGTCGAAACCAGTTTGGAGTTCCCAGCATGGTGACTCGAGCTGTCCATGAGCGGCTTCAGGATTCTAAACCCTGCATACCATACCATACCGTACCACGCCACGCCCTATCCTATTCTATCCTATCCTATTCTATCCTGTCCTGTCCTGTCCTATCCTATCCTATCCTATCCTATTCTTCAGAGGCATGAGTGATCGGTTAATACTTTTCTTCAGATGGTTAAATGTACGTAGTTGGCTTAACGCCCCTTTTTTCTGCGTCGCGACCAGCCGATAGCGGCGTGTCGCCCGACCTGGGCATCGTGACCAGCGGCGGCGGCGGCAGCGTGCTCGAGGCCATCGACCAGGTGCTGCGCCAGGAGAGGCGCCGCTGGCCCGCCGCCTCCTCGGCGCCCAACGACGAGTCCATGGTGGGCATGATGCACTGCGGCGCGAGCGCCGAGGACCGAAGCATGGCGCTCATCGCCTCCACCTTCCCGGACTCGCCCATGTCCTCCGAGGACGAGGAGGAGCCGCCGGCCATGCCCCTGCTCCCGGACATGCCTCGCCGCCGGCGCCTGCACCACATGATGCAACAGGTGACCGTGGCGGTGGCGATGGTAGTGTACAAGGATCGAGTGATGACGTCTACAGCTCAGTCGGGAGACGTCATTTTGCACATCAGCTTTTTGTTTTCACATGTAACTGTAGAGTGCATTCGAAGGTACTAAATTATGAGTTAGGCTAAGACTTCCACGCTTGGCAGAGGTATATTCTCCGGCGCCTTGGCCCGCACACCCGAAAAAAAAAAATGTTGCCACTTCCAACAGTACGGCAGCGGCTTGGGTGCCAAATAGCGTTGTTGACAATCACCCTAAGCGGGTGAGCCTCCGTAGTGGTACCCTTGATGGTGGTGAAATGACGGGGAATATCTTCTTTCTGCTCGTCGTCGTCTTGTTGGTCATCTTCGCAAATGGAAGGGTAGTCAAGTTACGAGTGGAAGGGCGGTGATGCGCGCCTCGTTTGTTAAAGTGTCCGGGCAGCCCGCGCTCTTGGCTGGTAACCGCCGACATCAGGACAAACAGCTGCGTCAGGCGTCCGTTAAAAATGCCATGTTTAGTAAAAGGCGCTTTGCTTCCGTATTCAGTATTTCTTCCGGGTAGGACTGAAGACAGAAAGAGCGGTGGCACCCAAGTGTCTAAAGTATCTATGTAGCTCGACGCTTAAGGCAAATATGAACAGGGACATGAGCAGAAAGAAATCGTAAGGGTGCAGCTATACTGGCGCTCAGAGAGCCGAAAGGCGTGTTTGCTAGCATGTGAGCCCCATCGATGGTATCGGATAAAAAAAAATTGATCTGAATCACTGAACGGTTTGCGGCAACTCAGAAAGTTGTAGATATACTACCTTCGTGTAGGGAAGCGAAGACTGCAGAGAGGACATTACCTTTTCCATGGTCTTCCTTCCGTGGCCTTCGGATTCTTCGAGGTCGAGGCTTTCGAGCTAGGTTTACGGAATCAGTTTTAACTGCCGTTGAGCCCATGACAATAGGCTCCATTCGCATAAAGCATCAGGCTACAGATTCGTAATCGGTGTGGTGTGAACGCTTACACTTTTATTTCTTTATATACAAGGCAGACGAAAGGCTTTACTATTGTCTGCGATAACCCAAGGCGACGCGGGCAGAGCGAACTTCACCACAGAACGCCCTCTCACAAACGCCAAAGCAACCCGGCTCTGCAGTCGGTGTCTACGTGTCGGCTGTCGACGCGAGAGCCGGTCGCCAACGCATGAGTCAGGGGGGATTCCCCTTTGAGTGCAGAGTTCCCTGCATGTCACCCCGATTAGCGCTTAGCTGTAGCGAGCACGCGCGGGCAACCACAAAGAAAATAGCAACACGAGTCGCCACGCGCTTCTGCAACACGGCAGCGTTTTTACTCTGCACCACGTGCCAAGTGAAAACATTTGCCGTACGTTGCAAAACTGTGAAAAACACTGGGCGCCAATGGTTGACGGGGCGTGGGGGGGGGGGGGGGGGATTTTACATTAACGCTAACGGAGCAGCCGCTGCCGTACACTTCTGTTGTGGTTAAACATGGTGAGGAGAAATTTCTCTTTTACTGTCAATAAATAAATGGCCCGGGGGGGGGGGGGGGGTCCAACTACTAGATCTTCACTGGGATGAAGCAGTCCAGACTCGCACACACACACACGCGAGTGCATAGTCATGGACAAAAGTTTGCGGATTTTATGAAAACCAAAACAAACAAAAAAACATGTGTTGCCTCGTTAGCCAGTCAGCTGGTATTCTTCCAGAGTATGGAGTATGCATGTCTCTTCGTGCTTCAGTGCTATTCACTGACCTGCTTCGCCTGACCCCATAGAATTATTTGACTTTTTCCTGCGAACTCGCACACAGTGAACTCCTGTCCATGAGTGTACGTGTGCAAAGATGTGGAGCAGTATACTATGGTGCTGTAACTATGGTACTACTGTGGTTTATATGGTGCCCAAAGTTGGTGCCTGGCGAAAAAGCTCGGAATGAGACTTGAGTGGCGTGCAGCGGGTTAAAAAAAGAAAGAAAAGAAAACGATAGGTCCAAAGTTAGGGGGGCGAAACCGAGCAACGCGGATTAGAGAACAAAAGCGAGCAGACAATGTTCTAGTTGACATTAGCAGGAAGTGGCCTTGAGCGGAACATGCAGTGCCGCATGTTGGGAAGTGTACTAGCGACGGCTCATACGACTGGCGGATCGCAGAGGTGGCTTAGTGGCTCGAGCATCCGCCTCGCATGCGGGAGGCGCGGGGTTCGATCCCCAGTAGAGCCGGGCACCTACCGGTTTCCAAAGGGTACAAGCTTTCACTTGGCCTGATGGTCGGCTTCTCCGGGTTGAAACGCCTCGGAAAATGGGTCTTTGACCCCAGCTTGTGTAGACCGAAAAACACCTTGAACCATGGCGTTCTTTGACCAGAGATGTCCTTGCGCCTTTGAAATTTATCATCATCATCATCATACGGCTGTGCTCAGTGGAAAACACTGTCCCGCAGTAAAGTTCGCATAGCCACGATAATTATGATCACGACGACGAGGCTACACAAAATCACGTGTTTTATAGTCTTTAGAGTCTTGTTCGTTTGAAGGAAACGATTTCCTTTGTTTTTGAAAACAACTTGGACGTAGAGCCACCGGTATCGTTTTAATGGTAGCGTGATGGGGGCTGCAGTGCAGGAGAGCTGGATGGGAAAGAGTGAAAAAAGATATCGGGCAAAGGAAGGGGAAATAAAGGACGACTCTGTGATGTAGATAAACGTGTCCAGGTTGTCTGTAATTGCTGCAAGTCTCCATATGAGTCACTGAAAAAGGTCATCAAAGGTTTGGGCCTGCTGTCCGGTGTCACTAAGAGCGCCGGGCCGACGCCGGAGCTGAAAGGCAGGCCCTATAGATTCCCGCTAGGCTTGGGGAAATGGAGAAGGCAGTGATCGACGGGAGAGTATATATATATAGCCTTCAGACGGAGTCATCCAGCCTTGCTAGCGGGAGTTGGTATTGGTAGACGATTGTGGGGTAATTACGTCCTCCGTCGTTTGAACTCTTTCCTCAGTGCTCCGCAAATGGCTTCCGCAGTTTCCCCGATAAGAGATTTCTAAGAGAAGAATCCTTGATTAAAGACACAACCGCCTACCCTATTGTGTCGAAACTGCACTTCGGCGATTCTTGCGCCGAAGAAAGCTTGCGCGAAGTTTGCTGCCCCATCCAGATGCGACTTGCCAGCGAGCATAAAAGCTCGAAAAGGCGCCGCGGGACACAGAAGGTCGGCGTGCTGAGGTATAGAAGAGAAGATATAAAAGAGGTTTCCAATAAGCTTTGCTTTTTGGCTGTAGTTTTTCTTCATTCTGCGATGAAATCTAAATGTGTTAGATTCAGATGAGAGGTAGTAACGTCTTCTTTCCCAGGAGCACATCATTTGTCGACACAGTCCTCACATGCGGCGGTGCAGTTACGCCAACTGAGTGCTAGTCACTAAACTAGGCATGCCCACGCTGTACACCACAGAATTATGGGAAGACAAAAGACTGGAATACAAGCGTCGTCGAGCACATGGCCTACAACATGAATGGCATCGCAGTGGTGACTTAGTTGTCTACTGGCATCCGCCTCGTTTGTGGGAGGCGCGAGCTTCGATCCCGACTGTCGCCAGGTGCCTACCAGCTTTCCCATGTGTACGATGTTTTACCCTGACCTGGTTCTCTGTTTCCTCAGGAGCGAGATGCTGGAAAAAAAAAGAAATAAGGGGGCGGTCTTTTTTAACCTGACCTAGCACAGACCGAACCCCTTATGCCTTGGCGCTCCTTGAACAAAGTGGCCACGCGCCATTAAAAACCATCATCCACCAGCATCAATACAACACTGTCACGTCGATCGAACGAAGTAGCTTTGCTCGTCCGCGGTCGCAGGAGCCCGAGCTGGACCTGGTGGGCGGCGGCGGGGGCAACGCCCGGCGCGTGCTGCTCACGCGCGACCCTCGCCGGGGCGGCCTGGGCGTGCGCGTGGTGGGCGGCAAGCGCATGAGCAACGGCCAGCTGGGCGCCTACGTGGCCCGCGTCGGCCGCCCGGACACCCTGGGCCAGCTGAGCGAAGGGGACCGCGTGCTCGAGTGGAACGGCGTGCCGCTCACCGGCAAGACGTACGAGCAGGTGCAGCGCGTCATGGACACGCACAACACCGGCGACGAAGTAGAGCTGCTCGTACAGAGGTACGTGTTCACTATGCACACACGGGTGCTTTCTCACACGCCACTTGAGACACCTGCGCGACAACTGCGGACGCGAGGAAAAACATTAAACACATCTTCTTGGCAGCCGACCGCGGCGACTGCGTTTCGATGGAGGCGAAACGCTAAGGCGCCCGTGTGCTGTGCGATGTCAGTGCACGTTAAAGATGCCCTGGTGGTCGAAATTACTACCGAGCCCTCCACTACGGCACCTCTTTCTTCCCTTCTTTCACTCCCTCCTTTCTCCCTTCCCTTACGGCGCGGTTCAGGTGTCCGCCGATATATGAGACAGATACTGCGCCATTTCATTTCCCTCAAAACCAATTATTATTATTATTATTATTATTATTATTATTATTATCTTCTTGGCTTGTCTCAGCAGATTTCAGCAGATTTGGCGTGCATATACATACACAGCAAAATTTGATTCTATATATGTATTAACTGCTGCGGGAACTCGTGCTCGAACTTCGTACACACAGCTCGACGAAAAAACAGTAACGATATTTTGTTCAACTCTCTTATCACTTTTGGTCGAGAAAATATAAGAAGGCGGACATTTATGAGTCCAAAATTAAGGCATTGGCGAAACCGAGTAGGAGGGGACATAAAAAAAAAATCTGCGGCATCTTTTGATTCGGCTGGGGGCACTCTGCCGTTTTTTTTTTTTTGTGGTAAGAGAGTAAAAAGGAGAGATATGAGAAGGAGAGGTGTGGGGAAGACTTAGTGCAAACATCAGCCAACAGCTACAGCTCCAAGAGATCGCTCAAACTCTGCGCATTCAACCTTTTGCGTGCGCACTATACCCCTCTCTTTCCTCCTCCTCTTTGACCCTTTCCACCTTTTACATCTGTAGGATATAAAACCAGACTCAAGTTGAGCTAACCTCCGAGCGTTTCCTTAGCCAGCTAGCTGTGTTTATGACTGCGCACGTTATGCCGGCGTTAAATTTAACGTGTACAGGACAATTAAAACGCGAACACAAAAATACGGAAGGGTTAACGGCTCAAGAGAAAACACAGGCTTGCGAAGAGCAGTCATAGCACCTTAAAAGAGGAAATAGTCTACGCGCCGAATACTATAGAATCTCGTTTATGCTGTTGGCGTTTCAGTTGTCCTGTTAGTGTTTTGAGCCCGGAAGTATAGCCTGAGTACACTTGTACAGAGCCCTCGAGCAGTTTACTTAGAGGGCTACAAAAATCTAATTTTGCAAAGCTGATGGTTTTGAGGTAATGCTCGTGAGCCCCTGGCTACTGATTTTATGCGGTTCTACTTTCGCGCAAGTGCTGCGCCTACAATCTAAGAGCTGCAGCGGGGAGTTGCTTTGTCTGCAGAGCAGTATTAAAAATTGTCACTAACAACACACACTACTCAAGCGACCAGTCTCTCTCGAGTAGTAAATGACTCTGGGAGGATTTGCATGAACGAAGACAAGGCAGATTCGTGGGCATAGCAAAAAAAAAAGAGAAAACTTTTACTATCTTCCGTAGCTTCTTCTCCGCGTGCGCGACTTTTACCTTGAATAAAGGAGAAACCACGTGACAGCTATGACGTCACTCGGCCGCCGCCGCCGAAACCGAGCGCTCGCCTCTGCCTTGTCACGTGACAACCATGACGTCACTCAACCGCAGCTAGGCCGGGGCCGTGCGCTCCGATCTGCCTAGATAGCCTCCGCTGCCTCGCGGCCGGTGCCAACGGATTGCAACAGCTCGGATTGGCGAACCGCCACTAATAATTTTGCGCAACGCATTCTGCCGCCTTCAAAAGTTTGTTTCTGTGCTGCTGACGTAACAAAAGTTACACATCGCATCACAAAACTTGCACTAACACTCGGAACTCCATGCTTTTCAAATGTGGTCCTCAGAAAATTACTTGAAGGGACACTAGAGGGAAACATCAGCGGAAACAAGAGGCTACGCTGGACTTACGGATTTTGCGGGCACACCACAAGCGTTTTTTTTTCTTTTTCTGCGCGAAAAGTAGACTGCGCTGCTGAGAAAATCAAAAAAAAGAAGCTCGCGACTTCACCCTGTTACACCCTAATGAAACGCGGGTGCCGCTGCGTCAATCTTATCTCCGCCGTAGCTCTCTCAGTGAGTGAATAAAAACGAACGAAAACAAAGCCGTTTAACATGCCAATCGTACAATCCCTTCGTTACAATGTTTGTCGACAGATGGTGTCACCGTGTTATTTAGCACGAAGCCCTGTTAAAGGGGCCCTGAAATGATTTTGGTGGTCATATTACAATACAACAAATGTGTAGAGGTGGTCTTTGGGAGTATTCGAATCATGTTTAGCTCTGTGTGAACCCAATAATTTATATACTTTTTAACTGCTGCTTGCAACCAATTAGGACGACAACTCACCGTTCTTCGACCCGTCCCCCTCCTCGACGTAGAGTGGGAAGTCTAGGCTATCCTTCTGATTGGCAGTGCCCAAATGACGTGGGCGCGCGGTGCAGTCCCGACCTGTTTTCTTTATTTTTTTCTGGAGCACCGGCGTGTATGAGTTGAGGGGGAAGAGGAGAGCATCATTTTTAATCGCCGATATCGTCGGTATTAATATAGCTAGCTCAAAAATTTTTTGCGGTGTGCTGACGAGTGATGGAATACGGATCGCTCTTGCGATTTTCCTAACCCCAGTAAATATCAGTTAATGGTCCTTTTAACCACAAAGCGTCCAACTTTGGCCAATGTGACGTCGCCGTGCCGCACGTGCTACGCTCCAGGCAGTAGTCGGAACGGTTCCTCTCTGAGCTGTTGAAAACCGGTGCCGCTTCCGCTTTCCGCCGCGCCAGATGCACACAACAGTCCATCGAGCAATATGGCGACACCCACGAAGCCCTCATTGAAAAGGTCTGAAGGTACCGTTACGGGTCCTAGACTGCAAAGAGATTTCATTTACATTCTATTCCTCTGTATCTTTACGCGGATTGCACTACATAAACACTTTCAATATTATATCGAATGCTTACTGACGTCTTGCGAAGGCGTAGTACCAAAACGAATGTTATCGTATTTTTGCAGCGACTGGGACTCCTTCGACAGCCCCGTACCGACTCAGCGGCGCCGCCAACATGGTAAGCCTCATCGGACAAGTATGCAGTTAGAAGCAATATAAAAGGAAACACTCGATTTGCATGCAGTAAGCGATTGCTCTCCAACATGAGTGATGACCAGTTTTTTTTTCTTGCTCCTGCTACACAGTTCGATTCCTCTTCGTATTGCCCGTACGTGTAAGTACACCCTTTGTCAAAAATGTACAGGCCAGCGGTTTTGCTCTTCGTTTACATAGCGGGGCTCTGATAACTCTGGCACCTCTGCAGCGGCGAGGACGATAGTCCCTCCTAACCTAGAAAGGTTTGGTGTGCTGGCGATCGACGAAGAACGAGCAACACCGCCCGGCTCAGAAGTGACCTTAGCCTCATGTATATATTTGACGAACGCTGCGCGTTCGTCATATTACCGTCATATAGAAAGTTGGACTGCAAGCTCCAATGGCTCTGGCACTGCTGCGCCAAGTGAACACCCTCGCGCGTGGTATTTTTGCAGCTTGCAGATCGATCGTAGCACCGCGCGTAGGGCGGCGACTTGAGAAGACATAGCGCATTATGCGCGCAAAATTAGGGCCTTGGGGGCAGGTGTAAACGTTTACTTTGAAGTTCATGAAGTGCACAAATAGCAGACTGATACATTTTAGGCGAGGAGTTTTCAGCAGCTACAAGTCTTCGCTAAACCCTGACTTAAGCTGTATTTCTACAAGTGGTTCAAATTTTTGAAAGCGATGCGGCAAGCGTTGTTTTGATTTCAGAACTTTCGTGCTATGGTACCTGCTTATACTTCCGACTTCACTCAGCTAGTGTGCTTTAGCCCTGCGGCGGTTTTGCAAATAAGACTTCAAAATGGTAACTTACTGTCACGCCACCCGTGATGGCAAGTTGTGGGAACACTGGTTTTGGTAGCGCCATTTCAGGTCGTCGCTTTCGGTTAGGAACGTCACATCCGGTCCTAGTTCCTTCTGGTTTGGTGACGTCGTTTTTTCGCCGAGTCATGAACATGTCTCCGCATGACCATGCGATACATTTCGTCAAGTGACGTGATACACTCCGACACACCTCCGGTACCCGAGCGTAACAATGCTATCGCATAAAATTCTGGGCACATGATGTCAACACATGTAAAAGCGAAATATGAGGTCTGTCTGGAAAATAAAGAGAATGAGATTGTTTCGCTCTTTGACGATTTTCCTGTGAAAGGGGTGCGGCGAGGGTAGTTACGCTAGTTAAGTTGCTTTGGATTTTAACGCTTTCATGCATGATTGATAAACTGCCGGGTACCATACAGCCTCACCAAGTCGCCTAAAGAAGAATCGCGGGAGGAGATCTAGAGTGAAATTAATGCGTATTGTTTTTTACTCCCGGTCTTATATCATTGCGCTCGACTACTGAGAACGACGTCGCGGGATCGAATCCCGGCCGCGGCATTTCAATGAAAGCGAAATGCTAAGACTGCCGTGCTGCACTCTTAAAAACTGATACTCCCAAAGAGTAAACTGGCTGCTCTACCCTCTTTTGAAGCAGTTCACTCCGCCAAAGTTGGCTAACGAGTAAAATGACTCCGCGGGCAGAGAGTAGACCTGTATGTACATTCCCTCTAAGGGAAAAACGAGTTGGGGGTGGAGGGTGGTTCTCCTTTCCTAGCTTATATAACGCGGAAGAGATATGTGGTCACCTGTACCTCTAGTAAAACATTTCTGTCGCCGATTCCGCTGAATGAAGAGACCTCCTTCTGAGCGGCAGAAAGTGATCCAACTCAGCAAAGGCTCTCAATAAGTACCATTCGGCGAAGGCATGCACTTGCGTACGCAAGTTTGAGAAGAGGCTTTCTTCAAACTGTCGCAGTTTTCGCGATACAATTATAGCTATGCTGTTAAATGAAAAGATTCCAAGCTGTTTGGGGCGCCATTCATGTTTTTGTTAATCTGTTTCAAAACAGCTAGCGACCTTCCGAGGAAAAACGCTTAAAAAATGAGTGATGCTTTGGCTCAAGGAAAACGCCTCCAATAACTCCGCGCAAATCTTCATAATTCGTCGCTAAGCATCACTCTAAATACTTCACACTGCAGCGCTAGTACAGCACGAATGCTCGATGTGAGCGCTGATGAAGATACACTGACAAAAAATACAGTGAACCCTCTAAGAGATCGCCAGTGATCTTCATTCACGAACGGCAAACCTTCTACACACCGTACGCCATGAAACTACTGCCGGATGAATATTTTCTGTGGTTTGCAGCTATTGTCTGGATTGTTCCATCTTTTAGTGAGCCGTATAACCTACAGCATGTGGCAGAGATCTGTGGATTACTGGCCAGTTTGACCACTGTAGTCCGCAAAATGTGCGCAACTAGGAAGCAGCCCAGTGGTAGTCAAAAGCCACTGACCTCCTGGTCTGGATCCCGAGTTCTGTAGTTCGATTTCACGTTCGGCTGCAGTGTTTTTTTCAGTCGATTCCGTATATATCGAACTCGAAGGGGATTGTGAGAAAGTTCTACATATCGATAATTCGAAATACAAAATACGCCTATTAGATGCTTATTGCAAAATTGCGCACATATCGGACAATTTCCGCGGGATCGTGACAAGTGGGAACTTATCGATTTGCTCCTCCAAAGTCCACAAAAAACGAAAGCACAGCTCCACGACCACCGCACTTAATCTGGCAAGAAAAAAGCCCGTGAGCTTAGCTTGCCTCTTCTGCACCACAAAGTTCATTAAGCTGTCCTCAATCTTCATGATGGTATCCAAATGAGGAAGCCCAGTGCCTTCCCTTGCGCCACAACAGCGACGAATGACGCTGAATGCAGATGCCAGTTCAACCGCAGTGCATGGCGGCTGGGTCTCTTCAGCCTGAATCTTCGCCACTGCTCGGGTCCGCTTCCTCGGTATCTATGACGTCAGCCACAATCTCAGCATCAGCACGATCCGCAACGGCTTGCCCGTCGTCGTCGGCACTGACAAAATCTTGTGCTGTTACGCCGTCTGGAACGGCGATTGCGAACGCTGAGAGATCACGGAACTCGCTGTCCAGGCATCCAGCGCCGTTAGTCCTCTGTGTCTATACACCTGTCGTCTGAAGCCACCACACACCCTGCTTTGTGGAAGCAGTTCACGATTGTGTTTTGCTTCACTTCATTCCAGGCACGAGCTAGCATCTGTATGGCTCCGAGGAGGTCCACCTTGAGTTCGATTCACCAGTCACCGTCTGCAACCAGCCTTAAACGCTCTCACTATGCCCTGAACAAGAGGTTGAAGCTTCACCGTTGTATCTGGCAGCAGAAATTTGATGGCGATCTGCTTCAATTGGCAGACGACCGGCAGAACAGTTGTCGAGAAGAAGACAAACCTTGCAGCCCGACTTCTCCAGTTCGGCATTCCACGTTCGGAACCAATCGGTGAGAAGATCGGGTGTCATCGAAGCCTTCTTTTCAAATGCGTATCGAACCGGGAGGCCTTTCGTGTTTTTGAAACAGCGTGGTGACCTGCTTTTGCCGATAACCAGTGGCCGCAGTTTGCATGACACACCCATATTTGCAGCGAGCAAGGTCGAGATGCGCACTTTGCTGTTCTTTCCACCATGACATGCACCACCCATCAGGTACAGCCTTATTTGAGAGCATTTGGCAAAACAATGCTGTCTCATCTGCGCTGAACATTTGCGACGGCGAAAAGCTATCGCAAATCTCTGGCCACTCTTCGGACAGCCACTTCTCCGTGTCAGTGCTGCTGGTCGCCTCTCTGTCACCAGAGAGGGTATTTCCGACGATGCTGTAGCGACTCTTAAAACAACGCTGCCAACTGGTGCCATCAGTGAAGCTCTCTTCTCTGAAGGCTACAGCAAACAATTTAGCTTTCTACATGAGCATCAGGGCCGTCGGCAGGGATTTTTCTGGCACATGTCTCTAAAAACCAGGCGCACAAAGCTTCCTCGACCTTGTCCTAGGTCAGAGCACGCATACGACACGCTCCAGGGTGAATGGATTGCGCTGCCCTTAGCTTCACGTCGGCTTTGTTCTTCAGGATGTACTCCGCGCGTTGCGAAGAATTCCCAACGCATTGGCGCCCAACGACTTTTTCTCGCCGGCCTCAAAAGCGAGAAGAAAACGCACGGCACCACACAAGTCACAGGAGAACTCATATTGGCCTTGCGAACAAAGCGAAAAGAACGACCACCGCACCGTACCGCACCAGTCACATGCCAAAGCAGCACCGACAGCAGTGAAAGCCAAAATGGCCAAAACGTTGGTGACAGCTAGTTGGCGTCACTTGTTTTGGCTACGCCAGCGGGGTACTAGCATGCAGAAATGGGGCGCCTGTGGGCCAGCGGCCAGCACGATTTCCCTCTTCCCAGCCCCTTGCATGCCCCTATGACCATTCCCATTTCCGTTCCCACCCCACAGAGTTCTCATCACGTGGCTCTTACTTGTGCAGCTCCGCACGAAGGTGCCCAAGGCCAGCGCCGCGCAGATGAGATGAGATTTCGGGAAGATCGTGAACTCCATCAGGAGAAGCCTATTTGCAGGGGTCGCAGCGATGGGAAAAGCCCACTTCCAGGGTGTATCGTGTTAGGAGAAGCGCACTTGCGGGGGCGCGCAGTGGCACGGAGTTCTTAATATGGGGTGCATGGAAGCTCGATAAACGCAAAAAAAAAAAAAAGTACTACTTTTGCATGTGATTCCCAAGGAGATTTTACAACTGTTCGATATAGGCAATAATTCTATATATCCGGGATCGACTAAAATGTTTCGTAATAGGAGTATATCCACTCCTCTATAGGGTGTGTACTGCACACTGGCTAGGAATGCGGTGCGAAATATGGGACAAAGGTCTACTCCTGCCAAAGGAGTTTGCAGTACTCTTTTACTTCCACGAGTATGTGCGAGGTTAGTGCACGTTATAAAGAACCACGCACTGCTCTTCACGTGGAAGTTGCTGGCGTGTTCCTTTCCCCGCTTTCTGTGTCAGTCTCACCATTATCACGGCATATACAAAAATCGGCGTGCTGATGAAGCTGGTTCTTCCTGTGCAGGCAGGCGAACGCGGTTCGAGTGGAGCCCACCCAACGAATGGCCGCAGTCGACGGCTGAAATGCTGCAGGCGTCACCGCCGACAGCATCGCTACGCCCCTACAGGTCAGTCATATGTGCACTTCGGAAGTGAATTTGGTAGGGGCGCTGACACTCGTTTGACCGGGACACCCTTATAGAAATGGTCTATAGACAGTCTACAGACTTCCCATAGACTCTATAGCCTTCCTATAGATATTTCTTTTTGTTTATTCTTTCTCTATAGACGAAAGTCTACTAAAAGTGTATGGCCACAAATCTATAGATTATCTATAGATTTGTATTGCGTATAGACTGTTCTCTGGGGTTTGTCTATAAATGGTCTATAGACTGTGTAGACAAGTCTGTGGACAGTTTATAGACTGTCTAAAAAAATTTTTGTAAGGGCACAGTGACTCGAAGCACCTTTACGTGCACTAGCTGATGCGGTGATTATTGAAGCAACGCGATTTGATCATGGACAGCATGGCAAAAAAGATGTAGCACAAATGGGACACGAAAGACATAGGAAGGCACATACAGGACAAGCGCCGCTTTTATTTGAGTTTTAAGACGTTTTTCGAAAACGAACATTTTCCTGTCGCGTGCCCAGAGTGTTTTTTATCGCCAACTTTTCTTACCAACTAGTACGCCTGTTGGTTCGAATGAGAAAGAGAGGACACACACCCATCTAGGAGTCTGTTAAGGATTCTACTCATTGGATCTTCAAGAAACTTGGCATAGTCTCAATGCAGATGGGATAGACGACATTTAAATAACAATAAAGAAAAACTGAAGGAGGGATAGACGGCTAATTGCGGGTGTAGACCTCAGAGCCTCTAAATCATTGGTCCGTGTCTCTCTGCGCCCATCAGTTCATGCAATGAACGTACCTGGTCTCCAAGGTCTGTTATAACTGGCCTCTTTAATGCATGAGACAAAGAACGTTATGCAGCTGTTCCATTCCGGAGCATTGATGTCACCTCTTCGCATCGTACATGTCAACAGTGACCAATCCCCACTATACTCCATGACAACTTTTCGTGGCAATGGAGCGAAAGGTACGTAGCAGAAACACGCCCCCTTTTTTTATGCGGGGGAATGTAGCCCCTGGTTCCAGTTAATCGTTTTTGCTTAACCCGCAGCATCTTGGTAATATTTCGAACATAGCTGCTAGTTTTAAATGCTAGAAAGTCATGGCAAAAAATTTTTTTTACTACAATAGATTTTTAAGCCATGTCCTGTTACAAGAAACTTGCATAGGTGATGCCAGCTACACCTGTGACGGAGAGAGGCAACTGTGCAGGAAGCCACCAGGAGCACAGGTCTGCAGATTAACTACTTGGTGGAGTGACACAGTTACAGGTGCTCCACTCCGATATGGCTTTCTCTTCATTGCCAAGAAAACTTGCTGAGTATAACACCAACCACAGCTGGCATCCGCATTTGTCAGCCCCTCTCTCCACATACTGCGCTTTTATCAACACTGCTTAGAACACGGAGAAGGCCCGAGCATGACCTCTCCCAGAAACCCGTCACTAGAGTCACTAAATAAAGACTTAGAGTACCGTCACTGCAGCACGGCGGTAAGCAGGGGCGGCCATTTTGTTGTTTATCATTGTTGCCAGATTGCCGCTTCGGCGACCTCGCCGCTAACTTTGGCCCGGCCATTTTGTAAACAACGCTGTTAGCCACCCTGCGCTGCAGCGGGGATCGTAGCCGTACGGCATGGAGGAAAGCGCATGAAGCGTTTTCCATCATTCTGCGAGTTGAAACAGCCAACAACACAGCAAAACGGCATCCTCGTATGCTCTTGTGCAGCTGAAATGCTGCGAGGCGCGGGATCCCTGGTCACTGAGTCGGTCACTGGCAGCACTCGCAGCGTCGCAGCACTAGGACTTCCACAGTTGCCCGACTGAAACGCATAAGCCACAAAATGGCAGCCCCCATGAACCGTTGCAGTGCAAATAAATATCACGTGATGCAAACTGACCAATGATCGTGGCGGCGGCACAGAACAATAGGAGAAAAGAGTGCCGGTACTCTAAGTCTTTATTTAGTGACTCTACCCGTCACCACTGTGAGATGGTAGCCATGGTAACGTTGAATGGGAAGGATCCAGTTGGCACGAACTTTCATACTGCCCTCTCGCAGCTGCACGTGATGCTGACATCACCACGACCGAGATATCGCGGTTTGAGCTACTAACAGTTGTCGCTGTAAAAAAAAAAAAAAGGCACAACATAGGCACGCGAGAGCTGCCAGCAAGGGCTCTCTGCCAATGAGGGAGGCTTCACCAATATTACCCAATTCCAGAGCTCGGAAGACAATAGCCAAAAAGTAAACTGGTTTTAAGATGGACTCTCATCGTGATATCTCAAAATGAACTCTCAGGTTTTGGGGCATACAAGACGGGCATACAACTGCTCATGTGTTCCTTCCATGTACAACATATCCAGTGATGATTAGTAACTGTGACCAAGCTGCTCTCTCTCGTAGAATGCACATACAAGCGTGGCAAAAAAAAAAAAGCATGCCTTCAATCGTAGCTCATCGGACCAATCGCTTCGTGCCACAGTGCACGCTTTTGATGTAGATAAGCTAGCATACAGGGCAATGGCAATACTGTTGAAGTACTTTTTAACACCATCCTGGCCAGTAATTTTTTTCTGCCCCAGACCCGAGTGACCTGGCTTACGGCAAGTACCACACAATGCAAAGACAGTCGTCAGAAAGTCAACAATAGCTAAAAGTGCAGGATGCAGCTTGGCCTACAAAGTAGAACAGCACCTAGTTGTGCGCTGCAAGAACTGCGTACAGAAAGAAAGGGACAGGGACAAGGTACAATCATTGTGCTCAGATGCCTTCAGCCTGCGTTGGAAACCTAGACTGTTTCCTTTATTCTAGATGCACATTTTTTTCTTTTTTGTTTCATGTGTGGACTACGCTCAAGGCTCCCATTCTTCCTTTGGGCCAGACTTGGCCCATACTTATCTCCATTATCAGAAATCGTAAAGAGAACAAAGGCATAGTGGCGGTTCAAGCACTCCATTTTATTCTTTCTCTCCTTTCTGTCCAAAAAAAAAAAAAAAACATCACATACATCACATTTGCTTGCTTACGCTGTACACGTCCAGCGGCACCCCCAACCAACCCGTCTCCTCTTGTGCAATTTCTACCTAAGCCCCTGGAATGGAAACAGGGATGCTCGTCGGCAAGCGTGAGGAACAGGGCTCGTTTGCGCATCATGGAAGTATTCTCCCACTATACATATATATATATATATATGCTTCACACACTCTTTACAGACCATAAGAAGAAAAAGAGAATGTCTTTGATCTGAGCCCCCTCACTATAGGCGAGTGCCAAAAGTCCGGAGCAGGGTCCCGAGTAGTTAAAAAGAAAAAAAAAAGGAAAAGAAAAAAGCTGGCCAGTGAGTTGATGCAGCCATGTTACCCACAGGATGGCGTCTTCGGTGGCGCAGCATCAGCAGCAGCAACAGCCACGGCGGCGGCGCGGTCCGGATCCCTTGGCGGGTCGGAGGAAAGTGCAAGTGCCTTGAGGCCCGCGGTGGGCCCCTTTCTTCTTCCAAAGGCGCAACATGCGCACCGAGTGGGCGGCAGGGGAGTGTCTTGCGCGCAGCATGGGGTTGAACAGAGGAGCAGGGGATGACACACACGCGCGATCACAAGAAGGAATAAAACCTAGGAGGCCGCCGCTGATGGTGACGGTGGAGGTGGTGCCGGAGTGGGCACTGACAACGACAATGAAGACGATGGCAGCGGAGACTGGGGCTGCAACTGGGTCTGCAACTGGGGCAGCGACTGGGACAGCAACTGGGGCTGCAACTGGAGCTGAGACTGAAGCTGCGGCTGCTGCTGAGGCTGCTGCTGTGGCTGCGGCTCAGGCTGCGCTGGGGGCTGCTGCTGGGGCTGCTGCTGTAGCTGCTGCTGTGGCTGCGGCTGTGGCTGCTGCTGTGGCTGCTGTTCTGGCTGCGGCTGTGGACGCGTGCTGGCTATCCAAGCACGGTGCTCATCTTGATAGCCCCTCAGCGGAATGACGAACACGCTGATGTCGTCAATGGTGGCCGCCCGGTTGTCGGCCGTCCGCCAGCTTCGCTCCTTCAGCTTTCCCCGGGAATGCATCACCAAGTCCTGAGCGGCGGAGATGTACCTGCACCACACGCCGCCACAGTGTGCGTTGTGCTCAGTGTGTGCTCTCCCTCTGTCGCAGTTCACCTTCTCCACAGCTGAGGCTGCGGTCTTGGGCAGCGCAACCGACGCCACACTGATCATGATTACGATGATGATGATGATGATGACAACGCAAATCAGCTGACACACACGACGGGAAGGGGGGTAAAAAGTGCCCAGTTGGGCCGGCCCACATGTTTTATCTCCAAAGCCACCCCCAATTAAACAGCGACTGCTCCATGTTGTACGCTCAAAATGTCGCATGTGCAATCGTCTCGCCAGCAAAGGCGGCGACAACCATATTTACATGCAAACAAAACAAGGCTTGTTCCCTGGATTGCATCATGCATGAGGCTGCTTGCTTGCTCCGAAGACAGTGCCCTTGACGTGATATGTAACCTCTGCCACTTTGGCCGCATTTTCTGCAGCAGGTGACAGTTAACACACCTTGGAATTGGTCGATTTCTTACTTGAAACATGCAAGCGCCTCAACGATGCATAGTGTGCATTAGCACAATACACAGACTTGGCGCTCACACTGTCCATTCACTTCAGTTTAGTGCAATTATTTTTAACTCTGTAAAGGATGCTAATTACAGAAAATGTATATTCTGGATGTTACAAAGGCTTTTTCTTTGCTATCAACTTCATTCTGTACCATGCCTCAAATTTTGTAAGTTATTTCCGTCCACCACTGATTTAAAAATTTAAGCCTTGAGTCTCAGGTAAAATAAGGCAAGTGTGACAGTATGTTTCCTTTGTTACTGCAGAGATGACAAAGGTTTAACTTTGTGTGTAAGGAAGTGACACTTCTTTCTGGTGTAATTTCAGTTACACAGGACAATCTGGTTAGCTATAACATTGCCTCTACTCCCTTCCAGCAAATTGCAAGCAGCTGAAATTCAGTCAGCATCTATGGCATGAGCAGTTTTTCGGGCAAACGCCTCTACTTACACTGTAACTCGCAACACGTCAACTTCCCTCAAGCTTACTCACTGTACAAAGCCTGGCTTGCCTACTTGAACATAGTAAAAAAGTCCCCCCGTCATGCTAATCTAAAAAAGGCCTTTCGGATGCATTCACTTTCTCCAAAGCCAGTCACTGCTCATCATATGTAGTAGGTAGACCTGAGAAAGCTTTCAAGACAGACCCCCAGATGGCTGCACGTGAGACAGCAGGAGACGCATTATGCATGTACAGAATAACTCGTGCTGAGCAAACTGGCCTGTAGTATCTGTCAAATTACTCGCTCGCTGATCAAGTTTAATGGCCGCTCATATCAATGAAGGTACTGCTCTCAGTGCATCAGCGCGCCTTCGGTTTTGCTGCACAAGGATGAGATTGGCTACCTCAACTTGTACCCCGCAGTGGCGAGCCAGTTAGCGCATGTGTATAAATAACAGACGCAAATTTTTCTGCCGTTTTGTTGCTCCCGTCTCGGGTGAATAAACTGTTGCTGCGTTTTTCTTCGGGAAAAATAAAAAAAAACTGGTAGTCTGTGCTCTCTTCCCAGTTGCCTGGTGTCTCCTCCGGCTACTCCCATGTCCCCTCTCTCCCACTCCTGCTTGAGAAGACAGCCTTACTGCCAAAACCTAGCAAGGAAAATGACAGCGTCCGCGATATCAACACTTGATGTCGGGAGAGGATGGATGACACAGACCGGTTGGGAACACATAAAAGAAGAGGAAGCCAAGCGGAATGCATCCTTGCGCCTTGTGTGAGCAACCGAGGCACACTTTTTGCCCTTTGTCTAATAGTACTTCATCCAACCTAAGAGCACAGCGCTTGTACGGAGCCAAGAATTATCGCAGGATGCTGCCTTCAAAGTGCAACGAAGTTAGTTAGCTGTAGAGTTACCTGGTTGTGAACATAATCCGCAGTTATATTTCTTCGACAGTGTCGGCGAAGTTAGGGTTGCTGACCTTACGTAACTAAGTCACTTTCCAGCTACTCCATGCAAGGTGCACCACTATCACAAGTTATGCATTTATCGACTTGTAACACAAGTGATGAGTTGTTCCTCGAGCTTTTTAAAAAAGGCTGTTATTTTGTCTTCACAGCTCTTTGTATTTTAGGGGGCACAGAAATAGGATACGGAAGTTTTATGACTGACAGAAAGGTGGAAAGTGGAAGTGCCAGCGATGAGCCAGAATGTACCGAGTAAAGGAAAACACTTTCTTGTAAGCTACTCATAAGCAAGCCCACAGAGTTCAGGTGTCATAATGCAGTATCATAAGGTGCTCGTTACGGTAGTTCCACATAGCTGAGGCAGGGGCGAACATTCAGTCCAGCAATAACTTCTTTTCACACATTCCTACACTTCCTTGGAGAAAAGTTATCAAGGTTATCTCCCAATGCAAACGGAGCTCTTTAGAAAGGAGGGGGCAGAAGGGCAGGCAAGCTTTGTCACAGCACTTTCCCTTTATTTTCCTATCCTTTGTACTGTTCTCAAGTCAAACCTCCTTAAAGGGACTTGTAAATGCATACATGCACAGTGAACTACTATACAGTTTTCCACTCTATGCATGATGGCAACTTCCGACAGCATATTGAATGGCTGTGTGTTGTGAAATGTATGCACTAAATTACAGTGCTTCGTGTTGCCTGGAGCAGTTCCTTTAGAGCAAGGCAAGAATTACGTGACAGAAATCACAAAGAAAGAAAAGCCTGATAAGCGCGAAAAAGAACGCTACATTGGCCTGCCAGGTTGTAGCATGTGGCTCACTAAAGGTCACAAATTTGATTGCCATAGTGTGAAATACGAATTCATTCTCTGAATAGCAGACTACTAAGAAAAAAAAAAAAAGAAAGAAAGCTTTTTTGCACCAAGCGAACAGAGAGGTAACAGTAAGGGGCCCGAACAATTTGACTGCGCAAAAGCAATGAAATTGCTAGGATAAAAGTTTATGGCACCTCTAACAGAGAAAGTTGAAGCAAAGATTCATTACTATAAATGTACTGTCAGGACACAGTTTATTTTTTATCTCAGGCCTTTAATGGCACTCTTGCTGGCTAATGCCTATTATGTGTCTAAAGTTCTGCGTGACTTCACACCAAAGCAAATATACAATGCACAGAGGTGAGGTGGATAATGCGAAGGCAAGAGGACAGGCACTGTCCCACACTTATTTCAGCCATTTAATCCTTTCACTTGCTCACTAGACTCCTAAGGTACGAAGAGGGCATTTTGGTGTTCGTCGAGCCAGGCCCGCTATCCTTTTCAGAATCTACGACACTTAACAATCTTGAAATCATTAGCCTTAGGCCAACCACGCAGTAAGACTGCACAAAGGGGGAACTCCACAAGCACGAGCAGGCAGTTGACCGAGGTTGTGTATATATATGAAAAAAAAAAAAGACTTCAAAGGGCAAAGATTGTAAGGGCTCAGCTGTGCTTCCAGCCTGCATGTCAAGTAGTGGCTCCGCCAATGAACAGTGTCTGGTCCATTGTCTCCTGCTATAAGGCAACCACTTCTCCTACCTTCTTTGCTCTCATTTTCCTTTTGTATGCGCATTTATTTTATATTTCTTTCTCTCTCTCGCTTTCTTCCTTCCAGTTTGTCAGTGTGTATTTCTTAGGGTCAGGGTGCAACACAAGTGCCCGCCTGTTTCGAAGGAGCAGCCACAGGCACCATCACTGTCGTCGTTACCACCTAAGCCTATGTGACACTAACTGCGTCTCGCCAGAAGATGGGAGTTTCCCTTCCAGTGTTTCCCTGCCTCCATGCCTTAGGTTAAAGTCAGTTAAAACAGTGGCATTGTGCCCGTGAAGCTTTGCTCCCCTCCATCACAAATTTTCTGGAATCTCCATTGTCACAGTACTTTCGCTGGTCAATCTATACGATATTCCAACTGTTTTTCTTTTCCAGGCCCAGAGGTTGGTGGTGGGGGGAGGGGGTCAACCGATACAATATTTTGAACAATATACGAGTGAATTGCTGCGGCCACCATGGTTCCTACAGAGTTGAATTGAGCTGCTAGTAGTGGGATGGGTTTCCGTTGAATGGTGGAGGTGGTACAGTGTTCACTCACGTATGGGTTTATCTGTTTTTATTTTTTTTATTTCCCCCTACATAGCACTCTCTAAACTCGGCGGTTGACCAGTACATGAATGATGGCCACACCATGCCGCATATGCACCTCCAAACACAGAAACAGAAAGGGGAGAGCGATGCCAATGATTCTAAAGCAGAAGGCCTTACTTTCTGGTCACCTTTGAGAATTCACCAGCAGCTGCGGCCACTGTAAGCTGCACAATGGTTTCGGCACCCTTCCTTTTCCAAGAGAACTGTGCAGAGGATTCTCAGAGAAGGCCAATGTGAAGATGACCACGCAGCCCTGTCATGTTGTCAAGTCGTGCTAACCATGGTCTTATTGTAAAAACAAAACTTGCCGTTTCACAGCCGAGCGGCGAATCAAGTTTCCCAAACATTGATGACCATTCTCGGTAGCTGTCAACTCACATGCAGAGTCGTAAATAAATTGCACGGCAGCGTGCGAGTTCAACATTACCAAAAAGCGCCAGATACTGGGGAAAGCGGCGAAAATACATTTTCGCTTGAAATAACAATATCAAGCTCTTAACACACCCATGCATGATTACCGCCATTAGCAAAGATTACCTATGCTTCGGTGTCCGCCAAACTTTATAAACAGAGTGGGGTGGGGTCCCAAAAAAGTACTAAAAATAGAAATGCGCAGCCCATGAGCATTAGCAGAGTGAAATGAAGTGTTTATGCCTGGCACGTCCCATTGCGCATTCCTTGAGACAGTGTTGAATTCATGCTCAGCACAGAAATGTGCAGTCTTTGGTGGCAAGTTTATATCACTGCGCCACTGCATCTTCATTATGTGACACTCTGCGCCAGTCACCCTAACTGCATGCTGGCAACTTTTGCTGGTCAATCTATATGACATTCCAACTGTTTTCCTTTTTTCCAAGCCCAGAGGTTGGGGAGAGGTAAAGGGGGTGGGGTAAACCTACACAATGTATCGACCAATATGCGAGTAAATACGGTAACATCCTGGCTGACAACCATGATGTGAGGAATTAATGAGGGGCAGGGAAGAATGAGTGCTTTCCTAGCAAGAAAACTGGCAGCTTCCACGGCATGTGAAAAAAGGAAAGGCGAACCGAAGCAAACATAGTTGTCTTGGTTGTGTGCAATATGTCAGGCAGCACAATCCACGAAGCAAGCCGTGCAATTTCTCAAATGCAACAATTTGCAGCTCAGCAGCATGGGGAATTAACCTTGCAATGATGGGGGAAATAACAAACAGCTAATAGCACTGTTATAATGTGTGAAACACTAGGATGATACGGTCCCCAACGTTCTTGCCCACTGTTGCGTTGAAGAATGGCACAAGGATGAAATATCCATTTTTCTTTTTTGTAAATGTATTGTCTCTGTCATTATAAAGCAGCTACTAAAAAAAATAAACTGAAACTAATAAAAAATTCTTTTTGCATGTGTTTTCGTTGCAGTTTCCTTCTACATTCCAACACATTTTTAGAGCTGAGCCATTACGTTCTAGCCATTCTATCACACTGTGGATAGAAAAGGAATGCACTGCATGAGAAGGCAAACCGAGGAGGGTATGGCAGATTGCCAGCTGGGCAGATGAGATTGGAAAGTTAACTGGATCTGAATAGGCAAGACCTTTGTCGTGCAGTGAATGTAGTTGTTCTGACGATGATGATCCTTAAATTCATAACTGTGTTGCAATTGACGACACTGCTGTACTCGCAGCACTGGTAGTATAATTCTGTGCAGATCAGCTGAGTCTAGTCTGTGAGCCAATGGTACAACACATGGAACCTTCTAAAGCACTTAGATTTACTTCTCGTGCCCAACTTTATCAGGTTGCTGTAGGGCCATTTAGCAGCAACAACAGAAATGCAGTCATGATAAAGAACACCGTTCATCGCAAAGCAATCTGCTGGATGCTGCACCATGTGAATTGTCGCACAAAGTGATCACTTGAGTATATATGGCATTAGGGCTCCAGTGGACCTGCAATCACTCTGGTGTGTGCTGCTGATCAAAGTGTGTCGGCCTACCTGAACTTGTAGCGCTGAGTATCACTTGCTGGGAAGTGGTCGAGTGATTTGAGCACAATCTGGGCTGCCTTATCATTGGGCAGCACGTCCCAGAGACCATCCGTGCCCATGACGAGCACGTCACCATCGGTGAGCTCCTCCGAACAGACGTCGAAGACTCGAACCTGCAACAGATCAAATTATGTGACTGAGCTGGTGCTAACTTACCACTTATGCCTAAGCAAGAAATTGTGTCTGGAAGCGCTTGCCTCCGAAGGCTTGATAAAGCAGTGAAACCTCAAACCAGCAACACCGGCCACGCTGCACTGTCATGGCATCAGGTCTAGTTGATGAACAAAATTACATTAAGCTACCATCTTTATTCCCCTGCAGTTCCCGACCGACTCCCCCTGAGTCATTTCCGCAGCTTCCTTATTTCTAAGCCCAACAGTGAAAGAGCCGCTTACCACCTTGGTCCTGTGCGGTGCTCATGTGCGGAGCCGCCAGACAACACATTACCAACTGTTTAGCCTCGGAACCTTTTCTTAGTACGCAGAAATGTAAACCACGATAGGCAAGAAATGACATGGCTAAAGCTTACCATGACCTGTCAACAAAGGTCTGCACCAATGTTACAGGGTGCGCGAATCAAGTCGGAACTGACCGTGTTCATTGCTCAAATCCTCAATAAATACAATGGACTCTTTTTCCTGCATAAATACCTTTCACCTTTTCTGTTTACTGGCTGGAAAAAGCAGGAAAGGATGAGGTTATAATCTTAGAATTATGGTGGTCAAAAGCAAATAGACAATCTTTGCACGCTGTCGCTACAATAACAATGCAATGGTGATGGAAGCCTTAGGCAGAGGGCAACGTCTGCACTTCCAGTTCATTTGATAAGAAGACAAAGGTAAGCCCAGTTCACAAGTGCGAATGAACCTTCACTCTTCTGCACAAAAAGATGGAAGAACTGGTGGCATGACAGAAGGCTGAAAAAAAAAAAAAAGTTTTCTTTTAAGGAGAACCGTTCTCCTTATATAAAACATAGCAACAGGTCAGCCTGTAACCCAAAGAAGTGAACACGCTGTACCCAAGCTAGCGGCATGCTTTCTGCAGCACTCACTGGGTGTAACTAGGCCTAGCTCACTTAACGTCAAAGCCACAGCAAACGGCGCTTTGAAAAAAGCCACTGCCAATCATAAGAGGTCTAATTCTGTTACTGGTACACTACAAACGCAATAATATCTCAATTAAAGCTAGGGTAAAGTTGATTTCTGTGTTCCTTCATGGGATAAGTGTCATATGGAAAATAAACATGCTGGACTGAAGGCCACCCTCGAGCACACTCCACATTCACCTCATCACGCAGTTTTACAGCACTAGCGCTGTTAGCAGGTCATCAAGGACACGCAGTTGACCCGGCTTCATGCACGAAAAGCGATCGTGGCAGTGCCATTTGGAGAAGCGCCACTTGCACGGGCACAACGCGCAGTTTGGTACAGTAGAATCTTACCGATACGGACATGGTTGATACATATTTTGTGATGATACAAATTCGTAAAATTCTCCAGCCGTAGCGCATTGTGCACAATGTGCGGAATTCCGGATGTTCCAAAACCTCTCCCGCGCGACTCGGGATGATATGATTGAGCAAGCTGCGAACGCACTTTTGAGCACTAAGCGCTGCCCGTGCATAATCAAAGGCACGCTGCGATTGCCAGTCGCGCTGTACTCACCGCAAGTAGCGAGCTGTGGCCGCACGGTCGCGAATAAATCTCATCAACAATAAATAGATTTGCTTGAATGGATTTTCTATGCTTGTGCATATGAATTTTGTTCCGTTTGAATGATACATAATTTCAGAAGATACAAATTTGTTCCTGGCCCCGTGAGATTCTTATCCGATACCAAGATTACACTGTAATTGAATGTTCCGCTGAACGGGAATTGGATAAATGTGAACGACACTGCTCTACCTTTGCATGGGATTTGAGAAGAGACATTTGAACAGTTCGATACATGTCACATGTTACACTGCTAATACTGCACCGCTGAGCTCACTCTGTTCATGCCTGAATTGGCAGACTGATCTGGCTGACCCGACAGGCTAATCTGGAGCAAGCAGCCAATTCACTGGAGGCTTACCTCAGGCTCGGGGGTCAGGAATGGTTTGATGTCAACGTTGCTGCTTTGAGCCTTGAGATCATGGTCTCCAAAACCTCGTGTCACTCCGATTGTTGCCAAAACTCGACTCTGTCAAGGATACCAAAGGCACGAGCTCACACCAACCCTATGTTTACTAGCCCGACTCGAAAACATGCACGCAATGCAATAGGCCATGAATTCAAGAAGTGGCATGCACTGCCTGCCACAAAGCTGGCCAAATAAACCAAAATTTCAATAGTATTGCTTTAAGGTGATGTTAAAATTTAAGGAAGAACACAAAAATCAATAAACCATCTCTGACTCTCCTTCAGCAGCAAAGTTCAGTAAGACTTTCCTTTGTCGGTACTGCCGTGAACACAACGCAGAAAACAATGCTGACCATAGATTCTAATAACCCCAATGCATCAAGATTCAAAAAGTTTACCTGCAAGCATAAGGCAAGCAAACCTTACTGCTCTTTCACTTCCCCTTCAAACACAATTTGAAAGACATCCCTAGAGTGGAAACAAGCTTTTAGGTCTAGGCCTTGCAGCTACTCAAGTTGTACGCTCTCCCTAAATGAGCAACATATAAGAGGTTGACAAACGTTGAAAGGCATCATAAAAAGAGAATCACTCACTCGTTTGCCCTCTCCGTAAATGAGTGGAAAGCGAAGGTCCTCGGGTGTCACTGTCCTGTAGGCCCTGCACATTGAGGATCAGAACAGCATGCTTCACTACTACATGTATTGTTGGTAACTTTACAGCAAGGATAACAGACCTGCCGACTGAATTTGTGTGAACTGCCCAAAGCTGTGCACATCTAATTCTTGACAGAGTGTTTCCTTCTTTGGAATGGCACATGGACCACAGATTTGAAATCGCCTATACCTGGTAGACAATTTATAACTGAATTTCTTCCCTCATGCTGTTTCAGTTTTGGTTTCAGTAGCTGATCAATGGCTATGATGGGTCAAAGTTCAGTTCAGGTTGTGTACAGTATAAAAGAACTCTGATATAATATAACTTTTATGCTGGCCTGTTATAGGAGACAAAATGATGACCAACGAAGAAGCAGCTGCTATACTGCTGTTTATGTCCACCTCACGTGATCTGAACTGAACACTGACATCACAGCCACTGTTGGCTGTTGAAACCAAAACTGAAACATGAGAGAAAAACTGAATTTCTAAATTATCCACTGGATGTAGGCAAATTCCAAGTACTAATTAATGCTTATTATTGGCTTAAGTATTATTACAAAGAAAGAACACACGACCAAAATTATAAACAATAACAAGCTCAAGTATCAACCACACTCTTTCTTTTCAGTGGCAAAGGCATAAGCAACATTAAGTTCAGGCAGATTGCAATATGGCACTGCACACCAACTTCTGCACACTGCGACCATGTGCTTGTTGCAGAACATGACAAGATGAAAAGTACGGAACTGAAGCCTTTCAGAAGTTATCAGAATTGTGCAAGAAAGCCACATGTACAATAGGCTTTTTATAAGTTGTTCTGCATAGACATGGGCTGCTCTGAGGTGGGTAATTTGAAAACTGAATCAACACATTTCAAAAACTCTCTCGGACAAACGTCTCCCTGTTCTGAAAGCCCATCTTGCCAAATAGTACAGCTGTGAAGAGATTACACACTGGATGCAGGTTTTTTGCAACATTAAATCTATACTGCCCATGAATCTTATCCTGTACAGAACCCTTCTGGTTCAATCAATCAGCACTGCTGCCTTAGGCTGCCACAAAGCACCGGAATGAACAATGAGAAGAAAAACGATTCCAGGGACTCATCCAGGCCACATAAATTACCTAAAACGACTTGCCGTAACCGAGTGAGGTACTGAGAAAATGCTTGCACTAACAGCAAAGTGCTTTTTACACTGCCAACACTCATGAAATGGAATGGCATTTATGTATCAGAAATATACTGGATGGTTAAGTTTGCCTACTGGCAAGGTGTGAAACATGCCACAGCTGCTTCGAGCAGTCAAACTAATCCCCTGCTGTTGGGCCAAGCAACTAGAAAGATAACTGCTTCCCTGCATTTTCCACACCTGCCCACACCTGTGCTGAAAAATTTTTATCATGAGAAAATCTGTTTTGCATTTTTGTTTGAAATTTAAAATTTGTGGTACACATTGGGGTGTTGCCTTCCTATTGAAGCACAATGTGGGAGGTTTGCGTTTCACACCTGCAAGTGCTGCTTGTGCGTGCACTTTTATTAGCACTTTTTTTATGTAATCTTACGAAGCTTTTTCTCACGTCTGCATCGATGGGTACCACAATTGCTTGCACAACGAACACACACGCATAATAAACATATACCCTGCATTACTCATTGAAACTTGGAAAAAGTTTAATTCACCAGTACAAATTTTAAATAAATGCATCTTTTAAATTAGCGCCATTCTTTTTGTCAAAAATAAAAAGTGCGCTCATTAGGCAAGTAAATATCGCCCTTTCCTCCTCTGTTCATTCTCACTCTGTGACTGTAACTAAAATGGCTTTGAGGCACCGCTGTCTTACTAGCTGAACCGCCCAAACCCAAATGCCCGAAAAGGGTGGCAGCTCACCATCCAGTCATGAAGGCATCCCGACAGAGCAGGCGCTTGCCCAGGTCAGCTCGCACGGGACGTCGCACAAACTCCAGGTGGGTGAACTCGCTGCCCAGCAGCTCGGGACACTGCATACCCTGCAAAAACACCAACATGGCAAGTGTGACTAGCGAATGTTGCCTTCCAACAATATGCTGGACACATTTACCAGAGCCATCACATATTGAAACTCCCCACACATTGGTCAGGGCTTGAACAGATCGCAGACATGATGAACGAACAGAAAGCTTGAAAACACTGGAAGCTGTGGCTTGGGACATCAATCAATCAATCAATCACGCGCAGCCAATCTTCCTTTCTCACATGACTACTCTGCGCATGTGTCTCTCCCACATCGCCTACTCCTGTCCACTGGATGAAAAAAAAAACTGCAAGCTTTTAGCATGCATATGTGGTCCGTGTTGGCAATAGGTGCATGCAGCAGCTGCAAGCGCAAGCCTGCCATCCTGTACATGTAGTTGGTGCCCCGTGGAGATGGATCAAGCCGGCAGTGTTCCTAAATACGCGTTTTCAACCATTTTTTTTTGTGCAGAAGATGAATTCTCACACTCTTCCATGAAGGCGCCACAAACAACTTCGCTCTATACAACTGCCTCGGGCTCCTCCCAAAAAAAATTTCTGGTTATGTGCCTGGCTGGGGAGCTTCCTTTGAGGGGCATTTACTGCTCTGTTCTTGAGTTTTATCCCACGATAGTAGTTGAACCAGGTAGGCACGATTGTCAGCTGCACTAACTGCTCGACTAAACAATGCGAACAGCTGTGGGTTTGATCACATGATGTAGCTTCAGAGAGAAAGTGTGTGTACAAAAGAAAGTGATAAAAAGTAAGCACACTTAAACATCACTGGCTCTGGCTACAAGCTAAAACTGTGGAATGAAGCTGCGTGATGCGGAACAAGAAGAATGGAGATGGGTGCCTGCCAACATCTTAGTGGCACTAGAAAAATAAAGTTATTTGGTGATTGGACTTGGAGATGATACGAGATGAAAGCAATGGTACTAGTAAAAGTAAAAAAAAGGAGAAATAAAGACACAAAATGGGATATACATATTGATTATGATTCCTTACAGCAGCATATCATATGTGCGTGATGTGGAGGAAGTTAATCTTTCTCGTTTCTAGCTCTGTGACACCAGACAAAAATTCACAATTCTTCTGAGCTAAGTGGCACGATGTCTAAAAATGCGAGAGAGAACAGCAACCAATTTAATACCTTAAGAAACAAATTTCCGTGATGCAAAACATTGTGCTGCCTATATGCCATAGTGATCACATGAGAACAAAGGTAAGACATCTGCAGCTCAAAAACAACTTCCATAGAGAAGTGTACATTAAAGAGGGGAGCGGTTGCACAAAAGTAAATACAACAGAATATAATATAATGAGCAGAGTAGTTTGAAAATATTGCTATTTATACAGTGTTAGCAATTGCATTCTTGAATAAACAAGCAGTCATTCTTTATTAAACCAGCATGGGTTGTCAGCTCACACAATCCAGGGTACTGCTGATCTAGTCGAGCACGAGAAAAAAAAATGCAATTAAATTTTGAGCACACAAAAATTAATTTTCAATCTGTGCACCGTCGTCCCGTACCTCACCTGCCACAGCCATTGGGTATGTGTTGCTGCTAGGGTTAAAATTGGTTGGTTTTTTTGGGGAAAGGAAATGGCGCAGTACCTGCCTCATATATCCTTGGACACCTGAACTGCACCATACAGGAAGGAATAAAAGAGAGAGAGAAAGAAGAAAGAGGAGCTGTAGTGGAGGGCTCCAGAATAATTTCGACCACCTGAGGATCTTTAATACAGCACACAGGCGCCTTAGCGTTTTACCTCCATAAAAACGCAGCTGCAGCAGTCGGGTTCGAACCCGGGAACTCCGGATCAGTGGCCGGTTAAAACTCACCAAGTGTTTGATTCGTGACCTCTCTGTTTCAGGCGTGAAATCACAGGACATCGGGATCACCTGCTCTCCACGACAGATGATGGCCCTGCACACAGTATGCGCATACACACAGACCATTCGTAACAGTGGCAGAACAGCAAGTTTCAGAGGACGAGGATACACAAGGATAGAAGAATAATAAAACTCTGCTTTTTGGCATAACCTGATGGTGCCGCAGGCGCTTCAAGCAAGCCACAGCTGCTGGCCCACTTGCTAGTGGCATCTAGTGACTGGAAAGAGCTCTGACAAACTGCTCATAAACATATAATTTTTTTTATTAGGCTAGCTGTTGCCAACAGGCACTTAATTGACACTGTGGGACACACAGACACATTTAAAAAAGTGTGGTAGTCTCTTTTGATACAATTCTGATATCTGCAAGAAAAGAATGTACAGAAGTAAAAAGATTTACATGGTATGCAGAGACAAATGACTGAATAATTTACTGTGAAATGTATGTGCCAATCTGGCAGCACCTGATGACACAAACAGAGACATTCCCTTACTGACTGAGTTTTTGGGTGCCAATAGATTGGCACCCAAAAACTAGTTAACCCAAGGTGGTGAAACATCATATACATGATGTTTCACCACCTTGAGTCAAAGATTAAAAAAAAAAGTGGTCAGCCACAGCTAGATGAAACCAACAAAGTATTGTTTGATGTCATGTGCTGCTCCACAGAGTATTTTTATATTCTGCTTAAACAGTTAACTGAGATGATTTGTGAAAAGTGTTTATTACTGACTTTAGGAGAAAGTGGATTTCGTTTATGTTGTAGAAGGGGTTCAGAAACAACATTCATTTTTTTTTTTTGTGCCTCTTGCGCAGCCCTTCCTTTCAATACTTAAAATATCCCGCTAAATATTCTTGCTTGATAGCTGCTATGTGGTGCAACAGTAAGTGGTATAACAATGCCTGAAACATGCTCTAGTAGTTTGAACCAAACAGGAGAAGTGTTGTGTCCCGGGGCCAAATACATGTTGGTTACCACAAGTAAACTGCAGAGAAGGGCTTTTGGTTAATTTTTTCAATATTGGGGGTTTTCAATTGCACCTAAAGTGCAGTACACAAGTTGTCTTTGCAGCCTGTCTTCTACCTGCCACTCCCATAAAGCACAATCAAGGTAACGACTCTAAAAAAAAACTTGCTAAAACTGCTGCCTGTCACTCGCATTGCTTCAGTTATACAAGATACAGAGGTGGGCAAAACATGCGTCTTCAGATTCACGTCCAAGTTGGAAATGTGCATGATAAAGAAAGCATTCCAGTCTTCCCCATGCACTCCAGTGTAACTGCACTGACATAGGTGGTGCGGGCGGAGCACTGTTCTCAATTTTTTTTATCACTCAGCTTGACAAATGTAACTCCACTGAGGCCGTGTTGCCTATGGTGGTGTGAACAGGGCGCTTTAGTTTTGTTTCTTTTTAGACTGCCCAATCCAACCTATGTCACCGCACTTATTCAAAAACAAGTTTTTCAGATGAATCCAAAAACAACAGTTGCCATTCGACAGCCAGTGGTTGGAGCACAGACACAGAGTCACCGTTGTGTATGCAAGTATTCCCTACAATTTTCGGTCTCAAAATGCATGCAATAAGGTTGTTTTTGGTCGGCCAAAAAAAAAGTAATAAAAGTATACAATTTTCAAAGATGCCATGCCAGGAAAAAAAAGCCCCCTTAACCCTAAGTTAAAAAAAAAAAAATAGGGCAGTGTGCAAACCACACAATGGGCTGGGGAAAAAGGATGACAAGACAAAGGCCTACAATGCTGTCACATCATGTGCTCGGTCCATTGGCTACTTTGTGCAATGCTTAAAACAAACTGCATGAGCTCATCTAGCTATCCCTAACTTCTGAGAAGACACATTGTCATTCACAGAAATGACAATGCTATTAATCGTAACATTGCTGATTGAGAACAGGTGTAAAGCACATATATAGTTACAGCAAGAGCCGAAACGAAAACATGCCAGATATCTGCTAATTCAGGTTAAAAGGGTAACTGCTGGAAATCTTGTAATTAAAAAAATTGTGTGCATATGCATGCTTATACTGCATGCAGAATATCCTGGCTTAGATTACCCGCATTCTTCCGATTCCGTCTGCTGTTCAGACCAGATGAAGCGTAGATTACGTCTTCCTCTTAAAAAAAAAAAAAAATGCCCCGACACCAGCAAAAAACTAAGCAGTTTTTACCTTCGCTATTTCCAGCATATGCAGTATCCTCTCTACAGATTTACATACTGCGCACTGTGTACTTCACTGCATTTTGACATAACCTATAAAAAATCAATAACCCTGTGCATGGAACCATATATCAATTCTGCATTTAAAATGAATTTCTCAGAGACGTCTTCAGAACAGCATTCATTATGGTAAGTTGTGATTACATGTTGTACTGCCTATGAGGTCTTTCATCTCTCTTACAACCCAGAAATACTCCAAACTACACATGCCAGTATAGTATAACTTCGTTTTGGCATTCAATTCATGTTTGTTAGCTCACTTGATGTCGAGCCACTCCAGTTACCCCTGAAAAATGTCAGCCCATGATCACCATTTAAATGCAGCAGTAAGGAAGAAGACGCAGCTGTTGATTATCCAATTTTTAACATTTACAATTGATTCACGGAAACCGAAGCACACTGACAATCCGCATGCTATGAGAAATGACCAATACACAGGAGTATGCACACGGTGCTGAGCTATGCTCTCATACTGGGTCACGGGAAGTTTCCTAATCGCAAAGACCATCTCTCTATACAGTATAAACTCTCAAGATTAACTGGATCTTTCAATCCACGTGCCCTGAGATGGCAAATTATATGACATTTGGCTGCTCAGTTTTAAAGGAACGAAACTGATGGACAGCTTGAGAAAAGGACATCATGCCAATGTGCACTGGCTTCATATCTCAAGTCACCACATGACCAATTAGCTTAAAAGCTAGTATTCAACAAGGAGGATATGTCTGTCGTGTCCAAAAAATTGAAAGTATAAAAATTAAGCAGTAGAATACCAGTGCCTGAAATGGAGCTTTTAAAAAGTCTGTTCTGCTAAGCAAAACAATTAATCTGCTCAACAATCATGTCTTGCACACTTTAGTGGAGAGATTTTCGTGAGGATTTATCTGGTGATTCTAAACAGTCCAGTGCCTCACACTACGTCACATCACCCCAGCAAAGTATTCACCGAGTTAAACAGCACAGCTGCTGTAAATCTGCTCCAAACTATGCACCGTCAAAAGGCACTGCTAAATATGAAGTGACACGACAGGTGACTTCCCAGTGACCACTGTGCTTCATTGGCCGCCAATAAAAACAGTGCATTATGCATTCACTGCACAGCCCACTTCTAACGCTTCCCCCACACAAAATCTAATAGCAGGGCTTCTGTTTATGAGGAACCGTAGAGCTTTGGAGTTGGAAAACAGTGCGGCACTTGAATAGGAACCGCGTGGAATAGTCTCATAAACAGCTGGGCTGCTTTACAGCTGGTCGCCAGTGGGTCAACATTTGATCGCGAGCAGCAGGTGCAAAGAGACAAGGCACCGGTCCTCGTACCTGCTGTCACCGGCGTTGGCCAGGTACAGCTTTCCGAGGATAAACAGCGCCACGAGCACGGTACAGCCGCCCGTCATCTTGTAGTGCTTCTTGTCGCGCGCGATCTGCTGGTCCATGTCCCAAAAGGCAGTCTCCAGGGCGCCGATCACGAGGCTGTCGGCGGTGATCTTGCGGTCGCCGAATGGCAGGAATCCGCCTTCGGGCGCCGCCGGCACACCACCGCCGTCCGGCACTAGCAGCTCCATCACGCTCATCAGCTTGTCCTACAAGCCCGGGAGAATCACAAGACGTGTGGCTTACGGCCTGGTACCTGCAGCTGCATCTCACCTGCAGCACCCGCTGGAGCACGTTTGACGCGGCCACGGCCACTCCGGACCCGGCGTGGCCATCGAAGAGCGCGAAGTAGACCCACGGCAGCTCCGCGCCGTCGCCGTGTGCCCCGCGCCGCACAGCACCGCGGTACACGGCAGCCTGGTCCTCGTTGCGCAGGCTCTTGCCTGCATTGATGGTCCTGCACCGGCAGCAGCGACCACCCCCAGCGCGGAATGAATGGGCGCACTGGATCAAACCCCCCCGCCATCTGCCCTCCCCTCCCGCCTCCCGCGATGCTCACTCTGCATATCCAGCGTTCCACGGAATCTTGCTCACATCCCTGGGCACGATGATGGGCCGGATGACATGGTCGGCCGACACTTGCACTTCGTCGTCGGTGGTCAGCTGAAGGAAGCTAGGCCTCGTGTACTTGAACTTGAGTGGCAGCTTGTCACCGTCGCCGGGTGCTTCGCCGTCCCTCACCGCTGGCAGGGCGTCGAGGCCGCCCACCACGTTGTACAGGGCATTCTTGACCCGAGTGAACATGCTGGTCGGCGACCGAGCCTCTAACGGCGCCTACTGCATCGGAAAACCGATCGCGGGTTGTTCTAAAACATGCTGCTGAGAATCGCTGCCATGCTGCAAGCTGGCGTGTGCGGAAGTGACGCCAGCCAGATTTCCACGTGATGTAAACACAGGGGCAGCTCTCCGGACCACTTGACAGGAGGCAGCGATCAGAGATTGCGGCGAGCTAGATTAGTTACGCAGGCGTAGTGTGGGCAGTGTAGTGGATTACTAGCGGTGGTATAGGTAGTAGCAGCAAGCTTTGCTACTTTTACTTGAATGAACTGATCGCCAGCGATAGACAACTGCTTCAACTACTGGCTAGGCCGGAATCTGACCAGCAATACGCATTATGTAACCACGCTGAACAATTTCAACCCCCATTGTGATTGGCCAAAAGCGATTAATGCTTTTCTAGTGGCGGTGCCGCTAATGCCACTTGATCCCATTAAATAATCGCCCACGTTCAACACAGGAACTATGCCACTCCACAACAAGCTTGCATATTTCTTCCATCTATTGTATTTACAGCGTGGATTCGTTTATGCCTGAAGGGGGCGCATTGATTCAGTCCGCATTTTTTCCTCTGATCTCCACTAGGGGGCTAGTGGAGATCAGTGCATTTTCGCTCGGATCCTAGCAGTCATGCAGCAGTAGTTAAAAAAATATATCCAACAAAACAAACAAAAAGGCTGCAGCTGTTTAAGCTGTCGCCCCATATATGGATAAAATTAAACTGCTCTTTAGCAAGGTTTAAAAATAAATAGCATATAAATGTTGCTCTTTTAAGCTCATTTAGATATAGAACTGCGCGATAAACGGAAGAGCTTTTCGGCTATTTAAACGCGCTGCGCACAATTACTTCGGAAGCCGGCCATATGTATCAAGGTTTGAGTGATTTAAGCACTGATCTCCACTAGGGGGCTAGTAGAGATCAGTGGATTTGAGCGTTTGATACGTTTGATATCAAGAAGCCACTGCGCCGTCTCGTGAGTAGAAGCTACATCAACGATTTAATAATTTTGCAGTATTTATTAAACTCTCCAGGTAGCGCTGCAATCTGCAAAATTTAGACGTGGAGTTGTTTCGCATTTTAGTAAGGACGTAAAGTCAATAAGGAGTTTCGCAACTAACATAACAAAAGACGCTCTGTTTGTCGGTTCTGCGTCTCGGCCAATCAGAGAGCGGCTGGCGTTGAGCTGCTACTCTGGTGGTGTTTGAAATTTCGCCCGTTTTGACCGTCTAGCTGTCTTGCGAGCTTGGCGCGCAGATCTTGACACCAGGCGACTTTGCCGAAGCTTTCTTTGTGTCCATCTCTACACCCGGAGCAGAATCTAAATCTGTAAGTAGTCACTCGTTTTGCTATCCGAAAACTGTTTCCGTAGTCCGCCTTTAGGGTTAACGTATAAAACGTGCGTAGGGTGTGCTGGCTGCGTGAACCCGTAATCTTTTGTGACCCAGGGCCTGGTCGCTTGGTTTTAGCGAGAACGCGCTACTTGGTTAGAAGAACGTCACTGTGGTTGTCGCTGGACTTGAGCCCTGTGGAAGTTGTTTGCGATTGCTTTTTGCCGCAGCCGGTGAATATTTAGCTCGGGACACATTGCTGCCTTGCGGCTCGCGTGGTGACGGCCGGCTTGTTTACTGCGCAGGTTAACCATGCCGACCCAAAACCGAATTGTGAACTTCAAGAACAAGGGAAAAGACCAGCAGGTAATATTGTAGCCTTGTGGTAGCAAGTAGCGGCAGTTTGAGCGGCTGCCGCTCTGTTGCAGGAAATGCGCCGGCGAAGGAACGAAGTGAGCGTGGAACTGCGCAAGCAGCGCAAGGATGAGCAGATCCTCAAGCGACGCAATGTCAGCTTCAGCGAGGATCCTGTGAGCCCCCTGCAAGAACAGAACAAGGTATGGTGGCGTGCATTGTGTCGGATGCTCGTAACAGTCCGCACTGCTCGCGTACTACCGGTGTCACCCACAAGTTGCCCTAGCCACTTGGTTTAAATGTTAAACGTTTAATACTTGCTCAATTTGGTGAATCGCCGTAGATATCCAGCTAGTTGACGTGAAAATTTTGACCAAAATTGAAAAAAAAGATGAGTAGAATTGTAAGTACAAATTGGTACTTTGTTACCCGGACAATCGCCATTTGTTTAAAAAGTTTAGTATATTACTGGTAATCCATTTTGAACGCTGTTGTGCCGCCTTGAACCGCTCCTCTTCATAGCGAAATGAGTTGCAGTGGCTGAATGTTGTGCCCGTGCCACACGCGCACAAGAAATTGCAATGGGTGCTTAAGACCTTAAGTTTGTTAATGTCATTATTTTCGAAGTTGATGGTACCCGTCCACATTTAATGTCATTACGCGAAAGTTACGATGACGGTAACGCATACAAGGCAGTCAAAATTCACCATTATATAAACAGTTCTAACGAGTGCAATATCTCGGCAAAGTCGTTATAATGTAATTAAAAATGTGCAAGAAATGTCGCTGTTCATGCTTGAAAACCAGAAAAAGTAGCCCTAAACTCGCGTATCAGCACACACGCTGATAGTGTCAGAGGTGCAGGTAAACATGGCGCTCTTTGCATCGAAAGTGCAGTAGAGATGCCTCAGCTGACAAATTCCTGGCCGCGGTGGTCGAATTTCAATGGAGGCAAAATTCTTTGCTTTTCTTATCAATAATAAACTGAAAATTGATGGCTGCTTCTATGCTTGGGATGATAATTGAAATCAACGAATTGTCATCAGCTGCAAATGCCAAACTTCTAATAACGAATGACACAACACCTGCATCATTTCTAAAAATCTGAGAGTTCTAAATTTCAATGCTAGAAGTATAGTAAATAAGGCAGAACAACTTGAATTCCTTCTCCTCAAGTATGACCCGCACATTGCAATTGTCACAGAAGCGTGGCTACATGCAGCGACAGATATTTCGGAACAAGGGCGGTGGTATTGCTATCAATTTAAAAAGCAGGATTAGTCCGGAAATGGTTCCCCAGATTGATAACCATGAAAGTCTGTTAAGATTAACCGTTGGGGACACGTAGTTGTGGTATGTGCAGTTTATAGGCCACCGTCATCCCCTCTCGAGTTCTTGATCTCAGTGCATGACTACATGTCTGCGCTGCAAAACCGGCAAATTATTATGGCTACATAGGCCTGAAATGCAGCTTGTCGATAGCCCTCTTCTTGACATAATTCTTGCAAGTGACTTAAAACAAGTCATACTTGAAAACGCGCAAAAATGGTGACACTAGCTCGATATTGGATCTTGTATTTGTTAGCAAGAATATTAGAGTTCGAGGTTTGCGTGGAGGAGGGAATATCTGACCATAAGCTTGGGCTGTTCAGTTGCAGCCTTGATAACTACAAGAAAAAAGACATTAAAGGTTGTAAAACTGTTAAAGACTTCAGTCATGCCAATGATCAATCTGTCCTCGATGAACTGTGGAAGCTGGTTGACAACTTACCAAAAACCAGTGTTGTAAGCGTTACCGAAAAAAGTAACTAAATACGTTGCTCATTACGCTAAAAAAAAAGGAACGCGTTACCGCCCTACGTTACCTACAAAAAAAGGTAACACGTTACCGCTACCGAAATAAAGTACCGCACGTTACTTTGCCGTTACTTCATGGCCATTGCTTTTAATTATTAGAATTAACAACTTACGATAACAATTTTATAAACTTCACATTTCACATAAAACTTCTAGCCCAAACAAGATTTTACGCGAAATCCTGACTTAACGAGAATACTTTGAACAAATGTGCAGGAGCTGGATGGATGGATGGATGGATACGGCTGAACCCTTTACATCGGGCGGTGGCTCAAGCCACCTAGCCATGTCTTGTGAAATTTTACTCCTGTCTTGCTTTTAGCCACCAATCAGATAACCTTCGCTTGGTTACTTCTAACCTCTTAAAATCCACTTTCCCCTCACTATCCCTAAACCCCAATGCCTTGGGTAAGTCAGCCCCGCTGCCTTCCACTGTAGGGTGAAGCCCTTTACAGAAAAGTATCAAGTGTTCAGCCGTTTCCTCCTCCTCTCCGCACGCAATGCACAAAGTGTCTATCTCCTGGTACCTGACTCTATACGTCTTAGTCCGCAAAACTCCAGTCCTGGCCTCAAACAGCAAAGAACTTCCCCTACAATTATCATAGATATTTTCTTTGACAATTTCCTGTTTAAAGGTCCGGTATGTTTCCAGTGCCGATTTCGTCAGCATCCCTGTTTTCCACAACGCTCTCTCTGTTCCTTTAACCTTTTTCTTAACCGATAATTGCTGATTTGCCCCCTTACTGCTGTCCAGATATTTGCTTGTCAATTTTCTAGTTCGCTTTCTCCATTTCGTGTCAACATTCTTTATATACAGGTATCTGAAAACTTTCCTAGCCCACCGCTTTTCCTCCATCCTTCTCAATCGTTCCTCAAATGCTATCTTACTGCTAGCCTCTCTGCTCTCGAAAGACGCCCATCCCATATCCCCCTGTACCCCCTGATTTGGTGTATTGCCATGTGCTCCCAAAGCTAACCTCCCTACTCCCCGTTGCCTAATTTCCAGCCTTGCTTGAACATCTGGCCTCATACACAGGACCGCATTCCCGAAGGTCAGGCTAGGGACCATCACCCCTTTCCAGATCCCTCTTACCACCTCATACCTATTGTAATTCCACAGTGCCCTATTTTTCATGACAGCTGCATTCCTACTAGCTTTATTCATTACATATTTTTCATGCTCTGTCAGATACTCAGCACTGTTATTTATCCACACCCCAAGATACTTGTACTCATTCACTACTTTTAGCACGAATTCCTGTATTCTATGCTCGCCGCCCTCTTCATTAAATATCATGACTGCAGATTTTTCCTTACTATACTTGAAGCCTAATCTATCTCCCTCTGTACTGCATATGTCTAACAACTTCTGCAGGTCTTCCTTGTTGTCAGCCATTATCACTATATCGTCCGCGTATATTAGTCCCGGTAATGTCTGTTTAATCAATTCCCCTAGCTTGAAAAAAGATAGGTTGAAGCCTAGTCCACTCCCCTCTAGCTTGGCTTCCAAACCTTGCAGGTACAACATGAACAACAAAGGGGACAGAGGACATCCTTGTCTAAGCCCCCGCTGTATCTCTACAGGCCCTGATACATTTTTTTCCCATTTTATGAGCACTCTGTTACCTCTATATATATCTGGGTCAGAGACCCATTTTCGGAGCATTTCACCCCACATAAGCCGAGCACCAGGACAGGCGAAAGCTTGTACCCATTGTATCACCGGTACAAGCACCGGGGATCGAACCCCGCACCTCCCGCATGCGAGGCGGATGCTCAACCACTTGGCCACCGCTGCGGTTTGACATTCAATACTACTGTAGTTTTAGATTACTGTTGCCGAATGCCATTAGTACTCCCGTTGAATTCGAGGTGAGTGTGCATGAAAGCATCGAGTAATGGTCATGAACATCCAGGATTTCATTACTAGTGGCTCCTGTGTTGCAGGAATATGAAACACTAGTGCATTAAAGAAAAGAAGACATGCTTTCTGTGAAAATAAAATTAGCAGTAGGCTAACGATAAAACTGCACACGTATTCAGGCATGAAGTGCCAATATTCAAAATGATTTCATCGTTTGCCACTCTGGCGGTACGGTCATTGAAATTTTGTGGTTTTGCTGGTAGGGATAGCTTTTTGAGTGAGTGGTCCTTCAGCATGCCTTGTGCAACCCTGGCAGCTGACATTTCCTTCTTTGTTTCATAAATACGATGGGGAAAATGGTTATACAATGCTGTGAGGAGTTTTGTAAACTGCAAACACAAACCTTTGCCACTTCTACCATCTCTATAGATACGGTGGGGAAAATGGTTATACAATGCTGTGAGGAGTTTTGTAAACTGCGAACACAAACTTTTGCCACTTCTACCATCTCTATAAATACGGTGGGGAAAATCGTTATACAATGCTGTGAGGAGTTTTGTAAACTGCGAACACAAACTTTTGCCGCTTCTACCATCTCTATAAATACGGTGGGGAAAATCGTTATACAATGCTGTGAGGAGTTTTGTAAACTGCGTACACAAACTTTTGCCGCTTCTACCATCTCTATAAATACGGTGGGGAAAATGGTTATACAATGCTGTGAGGAGTTTTGTAAACTGCAAACACAAACTGTTGCCACTTCTACCATCTCTATCATATGCGGTGCGGCGTGCATTGTGGGACTAAACCCCGTGATCCGTTCCACGCCTTAGTGGTTGTGTTACGTCTGGGTGTCTGTGGCACAGGGCGGATTCAACACCGTGGATGAGATGGTGGCCGGACTGACTGCCCCCGACCCCGAGGTGCAGCTGGGTGCGACACAGGCTGTGCGCAAGATGCTGTCACGGGAACGGCACCCACCCATTGACTCCATGATCCAGGCTGGTGTGGTGCCCATCCTGGTGAATGCCCTCTCCAAGGATTCATGGTGAGCACTACTGGGATGTCCTCATCTCAGATTTCAAATTGGGCCTCTCTTTTGGTTAGCTGATGGGAGGACCCCTGGTCATTGGGGCAACCCAGGTAGAACAGTTCTACAACAGGCGGATAAGATTTCCCACGTGCTTAATTTTTGTACAGCAGGGCATGGTTGGTTGCCTATCTAGTTTAACTTGTGTGAGGACTTCTTAGCTTGGAAGTCAGCGTCAGCAGTGCAAGCCTTGTTTATAACTTCGTGCTTTTCCTCATCTTTCAGTTAAAGTTTGTTGGTGTTTCTGAATGGAAGAATTATGCATGTCCTTGGCAGTGAGCTCTTTCCCACGTTCCGTCATCCTTGGACGCCAATTGCCTTCTGCTCTACTGTCTATTTTGACACTGGCCCGGCCAGGTCACTTCTGCAGATTGCTCACCAGCACCATTTAATGCTCTGTGACCCGGCTCCTTTTGTGAGCTGTTCTGTTTTGACTTAGCCGGCTATCTGGGCAGTTCCTTAGGCTTTTCTTTTAACTGCCTGCACGGAGTCTATTTTTCAGCTTGGGAAACGTCCTCTAAGTAAATGATGTGCTGTGGATATCGGTACTGTCAAACCTGTGGCCTGTGAAGCAGAGTGCATTAGGCAGTTTATGCATAAAGCTGCCTTTCGCTCATCACGAGGCCGTCTGCCGCCATAGAGCGTCTGATGCGTACCTAGAGAGAAATGTAGCGACGCGGCACTTCAGTTAACCGTAACTTGCAGGAATGCGGGGAAGTGATGGTATTTCATATTTGGCTTGGCTAGTGTTGGGATGAAAACGTAGATTAAATTGTAACAATAAGACTTTTTCTCGATGGAAGCCTCAAAGCAATGCTTTGCTACTTTCCATACAAACCTAATATCAGTCATTCATTTATGTTAAGTCTGTTACAGAAAAAGGAATGCCCTGCCAAGAGAATTCAATGTGCACACAGTGGAGACCGTCGTGGCTAAGGTGGCCAGATTTAGTGACCATGCCGCGGCACAGCAGTGATTCTGTAGCAGAATCTGCATTTCCGGCCCAACACCAGCAAAGCCAAATAAAAAGCCGCATCTTCCTATTCTCACAGTGGATGAAGTGCTCATGAAGAAACTCGTAGACAGTGGTGCCCCTTTTCCTTATAGGTAGTTTTGAGAAACCGTATGGTCATCCGCATTGTGTGTGCGTGCCAGCAGCAATACAAGCACTGCTGTGTTTCTCTGCAGTGCATGGTGTGCCTGCAGAGTTCAACAAGTCTCTGTAATTACCTCTGCATGTTGCCCTTCCCTGATCTCCTTATTGCTTTGCATCTGTGTAGCCCGTCACTCCAATTCGAGGCAGCATGGGCACTGACCAACATAGCCTCGGGGACGGCCGAGCAGACGGACACTATCGTCCGGGCTGGCGCGGTGCCACTGTTTGTGCGGCTCCTGGGCTCGTCGCACGTCAACGTGTGTGAGCAGGCTGTGTGGGCGCTGGGCAACATTGCCGGTGACGGCCCCAACCTACGGGACCTCGTGCTGCAGGCGGGCATCCTCAAGCCTCTACTGGCTCTTGCCCGCCCAGATGCACCTGTGAGTACACCTGTCTACTATAATTGCTCGGATAAAACACAATTTTGCAGCGATAGCTGCATTACAGTAGCATTTACGGTAGCATTACGGTAGCATTACGGGAGCCTTCAGCATGGTGGTGGCACGTGGTTGGTCACATGACCAGCCACGTGGTGTGGAGGAGCTGCTGCTGCCGGCGAAGCGGAGCTGCAACAGCTGTGCGCATGCGCCGTGTCAAGTGGGACGAAGATGAAAAAGGAACGCCCAGTGAAACGGAGTGACGAAAGACTGACTTTGCAATTCAGCTGAGCAAGTTCCACTCGGCCAGCTGTAGCTATCGCGTCACTCCAGGTTTAACCAGAGGTAAACCACTGCCAATTTTTTTAGTGCGCTAGCGCTTACAGTGACTACTCCCCGCATTTAGCCGTTGTGTGTTTGTCTGAAGCCAGTTTCGTGGCAGGCGCACCATGTCAGGCGGGAGGTGAGAGGCTGCTCGAGAACAGCAACATGGATTGCAGCCCTACCCAAGCAACGGAAATCCCACCGATGGCAGCACCTGCCTTAGAAGAGCATTGGCGTGTCACTTGACCGCTGCATCACTGCGCTAGGATTGGTAGAAAGACACCCAGGGATTTATGAATGTAGAGAATGACCAATTTTGCGTATATGGACACTAACCCATTATGCCATCTGTGAACTCTGGATCTGAAAAGGGGAACCAAAGGGAAAACTGAACAGCTAGAGCACCTAATTCCATTTGACCTAACTACGCTAATCAACCATAATTTTTTTTTATATGGTGATAGGAGTGAAAAGTTACTGCTTAATATGATTAATATTACTGAACAGTTTAGTACCTTTTTCCTGTTTCATGATGGTAAAAGCAGCCCTTGCATTACAATCTCGGTTGCTGTACATTCGGGTAATTGCGATCTATGTGCAGAATATGAGGTAGGAACATATTGCCCTCTGAATGTGATCAGCTGAACTGATGTGCAGGCAGTCATAAAAGACATGTCCTAAGGCTGAAAACTGTGGTGGTTATAACTGAGGTGCATGGTGTTGCTGGAATCTGCTAAACAGGCCTGTCGTCTGTTCAGCTAATATAGAAGTGACGTGATAGCTTTGTGTCTTGCTGTTTCGGTATACCTGCCCATTCGTTGAGCTGTTCCCATTACTGTTCTGTGCAAGCTAGCTCAGTTACAACCAACACAAGAGGGCAGCTCCTTTTATTCAGAGGAGGACGAGGAGGTGATGGGAAAGCAAAGTGAAGGGGTCATATGCATTATCAGCTCCTGATGGCTGGGAACAGGAGCTCTCCACACTGCGCTTTGCTTCATGGGTGGTGACGGTACAGATTGCTTGCTGTGTTTAGTTGTCTGCACATGCGTAATAACAAATTCTAATGCCTTTCTTTGTGAGAAGTTTGGACTGTGAAAAAAAAAAAATGCACCAAGTGCAAGGGGATGTTTGTGTAGCAGGCTGCCTGATGCTGCCATTGTGCGACTTCCTTGAGCTGTTTGAATTGCCCACGATGCTATTGATCTTTTTTTTTTTTTTTTGGGTGAAGTTGTGGCCCTTCATATTAATTCTCAGTGGTACAGTATGCCTGCTGTTGTAGTAGTTACCTATCTAAATTGCAGGCTTTTGTGTGCTCCCATGTCAGACTTTCGGGCTTGCCTGTCAGCTTGGCTGCTGCAGTCAGCTCGTAGTGTGGTGAATTGCCAGCCTAAGGAAGCAACAAGAAAAACGGCAAGCATTTCAACTTTCTAGCACATTTTTCTCTGCCTTAATGCTCTCAGATTTGCCACTTTTGAGTAAGTATTGCTGCTTGTAGTTGGCCGCTTTATTTAACGAAATTGGCAGACAGTGTAGCCAAAATGTGGTATTGTACCCAAGCCTTGAGGCACTGACAAGTGTGAAGCCAAGAGGGCAGCTGAGCTGGCCTCTTTAACAGAACTGTCTGCACCTGCCCCACCAGTAGTCCAACAGTTAGTGTGTGGGCTGGCATCTGCAGTGCTGGTGGCCTTTGTTGATGTAATGAGGCATTGGTGCAGGCACCGTTTCTGCGGAACGTGACGTGGTCCCTCTCCAACCTGTGCCGCAACAAGAATCCGCCGCCGCCGTTCGAAGCCATCCGCGAATGCCTGCCCACCCTGGCGCAGCTGATCCACCACACTGGTGAGTTTCAGTGACCAGGTCATTTGCAGCCCCCACTGGGCCTCTCGTTTCTTCTGCTCATAACCTGGGCGCATGTTTTTACTTCTACCTCAATAAGTGCTGCTTTCGAGCGGTGCATACTGACTGGCTAGGGCAGTGGAACAGTGGAGTAGTGCTTCTGAAAACTAAGTCCACATCGTTCGTTGCCCGTTGTCACCCTGCCATCGAGTCTGTGGATAGTGCTAAACTGTGAAGTATTTGAATGGCTTTTTTCAAAGAAATTTTAAATTGAAAATAACAGTTACTTCATTATTAGGATCGTTTTCATTACTACTTGTATTAGCATTTTCATTGCTGCTACCCCTAGCGCCACCTGTTGGATCGCATGCTCACTACTCAGTGATGCTTGAAGTTCACTGTGGCAGCAGGGCATCTAGAGGACCATTGAAGATTTAAATAAGCACTGAGTTGTTGATACGTTCCTTGGTCATAGGAGTTCCTTGTTCGTATGCTCAAAATTGCAGACATTGAGTCTCACTATATTTCTGCCAGTTAATATGTTCCTGGATAACACGATTTCTCGGCTAGTACGCTTAAAATTTTGACAAATTGTGGTTGTATAATACATTTACTGACCTACCGCACGTGTGCAAACATACAAGTGGCCTGAATATGAGGGTACACAACATGAAGAGCCGGAATGTAGCTAGTCAACCGCCATGGTAGCTTCTCTTCTGTGCTTAGGGGCAAAGCACCACCACCAACAACAACAACAGCAAGCCACCGCGGTGGCTCAGAGGTTATGGCGCTCGGCTACTGACCCGAAAGACACTGGTTCGATCACGGCCGCGGCGGTCGAATTTCGACTGAGGCGAAATTCTAGAGACCCGTGTACTGTGCGATGTCAGTGTACATTAAAGAACCCCAGGTGGTCGAAATTTCCGGAGCCCTTCATTACGGCATCCCTTATAGCCTGAGTCGCTTTGGGACGTTAAACCCAAAAAACCAAACCATCAACAACAGCAGCAACAAAAACTGCTGTTTCGAGAGAGCTGCTTTTTCTTGGGGATGTGACATGAAGAGGAGAAAAGCTGAGGCTTCTCCGCAGCACATAAGGGTAAGGGGGTGAAGCATTTACGAACTACAACGATGTGCTTACATACGAGTGGGCCGGGTCTGAGGAGTGCAGTGTAGAAAATAGAATCGTTGCGACAGTTGCTTGCCGCGGTGGCTTCTTCGCAGTGCTTTGGTGCAAAGGGGCGAAGCCTTTGAAAATGACGAGGAAGAGATCGTGGTTACTTTAGCTATTGTTGTCAATGGACCGGTTGTGTTGCAAAGTTCTTTCCGTGCACAACGCAGTTGCGGACTGAATTCTGCTAGCACTAGAAAATTATCAGTTCAGATCTTGTGCCATGAAATGCTAATCGGCATATTTATGAAGTGAAATTGTTAGTGTCTTCGCACCTCATTTAAGAATTACATTCACAATTAGGCGATTTGGATCACATGTTTTCCAAGATAATACTTGTTTTTTTCTGCAATTTTTTTAGAAACATATTAATCAGGTTTACAGTAGCTAACGCCATAAGAAGGTTGAGTGGAGATCATTTTTTTCCATGTCCTCTTGTCTTCTGCGGTTGAGTGGAGATCATTTTTTTTCCGTGTTCTCTTTTCTTCCGCCCTGAGAGTGCTGTGTTGTGCTGCTCTCCCTTCCTGCCCTGCAGACCGTGAGGTGGTGTCAGATGCGTGCTGGGCCCTGTCCTACCTGACGGACGGTGCCAACGAGCAGATTGAGGAAGTGGTGCAGCAGCCCGGCGTGATCCCACGGCTGGTGGAGCTGCTGGGCCAGCCTGTGTCGGTGGTGACACCTGCTCTGCGTGCCCTAGGCAATGTGGTGACAGGCAGTGACGCCCAGACTCAGGCAGTGCTGGACGCGGGCGCCCTGCTGCCCCTGCGTTCCCTGCTGCGCCACCAGAAGACCAACCTGCAGAAGGAGGCCGCCTGGGCTGTCTCCAACATCACTGCAGGCACCGAGCAGCAGATCCAGGCTGTGGTGGACGCGGGTCTCATCGAGCCCCTCATTGAGGTGCTCGCCACGGGCGACGCCCGCAGCCAGAAAGAAGCAGTTTGGGCTGTCACCAATCTCACCTCGGGCGGCTCCCTTGACCAGGTCGGTGTTCCTTGGTTGTCATAGCTGTTGATTTCCCGACTCTCGCCACCTGTCTAAATGAGGCCACTAAATCTCTTCTCATTTTTTATTCTATTTAAAGTTTGCTGCAGTCGTTTAATGAGTGTCTTCTGTTGTATTTCTTTTACCCCTGGCACCAACCATCAGGTGGTCTATGCGCTGCAAGCAGGCGTGCTGCCTCCGGTGTGTGACCTGCTATCGGCTCAAGACCCGAAGACTCTGCTCGTGGCTCTGGATGCCATCCGCAACCTGCTGGCAGCCGGCGACCGGCTCAACGAGCGCTCACGTGTCTGTGTCATGGTTGAGGAGGCTGGCGGACTCGACAAGATCGAAGCACTACAGCATCACGAGAACCCGGATGTCTACCGTGCCTCTTTGAGCATCATTGAGGAGTACTTCTCTGATGAGGTGAGGACATGATGCACATGCTTGATGTGAAGTCAAGCAAGCTCTGTGCACTAACTGTCCACTAGCGCAGTGGTCTAGGGCAGGGTTTCTCAGACAGGGTCCCGGGGAGTATCTTTCTCCTTATAGTTCTTTATTATAGGGGTGTGCGAATATTTGAAACTTCGAATAGTTTGAAAAGTGTTTGAACCTCCTAAACATTCAGAAGTTGTGAATTTCTTCTTCCTCTAAACTCTCGGCAACACATGGCGATTTTTTGAAATGGCATTATCTTGCGCTTACCACACGGGTTTAATTGTTCTGTCCTCATAGAATCTACTGCCAGCCCGCGGCAAGAGTCCACATGGGGTAATGCTCGGCCTTGAATAAATCAGTGTGCTGACTCAGTGCACTGTCTCAGCGTGGCTGCTATGTGCTCGTGGGTCTGTGAAAGAAGTGCAGCGCCATGTGGCACGTCATTGCGTCATGCCACGATGCAGCCCACATCTGCCTATGAATCTGACTGGCTGCAAACCTCTCATTTTTAGATCACTACAATGAGAGATGGGGCACATATGGGGAAGTGGCCCGGCTTGTGGAGGATAGCGAAAGGGGCAAAATCGCGGGCCGTGTCTGCTGCTGGGGTTGTTTAGCTGTGACCGCTTTAATCGATCCCAGTTCTTGTCATTTAGAACCTAGAAACTTCATGCACTAGGCCACAGAAAAGAAAAGGGGGGGTGACTATACATCAGGCTGGAAGCTAGCATGCCACTGGCCTTGTGCTGGGGTATCTAACAACGTGGTTTTGTTTTTGCGGCTTTAGTTTGCAACAGCGTTTGGCCCTTCATGGTGCCTGTAGTCCGGTGAAAGTGATACGCGAGGGCTACGTGGGCTGTGTGTCATTGTGAACGCTGCTGTTGGGACGAAATTCCGCAGCCTGCTCGTGCTGTAGTTCAGGTTGCTGTTATCTCAGTTTCGTGAGCCCCATTTCGTGACCTGTCTTGCAGGGTTTTTCTGGCAGTGCCTTGCGCCTTTCCCCTCCCATAATCCATAATCCACAGTTGACACCACTCCTCTGGTAAGGAGGTAACATGTCTACCTTACAGTGCTTCGTGATGGCATTCAGCTGCTTTGTGATGTGGGCATTAAGGCAAACAGTGGTATATTGGACTTTTTTCATTGACTGCAGTCGTCAGAGGAATCATGAACAGTGTATTACCGTATTTACGCGCATAATTTGCGCACCCTTAACCTATCACTCGGGTGCTTCCTAGATTGCGCCAGAAGGCGGCAACAGGCGGGGCGGGGAGCGTTGTCAGCGGGGTTCAAAGCGAGGCAGAAAGAAAGAGAGGATAGAAAAAAAAATAGAAGTCGCAAAGCAGGCGTTTTTCTTCTCGCTCTCCTATGCGCCTCCGTTGGGCACACTGATTGGACAAAACTTGAAAGCACCTGACGGCACGGCCAGTCTAGCCAGGCGAGCATGCTGGAGCGGCGGCAGTGAGTGCGCGCCATGACGCAGCAAGCGCTGCTCGTACCACGCGTGCGTTTAGCAGTGTCTTGTCACGCCTGAGCCGATGAGCGAGATTTGTGTCGTCGCATGTAGCGAAAAGTTGACAATGTAAGCAAGTCTACCAGCCTCGGCTGTCTTGAGTTCCGATGGCGTCAGCTCCTCCGAAAGCCAAGAAATGGCAAGCTGTCGACACCAAGCAGAGCATTATTAGGAACGTCGAGAGCGGTTTGAAAAAGACTACGGTGGCAAAAAAGTACGGTGTCGCCAACGTTACTGTGTCTGCCATTTGGAAGAACAGCAACAAGTTGCGGCAGCAGCTGCGGGAAGACTCCGCGCGTCAAAGTAAAATGATGTCGCCGCTTTGTTTGGACGGTTTCACGAGGTCCGGGCCCAGAGTGTTCCTGTGAGTGGCTCGATATTGCAAGCCAAGGCCATGTGCCTTGCAAGCATTTTGGGGCATGATGGTTTCAACTCAATGAATGGCTATATTCAGCGTTTCAAGGACCGGCACGAGATAAGCTCGTCGTCGCCGACCCTGATGGCGTTGCGTGTGAAGTAGCCGCATCAGATGAAGACATCGTGGCAGCGGTGCGCGGTCGCGATGAGCCTCTATCCGAGAATGAGCCGAACGAAGTGAGTGAAAGTGCAACAGAAGTTTCGTGCAAAGACCTGCTTGACAGTTGCAAGAAACTGCGCTCAGAGAAACCTCAGCAAGCAAGCTCTTAAGTGCTTCATTATTTTTGAAGATGAAGCCATTAGCAACGCAGTTCAGTCGCAGCGCCGGACGACACTTCGACAAAAATATCAAATAAACTTCTATGTTGATTGCAGTGTTGTGCGTCTGATGCATTGTCAGGTGCACTTTGAAAGGTAGGCTGGCCATTCTGAAATTGCGAATGCATGGAAAAATTACGTTTTGGTTACAGTACAGTACCGCTTATAATGCGGATTTTTCCAACTCCCGCGGTATGCGGTATGTTTCTTTTCATTACTGTGATCTGTGGAAAAACATTCGTCTTTATGCACTACCTGCACTGATATTCAAAATTATTTGAAAATATTGAGTTCAATTCGCGGTAAATTTAAAGGGGGAAGAGGGTCTTAGAAAAAAATTTTTATTAATGAAGTCACAATTATGAAATCTGTGGGGAACATGTATTTTTACATGCTGATTCCAAATATGGAACTTAATTTCATGTGCAACAATTTCTTGAGCTCTTATTTAATATATTATGTAACTTTTTGTGGAGAGCTTTCAAGAAATCCTGCTGCAGGAAACTTGCTAGAATGCATGCCATTGGTTTCTCTTGGCATTAAGCTATGCAATAAAGCTAAAATTATCATCCTGACTGTCAAAGAAGTTGAGTTATAGAATTTTGAAGTTGTCACTTCACAAACAGGAAGACAAATTTTTCTTCCCGTTTGTAAAGTACGAAGTTCAAAACCCTGTAACTCAACTTCTGTGATAGGCAGGATAATAATTTTGCCCTTATTGCACAACTTGTCAAAAAAAGCGGACGGCATACATTCCAGCAAGTTCTCTGCAGCAAAATTTTGTTAAAGCTCTCCACAAAAAGTTACATAACATATTGCATCAAGTCCACAAGGACTTGTTGTACATTAAATTAAATTCCATATTTGGAATCGGCACGCAAAAATACATGTTCCCCAAAGATTGCATAATCGTGACTTCATTAATAAACATTTTTTTTCTAAGACCAGCTTCCCCCCTAAATACAGACACCGACCGATTTTTCCGACACGAAGGGACCCTGAAAATGGTCCGAATAATCGAACATTCCGAAAAATTCGTGAAGTACAAAAAAAACAACTTTATTGAGATGAAATCGGCTTAAAAATGTCACTGATTTTACCTCGCGACAAATTTCTCTTGCTGGCGACGATTTGTGCCTGTATTTGCGCCAAAGTTGTGCTTTCACTGTACACGCTAGACAGCAAGGTCGCCGCATTTAGTTGGAATACTTCCCACGCTTCTTTGACGGACCCGTCGGGGCCATGTTGTCCACAACCTGAGTGTGCACCACACTGCTCGTCAAACACACGCAAAGATAAGGCACTTTTCGTTCAAAGAGGCGGAACCGCCGGACGCAATCACAAAACGGCGAACGGATGTAACTTCGTGAAGACTGAGCGCCACTCGGTCGACGCGGTCAGAGAAACCCAAGTGACAAAATGACGAATGGCAAACGTATGAGACCCGCTGCGGTGGCTCAGTGGTTAGGGCTACTGATCCGGAGTACCCGGGTTGGATCCCGACCGCGGTGGCCGCGTTTCGATGGAGGCGAAAAAAAGCGCCCGTGTGCAGTGCGATGTTAAAGATCCCCAGGTGGTCGAAATTATTCCGGAGACCTCCATTACAGCACCTCTTTCTTCCTTCCTTCTCTCAGTCCCTCCTTTATTCCTTCCGGCCGAGATGCGAGATAGCTCATGCACAATTTCCTTCCCCCAACAACCAATTTTCAACGTATGGGACAAGCAATAACTACCCGCGACAACGTCGGCGACAAAAACAAGTTGATGACGATGCGGCTGCCACCTCGAAGTGTCAGAGATCGCGGGACCTCTACTGGCAACAATGAGGTACCAAAAGTATGTCAAGCCAATCCAACTGCAGCGTAAATCCACCTCAATCAAGATGGCACCATTTGCGCCGGCGAAAAGGGGATAAGATGGCCGATTTTCGCCCGGAGGCACCTCAAATTAGTCCGAAAAATCGAACTTTCAGACTTTTGATGTCCGAAGTATCTGTCGCGAATATGTATGTGCTTCTATGGGGTGACTGACGGCGCCTCATCGAGGTCCTCCGAAATATCCTACAAGACCGAATTATTGGAGTCTGAATTACCTGTCGGCTACTGTATTTGAATGCACAATAAAAATACTGGCAAGGACACTTAAATTTTGCCTGAAACGTATGATGTGATTAACTCTTTCGCTACCACGGGAAAAAGGGCAGTTTTCACTAGGTGGAAGGAAATATTTTTTGGCGGCTAGACAGTAATGCGTCATTTATATTGTTTGATATCAAAATGTAGCTAAAAGAATTTGCTGTTCAGGATCGTAAACCTTGCCTATATATTTATTACACAAGTTAATGAAAAAAAGTTTATATTGTCAAAATTTATACAGTAATGGTATCGATCTGCTTGAAAAAAGGAGCACAACTTTAAAAATATCAAGAGTGAAAAAAATTCAAGATATACATTCTGTAGGTAATTATATCATAAAGCGATAACACAATTTGCAGAGGGTATTACCGAAAACTGTTCTTCCCGCAAAAAAAAAAGTTAGCATGGGTGTGTGGCGTGCCATTCTCCAAAGCAGTCCCTTGTCGGGATGAAACACAGATACACACTGCATGGCTCACAAAAAACTGCCGTCTTTCTTTCGACTTTGCTCTTCCCGTAGCAGAGCTTGCAGTTGTGACGCTTTTCTTGCACCTGGGGCTTGTGCTCGGGCTTCTTTGGAGGAGGTGGAGGGTGGACAGCTCTGTCGTCCATCCCAAAAATCTGGTTGACCAGCTCAATTCGGAATCCGAGGTGGTCAAAACCAGCCTGTCTGGTGAGCTCCTCTATCTCGCTGTGATGTTCCCTGTGTCCTTGGAAGATGACAAAGCTGTTTACGACAGCAATGTCAATGCAGTGGAAAAACAGTGTCTTCCACCACCTGACACATTTCATCAATACATTGTAAGAAGCTATCAGTTGATCTGACTTGTCAACACCAAGCATGCCCTTATTATAGTCGTCTATCAATAGCGGCTTCATGACGGGTATCTTTGTCCATTGGTCTCCTCTCTTCACTTTTCGCACTGCTGTGACGTGATTGTTGGCAGTGTGTGCTGTGCTCATCATGTTCACAATGCGCTTGTCTTTCCACTGCAAATACAGCACATCACGGCAGCGCAGCCAGCGAATGTCCCCTCGATTTGATCTTTTCTCCCAAGCGGTGTCTTTCAACTGGGAGGGAAACCCGCGACGATCTTTGCGCGTTGTTCCACAAGAGAGAGTTTTCCTCTCAAGAAGGTGTTCAAAGAGGGAGGTAGACGTGTAAAAGTTATCAAGGTAGATAATGTAGCCTTGATCCAAATATTCATCACACAGGCGGGTTACTACATCATAAGCCAGTCCCTTTGAGCTAGGTGTTTCTCTCTTCCCGGTGTAAACGCTGAATTGTACAGTGTAGCCTGTGCTAGAGTCAGCAAGGACCCACAGCTTGTACCCCCATTTGACTCCCTTGTCACGCATATACTGCCGAATGCCCGATCGTCCTTTTGATTTCACCATCCGTTCATCCACGCACAAATTTCTGTATGGCTGAAAATGCTGACGTGACACGTCATTCATGTGCTGCAGTAGATGTGAGATCCTGTGAAGCTTGCCATCGCGGACGGGGTCAGTCTTCTCCGGGTCCATGACACTGATAAACGCAAGGAACGCGAAAAATCGGCTCCTGGGCATAATCTTTGAGGAATGAGGCCCGAAAATAACGCTGAGGTGTTCCAGTATAGATGGAGGCGAGGCAGTTCCACAATTCCCATGTAGATCAGAATTCCTATGCACTGCATCACTTCATCGGGACTGAAATTTTTCCATGAGCCGTCCTTTTCTGCGTACGTCTGCCTCTCTAAAATATGCATCCACGCATATTTGTTCGTGTTTTCGCAGATCATGTTGATTAGCTCTGCGGTGAAAAAGAGTTTGAAGACATCGACGGCCCGCACGAAGTGCCGTGCGCTACTCCGGACCGTGCCGCCAACTTCGACTCCCGGGATTCGTCTAGGCAAAAACTGCACGCGTTTCAGAGTCTCAACGTCCATATGACGTTGAGACTCTGAAAATAAATTATATAGCCGTGAGTACATGCTGCGCCGCTCATAACTATTTATTAGTAATCGAAATGTGCGCGGCACATAGAGCCGACACTCACCCGCTGGATGTTCCGGCTTGACTTGACGCATCCTCGTCATCTGCGCTGAAATCTGACGTGTCCACGTCTTCTTCCGGCTCACTACTGCTGATTGCATCAGCAAAATCTGCTCCTGAAGCGCTCGATCGCCTAGAAACACAACGTCTTCTAGGAGCGGCCGCACGTGATGACGACGCCATGATCGAAGCGCTCCCCGTCAACCCAAAACTTTCCGCGGCTCAGGGAGAAGAGCCCAAAAGCAAAACATCGACAAAACAAGGCGGAAAACGTCGTTTGTTTCTCCCTTTCTAACCTAGATGGCGCTAGGCGTCCGTAAACCGCGCGAGCGCGCGAGAATTTGAACTCAAAATGCGTCGATCAAATTGATCGATTTGAATAGGCGCGGTAGCGAAAGAGTTAATGCTCTTATATGTGGAATTAGTAATTCTTCGCTTTACATTCATAGATCATTGGGAGTCCTCATACCACTCCTGGCACAGTGGTGCAGTGGTTGGGCAATGTGTCACTGACCTGCGATGGCAGGTACTGCTACCAGTGGGGCTTGTGCGTCCAAGGTTGCTCTTCCGCAACACCCTTTCGTGGCCAATCATTGTTATCTGCCACCTGCCATGGTAGTCTGTTTGCTCACAATCCAGTGGGCAGGTTGTGGCGATGCCACAAGGTCACATGACCTAGGTGACCCACCTTAGGTTGCCGGAACGGCCGGTTGCTCCGACTGTGACACTTGAAACAGTCGCCGCCGCTGGACAGTTTTTTCGAACATGGGAGCACTAACGCTCTCGCTTTAAAATATTTGCACACCTCTATTTTTGGTCAGTTCGTGTTCAATTGCTTCCCTCCCTTTCACTTGAGGGAAATAGTGGATTTGCAGGAGGAGCTATTTTTATGCATTTATCCCCCCCCCCCCCATTTCTGCAGACGGAGGACTACAGCCTGGCGCCTGAAGCTAGCAGCGAGGGCTTCACCTTTTCGGCACCAACACAAGATCAGCACTTCTCTCTTTGAGTGTTGTACAGCACTTGATGTACAGAATGTTTATAGCATCGGTTTTAAGCCCCCTCCCTATTCTTTCGATTCCTTTCTATTGCTTTTTTTACACTTTGTATTAAAGATGTTCACTACTGGAAATTGGAACGTCTCGTCCTGCTTTGCTGGCTCTTCTATGCGACAGTCTTGTATACCTGACTAATAAATACCAACCGCAGATCTTTCGATTTGCCGCATTTTTGCAGGTATTTATGGCTATACCTTTTTATGCTGTGATGGAGACTTGTTTGCATGATAGGAGTTTGGAGTGCTAGGGCTGTACTGTAAGCCCTTGTGTTGGTGTCATTTGTGGTGCAGTTTTCTTCAAGACCTACAAGCTGCAGATCCTCCACATTAGTAGTGTGACATTGCATCTTGTGCATTCGCCTACTCTGAGATGGACTACTCGAAAGTGTGTAATGGTATAATTATATAATTCATTTCCTGAACTGTGATTGCTCCCGTTTCATACCTTGCACACTATGGTGCATTGAAAACCAGACATTTGTGCACACTAGATTTGTGATTAAAATTCTGTGTTTTAAAGTCAATCTATTCCAGTGTGAAAGGTCTATTCTCTTCACTTATGCAACGAAGATTGTGCAAGAGGCACTTCCGCACACACTGTGCAAGATGTTTTTTTTTTTTTCGGATGCACGTTCAAACCGACTGTCACCTTGGCATAATGCCATGCATTTTTCTTTTTTGCTTTTTCTGAAAGCGGGCAGCAGAGTGGGTGAAGGAACAAACATGTGTTAATGACATCCTATTCAAAATCAAGAGGAAGAAATGTGCTTGGGCAGGGCAAGTAATGCGAAGGCAAGATATCCACTGGTCCTTAAGGGTAACTGAGTGGATTCCAAGAGAAGGAAAGCATAGCAGGGGGCGGCAGAAAGTTAGGTGGGCGGATGAGATTAAGAAGTTTGCAGGCATAGGGTGGGCGCAGCTGGCAAAGGACAGGGTTAAGTGGAGAGACTTGCGAGAGGCCTTTGCCCTGCAGTGAGTGTAGTCAAGCTGATGATGATGCTATTGGCACTGGCTAATACGTATGTGCACTGGTTCAGCATGGCCCAATTCTTGCCTTTTGTTTCATTGGCTGATTAATTTTTGAATGGGTTTTTATTTTGAGTTCGCTTGTTAGGCAAGTGAGCATCTTTATTAAGTTCTTGGTTTGTTCCAAACATTGGGGGTGTGGTGTTTCTGCCAATTTGCATCTGACTGCATAATCATACAAATGGTGCAGAACTCAAGCGTGCTTTAAAGCTTTGCAAATGAAGCTAGTCTCTTAGGCTCCATTTAAGATTGAACTTGAAGGGACCAGAAAATTTGTCTTGACAGAAGTGCCCTCAAAGAAAGAGCATGCAATGCATGTCCAAATATGTTACATAAAAACAATAAGATGACCTTGCATTGAAGTTGCAATAGTGTATATGGCGTACGCATGAAGTGAGTTGATTTAATGTGTGCGTGTGTACTCGCAGATGGTACAGAAAATCCCGGTGATCGCAAGAAAAATAGGGTTATGTCATCAAGTGGCCGTATGATGCACACAGCAAGCAGAGCACCACCACTTCAGACAATCCTATACATTTTGTTTGTTTATAAATACTCGCCACTGGCCAACCTCCATGTGGCACCAGTTTTCCCCGACATTCATACCAAATTTTTGACCATTGCACAGTGTTCCGGGTGGTGCCATGTGCACGTGTGTGCATGCGTCGCCATGCAGCGAGAGGGTCCGAATGTTTGCGGCCTGGTGCGCAGCCAATGTGCAAACACAAACTGGTAGAAAACAACTTGTACAAACAATACACCCAGGGACAGCAATGCTTTTGCATTCTCGTACGTAAGCAGTCTTGTGTGTCTGTGCCAAATTTTTTTTTGTTGCTGACTTTGTTCTTGAGGCTTCAAGTGCTCTAGTGGTGTAGGTAGCCGTGTGCCCTTTTTGCTTCTTCAGCAGGGTGGCTGTCCTGATCTCTGAGGCTGATGCACATGCAGCGCCGATATCTGGCCATCTCTACACCGCAATAATGCGTTGCAACGCCATATTGGTTGAATATTTGGCTCCCAACCACTTCGGACCAAAGTCAATGAGCGGGTGCACTCCGTGCCTATTAGTCCGCCAGTGGCAATGTGTGGCACGTGACACGCGCACAGTACCGAGATCTGGCATCTCTGACACGCAGAGGCAGGAGAGGTGTCCTGCCTTTTCCCCCAACGGCAAGAAAACTTCCCCACAAGACAGCTTCTTTGCACAGTTGTGCGAGATTGCGCGAAAGCCATCTTGTTGGGGTGCGCTTTCTTGCGTGGAAGCCATGGTGTTAGAATAGGAAGAAGCGTTTCATATATTCTTTGCTCTGCTTGAAATTGCAGAGCCGACTACCCACCAGTGCTGTCACGTGCGGTCTCCGGGGTTCGTAGCCACTGCAAAAGTTTGGCATAACAGAATCGTGCGAAAAAGGTAGTTTTGAAGCAATTTTTTTTGCATCGAATTATATGGGAAACCAACCGAATGGTCTCCTTGCTTACCTTATCTGAGAATTTGTCTTAAAAGATTTCGTCCTAACAGGGTTCTACTGTAGTCGCGCCTTGTGTACACTTTGGTCCCCAAGCTAAACTATTCATAAAGAGAGTCGTACATAATACTGAATTGTATTGTAAAAAAAAAGAACTTTTATAAAGGTCTGCATTTGTGCATAGTGGTTGGCAGTGAACTGGGGAGCTGCAAGTGAATTATTCTGGTTGCAATTATCTTCTAAATAGTGAAGTGCAGTTCAAAGTGCTTAGTGGTCCATTACTCTTAATGGCTTCTCACGATAAGTCTCTACTAAGAGTGTTCACATCCTGGAACTTTCAAGTACATGCAGTACATGCTTGTACTCTCGGCTGGTAGCTGCTTAATGCGGCTCCCAGCATACCACAAGCTGCAAACAGTTTTCTTCCCATTAATTTATGCTATACGGGAAATGGTAAGGCACACCAACTGGGCACCATATAAAACATGAAAGCACAAAAAAAAGGACATCACTCGGGCATTCTTACTTTCACATTGGCTTTCGTTGGCATCCTGCTTTCAAAATACAGGAAACGTCCGGATGAGACAGTAGAGATTTGCATTTTTGTCCGTATTAATGAGCGAAATACATGGGTTCCAATGGCTTACGTAGGAGCTTCCCGCACCTACCACGAATGTTCAGGAAAGCATTTTTTCTTGCTTTCTTGCCTTGGAAGCAACATGTGAATGCTATCTAATTACCATTGATGGAGAGCAGTGATCCCTGGTCGATGCGAAAGTTTAACTTAGCAGAGGGTCACGCGAAGGGTTTTTTTTTTGCACAGAGTCCTGAAACCAACCAAATGTTTTCATACTGTTCCTTATCCGCTATTAATTTTATTCAAGTTTGTCTTAATGGGAGTCTGCTGCATTCAGATGGCTTAGTTGTAATAAGGTATGTATTAAAAAAAAAAAACTGGCCGATACACTTGAACAGTGCGAGCATGGACTGTTGCACTTCCATTGACTGATACTAAAAAGTGTACAAACAGAACAACACTGCTTCCACTGACTCATTCAACAACTCCTTTAATTAGTGCAAAATGACAGGGCACACACACACAACACAGATTAGTTTATTCCCTGATCATGCAACACTTGTGTTGTTCCTGGCTGAAATACAACAGTCCTGTATCAAAAATAAGTCTCTTGAAAAATCAATGACTGTGTGGTATAATGTGCACAAACAGCAACTCGACGTCACACAGATAAAATTACAACCCCAGGAAATGTGACAACTTGAGGGAAAGGCACCACTGCACGACACATATGTCAGCTCAGCCCATGCACGACTGGAAGCACTTCTTGACGGCGTCCCTAGAAAGAGGCATTGACAACAGCTGGTTAATTCGGCCACTGCACTCCATTGCAATGTGGAAAAACTTGTGGGGAGGACTTGGCTTTCAGCAATTTCTTTTTATTTCTTGATGTATATACACCAAATTTTTAAAGCACACTGGGAGTAATTTTGCTACTACTCTCACAGAATTTCACTGTTATATCCACAGTAAATTGTTTTCTATTATATAGTTTTCCTCTGAATATTTTGAAAAGGGTGCCGAGTTCAGAAAATGAGGCAGAAGGCTGGCTCAATATTCACTGCATTCCTTCCAGTGTGTTACAGGAGACGTTATTAGTTGTTCTCTTCGCAAAGCACAAATTTCGATTTTGAATTTTTGCGGTGCGCTGTCTGTCGACGCATCTAAAGTAAGAAATTTGAGATACAAAAAGTCTTGACCTGCAGTTACAGTCCAGGAGTGCAACGAAACAAACTGGGTGAAAATAGATAAAACAGCTCAGAAGACATCTGCTCTGCAAAGTGGGTATCAAGGCAGAAACCCATAATGGAAAAAAAACACCCATTGTTCGAGCATTTGCCCGCAATGCAGAGCTTTTTTTAGGGTACTTCCCAGCCGATTTCAGCAATGAAACCTCGGGACAGCATAAAAACCGACGTAAATAAGCGGACAGAACAACTTTTAAAAAAGCAATTTTTTCTCGGCCATTTTTGTGGATTTCAAAGCTGCATCCCACATAAACTATTCTAAATATGCCGAATGTTTCGGGGTTACACATGTCTGATGCAGTCTTCAAGAATAAAAATTCAGTCCTTTTCTTTTCTTGCCCTCACTCTTTCCTTCTAAAGCGATAGATGTTAATCAGCATATCCGTCAGCTTCGCGGCGCCCTAGCAGCGGCATAAGAGTGTGAAGCTTGATGCAATGTAGAGCATGGCAAGGAGAAAGAGCAGGTGGAGGGCCACGACATCAAGCAGTGTGAGAGAAATATACAGGGCAGAAAGGGAACGCTGTAGCAGAGTGCCACACTGTAGTGTCAGAGGGATAATAATAATAATTGGTTTTTGGGGAAAGGAAATGGTGCAGTATCTGTCTCATGTATCCTTGGACACCTGAACCCCACCATAAGGGAAGGGATGAAGGAGGGAGTGAAAGAAGGAAGAAAGAGGTGGGGTAGTGGAGGGCTCCGGAATAATTTTCACCACCTGGGGATCTTTAACCTGTCAGAGGGAAAATGCCAAGCTAGAGAGAGCGAGGCACAGAGAGGAAGGATACAGCAGCTAAAAAGAAAAGCTGATGGATTATGAGGTTGTTTCATATTTTACACAGGGCATGAACTTTTTTTTTTTAAAAATTAGTAATTTGGTGCAATACGTTGAGGGCAGCTTTGTTAATGGCTGTGCAAAAGCCTTCCTCTTTGGCATTGTTGAACCGTCATGTCTTTTAACAGCTGAATACGAAAGCATGTGGTAGGGTATACCAAGGAGCTATGATTCGGATGACGACGCACGAACAGGGCACGCCTAACACATTCCTCCACATTCATGCCTGTCACAAGGCTGCACGGCGAAAACATAGAAGGCGACAAACCGAAAGCGATGAACAGGACTGAAAGAGTTTTCGCTGTACTCAAATATGCACAGGGCAGAAGCAAAGAATTATTTTTGCATTAATAACATGAGTAATAGGCTAGAAGCTCCCCGACTTTCACCCTCATTCCAGAACAATAACGCTCGCGAAAAACTGCAATGCAGCTGGATAGATGGATCATATGAGCACCCCCTTTGAAATGGGACAGTGGAAGATGCCACCAGCCTCGGAATTCAATATTTAATCTTTTTTCTTAGCCTCAACAATCACTATCATGAAATTAACCACTCTTTCAAGTACAAATTCCAAATGCTTCAAGGATATACAGATTTTGACTCCTGTAGACCCTGTCCCTGAACACGAAAGCATGCTCCCTGCTTTAATTTTACACCTTCTTCACTGGCCTCCAACATGGACACCCTCAGGTTACCTCTGTTACCCATGAACCCTAGTGCCTCAGAGATGCTGATCTGGCTGGCATTGACACTGCGATGGATACTATGTGGGTATTGGTGTAATGGCCCTGAGGGTATTAATAATAAATGAAATGATATTCCAATAGAATATGTTCAATACCTTTCAATGCCTTTTCAGACTTGCCACACAGTCTACACGAGTCATCCTCCTGAGTATATTTCTTGTGCCTCCATCTTCTAGGGTGCCGTGATCTCATACGAACAAATTATCATAAAGAGATTTCTTTCCAAATGCCTTTACCCCTTCTATACAAATCCTTGCATGGCTCCTTTCCCAGAGTTCACCCAGTTCTTAAACTTCACCACTTTATGATTTTCCTCCTTTTATTATTCCATTCTGGTACTCTACATGCATTGCACCACCACAGTGGCCAATTCAAGTGAGCATTTGGTTTCCAGTTCGAATGACCTGTGTCCACCAGGTTATGAAAATTCTCCCTGGCCAGCACGTAAGTGCGAAGTTCTTGGCTAACACATACTACAGCACCGCTGCCACCGCCACAGACTCCGAAGTAACGTTTGGACTTGTCATTGGCTCAGCATGCCCAGCATGTAGGTTAAGTGAGTGTAACAAGTTCACATCTCAGCTGAGTTGTGAGACAACACAAAGGTCCCCTGAGCTCAACTGAGAACACCAAGCTCACAGCTCCTTCCTCAGGCATCTTACCTTCTTGCCAGAGGAAGCAAGCTATGAATGTCTTCTCAATCGTTCCATTTCACACACTACTGCAACTACCCCTTCGCACCACAAAAGTCTGCCAAATGCACGTTTTTTTTTTTTTTTTACCAGTCTTCAGCTTCTTATCCAGCCCTGACTTCACCATGCCATTAGAAAGAGCAGATTTTCTGCTTCTAGCTGAACACTGCATACTGGCTGAACACGTTGGACCCAGCAGGTTAATGGTTGAGTGCTGCTTACCGGGCAAAGGGGATGTACGACAACGAGTACCATGTCATTGCCAAAAACTGGATGATGCAGAAGATGATAGTCAGCAGTGCATTCTTCCACTGGAAAAGTGAATGTCACAGTGTTCACACAAGGCATGGATGTCCTTCAAGCAATCAACTCATTTTTAAATTCCAAAAAGTGAAAACGTGAGTGCAAGCACCCCTAACAGATGCCCTTTTTAGAATTATAGAAAGTATTCACGTGACGTCACGGCCGCCATTTTGGTGTTCAACGCCCAGCTTCAGCTGTGCAGTCGGGAGGATAAGCCCGATTAGACACGCACTGTAGCCTTTTGCCGTGCTACGTCGACACCAAAATGGCGACCACTATGGCTTGAGTGAATACCTCCTATAGAAAGTAAAGCATTGAGCTTTGCCTTGATTTCAAGCTGTTACAATGGCCAGTGTAATGTCAAACTTGGCGTGTGGCACTTAGCTGAGTAGTAGCCTTACACAATGCTACTGATAGCCGATGCAAATTATTTGGTGCACCAAAGAGGTTTATAGAATGGGAGCAATTTGTATTGATGTTGCTTACACATACATTCATGAACCGATTGAGCACTCAACTACTTAACGTACTTAGCCCTGGTGTCTGATCTTATGAGAAGTGATTCTGGTGACTACAGCTAAAATGTCACAGTGCACCTTCAGAAGAGCCAAATAGGGGGTGCAGCCTGGTACATGTTCACGTATGGGCTGACACACACAAAGGAAAGGGGGTGGCTCTTGTAATACCCTGAATTCATTAATGGAGCTCAACCAACATAATGTCACACCACAGCATAGAAGTACCACACCCAGAAGTAAAAAGTCACATATCCCACCCATCACTCATTCAGGGTTATTTTATATAATAGGGGCGGATTCATTGGCAACTCTTGGCAGGGGTGGTTCTATAAGCACAATGCATTTCTTGAACTTTTTCTATCGGAAAAATTATGACCAATTGATTTCCCCAAGGAATACTGCTAGCGCTGAATATGTGTTAAGTGAAAGTGTCTCACCCAAAATGCAGCCATTAGTGTCAGGACCAAGAATCCCTGCAAAGCGAGCACATGATGAGTACGACATCACAGCCATGCCCGACAGCAAAATGGTCTGCTTGCCGAAACGCTCGTTTCGTTTGCTGTGTCCATTAAGCAAGCACACTACCTCATCAGCAGTCATGCCGTTCTCATATTACAAAGCAGTGAATTTGGCAACTTTGTTCAAAGGCTCTTTAGTCAACCGGCACATTTACGGCAAGTTTCATTGCGATTATATTTCATTCGATGAAGTCTCGAGGAGAGCCCGCCAGCTGGTAACATGGACAAATGTCATCGGCCAAATCTATATAACACAGGGTCTACCCACTATCATGACGCAGGTGGCGATGGCTCGCGTCGGCGCGAACATCTTCTTGATTTGGTTGGCAGGCCCCATGAGGAACAGCGTGCTGCACAGGGCTGTTATGTTGCCCAGGGTGTAGAAGGCGCCAAACATCTTGAGGCCGCCTGGAAACGCCATAGCCACGGCACCCATCAACGAGAAGACGAAGCCCAGCACAAAGCAGATGGCGAATCCTTTCACCCGCGTCGACCAGCTGAGGGTCGAGGTGTCCACGATCTGAAAACAGCCCGAAATGAGGCTCAAGCCGACCGTCCCCGCACATCGTCTCGCATATGTCGACGTATTACCTGGGTCACAATGCCTTGCTCTTCATCGCCGCGGTCTTCGCCGCCGCTCAGCGCTCTCTTCAGCTTGTCCATCGTTCGTTCGTTTCGATTTCGAAGGGCCCTTTCAGCCCAGCTGCATTATCTTGTAGAAACGAGAACGGAAAGCGCTGTACACTGAACGGAACAGTTCAAGACAAGTAAACGAACCCCATACAACTCGACCCGATGCTAAAGCTAAAGCCGCCCATCCACCTGCTGCAATGACCTGCTGCTTGCTAGATGTCCATGTAGATGGGGCTACGCTGGCTATGCCCCTTGCGAAGCGGCGCAAGGAGTGGCATTCGTAGTGGTCTGTCAGACTACGAAACCCGTGCAGTCATGATAAAATATTATGCCGATTTTACTTCACAGTGCAGGTTGTACGGTTGTTTAGCCAGTGCGCCTGTGAAGAGCGGCAGTAATCAAGTTGTTGAAACCGGTGGAACCAAAATATCAAAGCTTAACCAAAAAGAAAAAAATGCTTTTTGAACATATACAATCGGCAAGTTCAAAATTTCAAACTAAAATGTTTTTCATAGACGATTGAGAATGAAAAGAAGACCATTGACTTGGCGCGCCAATTAAGGAGTTGTAAGCGCCAGTTTTGGCGGGAACTTAGTGCGAGACGGGCTGGCAACGCGAAAAACTACATCACGTGTCCTCTTGCCCGGTCGTCAGCCATTTTCACAGAAGTTCGGCATAAGGTCGGGCTTGAGCACCCGGTCAAAGTGTCCTCCTGTGTTTTTCTGGCTTTGGTCTGCGAACAATTGGACTTTATTACACTCCAAGATGAACAGTTTTAGTCAGCTTTTAGAAACCGCTAAGCGGAGCCCGTTTGCGAGGCCATTCTCGGCAAAGTGCGACTCGTCGGCCGAGTTGATGCCGGTGCCAACGACTGTGGTCCCAAGGACTTTCAGCGCTTGCGCTGCGGACGGTGAGCCGGACTCAAGCTCTTTGAAGCATTTTGCCGAGTACTTTTCTATTTCATCAGACTGTTTCGTCTAGGATGTTTAACTCTGCGCATCAAGCACATATTAGTGCAAGTTGTTGGTTGACCTTGTACTAAAATTATAGAGGGCAGGTAGCCGACGGGGGGCGACCCTCTGAATGACAAATAAGCTTTCACTCTGACGGAAGAGATTGATTATGCCAGCGTATTAATTCAGTGTATGATGGGGATATGGGTTTCTCCCTCCTTCTATACTGTGAAGTCCGCTGCGAGATTTGTCGACTACTTTCTTGCGTGGATTTTACGCCCTACCTACGAGGAAAGCGTTAGAAAATGACAGAATGCGAATGTCCATGCAGCTGGGTGACGACTGTAGTGCATTGCGTTTACCTTTTCGCGATTCTTTTGCTGCCCAGAGCCCGTCGTGTTCGGCTCGATGAAGTACTACGCCCTGTGCGGGTTCGGAGGGATCCTCAGTTGCGGCATCACCCACACCGCCATCGTCCCTCTGGACCTTGTGAAATGCAGAATACAGGTAAAGCGCGTGCGTTCATTCCTTTGGCGTTTGCCTATGCTTTTGTTTCTTGAGCCTGGTCTCTCAAGTTTACTTTGTTCGTTTGTTTGTGTTTGCCTTGCAGACCAATCCAGGGAAATACAAGGGCATATTTCAAGGATTTAGCGTAACCATCAAAGAGGAAGGCACGAGGGGTCTTGGCCGCGGCTGGGCGCCAACAGCCATTGGCTACTCGTTGCAAGGGCTTGGCAAGTTTGGATTCTATGAGGTCTTCAAGATCCTGTACAGCAACATGCTAGGAGAGGTAATATTCAGTTTTTAATGCTGAGCACCGATCAGCTCGCATATTTGTTTTAACTTCTGAGCACCTTGTTTCAACTTGTCCTCGGAAATCACTTGTGGTAGTCATTTCCTACTGAGTTGAATGGGTGCAAAAAAATTTAAAATCTTGATTGGGCAGTAAGAACCAATTCTTCTTTAAACATGGAACGTGGAAGTTCCAAGGACATCATTATGCATTATGGGCAAGAAACTGAGAACATTATTCTTGTATGTTCACTGTATAATGGGGGGGTCTCGGGATCCTGTGGCATTGTTTTGTGCCCACAGGTGGGTTTTGATCAGGAGGTTTAGGCTGTATTTAAACGGATGCAGTGCACGTTAAAGAACCCCAGGTGGTCGAAATTTCCGGAGCCCTTCACTATGGCGTCCCACATAGCCTGAGTCGCTTTGGGACGTTAAACCCCCTTAAACCGTAAACCTTTGCGTGCAGGTGTTTTCAAAGCGCTGGGTACAGATATGAGGCGTTTTGTGTTTATTCAAAAGGGCCCGGCTGTGTTTAATGCTCGCACCATACCTTCTTTCACTAGGAACTGTCCTATCTATGGCGAACATCCCTGTACTTGGCAGCCAGTGCCTCGGCAGAGTTCTTTGCCGACATTGCCCTGTGCCCCATGGAAGCGGTTAAAGTGCGCATCCAGACCTTGGCTGGCTGCCCTCCATACCTTTCCAAGGTTGCGCCAATGATCTACAAAGAGGAAGGACTGCGTGGGTAGGTGTTTGCAGGTCAAGCGTCATCATTGCGGAGTTACTGCATGCTTGAGTGGGTGTAGTGTCTGCCTTGGTACCATTTGCTCTTACAATGTAGGAAGTGTGCACTCTTACCAGTTTGTAGCAACTAGTAATAGCACTGTTTTACTAGAAGCCTACCTGTTAAAGGGACTCTGAGGAGAAATTGAAGTTGGCTTGTATCCATAGAATACCAGCTCCTGATCACAAAAACGCCACTCTTACTGAAAACAAAGCTCTTGTAATGTAGAAAATAGCAAGAACCAAAATACAGGTATCGCCGCCACAGGCCAATCTCGCAAGTACAAGCGTGATGACTTCCTAGGACAAGAGGCGCCACCATGGAGGAATTTTCCTTACTTCATGGATGTCACTAATCTCTGAGGCTTGCAAAGGAAAGTTGCGCACGGAAGGTTTACGTCACATTTCACGTCACTCCGTTCTGTGTCGTCATAAGAGTTCTCCGTGTCGTCATAAGAGTTCTCGAGTTTGAATCGGAGCGGCGGGAAAAAATTTTTCAACTTCGAATCCAAATTTTTTTGAAATAAATGCATCTTTCGTTCCCGGACAAGCGTCAACAAAGCCATGAAATGTCGAACTATCAGATATTGCTAACAAAAAAATTTTGATAGGGTTCTCCTCAGTGTCCCTTTAAGGTTTGAGGTTTAAGTAATCACTGGTGTCGATGTCCTGACATCAGATTTGCTGAGATGAATAGTAGAAGGTTGGTAGAGGCAAAGTTAATAATAATAAATAATAATAATAATAATAGGTTTTTTGGGAAAGGAAATGGCGCAGTATCTGTCTCATATATCGTTGGACACCTGAACTGTGCCATAAGGGAAGGGATAAAGGAGGGACTGAAAGAAGAAAGGAATAGGTGCCGTAGTGGAGGGCTCCGGAATAATTTCGACCAGGCAAAGTTTGGAGATATTCCTTTTAGCACTATATGCTTAGGGGTAATGTTTTGCTGGCTATGAGGCAATGTTTTGAAACTGCACTGAAACTTGTAATGAAACACAATATCTTTCTCAACCTGAGGGGCTGTCAGCTTAAATGCTTCGAGTGGTGTTTCTAACTGATGGGGGCAGTGGGCAAAGTAGTTGAGCAATGTTGGAATAGTGTAGCTGTGGGAGCTTCATTTAGTTTACCAATGCTTCAATTACTGCGGCTAACTTTCCGTGTGGGGCACCAGTTGGTGGCGAGCTGCCCACCACCATCATCATTATCCAAGCGTTAAAAGCATTCAGACATCAAATGTTTGGTTCCATGTTTTCTTTGCAGTGATGCTTAAGACATAAGTATACATGATCACCTTGTGATATCAGCCGATGACTGCTAAATAATTTGTTATCGAATTTCTTCTCTCGGGCTGTTTTGGTTTCAGTTTCAACAACTGAAACCTGAACAAAAAGCTGCAGAATTATTGCTGCTTCGTTTTAGTTCACTGCAACACTTACGCCTCTCCCTCAAGACCCAAAATGACCACAAATGAAATAGCTTGCACCTGGTGGCGTGCACCTGGGTGGCATGAGGCACCCTGATGTGCAACAGAGTCGAAGAAAGGCTAGAGGTTGAAAGGAAGAGTGCTACAGTGTGTATGTGTGCACAATACTTTTTCAGGGGCCTTTTTAATGTAGTAATGAAACCTTGCAGGTTCTACAAGGGTATCAGCCCGCTATGGATGCGTCAGATCCCATACACAATGATGAAGTTCGCCTGCTTTGAGCGCACCGTGGAGCTCCTTTACAAGCATGTGGTGCCCAAGCCACGTGACCAGTGCTCCAAGCCAGAGCAGCTGGTTGTCACCTTCATTGCCGGATACATTGGTATGCAGCCACATTACTTGAAAGGCTAAATCAATTGGAAGTTGTTGCGTGTGCAGCTGCGTCAGCAATCAAGTCTGTTGCTGTGTAATCGAGCATTGGTTTTCTTCAGAACTTTGCTTTCCAGAAAAAGCTAAATGCTAATCTCAAACAGGATACTTCTCGAGTGGTGATATCGGATGGCTGTATGAAACAAAGTAGTATACCATATTTACACATATGTAGCATGACCACAAATTTGTGAAGTGGGTGTTCGAGACCTCATGAAAACGGGAGAAAAGCATTTTGATTATAACACGATCTCGGCCTATTCAAGTTAACTACAACCGAGGGCACGGAGAAAGACATATACAGCACGCAAAAGTATAGAAGCAGTGGATATGCCGGTACTGGTTTTTGAGGGCACATTTTAGAAATGCACGCGACACCATTCAGCACTTTGAAAAGCCTCCAACACTTTATTGTATGCAGCTGAGTCTGCCACTGCCGTTCCGTGTTTAGCGCTGCCCAGTCCTGTGCCCACTGCTCCTTCATTCCTTTTCCTTCTAAACTCTTTCAGTGCCACCTCTTTATTATTGACTAGCGCTGCCTTCCTTCCATGTTCATAGCCACCCTCTACTTTCTCATGCACGCCATTCGTCCCAAAGGTCATCAAAAAGTTGGCTTCTCCTAATATCTCGAGAGTCCTGTGGTGAAAGTCCTTAGCTGTCTTGAGTAGCGAGAAAAAGAAAATCTCGTTATAAGTGGGTTTCACCGGCATCATAGCAGCTGTCATGTTTGAGACCAGGAACATGGCTGAAACCTGTGTGTTTTCCTGATCTGCCTATCGCCACCTGCTCTTGCCTGCACTGTGGAGCCTATGCCTTAGACTCAATCATGGCGCTCGTGACGATGCGTGTAACCCATGATATTCGCACCTTGTTCCACATGTAACATGAGAAGCATACTGAAGCCAGTGAACTGTGGGAAAAAAACTGATGTCATATTCATGCAAATACTGTGCTGATCAAAATTGATGACTACTGGTTACATAGGCTGTTTCTGCTAGACTACTAAAGTGCACTGTCGGTGTACTTTAGCACTGTCTTTGCCGTTAATATTCTAATGTGCGTTGAGGTTTACTGTGGGCGAATTTTGTAGCATCTCTTTTAGTTTTCTTTGGTTGAGCTTCTAATTTGTGATGAGAAAAGACCCTAACCAGATTGAGACAATTTCTTTATCATTGGGACGGCGTGTGACTAATGAACAGTTGTTGACATTTCATTTTTTCTGTCTTGCAGCTGGCGTATTCTGTGCCGTGGTGTCCCACCCCGCTGACACTGTGGTGTCGAAGCTGAACCAGGAGAAGGGCAGCACTGCCATTGAGGCTGCCAAGAAGCTCGGCATGGCTGGTGAGTTCAGGCTTGATTTGCTTTACTGCATGTTTGCATGTGTAGGCTTGGCACGGAAAGGTTTCACATCCAGGCACAAAAGTCGATGAAAGAATAAAATCGCGATTTGCTAGTTAAGTGATGTCTGTTTCTCTCTCTCTCTCTCTATATATATATATATATATATATATATATATATATATATGTATATATATATATATATAGCCACGAATATTAGTACTCTGTTCATTCTTGAAAGCTGGCACGCAACCGTATTTATCTTCTATCAGATTTATTTTGCTGATTCTGTGCGCAGGAGGTACACCTCACCGGAATGATTGATGTGAATGGTGTTTATAGTATGTTTATGTTACATTGAAGAAACTTGTGGCTAACACATTTGAACGAAAGTAGTCTATAGCATGTTATGGAGTACCGTATTTATTCTAATGCGCACCTTTTTTTCTAGAAAAAAAGTAATCAACAAATGACATGCACATTAGAATCTAACACAAAAATGAAACTGCCAGTGACACCTTATTGTCAATAATATCACAAATGGTGGCTTGGTATTTTTTATGCATCAGTATCATGGTCCATATTGCCATATCACATACTGATGGGCCACTCAAACATCGGAAGTGTTCCATCAGTTCGACATGGACTTGATCCAACATAGAAGTGCCGGTTGCAAAGACACGCCGTGTTCACTACGATGCCAGGTTGAAAGAAAGGTGTTTTTGTGCGCAGAAGCAAGTGTCAGTCTCAGTCGGGCTGCCTCACATGCATTCGGTGTTCTTGAAACTTTTGTGGGTGATTGGCGGAAGCAAAGACAGGGAGACTTTCTCCAGCAAGGAAATTTGGAAGCGTTTCGACAGCCCGCAGGGCCACTTTCCAGAAACGCCAGGCAACTGGATGAAGCGCGCCTCATTGCAGGATTTTGTGGAATGGGTGAAGGAAGCATGGGGCACAGCCCTGTCTGCCGTGGTCTACAAGGTTTCAAGAAGTGCGGGATTTGAGATGCCGTGAACTGCGCAGAGGATGAAATGCTTTGGGCTGTTTAGAGTGAAAAGGAGGCTTCCGACAGTGATAATGAGGGATGACTATTTGTTAGTCAGATAGGGAAAGACGAGTGAAGCGTTGGCACTGTTTAGTTCGTGACATTAGAGTGGTTGCGGTTGGTTGTTCCCTGTGAGAAGGTTAATTTCTTTATCGAAGACCAAAAGTCTGGTGTGCGCTGTGGTTGAAGGCATTGCACTTCTTGCTTTTTTTTTCTCACCTTGAAAAAGGGTGTGTGTTAGTCGAGTAAATTGGTGCTTTACTTTGAGTTTTATTTATTTCAAGATGTTGTACCCAAAATTTCTTGACCATGCACAAGGGAACCTTCTGGTATGGTGTCGCTTGTGACCCACCCATACATCGCTTCGGGACATTAAGCACCAGAGTTTACAATTTAATTGGGAAGTCCTGCCTCTGTGGCTTAACAGTTCCCTCTCTCTTCCGCAGGTCTGTGGAAGGGTCTGACGCCGCGTATCATCATGATCGGTACGCTGACGGCTCTGCAGTGGTTCATCTACGACGGTGTGAAGGTGTGGCTGCGTCTGCCGCGGCCCCCGCCCCCCGAGATGCCCCAGTCGCTCAAGGACAAGCTGGCCAAGGCCCAGAACTGATCCTGAGGCTCCTTAGGCCAGGGCTGCCCAGTAGCCATCGTTGCTGTTCCCAGCTGCTGCTTGTAGTTTGTTGGCTGCCCTTGTACAAATCACATTTGACCTCCAACACAACAGTGAAAGAACACTGGATGGCTCCTATGCCTCTGACTCTTTGTGTATTTACTTTGGCCTTCTTTGGTTTAAATGAGTTGTATAGCGAATACTGAATTTGTTGTTTGATTGAAAATTTTGTAGTTTGACAAAAATTTATCTTTGCATATTGGCCAGTTTAATATTGCATGCCCAGTGTTTTAAATCTGCCATGATGCCTGAGGAATTTAGCATGTCAGGCTACAGTTCAGAAGCACAGGCCCGGTCTTTTCTGTAGACTGTAACGCAGCTACTGTGTTCAGCAGAGTGAGAAGTCAACCAGTTATTCAAGGTGTACTGGAGCATGAATTTATGTGGCATAGAGGCACACAGTTTATGTGGGTTGTGTACGTTTGTAACTGAGTTGGAGCAACATCTGCAAGCTGGCCATAAGATGAACAGTGAACATTTAGTTGCGATTACTCATGGGAAAACTGCACACGTTCTACGTCGACCAACCGAGAAGGGCTGCCATATTCTAATGCAACAGATGTGCATGGGTGGTCTCACAGTTGAAAGCTCTGTGCACGCTGCAATTTACAAATTAAAAATTGCTACCCCCAACAGATGGGGCAACCCGTCATCATGCATTGTTAGCCATCCTTGCCCCGGTGACATGAATGGGCAATTTGGGTGAGCCTTCCCATTGGGCCTGCCCAGTTGACATGGGCCAAATTGGGCATGGCAGGTTGCTGTCTTGACTTGCTTATTTTTTTTTTTTGGTGGCACATCAGCTTGTATGAGTTGACGGGAGCAAGGAGCAGCATCATTTTTAATCGCTGATGTCTTCAGTGTTACTGAAGCTAGTTTAAAATTTTTATGGTACGGTAAGTGGTGATGGAATACTGATCGTTTGCGCTCTTTTTCTTCATTAATGTGATGGTAAAATTGTGATGAACTTCAATGGGGAAATTTGTACTTCTGACACTTTCAAGGTGACTGCTGGTGTCACACTCTTTCTTGGACAAATTTGAAGATACTGCAGCCCAAATGACATGCACTTTATTAATTACGGTATTCAAAAGTCCGAGTAACCAGGATTTCTGGAGTTTTGTTTCTAGGTTTTGTGTATCAACAGATGAAAGCTAAGGAACCGTTAGAGGCGAAATGCTAGAGGCCTGTGTACTGGGCGTTGTTGGTGCACATTAAAGAACCTCGGATGGTCAGAATTATTTGGAGCCGCCTTCTATGTCCTGCCTCGTAGCCAGAGTTGCTTTGGGATGTTAAACTCTTTAAAAATCAAAAGCTAAGGAACAAGGCAGAAAGGTTCCATATACGTAACTGGGATTCACTATGATGTCCCCAAGAATGGTAAAAGTAACGTCACCAAAGATGGAAATGTCCTACTTAGATACATCTTTAGCCTTATGGAGTGGATAGAATTGGTGTGCATTACTTGGTATCAAAACTTTTCAAGGGAAGGTCATGCTTACTGCATCTGTTGCTGCAGTGCTTTGCGGTGTAGCATTGTTTCAACACACTACATTGCAAGGAAACAGTTATGGTTGATAGCAAAAAGGGCAACCCTTTTGTAGATAAGTTAGCGAGTGGGTGTGTCACTGTTGAGGCGTTGTTTGGCCACTTGCAGTGCAGAATCCTTCAGTTGCCTAACTAGTTGAACTACAGTCGTTTGTGAAATCGTAGTTTCATTTGATAAGGGTCTACAGGCATGCCTTGGGACATTGGGGTTAATTAGAAACATGCATAGATTATTTTTTAGTTTGGAGAAAATAGTCGTACCACTAAGTATTTGTGCATACAATTTAACCAAGGGCAGCCAAGATATGGTCTCAACAATATGACCCCCCCTCCCCCCGTTTTTTTTTTTCGAAACTTCCCGCGCTAAGTTTAGTCTCGCTTGTTGTTCGTAAGATGGCGCCACCAGGCTGCTTTCCACTGGGTATTTCCTCGTCGAAAAGCAGCAGCAATGGTCAGAGACATACCAGGATAACCTCCTCGAGGCAGCGTTCGACAGAAGTTTGATAACTTGCGCTCTGTCTAAAGCAAGGCGGGACCTCGCTAATTTGAACTCTTAACACTTCCGGTTAATTCGAATCCTAGTCTCGTCGAAATCGCATCGTTATCGCGTGCATGCTCGGCCTGCAGTTATCTCGCACAGGTGCCTATGGCCATCTGCCTCCAGCGTACGCCGGTAATCGTCAGCTGTGTTCTCCGTACTCAGCGGACGTTGCGCACGTTGCTTTGTCACAGTAACGACAGGTCGGGACATAGTATAGTCTTCGTAAAAACTTTGTACCCGACCGCAACCGTGGCCCACTCTAAACAGAAAGGAGTAAAAAGAGAGTAAGCTGTCCTCTACCGTGCACCGTTTTATAAAAGGGTGTTCGTTTTTATGCTCATGCCGGAACACCACCGTGATCAGAGCGGAAGCGCTGCCTTGCGGCGCTGTTATCGGGGGCGCTCGTCGGTACCGGTGTTGCGCCAGGAGCACTGATTCATTACACACCCCATTATTCGTTTGAAGGCACCTTCTTAATACGTAAGGATTTTTTTTTTGTTGCAGTGACGGCAACCAAAAATGACTACAGCTTCTCCTCTACCTTCTAGACATCCTCCCCCCTAGAAATTTTGACGCCCCTCTAATTTCAGTTCCTGAGAGAACCCCTGATCAGGAGAAAAGGCATTAGTTCATCAGGCTCTCGTGATACATCACTATCAGCAAGAGAGCGAGAGGGATTTCTCGTCGCGTCATAAAGTTTCAATGTTTATCTCAGAATCTTGAGCGGGATAAAATTGGTTTCAGTGATGTCCAAAAATCAGTTGGTTCCAATCGGAACCAACTGGATTTCCTTGCAGGACTGCAGGGGACATTGTGTCTGTGCCAACATTCTTGCAGGGCAATTGAAGGCAAGTGCTGCCAAAGAAACAAGCTTGAATAATACAGAAGGAACATAAGCTCAATATACAGGGCGTTTCACCTAAGACTACACATTCCTTAAAAATAGGCTTTTTGAGTTAGAAGAGCGCTTTTTTCGGCATAGTGGTGCGCAGTACATAAGAATACAGCTAAGACGTCCTAACTAGCAGGCTGTAAACTAATACTTAATAGTCAACTTTTTAACTGTTACAGTTAGGCTTCTTAATTATTGAGACCTGTAGCCAACCGCAAGTATTATCCATATCAGTTCCTAGAATTTCGAGAACGTAGTTACCCTCGACGCTGTGGACCAACAAATTTTGGCTACATCGCGATAAAATACATGCGCTTTCGAGAAGATTGCACGCAAAGCAACCTCTCCAGTGCATATACGTAACTCGTCGAAATAGCCAAAATTTCTTGGGCCACAGCGCCGTGGGTAACCGCCTTTTCAGAATTATATAAACTGATATGTATAGTACATATAAGGGCGCCTGTGTGCTGTGCGGTGTCAGTGCATGTTAAAGATCGTTAGGTGGTCGAAATTATTCCGGAGCCCTCCACTACGACACCTCTTTTCTTCCTGTATTTCACTTCCTCCTTTATCCCTTTGCTTACGGCGCGGTTCGGGTGTCCACCAAGATATGTGAGACAGTTACAGCGTCATTTCCAACCAATGTGGATATTAAGGTGAGCTAGAGGCCTCTCAATAATTAAGAACCCAAACAGTAATGGTTAAAAAGTTAACTATTCAATATTAATTAGCGAGCCTGCTAGTTCACACGTCTTAGCTGTATTCTGATGTACTTGGCCGCTGTCAATGATGCCGAAAAGAGCGCTCTTCTAATTCAACAAGAAATGAAATGATTGATTTTTGAGGAAAGGAAATGGCACAGTATCTGTCTCACATACCGGCGGACACCTGAACCGCGCCGCAAAGAAAGGGATAAAGGAGGGAGCGAAAGAAAGAGGCGCCGCAGTGGAGGGCTCCGGAATAATTTCGACCACCTGGGGATCTTTAACGTGCACTGACATCGCACAGCACACGGGCGTCTATGCGTTTCGCCTCCATCGAAACGCAGCCGCCGCGGTCGGGTTCGAACCCGGGAGCTCCAAATCAGTAGCCGAGCGCTCTAGCCACTGAGCCACCGCGGCGGGTCCCTTAATGTACACATACCACACTTTTGCTTCCTTCTGCTGGAGCCAGTGGTACTTGCCCGTTGAGCGAAGCTATTTCATTTAACCACTATTGCACTGATTGTGGAAACGATGGAAACAATTCAGCAAGTAAAGGTGTTATCTTTTTTACAAAAAACTTGATTAGTAATTAGTTCAGTGCTGTGTGTTGACAAAGAGCAACATGTAGATCCCAGTCAAGGCAATCAGTGACTTCCAGATGGCTTTCCAATTGGAAAATTTCTGTAATCACTGAATTCCAATTAGAATATTTCCAGTCGTGCATAACCAATTGAAATATCCAATTGGACATTCCAGTTGGAGTTTCCAGTTTCTTGAGAGTACACAACTTTGAAATTTATAACTGCAAAGCCTAATTGGCGCCGAACTTTTTTAAATGGGACATCGGTCATTTAAATCTCAGTAGCCAATTGGAACGTCAAATACCATTTAGATTTGTCCAACTAGTTTTGGAACTTCCAATTGTTCTCAGCTCTTCCAACTGGAATCGTGGAGACCAATTGGAATAGCCAGTTGGAATCTGCCAAACTAATTGGATAGCCATGCTCATTTAAGTCCACTTGTATCAATTTGGCTGTCCATAGTTCCATTTGGATGCATTTAGAATTCCCAATTGGTTCCAATGTTTTTTTTTTTTTTTACGGGGCTACTAGCTGTATTCCTGGTGGAGTGGCTGGAAAGGGCGCTTCCATTTCCACTACTAGCAGCAAGTGGAAAGTATTCCAACTGACGCTAGCTGGAAGTAGAAATTTTCCAGCTGGAAATAAATATTTGAACCAGACGCGCTTGAATAATAATAATTGGTTTTTGGGGAAAGGAAATGGCGCAGTATCTGTCTCATATACGTTGGACACCTGAACCACGCCGTAAGGGAAGGGATAAAGGAGGGAGTGAAAGAAGAAAGGAAGAAGAGGTGCCGTAGTGGTGGGCTCCGGAATAATTTCGACCACCTGGGGATCTTTAACGTGCACTGACATCGCACAGCACACGTGCGCCTGAGCGTTTTTCCTCCATAAAAACGCAGCCGCCGCGGTCCGGTTCGAACCCGGGACGCGATTGCCGGTTCTATAATCCAGCTGGAGATGCCAAATGAGTAAATGAAATAAAAATATGAAGATTTCCCAAAAGCATGCCATGATGACAAATCGCGTGCCCGCCGATGCAAACGCGCCTTCTTATTTTATTAGTTGTTCCAAGTTAACTAGAACCTTCTGCAATTTCAATGATCAAACTGTTATCACTTTTTCCGCCGGTCAGCATCCAAACTCCAGAGATACTCATGCCTAGAAATTCGACCTGGACAAGCGCATTTTTCCAAAGGGAAGTTGTTTATGAACAATATTTTCTCGCATATCGTAATATTACATCGTAATAATCAATATATCAATAATGAAACATGGAACGTTACTTTAAATTACGTAAGTTTTAGAACGTTATTTTAATGTTCGGAGCTATCTGGGCGCTGCCCAAGCACATGTAAACAGCATCTCCGCAGCTGGCGATTCCTACCTAGGGTGCCTCGATGGCCAGAGCATCCAGGCACATGGATAGCGGCCTCGTTCACTCAAAATTTCACAGGCCCCCATGAATACGCTACTAAATGTTAAGCATTTGAACTAGAAAGTTTTAGGCCACGGCTTACTACGTCGAAGAGAAAGTCATTTTTTGTAGTTGTATCCGTAAAGAGGAAAGAAAAATATTTCAACGCTTACCTTCGCGATGAAATTCCATGCCTCTTGTCCGGCTAGTCGATCGCTGCGTTAGCTGCTACTCGTCAGCTGCGGGCGTTCCCTCGTGATCTCGACAATCGCCCGTGTGTGACACACGAATGAAGTGAGGATCAGTGATAAGTACAAAGTAACGATCGCGTTGCAGTGGACGCGGCTGGAGCTTCCCATCAGCGCGATGAAGCACACGTTGAGGCTTTCTTACGGTACAGTCCTCGACCGCGCGGCTTCGAATAGAGAGAAGTCTACGGCCTCTATGCTCGGTGTCTGCGTATGTATGGGTCCGTCCAATATGAAAGGGAACAACCAGTTTTCACAAAAAAAGACGAATTTTCTGGCTGCTTCTGTGGTAAAGTTGGAAACGGTTTTTGCGTACTATGCGCCAAGAGGAGAGAGAGAGAAAGTCAAATGGAAAGGCAGGGAGGTTAACTAGGCAGCGCCCGGTATGCTACACTACACGTGGGAAGGGGAACGGAGGGAGAGATAGAAAGGGGAGAGAACAAAGGGATATGATCACTTTTCCGCACGTCCGTTGGCCGTTACTTGAAGGGTACACAGGACACACACGGATAGTTCACAATCTTGCACTCAGTCCTGAGTCCTTTAAGAACTTGAAAAGTGCCTTCAAAGCTGTCCTCTGCGATGAAGGCTTACTCCAAGGACCCAGAATCCTGGCTTCAGTTAGGGGCCGAGGATCTAAACGGCGGAGTGTTGCAGCCAGGAGTGCACGCTCACGCTGAAACCGAGGGCAGTTATAAAGAAGGTGTTCTATAGTCTCGTCAAGAGGAAAATTAGTTAAAAACAGGGTGCTCGTCTCAGAGAGTTCCCGGGTTCGAACCCGACCGCGGCGGCTGCGTTTTTATGGAGGCAAAACGCTAAGGCGCCTGTGTGCTGTGCGATGTCAGTGCACGTTATAGATCCCCAGGTGGTCGAAATTATTCCGGAGCCCTTCACTACGGCACCTCTTTCTTCCTTTCTTCTTTCACTCCCTCCTTTATCCCTTCCCTTACGGCGCGGTTCAGGTGTCCAACAGTATATGAGACAGTAACTGCGCCATTTCCGTTCCCCCAAAACCAATTATTATTATTATTATTATTATTATTATTATTATTATTATTATTATTATTATTATTATTATTATTATGTGCGTGAAAGTTTTCATGAGCAACTAGGGAATGCAGGCGATCGGCAACCGTGATTGGCAGCGCATGTCAGTAGTATACGGACAGGTTCCGAGAATCGGAAGATGCCTGCACTCTAAACACGAAATGAGTAAAAAAGAGAGAAAGCTGTTTTCTAGCGCACTCTCGTTAGGGGGCAGGGTATGCTGCCCAAGCCGTGGGGTAAATTTTCTTCACTAAAAATACGCAATACTTATGATTGGCAACGGAAACCAATTCCCTAACCAAAACTTGCGAAGCTCTAGCAGTTACGTATTTTAACCGAGGTTTCAATCTCCTCTATTTGCTAACCTCATGACCTCCGGCGCCGCGTTTAAAACCCTCCTCCCATTGCTAACTGCATCAAGTGACTATGCCAATTGCTGTAGAACTGTACATCCGTTGCCAAGGGGTAGCATTCCGCATATTTAGTGATGGAAATCTTTTTTTTTTCACCATCCTATTCTCTACTATTCTCTTCTTTCACCCTCACCTGGAGTAGCATGCCACGCCGACAACCAGGCAGACCTCTCCTGTTCCATTAAAGTCCCCCTCCTCCTCCTCCTCCTCCTCCTCCTCCTCCTCCTCCTCCTCCTCCTCCTCCACTCCGAAACTTAGGCAGCCTATATACCTTTCACTTAAAAGGGAGTGTGGTAGAGGACATGTTACTCTCTTTTTTACTCCAGTAAAGGCATATTCTTGTTTAGAGTGTAGAGCAGACATGGGTCCGCCTCTCGTAACCGAACACCCTTTGATGCACTCGTGGCCTAAAACGAATATGGCCCTATTTGGACTACCCGCGTTGTGTCTCTGGGCACGATCACGTTTGGTACTGCACTCAAAACAGAAAGGAGTAAAAAATGGAGCAAGCTACCCTGTAGCGCACACGCTACAGAGCAGCTTACTCCATTCTTACCCCTTATAGGCGTATTCGTGTTTAGAGCGCGCGTGCAGTTATCAGAGCACTAGCTGTTCCGGGATATTCAGAGTTCACCGAACACTTCGTAGTCCAGCTGACCGGTTTTTGTACGCTCTGCTGGCTTCTTTACAGTGCAGTCGAAACTTGAGGGCGACTTGACCGTGGGAGATGAGTCAGACAGAATGTAGTTGCAATAAGTAGAACTCACCGGGTACAAACTTCGGAGCGGTATGTGCTCCTCACTGCGAGCAGCGTCGTTTTCGGTGCGGCAAATTCTCTTGTCTTGGTTTTTCCGGTGCCGCTGAAGCATACTTGCATGGGAGCAAAAAATGAGCACTTGCGTTCAGTGAGTAAACCCGCCGCGGTGGCTCAGTGGTTAGGGCGCTCGACTACTGATCCGGAGTTCCCGGGTTCGAACCCGACCGCGCGGCTGCGTTTTTATGGAGGCAAAACGCTAAGGCGCCCGTGTGCTGTGCGATGTCAGCGCACGTTAAAGATCCCCAGGTGGTCGAAATTATTCCGGAGCCCTCCACTACGGCACCTCTCTCTTCCTTTCTTCTTTCACTCCCTCCTTTATCCCTTCCCTTACGGCGTGGTTCAGGTGTCCAACGATATGTGACAGATACTGCGCCAGTTTCTTCCCCCAAAACCAATTATTATTATTAATCAGTGAGTACTTCCTCGGCAGTATAAACTGCTGAATCGCTGTGCTGCACCTCAGCATATGTATTTGATACGGCGTGTCTTGGAGTAGGTGGGTGGGAGGATGCTGTCCTATTTGCACCACGCATTTCTTGTACCTTTTTTCGTCGAAAAGAAAGGCGTAGATGCGGTTTTCATACAGAAAAATTCTCGCTTTGGGGGACGGCGGTCAACGAACAAAGTCAAGTTACAAATACTCGGACACTTGATGTGTTCCTTACTGGATCTCAATTCTTTTTCTTTGTTGGTTAGCCCAATAAACGTTTGCTTTCGGAGACTTTTGCGATTTCCTCGCTGCCCTCATATACCTGCCTGCCTACCAGTCTGCCAGGTGAGAATGCCACGCATTTGATAATGGAAATTCGCAGTCCTGTTCGCTTCCTCCGCTGAATCTGTCTACGCTTGTATAGGTGTTTATCTAGTTCCCCGGTCGGTTCGAATCTCTTCGAATTGGCTGATGTCACCGGAAGCATCAGCGCCATTGCAATTCTTTGAATCACGCATTGTTGAGGCGACGTCGCAGACAAACTCACTGATAATGCTACTAATGAATGCATGGTGCTGAAGTCCCCGGAAACACCTGAAGCAGCGAGTAAGATTTGAAGAATGCTGCCTTTGCCTTTCTGTCTCTCCTCGCACCAAACACTGCCTTTTTCTGGCTCCGCCTTAAGGGTATGACGTGATAGCGTTAATTGGTTAATGCCCACAGACGCGGAGTTGGCCATTCACGACTTTACACTTAAACTTAGATCCCTGGAAGTCGTCATACAACTGCTGGCTCAGTGGTGCAGCGGTTAAGCAATGCGCCACTGCCCTGCGATGGCAGGTGCTGCCACCGGTGGTGTTTGTGAGACCCAGGTTGCTCTTCCAGAGCAAACTCAAGGTCACGGACAGATGCTTTGGGCAGACAAACATAGGCGAAATCTGAGATTGGAGGTTTTAGTGCTAGCGCATAAAAAATAATACTCACCTTGATTAAAATTCATTCTTTAAAAACGGGCGTCTGTTACTCGGTGCAAACGCTCTCGAGTGCAGCTTCTCCGTCTGGTATTCCTTTTTGCAGCGAAGACCGATTGTAGCCGCCAAGGAAAAAACTGTACCTAGTTTGTTTTGTTCAACAGTGCAGTCCACTTTTCGCACCATAGGAATATGGCTATTCCGTGTCAGAGTTCTTTCTTGAAATTTAAATTGTTTTTTGGGGGGAAAGGAAATGGCGCAGTATCTGTCTCACATATCAGCGGATACCTGAACCGCGGTAAGGGAATGGATAAAGGGGGGACAAAGAGAAGGAAGGAAGAAGGAGTAGCCGTAGTGGAGGGCTCCGGAATAATTTCGACCACCTGGGGATCTTCTTACATCGCACAGTACACGGGCGCCTTAGCGCTTCGCCTCCATCGAAACGCGGCCGCCGTGGCCGGGTTCCAACACCAGCACTCCGGCTCAGTGCGGCGGGTCAAGGAGAGTTCCTTCTTAGGGTCTTAATTATCGTTAGTGCAGAATTTTGCAGGCTTAGCTTAGACGCTGCACACCTCAGCTATCCCCTTTGTGCGAAACACAGTCGACAATACTTGATTCACATCTTCGCTATCACAATCATGCATAATTGGATTAGCGAAAATTTGATTTAACCGCAATCAACATTCCCATAGACATTCCCATTGAGAAAAAGGGCAACTAATGCATAAATTGATTTTGTATGCACAGAGCGCTCACCTTTCGCCCTCACAATTTAGCTTTCAGCTTTTAAGGCCGTTTAATCATGCTTTAGGCGATGACATACTGCAACCATTCTAGTCTTTTCGACACATGATTCAACTCCGCCTAATACAACCGGTTATAGTTCAAAACACGAACCGTTTCGTGCTTTTCGAGCAGAAATACGCTGAAATTTCGAACAAACGTCCTAGCAATGCCCGTGTATAACCAGTTTCAACAACGGAAGCATTGTTGTCGCTTACTACTCTGAGTTACCAAGTAACAAGAACAATGACGGACGATTTAGCGTGGTTAGACCAAATGTGAATTAGGTACACTCGCATTTCGGTTTTCACTTCGATTTCGGTGTTGGTTCGAGGCTCGGTATAAGATGGCAATGCGATAGCGGTGTGTCCTGGATACTTCGCACGGATGGAAGTTTATGAAAGCGACGACATCCAAAGCACGGCGCGAGAGACTGGCAGTTAAACACCCGGAATGTTTGGCTGCGGCAATTACGCGGTGGACTAATGCAGTGGCCAGAGAAGCTGATCTGTTCGCGCTGCTTCGGGTTCGAAACCCACTCGCGGCCATAAAGATGGCCGCAAAGACTGCTGACAGGTTGCCCACAACCCGCCCACCGAATGCCCGCGGGTCGCACTGGATGTTCACGGGACGTCTGCTGGATGTATCTGCTTGGCAATAATCTAAGTCCACTGTTATTTAACCAGCCGATGCCCGACGACAGCGAACCCGTGGATGTCCCGTGGATTCACTCTCTCTGGACGTATGAATTTATTCCCCATGGGCCCGGTTGTATGTTGCACTTTTTTTTTGCACTGCGAGTTTTTACGAGCACATATGCTCATAAAAAGTTCAGTTTCTATAGCATTTTGGCAATTAAGTTTCGTGAGAGTAAGCATTTATCTCAGTCAAACTTGTAATTTTTCTAAACTGAAGTGTGCCGCGTTTCTTGTTTCCGCCGCGCTTTTCACACAGTGCTTCTGGCATCAACGAGAGCACACCCGAGGGACACGAAACAGTAAAACTGCTTGCTGGGCACACCCCGAAAAAAGGTCTCAATCCAACGGGCACGCAGCAGGCAACTTCAACGCACAACGAACTACACTACTGTTGCACTCAGTCTAGACAATTGCTTGGGCAAAACCAGTGGCCTCCACGGCGGGCGGTGCGCTGGTTGTCACCGGCCAGAGGCTTCGGAAATACAAAATTCGGCGAAATCTAAGACTGGGGGTTTTAGTGCTAGCATGTTTCCTGGGCATCCGGATAACATTTACGCTGACCAGCAGTTGAGAGCTGGAGTTCTCCTTTGTGACGTATAGTACAACGGTGACATACCGCCATCGCCGGAAAATTTTTAAACACAGACTACCGTAACACGCGAAATATTGCGAAGAGCACTTAGGACAGGTTACCAGCGCAGCAAAAATAGCAAAGTTTCATTTACGCGACAGTGCGAATTACGCGAACGGGTATATTGTACTATTACGAGATCCTTTACTGCGCGCATAGACCGAGTGTCCGGTGATGCCTATTCCTCGCTTTAGATATAGAATGGGCAACGCGCAAAACATACAGGTACAACAAACAATAATGACGTGAACTCGCGCAGTCCAGATGAGCACAGGCCACCAAATAGCCCGAACCAGAGCAGCCCATCAGTTTGCTTGCGCCAGTTTCCGCCGTTGCTTCATCAAACGCCGGTGCTGTCAGATTCTCGTCAGCGATCGTCCAAGGTCGGCCACCCGCGCTTCGTACTTTCTCCCCTGTATACGCAAGACCGCACGGAAACGATACGAACGACTGCAAGGTTCCGACAGGAGCCGTGCGCGCTGAACACGCTATTCAGGTCTGCGGCGTCGAGCTATGCCAAGGCCCTTCTTACAGCGCGTGATCAGCCAACGATTCCGTACGACTTCCCATACGGTGCCGTAGTTGCGGGGCAGGCGGAGGATAGACGCAGAACCATTCTTCGTTCAGTGGCCGTCTTGCACACGCAAGTGATCTTTCCGCGGCTCCTTTGCAGAAGGACGAACAATCGACAGACAACAATCGGAAGCAGGCTCGTCTGGCAAGGGCTCCCGAAATGTTCGTTACAGCGATCGCGCGTGTGCGGTGTTCTCGAGGCTACTGCCGTCGGACTTCGCCGTGCGCACGCGCCCGGAGCAATAGGAGGCTGCGAGCGGCGGTGATGGATACCCTTTAGCAACATCAGCAGTTACGAGTAGCAGCGGCAGCTACGCCGTTCGGTCTCGTGAGTCGGCGACAGATGTGGCGGTGTAAGTACGCCTATGCCTGACCTCTCTTTCGCTCTGAAGTTTTTTTTTTCTATTCCTCTCTCGCTCTTTTCCCTTTCACTGTCAAGAGACGCACACGCGTCGTTCGGCGGTGGCCACAGCGTATACGGCTGCAAATATTTGTCCCGCGGTCAAAAACAAAAGGGCCGGGCCGACCCGACCCGTCTAGTCTCGTCCAAAACAAAGGCGCAGAACACAAGGCAGCCCTGAACTAAAGGGTAGAGAGAGAGTTGGGAGAGGGGGCCGAGACTTGCCACTGGTCCGTGGCGACCTTCGCTCGCACGCGTCGCTTCTGCTGCTGCTACCCTGCCGCGAGGTCTCGTGGCCACCGCAGGCTCGTTACTGAAAGCGAAATGACAAATGGAGTTTGACGAACGAACAGGACCCCCCCTTTCATTGACGTTTGGAAACAAAGGCGCGGAGACGGCTTATTTTTCGCCGGGTCTTGTTCGCTTTTGAAGGTGGTGACCTACCGCCAACACCCTCACTCGACCCTCCTTAAACCTGCTCAGCCGCTTTTGTCTGTCTGCGGGTACTATTCCTGTGCCCCTGCTGCAGCCCGGAATGTCTTTGACAAGCTGCAACGGAGAAAAAATGACATTTCGTGACTCACGGGCTTAACACAATGAGCTCATCGCGCGCAAGTGCTTTGGAACATTGGGTGCTGGCATGGCAATCTGTTGATGAGCGAGCGGTGAGAGGTCTTATGGACGATGAAGGACTGCAGTCGACTCTTGCTTCACAGATTTATTGCTTGCCCCTCCTCACATTCTTACCTTTCCCATCTTCTTCTTGTCCATAAATGCTGGAGGTGTTGACAGCTGATAGAAGACCACAGATCATCCTCTTTCTTTCTGCATGTTGTTTCGCGACCAATAGAAGGCTTCTGGCACTCCTCTGACCCAGGAAAGGCTGGTGTAACTTCGACTGTGGCGCGACCAAGCAGTTTTCTGAATGCCTATTATTTTTCTGTTCTGTTTGCTTTTTGTCAAGTAGAGGGAACTGAAATTTCTATCGGAGCTTGCCTGATAGATTTCTCTCCCGGAAAAAAACGTCGTTGTTCTCGCGCTTTCTTCAAGTTCCAGACTGACAGTGCGCCTTCTTTTAGGCGACGACCCCGTACGCGAACGGCATTGAGTCCACTACTGAGGACATTACCTGGGATCAACTCTACAAAAAAAAAAAGCACACATTACCCTCTGCTTTCCTGGGTTTCAATGACTGTTGGCTGCCTTTAAATGTGGATCATAAAGAACCGCGCACAGTTTAACGAGGACAGCGGTTCTGGCAGTATTGATGCCGTAGGAAGCATAAGAGGGTTTTCTCACAGCTGCCTCCCTCACCGTTCGATTACATTCTACGTGGCACTTGCGGTATAACAGGACGTTCCTACGTGATCTTCCTATGATCTTCGAATAATTGCCGCGAAGTTCAAAAAAGGCACGCCGTTGTTTCCACCGACGATTGTTTCAAAATTAATCTCCACTCCGACGCCATAAAACATGCTGCCGCGATTTGTCTGCGCGCGATGGAGGATACAGTTCCATCACATGGTCTGTTCATGTTCACAAAGCTCATACACTGCCTCTATAAGATTGAGTTATAGAGGATTGCTCAATTAGGCTTAAGGAACCGTGTATTGATGCCTGGTTTCAGATGCCGTGGCTGATGCGTAGCTCTAGCCTACCTTAACTACTGAGAAGTGGTGCTAGTTTATTCGTTGTCATCAGCAGCAAAGAAGTGATCTTCCTGTATTCGTATGAAATGCTAGTCATAGAATTAATATACTGAATTAGGGTTGCGTACCCTATATAGTAGATATCAGTGTTCCATCTTTTAGCAGTTATCGCTGTCGCTCTATGGGTTATAGGTACGTAAGAAAAACAACTCATACTACATGGTTATAACGCCACACCGTATACCTCCGCAGCGCTTCAAGCGTTTCGCTGTTTCGCAAGATTATTCGTTTTGTACAAATATTCGCTCAAGTCTTGAATATTTCTAAAAAAACCCGATTTGTATTCAATTGGTTTTAGCTGTGCTACTCGTATTCACTTCGGCTTTTTAAAAATCCCTATTCGCATATCCCTATTAAAATGGGACTAAATTCACCATTTAGTCTTCGCGAGGAACTGATATTCCCTGAAGGGACCAACTCTTGCTACCATTCACAGATTACCACAGCGATATGGAACACAGACACAAGTTGAAGACACGCAAGACAGGACGGGCGCTTTCCTGTCTGGCGTGTCTTCTTGTGTCCGTGTTCCATAGCGATGTGGTAACCTGTCGACGAAAAACAATGAACCAACTAGGCCAGACCAAAATCCTCATTAAATCTAGCTACTGTTCTTTCGCAGCTAGTCGCTGCACGTGGGATGGTAATGGTTGCTCTCAGGGGTCAGTTGTGCCTGGGCAGTTGGTCTCCTGATAACTAACACCTGCACCATTTTCGGTTTTTTCTGGCTTAGATTGTAATCTATTTGTCCTGTTAGTCTTTCTTCGGAGGTATGCACACCATGCACAAATACAAGTTCATCCTAGCAAGGGTGATGCTGGCACACATTTCTATGAGAGGCTTGACTGTCGCTGCAACCTTAGGCACGCAACAGCAAGCACACCTGACTATTATCCGGAACTCTTTAGCCGCGCTAAGATTAAGCTTCTAGAGATTCTTGTGGTGACACATAAGCGACGGCTCATAAGTGCGTACCATGATTACTGCGTACCACTCACTAATTACATTATTTGGCAGTTCAATCTAGAGCCAAAAGGAGATCGACAACGGAGCACAAAGGACGCGCCTGGCCTGCTCCTCGCGCTGGCCTGTCTTGACAATCATCGGCCTGCTCTGAAGGCACGGTATGCAGTTATCAGACCGTACAAGTCCATTCAAACTTTCCTGTTCCAAACTCTTTGATAGTCTATTCGCTGTCTATAAGTCACATCTGTGCTTCCACCGATGGTCAGAAGGGTAGTAGTTTCTTCGTATCTACGCACTACAGTCTCTTCGTCTTCTTGAATCGTTGAGGCTTTCCAAGATGAGCAGCAGCGCTTGTCTCGATGGCTGTTTTCGTTTTAGTTACTATGCGGGTAACCGCGACCACACATAGCCTAAGCACTGTATTACATGAAATGTGGGTCCTGCCTTTACATTGTCAGTTCCTTCTCCCCTATGAGGCTACACAAAACCACATGCCCTCTAGCACATCTATATAACAACTAACATCTAAATTTGCCAAGAAGCAAGGGCGTCACCACCGCGTGTTTCAAATATTTTGGTAAGCCCCCAAATGCCCCGCCTTGCGTAATGAGATTGCTGGGATAAACAGGTGAACTTGGCGTACTTTCCGGGGGAAACCCCGCCTGGAGCCTACACACATCCGCCCGCACCCCATGTAATTTCTTCTTTTTCTTCTTCATCTCGGCAGGGTCAGACCACCGCTGTGAGTCACCGTACACGTCTCGCAAGCTTCGTTGCCGATGCACTTACGCACGTCCTCAGCACTTACACGTCCCTCTATCCGCAGTTAAAGGCTCGACGCAAAGTGCACGGCACAGTAGGCATAAGGCTCTTGGGCAACTCGGCGAAGAAGAGTGCACGCTTCGAGCGTGGTCTAACGGGTTCAGACGCGTGCGTAGGCTGCGCGCCGTATGGCACAGAGAGACCAGCTAGAACGTCGGGGAGAATCTATATTAATAGAATCGGCTGAGTCAGGCCTTCCCCTCCACATAGGCGTAGTTATAAACCGCGGGTTCCTTTTTCTTTTTCGCCCGCAGGGTTCACGCGTGGCGCCACGGTGTGACGAAAGGCGGCAGTCAAGGTCGTCGCGACACCTAGCTGCAGCCAACGCCGGCGCGCGTACAGGAGGGCGCGTGCATGGTTGCATTCAATTAGGCATTCGAGAAAAGAGCCACCATGAATTATAGAAGAGCCATATACCGCGCCACGGTCGGCGTAAGGAGGGAGGGAAGAAAGGCAGGGCGGTTAGGAGAAAACGACGACGAACGGACCGACAAAAATGAAGAGAAGACACAGCAGCGACCCCTTGTGCGACCCAGCCGAATAGCATGCATGCAGGCAGTAGCTGCTGGATGCTGCTGGTTCTCCAGCTTCTGCTGCTGAGAGATCTCCGTTTTTTGTTTCTATGTTTCTTCGCTTTTTTTGCCACGCGAAAACGCGGATAACGGGAGACAGTTCCGACGACGACGCAGACGACGCAGACGTCGTGTCGTATGCACGTCAACCGCGCGCGCGGGCGCCGCGATCGGTGTCAAGGAAGGAGTTCTGCCCGCTGCATACGACGGGCTTTCGGAAAGATCTCGGCACTGGCGGTGGCGGGGGTGACGACGGCTCGTTTTTTTCGCGGAATCGTCGCGCGGATACGGCGCTATATGCATGCCCAGACGTATATGGCGCACATACACAACACGCACGCCCACCACTCTCTGTGCTCGCTCGTATCGCAATTTCTGCGCTTTCGGTGAACGACGAAGGGTCGCGCGTATACGGAACAAGACGCGAGCGACGACTAACACTTAGCGCGCGGAGGGAGACAGCTGTGTACAAGCTGCTTTCGAGGAGAGTCTATAAGAGCTCTTGTGCGTGCATCGCGGCTTCTGCTGACGCCCTTGTAACATATAAACGTATTAATGAAGGATGTGTGTAAAGGTCGGCGCATGCGTGTTCCCGGTAGCGAGACTATCTTAAGTCAGCCGAACGCGGTAGCTGTGCATCTGCCCGTGTGTGACAGACACGACTCGGTCTTCAGGCGCTGTTCGCAAAAACATGCACAATTAAGCAGCTAGGTCAAATAAGCAGCTGCTTTGCGAATTGCGCGGGTGCGTTTTTCTTTTTGCCTATCTTTTTTCTAGTGATCAAAACGACACATTCGAGCAGCGAAGCGCATCTCCAGTGGTTAATCTGCAGGATGTGCCCAGTGAAAAAAATAAATAAAAATAAAGAGGCATGCATATAAAAAGTGCATTCTTCACAGAGGCCACATGGCAGGACTTTTCTTGCCAGTGGCATAATTAGCTTTTCGCTGTAAGGCTGCACTCTAGTTTGACCTCGGAGTTGCTTTTCGCGCTGTGTTTGCAGTCGCAAATAAACTATGATTTCCGAAATTTTCGCAAGGACGGATAACTGCATGATAATCAACCTCCACCCCCTTCCCACATCCGTCCCTAATGAGACTGGTATCGATGGTGGTGATGGTGTAAATGTACAGGCATGATTAGAATTACAGTGGTCTGTCGGCAGCTGCTCCGCCTGTGTCCCTGATTTAAGTGATTGCATCTCTACCACGGTTCGATAAGGTCAGTGCCCTCTAAAACCTTCGATAGTGATCATGGCACTAATCGTCGCTCAATTCGGGAGCCCTCAGAGTACACGATTCGTGAGACGTCGTCCATGGGAACGTTCAGCCTCCTCAGGTTTTCCGGGAGCGTCTCACGCTCAGCACAAAAACGCGGGCACGGTAAGACGAAATGGTTCACATCACCCACAGCATCACAGTGTACACACATAGACGAGGGGGCGCGGTGAATTCTATGCACTCTATACAAGAGAGTGGCTCTGTCGAGCGATATGCCTCGCGTAACGTAAGGGAAGTGCAAAAGTGGCCGAAGTTAAGAAAAGCGTTGCACCACTAGCTTCCTAGCGAAGTTCTCGTCCTTTCGGACAGCCACTGAAGGTGTATACGACTGGGTTTCTTGGGCAAGAAGGTCTGCAGCCGTACTACCAGCGACTCCAACGTGAGACGGTAGCCACTGGAAGCAAACTTGAAGTCCTTTCAACTGTACCTTCCTCAGCCAGGAGAGAGCACAGGGGCTAGATTTATCACCGGGTGTCCCTCGTCGTAGGCGCTGTAGTGCCGACTTTGAGTCAGACATAACGGCGACTATCTGGGGTCTGCCGGAAGAGAGACGATTAAGCGACCTTGCAATGGCCAACGATTCAGCCGAAGTGGACGACACTACTCTTTGCAGGCGTCCAACCCCGGATATTTCAGGGCCAGGCTCTACAAATGCGGCTGAGCAGGTCTGTTCATGCCTGCTCACAGAGCCATCAGTGTAAACAGTGTAAACCGACTCTGCTCCGCCGCGGTGGCTCAGTGGATAGGGCGCTCGACTACTGATCCGGAGTTCCCGGGTTCGAACCCGACCGCGGCGGCTGCGTTTTTATGGAGGAAAAACGCTAATGCGCCCGTGTGCTGTGCGATGTCAGTGCACGTTAAAGATCGCCAGGTGGTCGAAATTATTCCGGAGCCCTCCACTACGGCACTTCCTCCTTTATCCCTTCCCTTACGGCGCGGTTCAGGTGTCCACCGATATATGAGACAGATACTGCGCCATTTCCTTTCCCCCCAAAACCAATTATTATTATTATTAAACCGACTCTAATAAGGGAGTAATTACTCATTTATATCCACCCGAGCGCAGCCAAAACAAAGGAAAGCTATACAGCTTTCTTAGAAACTTCTTAGTTGAAGAAAAATTCGTCCCGGTCCGGGGTTCGAACCCGGGACCACCGCTTCGCCGGAGCAATCTCTCTACCAACTGAGCTAACCGGGACGGTAAGCTTATGGTAGGGCGAGAGCGAATTGATCAATAACTCGAAGTGGGAGAAGTGTTGGTCAAGTGTAAACCGACTCCAGGACAGGCCTGGGCCTCCCGAATCACAAAATGACTGATGGCACATTCTAGTGGGAAGTGACGCGCAAGTTAAAGGGACACACAGGACAAATGCAAGTCGACCCGTATCTAGTGACTACCGTGTTCTATAAAGAGACTTCTACAGGTACTGCCACCACCGGCTGGTTTCGCGAGCAAACTGCAATGGCCTCAAGATCTTTTTTTTTTAACGAGGATTTCCGAGGCTAGACCATACCGCTATTCACTTAAAAGTGGTGGTCGTCTTTTGCTGCCTCAAGAACGCCCGTGGAGCCACTAAAGGACAAACAATTGAATTGCACTGAGAACATGAAGTTAGTTTCGATTGTTCTTTGATGCACCGTTACTGACTTGAAGGGGAACGCGGCAGTTTTAGGTTACGACGCCTACATCATTCGCACCGCAGAAAGCTGCCCACTGCTGAAATTTTCTTCTTTCGTCTTCCATGCGCTGGAGACAAGGTTGTTTGCATTGCTTCGTGAAGAGGGTTGCCCGCTTTCACCCTGAAACCTCCTTTGACATGTTCGGGATACACACCCGTTTTCGTTCTTCTTCGACAGGCGCTTTCACTTTTGGCACGTATTGTTTTCTACGTTTTTATTTTTAACCTCTTCCAGTGGGAGACGCAGCCATGCAGCGTACATAAGGCTGGCGAAACGGCGGTGAAGACGTTTCGGACGACCGAGCGTGGGGGTCTCTGCTGCTCGCCCCGACCGCGACCTCCGGCAGTGCAGGCTTTCGTTTCCACATCTTTTTTTCTTCCTTTCTTATTTGGAGGCAACCTTAAACTGCCAAATTATGCGCAGTAAACAAGACGCCTCGCGTGCTCGAAACACGGAACACGGTTGTCTCTGAGGGGTGTTTCTGGAGCTCGCATCCGTGTTGAAGGGTGCGAATCTGCATATCAGCCGCTTCCTTGTAGGCTGTATCCCTGCGTCCTGGTAAACTCCAAGGGTGATTGAGCAGAAGTGCATGAAGTGAAGTGTAAACCATGAAAAAGTGAACTGTTTTTTAGCTATGAAATCTAAGGTTTGATTGTCACTACAGATAGTCGCTTTGTTGACTTTTGTCTTCCCTCTCATTGTCGTCTCGTTGCGCTGCAGAAGACCGTTCTAAGACACTGAAATAACCAGCCCAGCCTGAAGATTTCCTACAAATCATCTTCCGCTACGTGATTCTAAATGTGCATGCGCGATATGTGCCATATTGAAATACGTAAAGGTCCCAAACTTATCACTTCCCTTCGAAATGTAGCGACAACAGTTTCCTCATTCATCTACGCACACACTATTGTCGACTGGCGGTAGCAGTATGCGGTAACGCTGGGCTAGAACTTCCTAACTTCTGGTGTCGACGCATGCACGAAAAACGTAGTTTAGTCCAAAGGGATTTCGCCGCTGTGGAGTAGGAGAGGCAGGTGAACAAGGTCCAACCTTTTTCTGCCCCCCCCCCCCCCCACACACACACACACCGTTACTTCAACCCCCTCTGCAGGTGCGGCGTATGATGCGGACGGATTACCGCTGTCCGCGGTCGAGTTTCACGACAATTCAGGTCACGCCGTCATTATCCGCCCGCCGTCGGCGGCTGAGACGCCCCCCGTCATCAGGCGACGTCTTTCGCGGCCAACGACGCCCTTTGCGCTGTCTCTCGCTCTCCGATAGATGGAGCTAAGCGGTCCGGCGAATTAGTGTTCCTGTATATGGAACACTACGGCGAATCGATCTCCGGTACACGCATGGCTCGGCAGTAATTAAAACATGGAGACTGGGATGCTAATATATTTCGACTGACAACTTCGCCGACAGTAAAGCATGCGTCCGGTAATTATGGGCGTCGAGCGAACGCAGTCGTAGTGTAAGTAGCTTATAATGCAGTAAAGACTGTTGTTCGCTGGCACCTGAAACGCGCGTTAAGATGCATTAAACGGTATTTGACTCACACACGAGTGGCGCAGCCACTGCGATATGATGCAGAAGTTACACGAGTGCCAGTATACCGTGACAAGCGGGCTTTGCCTCAATACACGAGGCAGGGGAAGACAATCTTTGAAAATCCATCATACACTTATGGCTTTTCACTTTGACCTATACAGGCTGCTCTAGTCAAGTAGTGCAAAGCTTTTAAACGCATCAACGCGCTCTGGAAAATTCGACTGGTGAAAGTTTTTAGCCAGCTGTCCTGACCATGGACATCCCAAACCCTTAGGGCATGCTGACCAGGACGCGAATTATCAGTTCAGGTTTCTCGTACGAGGGGTGTTCAGTATGCTTTGCATCCTGCATTGTAACATACATTGCGGCCGCCAAGCGCGTGCCGTGCGGATGCCTCGTCATCTGGAGAAACAGCCAGAGGACTGATGGCGGGATGTCCACGCTGTGAGGTGGGTGAGGCAAAGCAGCCGCCGTAGGATTCCTCTTTACAAAGTCTACTGGATCCTGTACATCATATATAGGATGTCGCATAGGGCCCTGTATATAGGATCGATAGTACCGTCGACGAGGTCTTCCTTCGTCCCCACTCCGCAAGTACAGTGATATGCATCTTTTCCGTAGCGTTTTTTTTTTAAATTGGCAATGGCTTAACCTGGCTAACCCTGAATTCAGCGAAAAGCAAGGACGCTTGCTAAGCGTCTGAGGCTCGTCCATGGCAGCTCCGCTACCTGCTCACGACAGCCGTTCTGTATATACCCACACGACCACGTGGCTATGACGTGGTATCACATGGTCTTACGACAGTCCCATCGGATGTCATCACGCGGCTTCCCATCACAACAAAGGTCAACCCAAAGCTCGCCAAATGTCAAATGTCAGAGGCCAACTAAAGATCATGGGTCAAAGTCAGGGGCCAAGGGTTCGACACCATAACTGTACCATATATGGTCATACACGGCTAATGTGGTTGGGCTGAAGGTCGTTCAAGGTCATTCTCCGGCCTACGCGACGACTGCTTTACTTACAGCGTAGCGAAGCTTCTCGCTTCAAAATCCTCCCGCCTCAACCACTAGCTCATTTGCTGTCAAGCTATGAATGGAGCTTGCATTTTGCGGTAACTTTTTATCCCAGTTAGTTTAACAACGGTACCTGCCTCGTTCGACAACGCACGATGCAAGCCCGGAATCTCCTGCGCCTCGATCTGCAGACGGTAAATGGCGTCACCACCACCCTTCGGCGGAAATCCGGGGTTGGCGGCTTTCGGTCCCTCGATCTCGGCGTAAACGATTCCGGGCTTGCATCATGCGCTGTCGAACGAGGCAGGTACCGTTGCCGAACTTACCAGGATAAAAAGTCACCGCAACATGCAAGCTCTATTCACAGTTCCACTGCAAATGAGCCAATGGTTGAGTCGGGAGGATTTTTAAAAGCCGCCTCTGTGAGGATCCATGTCAAGGTATACCGAGGCCTGGGCCGTTGAAATAGTGCGCCTGTGCTGCAACGCTAAATTCCTCCCAGTTTTTAAGGCCGCAGGGCCTCATCCAGGACACTGCGTGGCGGGGTCATACGCGCAAGGAAACTCGCGGAAATAAGTATGGCAGTGGCTGTGCGTGATTACGCGGTATCACGACTTTTATACCAGTTTTAGCACGCGAGCGATAAAAGTTCATCGTGCTCAAGCTTCCTTCAACAGCGCCATCTCTCGGGAAGTCATTTCGCTCACAGATTCTGCGCGTTACAGCACGTACAGTCTGAACCCTACTTAGCAGCTGGCGCGTCATCACAGCTTCTGGGCCCTATCGCACAATAGTATGGTCGCATTGTATACTCAAGTCGCCCGCAGATGCCGTTGCACGAGCTCCAAAACGCCAAACCACGCGCTCAATTGTTCCTGTTAGGTGTGATCCACTCTGTACAGCCAACTGTATTTTAGTGATAAGCGTCACATGTATACTGGCCACAGAGGAAGCCACCTGCCTCGCTGCGAGTGGCGCTTCGAAAAATAGAGCGCTGGCAGGGAAGATGCCAACGGACGGTTATATAGCGCTGGACATGGCGCGAATGGTCTCGCGCCACGTCTTTCGCTGCATCCCCGCGTCGCTAGTTTCTGCCAAGCTCGTCAAGCGGCGCGTCTCTCTTTCGCTCGCTGTAAGTGGGCGGCATGACTGTATACACAGCGAATGCAGCCCACACACTACAATTGCGTATACAAGTGCACTCACTGCCGCATTGTTAAGCTTGTCCCAGCACAGACAACGCCACCAGCGCGAACTCTACAAAGGTTAGTACGGCACACGCAAGCACACAGCGGTCTCGGAGCATCTAAAGCAAACTTCCGTGTATAGCGGTGATATAACCGCTTTACTTCCCGCCCCGTATCCCCCCCCCCCCCCCCCCTATCCCACCCGTATTATTTATCTCTCACCCTGCGCTTGACCGGCCTTCTCACAGGCTCGCTTCACACGTGCTCTGCGAGTGCACGGACGTCATTATAACGGGCTCGTTATTTGGCCCGCACTTGACATTACAGGGAGGGGCGCCCCTCACAGCATGAGGTAATCGTCACGTGTGCACCCTCGCGAAGCTGTGAGTGTAGCCAATGGCATTTTCTTCGGCAGCTTAGCTCATTGTTGTCTTTTTTTTTTTCTTCATGTAAGCTCTCCGAGATCACTGGAGGCATTTTCTCGAGGCATATCCGGACGCGCAAACATACTGCAGGCCTGCATAATGGTAGCGCGAAGTTTATTTCCGCGTGCGGTCGTGTGAGTGGGCACGCACGCATCTCCCGGGCTCGATGTCTGTTGATGCGGCTTCCTCCTCGATCTGGAGTGCTAAAGGAAGGGTGCACAGGGCATACCGTGTTTGCGCAATTACAGCACAACCTTGTACCTCCTCATCTTCCTTAGCATTTTTTTCTTGCTTTTAAGTTCCACTGTGATCTAATAACCGAAGAAGGGAGGAATGCGTGCTAAAATTCGATGCAAGATTGTAATGTTACGCTTGAGGAATGCGAAAGCAAATAATAGGCAGAAATTGTTGATTTGTAAGCAGCACTACGGCAGAACTGAGCGCGCGTCCGTGACAGCACTAATTTTTACTGCTTGTTTCGAAGCATGTTATTTACTTTTCGCTTCATGTTATTTTACCTCATCTCATTTTATGCACACGAGAGAGGCGGCTGACATGGGGATAAAGGAGTTGTACTCAGAATTCGCAGACTGTCTTTGCGATTCCTTATTCGAAAATGATAAACTCACGTTCAACAGTCTGGAAAGGGAGCAACACTTTGCAATAGGCGGCAAAGGATTCGAAGTAAGGGGTCACGCATTATATAGGCCAAGTATACGGCGACCGCGGACGCATATCATTGGAAGAAAATCACCATGAGAATAAGAATGGGTTGGGCTGCATATGGCGGGCACTCTCAAGTTATGAACATCAGGTTACCGATATCCCTCATATGAAAATATATATATATCGATTGCGGCCAGCCAGTACTAAGCTAGGAATGCCGTACCTTGGAGGTCAAACAAAGGTTATAAGAATAAATTGAGAGCAGGGCACTTTCGTTGGAAAGCAAAATGATGTAGCGATAACTTTGAGATACGGGAAGAGAACAACGTCTATTAGAGAACAAACTGGATTTAGTGATGTCCTAGCGGATGATTGAAAGGAAAGCGTAGTAACAGAACTTGGTGGGAGGCACAATGTGGAGAACTTATCGGCGGTCGTCCGTTACGGTAACGGAGCGGAGTCCGATGGAAGGATAGCTTAGCCGGGACCATCGGAAGGTCACGTGGGCAGATGAGCTAAAGGACGTACTGGAGGTGATTGGGAGAGGCCGTTGTCATCCAGTGGACATAATCCGGCCGATGACGATCACACCTTTTTTCTGTTAAGGAATGGCACAAGAACGGTTTCACAAGAATCATGGGGTTAGAATCGAGAGAAGACGGTATATAAGTTGGTTCTCTCCCCATCTCCACTCGGCCCAGAGGCGTCCGGTCACCGACGTCACGATCGCCGGCCGTCGGTTGACCTTCCGCTAAGCGTCGTTGTTGTTGGGGCGCTGCACAAATCGGCCGTCGGTCTCTTGCCCGGCGTCCCACACACAAAGACTCGATCGGGACAGCCTCTTTCCCGCGCTCGGTGAAGTGACAGCGGTGGATGTAGCCAAGGAAGGAAAAGGCACGCGTCCTGCTATGAGCATATGGTGCAAAACGTTGCCTGCGAGGTCTCCTTCCTTCGTGTTCGTGAAGCCCCCCCCCCCCCCCTCCCCCCTCGCCAAAAAAAAAAAATTGCTACAACCGCTGTCGCGTCTTTGCGGAGAACGACTTTAGGCACATTTTGTTCCACAGACAAATCTCTTTATAACGAAATGGTTTATAACGAAATAATAGATATAACGAAGGAATGACGACTCTTCTTCGAAGCTTGGGCAGCATAGGCTAAAGCAGTAATCGCCGGGCCCCTTCAACTTCATTATAACAAAGGTTCAACTGTAGTACAACGGTGCAACCTAATATATACCCCATGCTTTCAAGCGGCAAGAACAACAAGAAAAATAGAGTAGTTCTTGTTTTTTTTTGTTTCTGTTTACGTTTTCGGGCCACTACTTTCTATATTTATTTACATATACTTCTCAGTTTTGAGACATTGCAGGTGTGGTTACACAGAACGAAATAGGAAAATCATAATACATAACTAAGCACTTGCTTTTTATGCGTAATTTATACGCTGCGGGCATTCAAATAAATAAAAAAGGGCGCCAGCAGTGAGATTTCTCACTGCGCATTTTTTTTTCAGACCAGCACGCACATCTACACACAATTTGCAAATAAGCGATCGTCTGTAACCTGAGCTGGAGCAATGCTCTTCCTTCCAAATAATTGATTAGAAAACTACCGGGTGCACTTAAGTCTCGTTACGTGCAATGAATGCGAAAGCATTGAGCATTACTGCTGTTTCCGCAAGCGCGCTTGTGGTTTCTTGTCTGTGGCATTCTGTGCGTTTGTGTAACTTAATTAGTTCGCGTTGGCCACCAAATCGCACAACATACAGACCTCCGTTGGTTAATGCCCATATATAATTGGTCATTCTGTATGCTTAACATTCATAGATCGCGGCGAGTCCTCATACCACTACCAGCGCAGGGGTGCAGCGGTTAAGCGATGCGCCACTGCATTGGCAGGTTGTTGTGACAGGGATTGTTCGACCTATGTTGCTCTTCCCGAGCAACTTCTCGAGCAGTTGGCGCGACGCCTAGAGTTAACCCGAGTTAGTTTGTGCACAGAAACTGTGGACACTTTCTGTACACTGCACACATGAGGAAAGTAATGATTACGCATTAATATCTTTTTTGTGGGCTATTCGGTTATTCATCTTAAAATATCGAGCAGTTCGAAAAAAAAATTGGCGGTGGTTTAGCTTTGGTTAAACCTGGAGTGACGCGACAGCTGCAGCTGGCCGAGTGGAACTTGGCCACGTGACCAACCTCGTGACGAACCACGTGATCAGCCACGGCGCCGCGCCGCCGGCAGCTGCTCCGCACCACCTGACAGCGTGGCGGCGCCGCCACGCTGAAGGCTCGAAATGCTACTGTAATGTAGCTATCGCTACGAAACGATCGCTTGTCCTGTTGTGTTTGTCCCTTCGCCATCTTAATTTCTCGCACTGCATAATGTTTCAGATTGCGCATACTGTATTTCACCATTTTCCAGCTGTAGCGATGAATATCCAGGAATCGTACGGAATCAGGGGTCGCATGATGATTATCATTTCTCACCCAAGAATCACTCTGCACTGACTCGCGCCCATCGTTACACCTTCAGTACTCGTGGTAGCCCTGCACAAGGCAGCTACCAGGCGGCCAGTCACACGCTGTTCTAACACGCTGCCAGCGGTAACTATCACTTCAGTTTCAACAAATTTTGAGGCAGTGCATGGTTAGTTGGCGCAGTCGAACATCATTTGCGGGTGTCTATGCTTCGCTGATCCGGATCATGACAGGGAAATAACTATAAGAATAAGAATGGGGTGGAGCGCATACGGCAGGTTCTCTCAGATCACGTGGCAGTTTACCAATATCCCTTAAGAGAAAAGTGTACAACAGCTGTGTCCTACCGGTACTCACCTACGGGGCAGAAACGTGGAGGCTAACGAAAAGGGTTCAGCTTAAGTTAAAGACAACGCAGCGAGCCATACAAAGAAGAATGATAGGTGTAACGTTAAGAGACCGGAAGCGGACAAAGTGGGTGAGGGAACAAATGCGGGTTAATGACATCCTAGTCGAAATCAAGAGGAAGAAGTGGGCTTGGGCAGGGCATGCAATGCGAAGGCAAGATAACCGCTGGTCCTCAAAGGGTAACGGAGGGTATTCCAAGAGAAGGCAAGCGTAGCAGGGGACGGCAGAAGGTCAGGCGAGCGGATGAGATTAAGAAGTTTACGGGCATACGGTGGGCGCAGCTGGCAAAGGACAGAGTTAATTGGAGATACATGGGACAGGCATTATTTTGCCCTGCTGTGGGCGTAGTCAGGCTGATGATGATGATGATGGTGATGATTATGCTTCGCTAGTGATCTTAAGGAAAAGTCAGACGAGAGTCAGTGTTCGCTCTGTAACTTTCTTCCCTGCTTTTCGTTTGCTCCAGCGGTTGCACTCTGCCACGCAGCCAAGGAACGTAGGATAAAATTGGGTGACGGGAGCGAGAGTGTCATTAAATATAGGTGAGGGTGAGCACCCCGGCTGTTGACGCCCTTAATTATATAGCGTTGCCTTCGGATGTGAGACTAAGGATGCTACAGCAGCAGGAGGCCGAAGGGAAGCTAGATTATAAAGACGACAGTGTAAGGCTAATGCTGCACGCTTTTTAAATGGACCGTGAAAGGATTTCGATGGGCATATTCTAGTGCAACAGATCTCTAGCGGTGGTCTTTACGGGTATTCGAGTCAAGTTTCAAAGTTGTGCGTATACCCTATAATTTGGAAATATTTTTTTTTAAAATCGCTGCTCGCAGTAGCTCGCAACCGATTAGGCCGACGCACCTCACACTCGTCCCCTACCCCGATGATGCCAGTGGGCAGACGGGGCTAGTTTGAAGGCTGGCTCTTCTACCCCAGTGACGTCATTCTAAACATTCATCCTAACGTGCTAAACTGGATCAAGGCCTTCTTAAGAAATCGCTTTCAGTCAGTCATTGTAAATAACCAGTCTTCCAACTCTCTCCCTGTAACATCCGGCGTCCCACAAGGCTCTGTTCTTGCACCCCTATTGTTTTTAATATATATTAATGATCTCCCTCAATACGTATCCTGCCAAATTCGAATGTTCGCTGACGACTGCGTAATTTACCGCCAAGTAACAAACATAACTGATCATGAAGCCCTCCAGCAGGACCTTAACCAAATTGAACAGTGGTGCGCAGATTGGCTTATGACCCTTAACCCTAGCAAATGCAAGCTTCTTTCCATCACCCGCCGCAAAAAGACTCATGCCTTCCAATACAAAATCGCTAACGAGTTCGTAGAATCTGTATCATCTTTCAAATACTTAGGCGTCGCATTATCTAATGACCTAACATGGAATGCACATGTTACTAACGTGATATCATCGGCTAACAAAACTCTGGGATTTCTTAAACGTCACCTTCGCCTCACCTCACATCACGTGAAATTGCTCGCCTACAAGTCACTCATTAGACCTAAACTTGAATATGCATCCGCCATATGGGACCCGCATCATATTAACCTCGTAAACGATCTAGAAGCCGTTCAAAACCGCGCTACAAGGTTCATTCATTCTTCTTACTCCTACGACGTCAGTGTTTCAGCCTTAAAAACCAAATCAGCACTATCGCCTCTTTCCGTTCGTCGTCGCATAGCCACGCTATCACTGTACCACAAGTTCTTTTACTCATCACTTAACCGTGCCCCTTACATCACGCCAGCATCATACATTTCTCATCGCACTAGCCACACGCTTCAAGTTTTTCGCCCACGTGCCCGAACTGTTACTTTTTCAGCCTCCTTCTTCCCACGTGCAGCTAAAGATTGGAACGGCCTTCCCCAGCATATCGTCGACATCACCTGTCCTTCATCATTTGCAAGCAATCTAAACAACATTTTTTGTTCATGATCACTAATGGCATTGTTTTGTGCCTTTTCTGCTAATCCCACCCCTTATGTAATACCCCGCGAGGGGTCTTTAAGGTAATAAAATGAAATGAAATGAAATGAAGTGAGGTGTGTCGCGTTAATCAATTACGAGCTACTGCGAGCAGCGGTTTTTTTAATATTTCTGAATTATAGGCTCTACGCACAGGTTTGAAATTTGACTCAAATACCCACTAAGACCACCGCTACAGCTCTATTGCACTAGAGTATGCCCGTCGAAGTCATTTCAGGGTGTCTTTAACACTACGCTGACACTCGTTCTCATTCAAAGGATCCTTGCTCCAGCATTGGCATCGCTCCACGGAATTAAACTACACGGAATCGATGTTCACTACAACAGGAAATCGCGTTCGCTTGCGCCACTGCGCCTGAGCGGCCGTTTTTCTCGTCTGGCCTCGACCGCCCGCGTCGCCCGACGTGTCTCAATACCTTGCGCTGTGCACGTGGGGTTGATTGGCCGATCGGGCACACGGCAAACATTTCAGCAGCGCAGTGAACGAGGCGAGGGGCGACAGGGGCAAAAGGTGCAGAACGCCGGTGACATGTGGAATTTGTCGTCAGGACGTCTCGGCCAACTGCGTAAGGGTCGCGGGCTTTCAGCCGTCTGGCTTACGAGTTCATCAACGCGTTCGACACGGCATGACGCTATTCGACGGTGCGAATTTCGAAGCTTTGGCGGTACAGATGACTTTCACTGGAATAAACGACCTGTGGGAGTAGTGCGTTGTAACATAAAACTATCGTGATCACCTCAGAGGGGTTCGCGGGTGGAAGAAACGACACCTGCATTTGTCCCGTAGTCCTTAAAATACAGGGCACTTGCTCAATGCTTTGACACACACTAGTGAGCTGAGCAACGATGATCGCTCCCACTCTTGCGCCTATATGCCACTATTGGCTTTTAGTGGCGTTTGTCTTGGAACTAGTTTGTCGTCGCTCCTGTCTAGCAAAGCTGAGCTATTGCTATTAACATAAGTAGTTTTTCATTTCATTTGCTCAGTGGCGCTGGTCTAATGCGCTCACGCAATGCAAACGACTTAGAGGTTCCTTCGCCGTTTGCAAGTCGAGCGCGCTTTGCGCCACAACGTGTGAAAGTTTATTATTTTTTTTGGAATATATACAGCCACTGCAGGCTTGTCATCGAAAACTGCTCAGCATTTATCTGGTTTCTTTATTGTGTACGAAAGAGCACTTGTAGTCGGAGCGAAGCGTCCCGCGGTGCAAAAGGCAGCGCAGAACTCCATAGGCATTCGTTTGCCATCCTGTTCGACACGGAGGATTAGGAAATAAGGGAACGAATAAATGTAAGAGGGGAATCCTCCCAGTCATGCGCACATAGACCATACTTAGGAGATACTTGTTTGGTCCCGTTGCATGTTTTACAATACAAACAGGTGTTTACAATTCGCATGCTTCGTCCTGTTTAGTTTTTGTTTAACTGACGCGTTTGTACTATTCTGTTTCTTTTTTGAATAACGGACAAAAATAGAAGTCTGACGCACACCTAAGCGTATGCGACAGAGCCATGCATATCGGTGGCGATATCCGGAAGTCCTGCTGCAATATCAAATTCCTATTTAGTATAATTGTGCACGTATTGCTGCAAGAGTGTTGTTATTTTTTGTTTGTGTGCGTGCATGTACGAGCTTCCTGACTGCGAGCGAATAAATGTGCTGCAAATATCTCAGTGGTTTTCCCTCCTTCCTTCCCTCTCGTCGATATTGATCTCGCCACGGCTGTCGAAGAGGTGTGAGCCAATCGAACAACATGCAGTTGCGTCCAAAATGGGCTGCACCCCAGCTAGTTGGCTACGCACCCTTGTCATTCTGTACGCTTGACTATTCGCGGAATTCGCATAAGGGAGCGGACAAGATAACGAGCACAGATAGCGCATTGGTCTGCAAAACGAAGGATGCGGTTTTGGCAAAAGGGCACTAAGTGTTCAAACATACCCTCTTTACATATATAGTCGTGGTCGAAAGAAAACTGAATAATTCTTGGTTTGTGCGCCTGTGCGCTCGAATGCCGTAGTGGCCGTTCTTAAGAATTAGGGCAAGAATCACGACCAGCTGCTGCCGGCTTTGCAGCACTTCTTCCTCCGCTCAGCATTCTGTTTTGTGCCGAATGATTACTCAGATTAATAGAAATTTTACCCTTTACAGTCCAGTGTCATGAATTCGTGATGTATACCGTTTGTACACTACGTACTCATTACTACGAGGAGCTTGGATACGGAGTTCGGTTTCAGCATACCCTCGGTAGCCAGCGCTTTCCGGTCACAATATTTGGTATCACTGCGAACGAAATGTGTGAAGGAAAAGCGGACGCAAATGTGTGACTTCCAGCCAGAGTTAAAGAATTCCTAGTCTCTTATTTCCTGACAAATGTTGCGAGGAAAATGACAGGACAATTGTTGAATACAAAATTGTTTGGCGGAAAAAAGTCAAGCTCGGACCAATCATAAAAAGAAAAAAGGCATGAACAAGGCCCGACCAGACGAATTTCTGTCAAACCGTACATTTAAAAAAATTGTTTACTCTCTCGCGGTGTGGGGGTAGGGGTCTTCGAGTTGGTGACCTCGTATTCAGCAGCAAAACGCCACCGATGCGGGCAGGAGATTAAAAAGAAGAATAATTGCTGAAAGCTAGAAAGCTAGAACAGAGGGTGCACGTAGTGCATTATTACACCTGTGAATGCATAAAAGCTGACCGTGCATCTCAATATCGACCGGAAGAGGACTCTCCATTCACACCACAAAAGGTAAGACAACAACGCGGAACAAAGGAAATAAAACTTTCTCCAATGGATAGGGGGAGGTGCGTCTCCGTAAAGAAAATACAGACAGAAACGTCGGAAACAATTGCGCGAAAAGCCTGCACAGACATCCGCAAAGCACGACGCGTTGCTCAACACCGTGGAATCATCACTCCGCCGGATGCGCAATGGGGCGGCGGCAACTGCGTCGGTCGCGCACCCACTCACTGTATACATATATGGCGGGAGTTGGCTGCCACAGAGCGACCGACCGGGTGGAGGTGCGACTGCGATTGCGACAGCGCCGGTATTGCCCGGGTCTCATCTTGCCGTGCGGATTCTCGGAGGACTCGGGGAAAGCACACACCACCTAGAAAAAAACTCTACGCTACAGTGCGAGCTCTGCTGCCCTTTGGAACATTGTCGCGAATGCATAAAGGGCAGGCAGATTTCGTACGGCTGAATAGCGTGAGAGCGCGCGCCGATTTACGTCACTGTGTACGCACTCGCATTAGGCGAGAGGTTGCATTACGAGTATATATCCAACACGTACTGCAGATGCACAAAATTGGAGTGCGTTGACCTGCGCGTGCATGACCCTGAGCGATATTCCGGCGCCTACCGACACCTTGTTTGAATTCTCTTGCCAACGCGCAGAGCGTGTCAGCGATATCATACCTGTCTCTGGCTGAGCTCTCGCATAATCTTGCACTAAAAAAGCGACTCGTCAGAGTTAACCAGCTAATAAAAACAGAGAAAGAAACATGGTGTCCCCGAGATAGCTGTGAATTGAACTTCTGGCAACTCATTTTGAGACCGGCTTTCTACCAGTTCATCCATAATAAGCCCATAAGCACCAATTATGTGCCTTGAAGGGGATGTGTCGAATGATGTTGATGATTACGAGTATTAAACGAGCTTGCGCAATGAAGCAATCATGAAATGCTGCCACGAAGAGTGTTAGCCGCCTGACTATTAATTCATTCTGTACCTGCACATCTGAGTACGAAATAAAGCGCATTTAATTAGTTCAGGAAAAAAATGTAAAAACAACAACAAAATAGAATAGAAGTAGTGAAGGCGGGTTCTGCGAGGATGTCTAGTATTTCTACCCATATTCCAGCCGGAGAAGAACCAGACTTATGAGTACAAATACTGTGCTATCCCATAGAACAATCCTAATGTCCACAACTTTCCACCCGAACAACAACGACGACGAGAACAACAACAACAACAACAACAACAACAACAACAACAACAACAACAACAACAACAACAAAGATTCATCTTCGACGCAGAAAAAAAAGCTGTCTGACTTGAACAACAACAACAACAACAACAACAACAACAACAACAACAACAACAACAACAACAACAACAACAACAACAACAACAACAACAACAACAACAACAACAACAACAAAGATTCATCTTCGACGCAGAAAAAAAAAAGCTGTCTGACTTGAACGCTCCGCTACGCAATCGCAAATTTAATCAAGCGCAAAGCGCCCTCAGATCAGAGCCCGCAATCAAGGGAATTCCTCTTCGTGATGAAACGCATTTGCATACGATTAATGCTCGCCGTAGGGCGACGCAGTGGTCGCAGTATACCCAAACACACGGCTCACACGGCCAGCAAAGCAGGTTGTGTTTGCGGAAAACGCCACTTTGTTCACGGAAGCGTGTTCCGCTCGCGATACGGCCCTGTTTACGTGGACCTCTTTGATGCCACCGCCTCCCGAACCCATTGACCTCACGTGAACCCGCGCACTTCACGAAACTGTGTGACAGCTGGACGCCCTTCCCTCCATTCCGTGTTGCGCTGGACGTTGCGTCAGTCTTGAGAACAGCGCACGCCGTGGCTCGTGCCCGCATAAGCGCCCCGTAAACGTCACACGCTACATCGTGCATGGACTCTCGCCGAGTTGGACTATCTTTCCTCGACCACTCGTGGTGGCTTCTTCCCTTCGTCCGAGAGATCGATTGGAGCCGGCCGGCAATACGTACGACGCGTAGCCCGGGCAGCTCTGGCACGCTCCGAAGCATCCCGAGAACTTCTGTGTGTACGCTTCTATCAAACTGTCCCGCCGGTACGCGGCGGTGATGGCGAGGGAAGATTATGTCCGTCACTCAGTCTCCCTTGGCGGACGCATCCGCGGCGAGCCTGGTACGTGCGACGTTCTGAACACGACGGAGGAGGGTGAGGAGGAAAGGGGATTAATCAAACTGACGGGAAGCGGGTAGAGTGCGCCCCGAGGGGTCAGCGAATACGTCATGCCGGACGTAGCTTCGCCCGGAGTTAAGGAAGCTCGATAGACGAAACAGCGACATACGATACAGTGAGCAATAATGTTGGGCTCTCCGATATGTTCGCGGTTCCCAGCCTCGTGTAGAGAGTATTGCACCCAGAGATTCGATGTTCGCACGATCAGCGAAGATTACTGTGCAGGCGCACAGCTTGACCTGTTACTGCTGCGGTTATTTTATTTCTTGGTTTTATATTACGTTTAATCTCGGCAAATGCTTGGAGCAGTCTTTCCACCCGACGTAAGGAAAACTATCGCCCTTCATATTTTGTCTTTATTCTGGGGGGAACGTTCGGTGAGGAAATCACGGCCCCTTGGCTGTGACTGGAGATGTTTTTATTTGGTTTTGCTGACTAAGTTAAACTAACCGTTGCGACTGTGTTTCGGTCGTTGCCGTAAAAAGCCTCTTATACTGTCGACGCTATCTTCTTCTCTTTCTAAATGACGAAAAACATTTAGTTGAAACTAAAATTGGTCGTCGGTCCCCTATTCTGGCAGTCCATTGAATCTTGTCCTTTTTTTTTTTTAGCCATTTCGGTCAGCTCCTGCTAACTTTCGGGTCCGAGCTGGACAGCATTTCCTCCCACCACTCAATCGCCGTTTTTTTTTCTAATCCTTTCCATTCCTGTGTTGTTTTAGCAAGCCCATATCACGTGGTCTGGGACCGCCTGTATGCCACAGTGTGTGCATTGTGGCTCACAGTGTTCTGGGTACATTCCGTCTTTTTGGGCTTGAGTATGTGTTTGTTTGTATTCTTCTCCTCCACGTTTTTATTCGTTTCTTCCAAATTCTTCCTTCAGCCGATCCTACTTGCCTCTGTGGGATGGCTGTTCCTAATCAGTGGCGACGTATTGTTGTCCTGAACTGTCTCCGCTGACAATTTTTCCTGAAGATCTATACCAGTCAACTTTCTCCAATTCCTCTTTGGCCATCCCCGCGCCTACTCCCCTAAGACATCCATCTATCTATAACGCCTTTCTTCGGATACACCCTTCATCCCTGATCACATGTGCAAACCAACAAAGCCTTGACTCCCGTAGCTTCGCTACTCTACTTGCGACCTTAGCCGTATGCCCCTTGTACGGCCGTCTCATGCACACTAAACGCGGACATACGTATATGGGAAAAAAAAGGGGAGTAGACGGTCCTCTAGAGCACTCCCTTTTTTTAGGGAGCGTGCTAGAGGACAGCTTACTTTCTTTTTATTACTTTATGTTTAGAGTGTACTCGATCCTTCCTGGTCACTTCACACATCCCTATAAGCATTCTCATCTCAGCCAAACCCATCCTATTGACACTCTTTTTCTTCAGAGCTCTCGGTATAACACTCCATTCAGTCTTCCCCTTTCTTCTTTCATGATTACTTGAGAGCCTATACACCGTACAAAAAGAAAAAGAAGCCATCCAAAAAGCAGGCACAAAGTGTGCAAAACGAACAAACAGCTCCAAACGATCACTTTGCGCCTCGCCGAAAAGGTATGTCCTCATAGAATGGATTCACGCGCGGAGCGCCAAAGACTGTCTCAGCAGTGGACGTGGCGGCGCCGCCCGAGACACCCTAGCCTCCCGTCACACATTCGCGGCGACGCTCATACGCGAAGCATTGTTCTTGGGGCGAAGACACTCCCCTCTTCCGCTAAAAGCCCGAGCCGACGACCACCGCGAAGCCCTAAGATCGCTCGTGTGGGCCTCCTTCACAATGAACGCCGACCGCCCGCGTATCGGGCAGTGTACGCGCGCGCACACACAATGGTTCCGGGCGCCTCCGTACTCCGCAAATTGGGATGTTCCTTTCGCAAAAGCACCTCGGAGGAGCGCCAACTTTTGTTGAGTCACCGGCGACGAACGGTTTTTCGTTGACCTGTACGGAGCTTGAGGGCCGAAGAGTGGAGAACAGTTGGAAGGAGCGCGCGCTGGGGGCGTGTCCAGTTGACCACGAGGGTCGGGACCCACTTCCGTCCGTCGGCGTTGCTGACCTGCTCCTCCTTGGTCGCGTACGTCGCGCCTTCGCAGCAATATACGGCGAATCTGTCGGTTAGGCAAGAGGCCCCAGTGTAGATACGACGGATCAAAGGGGGAAGCCGCGTCTAATTCGGTGCTTCGCTGCAGAGACTACGCGTGTCCCGCTACGGCATTCGAGGAAGCTTGTAGCGATGGTCAACAGCGCATCTGCTATGCCAGCAGGAATATATCTATTTGATAGATTCCGCCTCCGATGTTCTTCACGACCGGATGGTTGCGAAGGCGTTAGAGAGAACCCATCTAGACATGCGTAGTGACGAAATGCTCGCCTGCGGGTCTGGTGTAGGCCAAGGGTGTAGCATCCGGAATACTGCACGGAACTGCTGCTACGGGCATGGATTACGTCAAAGACCTTGAAAGCGAGCGCTGAGCAAGATACGTGCACGCGATTTTTTCCGCCGCGAACAAAGGGGCCACGATGCCGCAAAAAGCCAGACTGCACTGTTGAGATTTGCCGTGGTGAAAGCATGGAGGAAAAGATGCCGCTCGTCTGGTACTTTTTCTACCTGTTTTATAATCAGGTTTGACGCTTTGGCGGCAACGGTTTGATCCGAAATAACAGATGACACTCTTTTAAAGGTGTTTTTGTCCCTTGAAGGCATATAGCACCCACCAAGGATATGCTTTTGTACACACAATAAGAAAAGGAGGGGCAGTTAATAAGCAGCGGGCTTGCGGCGTTGCTGGGAGGCGAATCCGGAATAGTCTGGAAACAGGAAGAATGCTCTATAATGCATCTTGGCTAGCTGCGCTGTGAGAAACACCTTCCGCTTAGGGTACATTAGACAACCCACCAGCAGTTCAGGGTCACGTGAAATTCAGCTTATTCGCTGAAGCGGAAGAAAACTTACTATTAAAACATAATCCAGTGAAAGCAACAAGCGTTAATAAGTACATCCTCTTAAGCGAAACTTTACGCCATTTTTCTCACGCCGTTGTTTAGCTTCAAGTGCTTCTCGCGAGGCACGGAGCCACGAGCAGCCAATCTATGTCGTGCATCAACCGTCTTATCTCAAGTACAAGGCGCTGCATGCTGGGGTTGTTTCGGTGAATTATTGCACATGCGAGGAAGGTGGCTGACTGGACATAAAGAGGCATCGGCTTGTACTCGTAGCAGGCAGTATCTTTCAGTGATGTAGTCCTCACCCTGCCTCATTAAAGCCAGCTATAATTTCTTCGTTTCACATAAATGTTTTATCCTTATTTCGGCAGTCGCTGCACTAGAGGATTTCCTGTCGGGCCGTCGGATATGTGCAGTTGGGTTCTTGGATGATGACGGTACGACCAGTCAGGAAACAATATCCCTTTACAGTTGCTCTGTTTTGTACACTGCGGTCGGTAGTGCTCTTCAGCAGTAGATGAAGGTATCTTATTGGAAATGTAAATTACTTTACGCGATTAAAAGAGTAACACGTTCTGAATAAGTCGCTTCTGAATTAGGGGTGGTTTGTTAGTTCCCGGACATGGACCTTGGTGGCGCATGGAAGGCAGAAAACACGCCACCAGCGGTTCTCTTAGGGTAACGAAATGGATTCCAGTGAAAGGCGAACGTAACAGGGAACTTTAGAGAGTCTGGTAGGGTGGTGAGAGCAGGAAGTTTGCGGAGATGAGGTGGCCGCAGCTGAGTCGGGAAAATGTTGATTGGAAATAAGTGAAAGAGAGCTTTTTGTATTTCAATGGGTGTAATGGTGCTGTGCACTATCATGATAACCACCTGGTGTGCTGTTTATACACGCGTGCTTGCGTATCTTTCCTTTGCTCGACACGGCTCTTCTGCAGGACAAACAGAATGAGATGCAGGTGGGCGTGGGGCTGCGGGGACGCCGCGACTATCGACTGGTATGTTTTAGCACGTGTTCATTTCTTTTTTTCCCCGCCCTTCGCGCGGCGGCTCAGTTGTTATGGCATTCAGTTGCTGAGCCCAAGGTCATGTGATGAAATCCTGGCCACGGGGTCCGCATTTCGCCGGAGGAGAAATTCTAAAGCTCTCGTTTGGTGTGCGATGTCCATGCACGTTAAAGAGCCCGAGTTGTTAGAAATTTATCCTGTACCCGTTCGCTACGGCGTCTCCCATAGTCCACGTGCAGTTTGACGGCGCTGAACCCCACTTATACGCATACACTGCAAGCAACAAATGGGTAAAATGGGACTGAATGCATCGCTTCGTTCTCAGAACGGACTAACTTTTCGTTCATTCGGAGGCAATGTCCCTTTGCTATCGGTTTCTGAGGGAGTAATGGTTGTTCTTGTATGAACTAATTGCTGTGGAAACGCAGTTAGTGCCGAAAGGGCTAACCCGTGTAGCGTTTAGTCCCCTGTCTTTCCTGAATGCCTGCAGCCAGGCATGGAACTTTTATTGCGATTTCGGAACCCTGACACCAGCAGCTGTGAACTGCAGAACGATGCGTGTTCTCAGAGAAGGTGGGACACACAGGTGGTGCGGCCCTAATCCACGGCACGAGGCGCGCAGACGGCATTGGCCCAGGTCCACCCCTGTGTTGCTGACCGTACAAGCGGTGTCACGCGACATGGCGGGTCTTGCTCAACCTTTGTGACAGCTCGCCGGCACCTCAGGCTCGGCTCCCTTCTTCTGCAGGAAATGAGGCAACGTTGCATCGCGTGCTGGATAGATGACGCCGCACGCGCACGGCGAACCTTTAACCCGCTTTTCCTCCCATATGCATCCTGGGGTCTTTTGTAGTGAACGCATGTAATAGACTTAGAGCTTTGTGCGCGATTAATCACCTTCCTGATTTTTTTTTTCAATTTAAAGTAATAGGTAATCCTGATGGCCTATCTGGGGCGAGGTTTGGACGCACCAAAGGCCTGTCTCAAAGGCGTGGTCAGCTCAGCTCGCTGTAACATTTGGTCAAGGTGAGATTGGTCGGATATGGAGCGTCACCAATGCTTTCGGATATTTTCCGCGCCCAGATTTCCTGGAAATGCAGCACCTAGCGTCATCTGTTGGCCGCTAGCGGCGAACACCATGCATGTAACGCACTGGGGATATTTTAAACTGAAAAAACTAGATTTTGAGAAAACTAGAGAATAACGAGAGATTCTACATGAACGTGGGGATTAACATGACCGAGTCTTCATTCTCGCTGCAAAATCTAACCTATATGAAATGCTTCCTGCGCTGACAAAAACGTCGGCGCCGGCGCCGTGAGCGAATAATCCCCGCAGAAGCAATCTAGGTGGACCACCTATGTCACGTGCCCTTGTGGCGTCATCATAGCCTGCCCACCGAATCATGAGCAAACCGTGGGTGTGAGTTTCCAATCAAGAGTGTGAGCATCATGCTCTTGAGCTGAAAACGATCCGATAAATTTTGTCGTTAAAAGGCTGAAGCTGTTTTACCTTGATATAAACGATTTTCTTGGTCGTTGTGCAACTCTAGATCAGTGCTCGGCCCACCTGTGCCCCTAAAACAAAAGCAGAATCTAAGCAATGGGTTCATGCATTCTTCTCGCACTCCCAAGGGGACCAAGGTTGCGTCTTCAGTAAAAGGTGAACGTATACATTTTTTTCGGGGACTTTTGCGATAAAGTGTTCGTCCATTTCCTTCAGAGATATCACACCATCACCGGAGACTGTGACCCTGAGATCGTGAAACCTATCTTAAAGAAAACATGGCGTAGCACGCCAGGGGTGCTGACGTGAGGTGACCTCTACTACCAAGGCAACACTTCAGACCACATCTAAATGGTTGTCATAGGAATTAGCTCGTAGCTTAGGGTCCAGCTTCCTCCTCACCTACCCTAATCGCCATATCTTGAAACGTGGGAAAGCCAACTCTTTCCCAGCTTGGAACAAGCTGTTGCTGGACAATGTTCTCGTGGTGGTAATGACGTCATCAAAGCTGTGACATAGTTGTTAGCATCCTGACCTAGTTTTAATACAGGAATGCATTTAACGACTACATTTTCACCTTTGTCCGAAGATTTTTTGTCCATCCATACGTCCGTATCCACACCACAAGAAAATGACTATATCTAACTGCGCCGCTATCACTTCCGCGTGCAGGCAGAAGATAGTTGAAAGAAATAGAACCGAAAGAAAAAATTGAAAAAAATATTTGCTCCATCGCAAAAACCGCAGCATCTGCCCAAGTGGTTGCTGCAGCAGAAGATACCGCCCCCCCCCCCCCCCCACACACACACACAAAGAAGACTAAAAACATAGGTGCGTCTCAGCAGCCACCTCCGCCCATGCTATAACCGTTTGTGCCAACGCTAGAGACTTCGTTCCTGGCATCCGCCAGACGGACCTCTCCTGAAGTCGAACGCGTGTCATAACTGGAAAGTAAATGAAATACAAAAAGCAAATGCTTGCGCCGAGACGCCGCGAACAAGAGGTGATTGTAAGCGGACATGTCATACACGCTACGTCATCGCTAGGTGGATATAGACGGCGTAACAAAGCTAGTGCATAAAGATTTCTTTAATGAAAACTTTCCTTCTCTTATTCATGGTGTGCGCATGCGGTTAAAGCATTGAACAGCACACATGCATCCTGAAATGGAGTAACATAGGTGTAGCTCGGATTAGACCAACAATTATTCAAACGTTGAAATGCAATTGGCTCCCATTCTCTGCAAATTCAGGCGAACATCATCCGGAAAATGGAAGGAACATGAGGCCGAACACGACGCCGAGCTTATCCGAAAACTTCCTAAATCCTCGGTTAGAACTGTAGCCAGCAGAAAGAGGCTTAGCACACTATAGCCCCCCTAGCGGCAATTGAACCAGCCCCGGAGCAAACAGAACGGCTTTCCAATCCCTTTGACTAAAGGTCACAGCTGCAGCTACTCGCGGTACATGTTCTAACTGGTAGCCTCTCTTGTTGCGTGTTCTCATGTCATGGTTCTCACTTTGCAGCCATTAACTCTGCGTTTGCATATGCTCGGCGCCAGTAGCGCAGTCATAGAGATGCTCGAGTGTATCGCTAATGGCAGATTCCTGCAGTAGCACACAAAGATGAGAAAGCGCTCTGGCGTACGTCAAACGGCGGATGGAGCGAGGGACGCCGAGAGTGCTCTACATCACGAAAAGCATAAACGCTGAACACGGCGGTGCACAAAGAGCCAAAAGTGGCTAACGAAGGCGAGCACGCAGGCCAACCAAGAAGATCGCCTGATGGGGGAGGCTCCTCAAGCTGCGAAAGCAGCCGGATAGACCACGTGCTCTGCCTAGCTCGAATAACATAAGCGGGCAAACATAGCGGCATCTCCACTACACAAGGGCAGTGGCATTTACCGGTGTGCGATACACCACCTACGAGCCGTTCTAGGTGCACATACGCCCTTCCTGCGATTAATTACATGTTTACATTTACTTCGGCGACGAGATCTATTACATTTTTTTTTGTAGCGATAGCTACATTACGGTAGCATTTCGACCCTTCAGCGTAGCTGCGCTGCCACGCTGTCACGTGGTTGGTCACGTGGTGCGGAGCAACTCCCGGCGGCGCAGCGCCGTGGCTGATAACGTGGTTCGTCACGTGGTTGGTAACGTGACCAAGTTCCACTCGGTAAGCTGTAGCTATCGCGTCACTCCAGGTTTAACCAGAGCTAAACCACCGTCAATTTTTTTTTTCACAGCGATGATGACGATCGGAATTAGTTTGTTAGCTTGGAGGACACATTACGTAAAGACATAACTTAATGAAATTCGCGCGTTGCATGGTTTTCTGAGGCTAAGAATTTTTCTGTCGCCCCTCGTGGCAGTACCGACTTTCCTGGAACTGAACCGAACATACGGGTAGCAAAGCTTTGGTCTTGTAAAAGTGTTTAAAAACCGCCACAAGGGCGTGGCCCGTTTCTAGTCTTAATATACCACGCAGCCGCCCAAGCAGGAAGTGTCGCATATATGTCGACGCAACGGCGGCTAAACAGCCCACTTCGAGGACACCTTATGGACCGCATTGTTAACACAGCGTTTCCTGTCTCCCCCGCCGCGACCAGGTGACAAGTTGCGCTTCAAAGTTGGCAACGTTTTACCCCGGAATACCTCTGCACACTGCCTTTCTCGTGACCTCGGCCGGTGACCCCTGAACGAGCCGGTTCACCCCGCTCACCTCAGCGGTCACGCAAGGTGGGTTACCGCCTCCCTCGGCAATACGGTGGACAGATTTCGCAATCTGCGCACAAAAGGCTTCACCGATCGGAACCGCGCGAGGCTTCGGGCGACGTCTGCCGCCTTTTTAATCCATGTTCTCCCGGCCAGTCTCGAAGTTGCGTGGCATCTACGTCACCGGAACCCAAAAGTGGAGCGAGAGACGTGCGCCCAAAACGATGGATCGTTCGACCACTCTCTCCTCCAAGACGCTCTTCTTATTCTTCTTCGCTCCTGACAAGCTTTGACGTTGCGCTGCCGCACTGGCGACGCGACGTGGTCGGTCGGTCGGTCGGTGTGGCCGCAACATTTTGCGTGACTCAATCAAGAGCGGAGACGGGAAGGAGACTTGTAGTCGTAGCTGACTGCAAAGAGAGGTCTTCATTCAATGGTTCGTGCGTGTGGACGGTGCGTAAGGAGGACTGTTTGTACCAGTGGTTTTCCGAACTTTCCGATTCAAGTTTTGTCGCGTGCATGCTTCTAGATATCAATCTTTGCTCTCGTTACGCCGATGGGCTCGAGAAACGCTGTTAAATGTATGGACACAAGGCACAATGTTAGCTTGCGCAAGACTCGCAGTCTGAGCGTACTGTGTTGCAATCATGCCCTGTCTACAGAGGTTCGTGTTAAATAGGCTCGCTGATTCGAGCCAGCTGACGATGACGATGCGGGAACAAGGAGAAAGAAGTACGGCATCGCCTTTGTGCGTCGTGATTAAAACTTCACACTTGCGGAAGAGGAAAGAGAGAGAGAGAGAGAGAGAGCGAGTGAGAAAGCGAGGGGGTGGTATTATCACCACAGTCACGTCTTCATATCGACGTAGGGTGAAAATTCTGGGCAGTTTTTTATTTTTAGCTACGAGAAACATACTACTACTTTGACGACGACAAAGACTACTACCACTATTACTACTACTTTGACGACGACAAACGCAGTACACCATAAGCACCAGAAAACCTTGTACGATACACCTACTGCCTGGCGCAAGAGCCTTTCATACTTCATGTCATCAATGTTTCGTGAGCACACCATACGGTCACTTGCACGTCCACTCGCGCTCGCAACAGCTTTGTGTGCCCGCGAATACTCATTAAAAAAACACGCAACATTAGAAACATAAAGAAAAGAAATATTCTGGCCCTCAAGGCAATAGGTGCATCGTATAAAAGCTTTTGCGGAGTTTATGCATGTGTGCGCACACGCATACATATGAACATGAGGTGCATGCTTGATCCCCAGTTTCGCCAGCTGCCCAGCTGTTTCACAATCGTTGCTAGCTTCCAGCTAGCCTGGGGTGAAATTCTGGGGAAAAAATGCGTCTTTGATCGAACCCGTTAGCCTCAGTGCTTTTTGGCCAAGCTTTCCTTGAGTTCAGTAGGCGTTGTTTTAGTGGACGCCGTAGCTGAGATGATGTCCTGAGATGTCACACAGCACCGTTTATGGGAATGTACGACAAACCGGTGTCCTATAGCCAACACTCGTCGGGGAATTGTTGAGTGTGACCCGCAAGGCATCGTGATAAGCTAAAAAATAAAGTAGAATATTCATCAGGCGAACTTCAGCACAGCGAAGGAGAAAATTCACTTCCGATCGGCCCCCTATGGCGCTCTGGCACTAACCAGTGCATGCAGCGGAACCTTGGGATAGGCCTTCGTTATGCTGTTCGGAACTGCGCTTTCAGATCACAGTATGAGTGCGTGTATACAAGGAAGCAGCCGTTACACACTTCAGTCACCGCCCACCTCCGGACAGTACACACCCAGCGCTTGCCACAAGAGGTGAAACACGCTATGACTACAGAGGGTAGCGCATGGGATAGCTGCTTTAATTTTTATACCTCTCGAGGTGTCTGCGTGTTCCTAATTTGCATCGATATAACCCACGGGATTACGCGCACCTGTTTCTTTTTTTTTTACTGAAACACGAAAACAAAATTAACAAAAACGACAAACGAACTGAAAAAGAGAATCAGGTGAATGAACGAGCAAAGGAAGGCCGAAGGTGTAAAAGAGAAGACGACTGAGCGACCAACGGACAAGAAAAAAACAGGCGGAAGGAGGGAAGCAACCACGCTTAGCGTAAGTATGAAGCGTGTTTCCTTCGCAAGACCGGAAGTAAACGGGCGGATATCGCACGGGTGCAACTTTTACACGACGGGTACAAGACAGGAGAGCTCGGCAAGCACAACAGGGGGTAACGGCATATGTCTGCAGCGGCAGCGGCGAAGCAGATTTTCTTGCACTCGATGGAGCATGCAGGGAGCTGAGTGCCCTCCTTGCTTATACTACGCAGTGGTGCGCGCGTACACTACTCTGGTGCGACCACCTGCTGAAGAAGCGTATACAGTGGTGCTCAGGCTTGTCTGCTACATAGCTGCGTAGTAGATGGTCGGGCCATAGAGCTGGCCGGCCGATGCCACGTCTTCTCGGTGGTCGACGGGCAGTCGAAGACATGTGCCATGCCCCCTTTGTAAGGAGCGGAATCAGACGCGGGAGCCGTTGGTGGATCGCCATAGATAGACCGGTGCCGGGAGGGTGATTAGTGCCGACCGAGGTCTGAGAGTGGACCTCCGAGCCACGCATAAGCACCGTAAGGGACATCTTGCGTGTTGGCCTTCGGTGGCTTGCATGCCCCATAACGCACTCCCATCAACTATTATTCATCATATTCACCGTTTATTAGAAATATTCTGAGCAGCTATATCGCATATGGCTCAAAATATGACGTTGCTGTGGGCCCTCGCACCAAAAGAAGCTGTAAATTTTCTCCGCTGTACTGACTTCAAGTCGTAGCGATGCAGTGCGTGTATGCATGCCTATAGGTTAGGCTAGGTTAAGTAAAGTTTCCTACTACTTGGTTGGATTAGGACTCCTTGCGGCGCTTCACGAGGATTTGCAAACGCAGTCGAAACTTTGCTGTCAGCGCAGATGCAAGGTTACTTTAGTTAGGCTGCGGTTAGGTTAGATTTAGGCTAGGTAAAACTAGGCTTCTATAGTAATGTATAACCTGATGGTTCTGCGCACACAATCGATGCTGCAGAACGGTTAATTTTTGCTCGTCAATACATGGGCCAGGATATAGGATACGCAGTCTCACCGAAATAGCAGAACATTAATACTGTCACCGATTGCGGGTGCCGTAACAGTAAGATATTAAGTGGTGTTGTACTCGGGGAATTTTCAATTTCTTTTTAATTTTAGGCAAAATTGGGCCTCAGGGAAAAAAGGTTTCTCGCGAGTTTTCAGTGAGTTTAGAGAATTAGCGCGGAAATGGGCGACATTTTTCGCGTCGTCCCTACTTGAAATGCGTGCTGGAGCGCAAAAAGAAAACACAAACAAGGGCAACAAGAAGTACTTGAACTTCTTGCAGCCTGGCTTTCGTTGTTCCAAAGAACAGCAGGGATTAATTAAAAAAAGAAAGAGTTAATAACGCCAGGAAAAATGCAAAGATTTTCAGAACTGCTTGCGCAGGAAAAAATTAAGAGCCCAAAAAAGATTTTTGTGGTCTAAGAAAAAAAATATTGGTTACAGCATCGAACATCATTCGTAACAAAATCACCCTCCGGAGTCCCTGCTCAGAAGCAGATGCCAGAGCCAATGAGCCACCTGCGGCGCGTAAGAAAAATTCGTGTCCTCTTTTTCTGCTAACGTTTTTCTATGCTTTTTATTTGCTTTCTCGAGCGGTTGCCAATGTGCTCCATATACTCTGAACGCGAGTGGCTGTGATTCTATTAACGAAGTGCGAACACGTACCGAGCATTTATTTCGGCAACGGACCCCGCTCCTTTCACACCGAGAGGTCAGCAGACCCCAAACCGGAGCTAAATATTCCCACAACCCTGTTATGACCCCTCGCGCTCGTAATTGTGTTCAATTGTAGCGAAGGAATGAAAATCGCTGTAGCATTCCGTTCCAAATGTGATTTCGATTGGTAGACAACAGCCTTCCTTCTCGCTGATCGCACATCACATCTCAGGCCAGAAGCTTCGAGTGTGGCAGTATGGTAGTACTGTGCAGCGAGGCTGGACGTTATCGGATGGCATGCCAGTTCTGGATCTCAAGTGATACAACCACTAGATCTTTTTAGTGCTTTAGCATTAGAAGCCCCACTGTGAGGAAAAAGTACCCGGTGTCGTTCCTCTGCGCAGTGTTGTGTAGCATACTTGCCACCTGCCACGTTTGGCAGGCGGTAAATTGGGAAGAGGGAAATGCCCTTCTCCATTTGCAGGGTAGAAGTCGGAAAACGGCTGACATGGAAAGAACAGCAATGTGACTGTAAAATAGATGAGGACTAATAATGATTACGAATGTCTCAGAGAAATATAAAATGACTAAGCACGACTCATCAAAACTAAAAATTACTGAGCATGACTCAGCAAAAATGAAAATGACTACGAATAACTCAGCAAAGAGTATATCACAATTGCCCAGCGAAATGAAGCAAAGAAATACATGGCATGGTTGATAAGAAAATATAAAGAGAAGATAACAATTAGGACGACAGCAATTAAAAGCGAGAAGAAGACCTAAAGCTAACGCGTAGTCATCGCATTTATGAAAAATAAGCGCCCCCACAATTTCTTACTTGTTAAGTCAGCTTCTCCGCAGCGCTGCCTGACGACCTGTTGCGGACAACGGAGTCCTTAACGCCGGAAATATGGGCTCAATTTTATAGCTTCATGCCGTAGCAGATGTTGGCGGCTTGAGCTGCACGCTGACACCACACACTCCCGTGAACTCTCTCTCTCACTTTCAGCATTTCGGCCTCCGCTGAGGGTCATGCCTCATGTAGTGCCCGGTCGACATCGGACCCCTGGAAGGACCAACTATGCCCCAGATGGAACAAGCCCGTTCCCTCCTCGGCGACTAACCCACTGTTTCTGAACGGAGTGCTGTCTCTCTGTATTTTATTTTTTCTCCCTCAGCGACAAAGTTGGGAGGGGAGACCATTTAACTATTGGGAAATACTGGTATTTCTCAAGACAAAAGCTTGATCGTTTTAACACGCGCACGCACGCATATGTGCACGCTTAAACAGCGGATTTTCAAGGAGCGCTTATACCAAAACAAGCCTAAGAAGATATAGCCTGAGCGGTGTAGGTTAATCACCCTTCTTGTCTGGGAAGAAGAGAATGTGGGAACAAAAACACACAGCGGAGAGAAAGAGACAGCGAGACTCATTTCCGTGCGATGTGGACCTACACGTAAGAGCGCACACACACATATCGCGGTGTTCATAGTCCGCCGGTCAACTGTATACAGTGCTGCGGATTCGCAGAACATCAAAATGACGTCGCTTTTTCGCCCCGCTGCAGTGCCGAAGACCCCCCCCTCCGTTCGGGGAATTATTTGTCATCCAAGCTAACTGAACAACGTTCTGTGCTGGGCGGAAGCCTTTGCTTTTCGATGCGGGGACCGGAACTATGTGCATGGAAGGGTGATCGACCCATGCGGGAAAGGTCGCGAAACTCTGTGAACCAGGACGCAGCTGACATGAACTTGCCATTTTGATGTCCCCAGCTGACGCGGCCAGTCAGATAAGCACCCTCCACTTCCGACGCCTTACTAAACGGAATTACCGGAACGCAGCGATATACTATATTTGCAGCGACCGTTAACCCCGAACCACTTTGTATCACCGAGCGCGCAGTAATGAGTACATGGCGAGAATTCCTCGATAACTCAGATATATCGCGGCATACTGCACGGCGAAAGCCGCACATATTTATGAACTTGTTTCACGCTTCCCCACGGACTATTCGGAGAGAACAGCGCGCCCCGCTGCCCGCGAAACACACCGGCCCGCGTCTATTTACATATCCCGTGCGCGCTTGTCCAGGAACAAGGGCGTACCTGATTCCTTCTCCCTCTTTACGCGGAGCGAACCACCTCGGACGCTCACCACCGCGCGCTTCGAATCTCCCTGACGGGGGTGGGGGGAGGTAGAAGAGCAGTGCCACTCTAGCTCTCCTTACCAGCCCAGTTTTCTTCACGTTGTATCATGGGGGCGAATAGGAACAAGAGCATTACGAGAGGGGTTGCTTACGGCCCCCAAAACCGGAAGTAGTCTCCACACTACACCCCTTGTTATAGGAGCAGCCGGAAGCTGACCTCTCGCGTACGTTTCCAGGATGCGCGCGGCCGCGCGGACCAAACAATTGTCTCCCCCCCTTCCTTCATGGGGCGGACAAACGTATACATTCACTGTCCGCATATCTATGCGGGGTCATTCGAAACATTTAAGCGGAGCTCTGATTGTTTTCCCAAGTACTGCTGTTTGCCCGTGCGACACTGAGTTTCATTTTTTTTTTTAACCCCGTCCACCGTTTTTACACTTTATATAAACGGATGTTCTTCGCTGATCCCCTTAGCTTCGTCCAATGTAGTGTACGCAGTGGTATTCCGGGAGACTCTACGGGCGGTACGCTTGCTCCTTTGAGCGCGGTAATTAATTTGCCCAGCGATGTTGGGAGGCGCTGCTGTGGTCGGCAGTGCAGTGGGAGGAGGAGCAGTCTCGTGACCTGGCGAAAGGGTCAGAACCACTGCCCGGCCACGCTAATAGATGCCGCTGCCGCTGTTCCGGAAGTCGCGCGCGCTGCTGAAACTGTAACTCGAGCGAGCTGTGCACACTGCGATGAGGCATCTGCCCCAGCTTTGCGCGCAGGTGGGCGGTGGGCGGGGCATGGCAGAAAATACGCGCAGCCGCTCGGCTGTTATACCTTACCTTTAGGCTTACGTTCTAGACGTGCTGGAGTAAGCTACTTTATTTCTGGTAACTGTGGCAGGCACAGTGGTCTGCAAGACGGCTCGATACACTCTAAACACGAATTAATCTATATGGGGTGTACAAAAGGGAGTAACCTGTCTTCTAGCGCACTTGATTTTAGGGGCAAGGTATGCAGCCCAAATATAATGGGGCAGACTTCGACCACTAAATATAGGGAATGCTTACTCTCGGCAAACGGAGGCATATTTTCGCCGCGAAGCATAGCAACTTGATGCAATTAGCAACGTAAGGTCACCGGAGGTCTTGAAGATAGCAGATAGGGGAGATGGAAACCTCGGTTAAAATCTTCGTAACTGCTAAATTTGCGACGTTCTGAAGAGGCAATTTGTTTCCACTGCCAACGTTGCCAATGTGTTTCGCATTTTTAGTGACAGAAATCTGCCCCCAGTACTTGGGCAATATACGCTGCCCCTAAAAGGGAGTGCGTTAGAGGGCAGATTACTTCCATTTTACTCCAATATAAACTAATTCATGCCTATTGTGTAGAGAGGAAGCGATTACACGAGTATTCACGGTTTTGTGCCCTTTTATTTTGTATGTGTGCAGTGTGCATCGTTTCCCGATGCGTTTTGCTAACCTACATTCAGAAATCCATAGATTTTTGTTCAGGCCAGTCCAACATCACGGGACCGTTTCACTGTTCTGATGCCACCGCTACAAATCTCGCATGCTGTGATCTATATACAGCTGTGTTAATATCTGCAAAGATGCCCACTTTACAGATTGCACACACACGGGTACAGCTCGGGCGTTCACTTAAAGGATGTCGTGAATACATGGATCTCTAACAGCGCTGTAACCTAAACAGTAAGAGGTCAGGTGCACTGCAGTTACGTCCAAGATGTGTATAGCATTGAGACGCGAGTTGTTGTGTCTTTGTTCTCGCCTCAGAACGATTTCATCTCTTCCTGCCCCTCCCTCCTACGCGTTAGAAACAGGTTTCTGAGTCCGCGGCCTATAACACTGGGGCATCACGAAGTTGACCTCCCGGCCCTGTAAATGCTAATCGCATTTAGAGAACAGAAACGCTGGTATCTGAGCACCACCGAGGATAACTGTAAAGAAAAGGAATAAGGTACTCGATGCACAATGGCTCCTGGCTGGACGCCGTGGGCGATGCAGTGCCCACTACGTGCAAGAGTAATGTCGGAGACCGAGCAGTAGACCGTGAGTGTTGTTGAACCGGGGAGTGAATATTGCATCCCACTTTCTCGTCGTTTTTTTTTTTTTCTGACCCAGGCGGACGCTTCACGGGCGTTTAAAAAAGTACAGATGGGACCGTGCCCGATATCACACTGCCGTGTGGCGCGTCAAAATTTTAAGGCGGAAGCCTTTAATGGCTCATGCTCGCGGCCACCACCATGTCCGTTCAATGTCATGCTCTTCAGCAACTCGTTGAGAAAACAGATTCTATGTGCACAATGGGATTCGAACCACCATCATTGCGTTTCACATCTGAGCGTGCTGACGACTACGCTACTCCCTGCCAACTCGCATGTCGTTATCTTTGTCTAGGGCGCTGAAGAGTGTTTGTGGAAAGGTGTCGAATCAGACGGATGCCTCCCAAACGCCCTCCAGTGTCTCCAGCATTTAAGATTCACAAACAATTGTGTACTTAATCGACATCTTAACCATACATCACTGACACACGCAGCAACACCGCGCTAAAGGCTTTCGCCTCACAGCACTTTAGGGCAACAAAGTGCCTCTCTGGATTTTTATTTCAACCACCTGGTGAAAGAATAGACTTACTTTCATGTGCCTTGCAGGAGGACTGCCGGGTGCACAGAGGCTGGCCCGAGTTCCCAGACCGGTTGAGACGGATAGAAGAGACTGAGAAAAAAGTGGTAGATTTTTTTTACGTAGCTAAACCGAGTAGACGTGTGAACGCATGTGTTTAGCCTGGTTGGCTCATGGTTTTTCTTTTTTTCTTTGTTGGGTCGTTGGGACGTCTGGCAACGGTATTGGACTCAGGTTAAGCTCTGATCGATGTTAAGCTTATGTGAACTGTTCGCACCGCAGATGAAGTTGGTGAAGACGACAATGGGCAGTGCACAACGCGAGAGTGTGTTTCAGTTTAACACGAGGCGTGATCGGTAACTGCCATGGCATAGTGCCCTCGTACAGTGGCCGGAAAAGCCCAGTCGCGGCAACATTTATTTAATTTCTACATCAGCCACCGCGGTGACTCAGTGGTTATGGCGCTCGGCTGCTGACCCGAAAGACGTGGGTTCGATCCCGGCCGCGGCGGTCGAATTTCGATGGAGGCGAAATTCTGGACGCCCGCGTACTGTGCGATGTCAGTGCACGTTAAAGAACCCCAGGTGGTCGAAATTTCCGGAGCCCTTCACTACGGCGTCCCTCATAGCCTCAGTCGGTTTGGGACGTTAAAGCCCATGAACCAAACCAAACCATAATTTCTACATGAAGTGTTGCTATGCTAGGTTTTGCCAAGATCACCTTCAAGATAAAGCTTAACACAAACTCGATGAGCCGGTTCGAGCTCGTGAATCAGTGATTTCGCCCTAATATTCGGCTTTACTGCAAGGTATACTCCAAGGTAAGCATCAGCAGCACATCGCTTGATGCAGAAGAAGAGCAGGAGGATAGTAGATGATGCCTTCAAATATTTATTATTTATGAATAATAATAATAATAATAATAATAATAATAATAATAATAATAATAATAATAATAATAATAATAATAATAATAATAATAATAATAATAATAATAATAATAATAATAAAACCATTTAATGGTGCAAGGACAGTCCAGCCACAGAGTGTCATCGCTCAAGGTGTGTGGTCTGCCCAAAGGGTCAAAGACCCCTTTTACTGCGAAAGGAGGACTCTGCCACCCCCTCCCCCGGAAATCTGGTGTCTATTGTAGTGACCCTTATAAAAATTGTCTCTATAGAGTCTATATACTTCTTATAGACTCTATTGCCTTCTTATAGATATGTATTTTTGTGTAATCATAGACTGTAGACTCTATAGACAGAAGTCTGCTAAAAGTGTATGGCCATAAATCTATAGATTTTCTATAGACCGTCTATAGCATTTCTATTGCCTACAGACAGTTCTCTACGATTTGTCCATACAGAGTCTATGGACTTTATAGAAAGAAGTCTATGAAAAGTCTATAGACTGTCTAAAACATTTGTAAGGGGGAAACCCCAGCCCAAGCGAGGAACCTCCACGTCCACCCCCCTGAAGAAAAATTCTGTCGCGGGTGTAAAGCTTCAGCTTACACTAAAAAACGTTCAGTAGAGTAAAATGATCAAATTAATCATCGAAGGTAAATACAACTGTGAGGTACAGCTGGTAAATAATGAAACGAATTGTCCATTTTTCCAATTCGTAGCAATACCTTTCATTTAAAGTTTGCCGATCGCTCGTTTCGAGTAGTTAAGATTGCTATAAAAAAACCAATGAGGAACGCTTTTGTCGATAGCAAAAACGTTAATAGTAAAAAATTGCAAGCTTGCCGAAGGAAAATCTGCGGATATATTGATTGTTATAGTGAAATCTTACAATATATAAAAACTCGCGTTCATTAACTGGTTCCCGTTGAAAAATGCGCCTGTCCAGAATTTCTAGGTATGGTCGCATTAGACGTATGATCGTGCCGTAATTTTTTTGCCAAGAATGTCACTCTACCAAGGAAGCTGAGCAGCAGGGCATAGCTTGCACCCACTGGCAAATTGATCTGTAGCCGGTGCCATTGGGGATCAAACCTTGCTCCTGCCGCAGACAAGGCAGATGCTCACACCATTAGACCCCGAATACTGTAAGTATTTATTGATACGCATAGCGGAAAACGCTGGATAAAGATGATCAGTAAAGATGTTTGACAAAAGCCCTGCTTCAGCGTCTGACCTTGAGCTAAACGAGCTCAACAGGTGCCGGCGAAAACTTGGCCTGAAAGAACAACATAAAATTCCCAAGAGTTTCTCCGTCCCCTGGAGCGCAGAAGTTAACGACGAGAAACCTTCTGCACTCTACGCTTTTCCTTTGCCATGGAGGGTAAAGCTGTCAGTTTTATTTGCTGTTATTAAACTTTCATTGCTGGCAGATAATTATGTTTCGCAAAAGGTGCCGGCGTAATGCCATTCTGATGGCGCAGTTTGTGGCAGAGCCAATAGCAGGCCTCCTGGGCTGACAACAGGTTCCAGACAAGTACCTGACTCCGAAAGCAATTAACTATATCTAGTTTTACTTGAAAAAATAAAAATAAAATCATACCGAGACTTCGTGCTATACCTCGCAAGTGAAATGTACAGGTGGTGTGGCAGTCATGTTCTTGCGGAACAATGAACATCATTGAATTGAGAAGAGCGTGTTGTCGGGCAAGTTGGCTTTGCATGATATGGAAGAAGTTAGCGCAAAACTTAGACAGAGACCGAGAAGTCTGTCGTCTGGTGTGTTTCTTCTCGGTCTCTGTCTAAGTTTTGCGCTAACTTCTTCCATATCATTGAATTACGGCGTCTCGTCTATCGGTCGCAGCTGCATAGAACGTATGGTCTAGTTACTCAATTACTCTTCTACACCAATCTAAAACGCTGCCTATATAAAAGGCAAGCGAAGCCTAGGGGTGTATAGCTTTTATTTGCATATGCGCATCAACCGTACATTGTCCCGGGCCGTAGACGAGGAGGCCCACATAACGATGTGGACGACGGTTCCAGTTCAACACGGGCCGTGAATGCCCAGAGTCACGCGGTAGAAAGACGGGCGTGAGGAAGCGAGGCCAAGGCGTTCGATGGCCTTGGCGCCGTTTGATGGGTGTCCGTGCCGATGGAACACGCGCGCGAACTTGACAATGGCCCGAGGCTTCCGCAGTCGCATTCGGCTCTCGCTTCGGCCGACCCTCCACTTCCGCGATGCTTGTCTCCCGCTGTATCAACACGCTGGGGCGGGACGCGTGGTCGACCTCCCGCTACGATGCGCCAGGCTTGTGGGAGTGGGTGGATATAACGCATTCGTATATGGCCTGCTGGCAAATGTACACAGACAGCATTCCCAGCTCGTTGGCGCATGCCAATGACGATCGTGTTTGCTCGAACGCGTGGCGACGTATTTGTAACTCTTCTTGGCGAGAATTCCTCGCTCGTGCAAAAGTTGCTGCCTGCGTTGTCTTCATAGTCCATTATACGCTGTGTTGTTGCCTTTGGAAGCCTTGACCCACGAACCAGGTTCGCTCGGCAGCATATTGGTATGGGCAACATAAGCATCCATGATGTAGTACACAAAATGGCATTCTTCTGGGCTAGTTGGTATGATTCCATCTGTGGGCCAGCGTGAAATTTGGGACACAGAGACGTAGAAAGACACACTGAATACTTTGGCGCTCTTAATTGCGGACATTACCTGCAGGGCAAGATTGCTATCGCGCAGCATAAAGAAGAAGCTGTGGACACAGGATTCAGGCAGCTGTTCGGTCTCATCAAACCGTCTCCTGGCCATGCCAAAAGGGTCAGACAGTGCTTTGTTTCGCATTTCAATATGTCTTTCTACATCACTGCGTCTCAAAGTTCACGCCGGCCTACAAATGTAGTACACAGATGCTCGCAATGAAAATCCCGTCCGTTGCTGTGCTGTTATTCTGTGAAGAAATAAATCTGTAAACCTGTAAAACAAAACAAATGTTATGTGAAGAAAAAAAAGGCGCGATAACTGCTTCTCTCATTGTGGACGCTTCAACGGCGTCGTGAGGGAAGGGATGAAGAAGGGAGTGAAAGAGGGAAGAGAGAAAGAAACGCCATCGTTGGGCCTCAGGGTTTATTTCGATTTCGTGGGGTTCGTCAACGTGCTCTGACATTGTACAGCGCATGTGGTTGCATTTTGCATTTCGCTTCATTCTAAATGCGGCCGTCGCGGCCAGGATTTCATCCCGCGCGACCTCTTGCTCAGCAGCCGGACCCTAATTGGTAGGGTATAGCTGAACGCCCAGTTTAAGTTTGGGCTGCAAAAAAATTGCGTACGGTTCGAGAAACCCAAGCCCAAACCTGTATGCTCCTCTGCTTGAAAGATATTGGCACCTTCTTCGAGCCAGTAATACTTGCCATAGCTAGAAGCCACTAACTTTATTTCTCGAAAACAATAATGTCGCGTGCAGAGACTGGGTAGCAAATGCGATATACGGTTGTGCATACGGGTAAGGACTCGCCACTGTGAGCACACTGTGAGCACACGTGACGGCTGTCGAACATAATGCATATTGATATGCTTACTCACCAAGTGCTCAGTTCTAACATCATCGGTGAAGTTACGCCGTGCGGTCTTGCACATGAGACACGTGATCTTTTGACACCAGATGTACATGACAAGAAGTAGTAAGAAATGAGATAGCTCCTCGAAGAACGCAAGGTCTGCAACGGTGGCCGCCGAAGACTATTTGAACAAGGCGTCCCTCGCAGCTGCATTATAAGTTTTTTGTCGCCTCTAAAGCTAGCCCCTGGCATCGCTTGGAATGCTACGGCTTCGGCGAATTGCTGCTTCGGTGTCCTGTCTGTGATTTAATAAGATGCTGATGTTTGCTCAGCGATGAATTCTGACCCGTAACAAAGCAACATTAAAAAAAGCATGGGTTTTCGACAACCAGAATACCTATATAACATCGCAGCATCTCCATCAATTTGATGACACTCCCGCACGTACTAAAGAGCATTGCACGACAGAGGCTGGAACATTAGGAGAGGAGCTAGTCCCGGCTTTGATGATATTGAAAGAACGACCTCGCGGCCAACTAATGTTTCATATAATTAATCACAAAAATAAGGAAGTACCTGACGGCCTGGTTTCGACTTTCTGAAGCTTTCGTACAATTCTGCTGAAATGTCTTACGATAACGCAGGGGGCAAAAAACTTGCACTTGTTCAACTATTTGACGTGGTACTTAGTTTTCTTTCTCAGAAATGTCTGGACAACATAATCGTAAGCATACTATTCCCTTTGGACTCTCTAGTCATAGCATATGCTAGCCTTAACTACTGTATTGAGAGAACAAAAATGAATAAATTGTCCTGCAACCTGTATTCTTTTTGTTCTCAGTTTCAAGCAAGGAAGTAGTTTTTATAGTATTCCCCGGCTACTAGTGCTCTCACTAGGCATAATAATGAACGCGTGGGTTCATTAAAGCCCTTTACCATTACTTTCTTCAAGTGCAGTGCAGCGAATTGCAAGAGGAGGCCTCTTGGTTTAAACAAAAAACACTCATTTGAACGACATATATGCACGACTACACGTAACTGCAGACAACATGACGGCGTGTTGGTTAACCGCAGTAATGGGCAGCGCTTGTTGCATGGCTTATAGCCTACAGAAGATGGCCCGAAGGCCGTGCTTACTGTCATGAACTTTTGCTGCTTTCAAATTGCGACATTCGAGTGTGCCGCAGGAAGTAACCCATGAATGGGGCAACTTTACGGAAATTCATCATTCCATCTTACCACAGCTGTACGAGACCTCACAATTCGGGTTTCCCCAAGACGTCATTATTACAGCAGTCGCTATCAGACTCAAATGAGCTAAGGAAATCAATGATCAATTTTGCCGTTTTTCCATTCAATATATATACGGAACACCTATCATGTAATGTTCCTTTCGTCTGGCCACCTAGCTATTCCGAAAAACCCTATAGGAAATCGAGAGGTTGTAATACTGCGTTCGATATAAACAGTGCAGTTCTGAAGACGTATACCATCTCTGCATAGCATAGCTTCTATAGAAAACTGTATATTTTCAGTGGAACAGAGTGCATATTACAAGCATGCCACAAACTTTCCCTCACATGCCTATACACTCTGAAAATGCTATAGGGATCAGTCCTTGGGGAAATGAGTTACCACAACCATTACTCCCTAAAAGAGCTATCATTACTCCCTGAGAAAGTATATGTAATAAGAGAGCATATATTGGAGAGCATACATGGATAGCCATCTTCCACAGTTAGTCTTCCCATGGACTAATCGTTTGTTGGGAGGACTAAGTGGTGACTCACTCCCAATTTACCCATGTTTGTCATAAAATGCACAGCTTCGGTTGCGAACGACACACAAGAACGCAGGTGGCTCCAAACGCGTTTGTAAAAGCGATGGCTCATGTCGAGCTCAAGGTTGCCGGTATTGCTGCGTTGTTCACCCCTTCTCAAGCAAGTCAGTTGCCTCGGTATTCCCCCCGTAAACACACGACTGCGTGCACACGTATTGGTTCGGGAACGTCGCATATATATACTATACCCGGACGCAATCAACGGACCCGGAGCTGCCAGCGAGGAGTCTTGTTTATAGGTTCTGCCGTCAGACGAAAGGCGATGTTGACGTTTCGTCAAGGGCCTCCACCCGTTGGCGACGCGAGGCACGACAGCTGCTACAGATCCATCACTGTTCTCGAAACGTGATCGCCTTCCAATGAACTCTTAGTCAGTGCGCGTTACATGTACTGTGGTGATGGTAGTCCGTTGACGCTCGGGTCGCAATGGTGGTTGTTTATTTTACGTGAGTCGCGCTTCAGCTCCGGGAACATTCATGGGCTCGCTATGGCTGATAGAGGTCTGGCCTGACTATGTTGTCTTTCTTGTGACGGCGTTGTGGCAGCTAACAAAGTTAATGCAAAATTTCCGGATGCGTGTAACCCACTTCTAGTTCTGCGTCCCTTTGCATTTGTCTTGCATTGTCTTCTGTGTAGCACCACACACACTGTGCAACACTCTCGCAACTAATGCAGCCAGCTTACCTGCTCGAGAGCAAGTGCTACCCTTGAAGGTTGCACGTAGGCGGTCACGACGCAAAGAACAAACTGACAAACGAACACATTACAGCTCACCCGTTGATAGACTCACAGCGGAAGCTCCTTTTTTATTAGATATAGCTCTGTAGGGCGCTTTCTAATTAGGGTAACAGCGTCACTGTCTCAGTCGTCGGCTTCGACGTCAGATTTGTAGAAGTGTGTCGCAGCAAGAACTACCGCGTTCACCTTCTGGGCCTTGAGAAAGATATTGAGCTGTGCCTGGACTATGTGGGGCATTGGAATAAGCGTTGCCATGAGAAGAGAGATGCGCCACGATTATCGCTTCTTCATCATAAAAGACGCAGGGAAAGGGGCTAAGTCTGGGATCTATTGGTATCTCGTGACCAGACAGGGCACCAGGGAACTGATGCATACCGCAGTTTTGTCCACCTGCTCCGGTGTATGACGTGTACAGGTAGCGTTGCCTTTGAATTGCATAGGGAGAAGATGGAAGATCTCATATAGGTAGTTTTTATAATGTCTTCACGCCAGTTCAGAACTTTTGTGAACAATGATTGAAAACACGGTCGTTTGCATTAGCGACACATCTCGACGTTCATGCACTGGCAGTCAAAAGGAGCCCAGGGGCAGTATTGTGCAATGTTTCGTATTCCTGCGAATCCGTTCCTTTTCCTTTGTTTCCCTTTGTGTCACTGGCATAGTTGCCATCTGTGATGTAAAAGCTAATAGCTATTGCGAGCAATGGCATCCGGAGGCCCTGTTGTCAAAGGCGGTGCTGAGCATTCGGAAGAAGGCTAAAGAATGCGCCAGGAAAAGAATATCCACAGTATAACGCCAAACAACGGCCTGAATGATAGCAGCCATTTTAGCTGCTGCAGTAAGGGCTCCGCTGAACTGTTGAAGGCTTCTTGAAGGACCCCATTCTTCGCATTTTTACTCCTTTCGCATCCTTTCACAGAGATCAAACACCAAATGAATAGAATTAAGCGACGTCAGTTTCCGCGCATAATGCACGAAAAACCAATATGCACATTGACGCAATGTGGTGTAAGCGCTAGGAAGACGTGATTCCAGATCTCCTGATGCACGGTGCATCCTGCCGTGTCATAGTTCACTGCGGCATGCTGTTTGTGACTCGACACGCTGTTGCAAGCCGCATAGTGTATGCGCCCTCATCTGACTGTGAAAAACTTCGCCCCCTGTCAGAGCCGCTTTCTGTCAAAGTGCAGAGGAAGCGGCGGTGGCCGCACCTACACAAACATCACCTGCCGCCCGGTTCACGACAGCCCGGCAAAAGAGCACGCGCTTCGAGAGGCCATGGAACACAGCCCGGTGTTGGCTGCTTGGGGCGATGGCGGGAGTGAATAATATGAGTGAGTCTTGTGAGGAACGAACAATTTTAAGGTGGGCGCGGGGGTGGGGAGGAGGGGCAAATCTGGCAGTTCTAGAGATTTGGACGAGTAAGACATAATGTTGGGCTAGTCGGTTCATAGTGAATGCCAAAAAAAGAGAGAAAAACGCGTGTAGACGACGGGACAAGAAAAGGCAGTCTTCTGCTTCTACAGTATCAGTCTTCTTCGTACAGTTTTTTTTTTGGCAATCACCTGAATAAGGCTAAAAAAGGCGTTAGAAATGAGTATAATGAGAGCACAGTGAACTATTGAAAAGCTAATTATAGAAATAACGTTAAGGGGCAAGAAGAGCTTCGCGCTGATTAGAAAACAAACGCAGGTAAATTGTATCCGATGGAAAACAAAATAAGGAAACTGCCTTTGAACGTTCGTCACTTGTCCGGTAGTGGATGTATTGAGAGCCGTTCATTTTGAATACAAGCCCTTAATTGACTTCAGACAATGGGCTTTGATGGGCTTAGTAGTGGGAACGGGTTAGAGAAATGGACGGGGTCACTGAGGTACAATGATTGGATGAAAGCAGTGATGTTGTCTTGCTGGTGCATTTCAGCACTTGCTCGTGTTGCGTGACGAGGAATTGATAGCCTGCCTCGCCTTGCGACCCGGCGCTGCGACCGCATTTCGTTGAGGGCGAAAGTCAAAGAAACGTCGGAGTACTAAGGTTCGATAAGAAGGAAAACTCAGCGGAGTTGAAGTTAATCGGGATGCCTTACAATCATCATCATGATCACCAGCCTGACTGCACCCACTACAGGACGAAGGCCTCTCCTACACCTGGCCCTTTTACCCTGTCCTGTGCCAGCTGCGGCCACCATGTCCCCACAAACTTCTTAATCTCATCCGCCCACCTAACTTTCTGCCACTCCCTGCTGCTCTTGCCTTCTCTGGATCCGCTTCAATACGATGTGCCCACTGGTCAGCAGCGTGCTCTTGGCACGTATACAACCTCACTATCGCAGTTGCCCTTGCTTGTGCCGAGGTATACTTCGTATGCTTCCTGAATACCTGTAAAGTCGAATAAATAAATAGAAGTGGGCGTGGACTAATGCAGAACCACCCCCGACACTCCACCTTAATCGCTGAGATGAACAGAATAATGCAGAACACAAGAAAAAGAAGGAACGATGCACTATCTCAGAGTGGCAGTGAAAGAAGGGAAAGAATATAGTAAGGTGAAAATATTGCCGTAGTGTCACTATGGTGTCACAAAACATTTCGTTAGGGACGAACATTTTGAGATATGAAATCCGTGGATATAGACCATTTTATGGCGCAATATTTTTGGAGCATGAGGCTGATATACTGAGCAATGTTAGGAAGCGGATACAACCCGTTTCCGACAGAGCTGCTACGCTGATACCTGACTTTGTGCACATCGTAAATAAAAGAATGTCAAGCGCAGGCGTCTCAACAAGGAATCTGAAGAAGAAATGGAAAAGTTAGGCCTGATTAGGTTTATTGTAATGACTGCCGCATCCATCAAGTGAGCTTTTACCGCGCTCTTCGTTCGAGCTGTTTTCTGCTCTTGTGTCCTGAGAGCATCACCTGTGCAAGGTGCGCAAGAAAGCACAACAGTTAAAAGAACTGGTTCTGCGCGAAACTGACGGCAATGTGGCAAGCACTGTTGTTGTTTTCCCCTGCTGTGAAATTAATAGCAGGGAAGAAATGTAAACTAAGATCTGCGGTAATAAGTTTTTATGCAATCACGGCGTTCACATCGGCTGCATCGTTACCCCTTCCTAAACGTTACGCTTAGAATGAAGCAACATAAAAAAAATTATCCCAGTCTTTTCTTTTCGGTTCGTGCGAAAAGTGCGAACTTTTGGCGCACGACACGAGCCCCTACCTTTGGCGCTATACAGTGCACGCTACCGCGCCCCTTTATCCCTACTGTTATACTGTTACATACACCCTGTACTGTTCTATTACATTATACCCCCCTCCCCCCACCCATACCACGGCGCCGACGCACTTTACCTCGCCAAAAGTCTCATACCCGGCTATTGTTATGAAGGGCACCCCTCCCGCTAGTGCTCGTTCCGGCGCTTGACTCGCGTATCGTGCTCGCCAGGGTCATATTCGCACAGCGCCCAGTTCTCACACTTGTTGGCGATGATGAGGCCGTTAACACGGTGCCAAGCGAAATGAAAGCTGTCAGAGTGACGACCTCTACCTCAGAGAAATGGGCGAAGACGAATGAGAGCCGAGACGGAGCGCTCTCTCCGCTCGTTCGCTTAGGTCGATGCGATGTAGGCGTTGCCTTCAACTGTCCGTTTTTCTCCCATCTGGTTATTTACCGAACAAACTTGGTTTCGTCGCAGTTATGTTGAACAGCGCGCGAGCGCTGCTCTTCAACGGGCGTTGAGAGTTCAGATGCATTCCTATGCGCTCGTGTCTTTACACGCTTTTCAGTACGTAGAAGACTACAGTTTGCATGCTGATTTATCATCTTAATTTTCGTTATTGCTGCGCCTTCACGTTTCCGGCACACCTTCGCACTGTTCTTTAACTTCTCCATTCTTTGTGTTGGTTGCTTTTAAGGCAAAAAAGTCCGCCCCCTGGTGCAGAGCTTTCGAGCCCAAAACACCCCATGGTCGAACTGCAGTCGTGATGCAGTCGTGAGCAATATGAAAGGAAACGAACTTTTTCGCGCAGAATAGCGAATTTTCAGGTTATTTCTCCGCTAAATTTCAGAATGAATTTGTGTGTTTTAAGCCAAGAGCAAGAATAGAAAACAGAAAAACAGTGGTTGTTACACATAATTATGGAGTAACCAATAAATGAACGCGCGAGCTTTGTTCCCTCTCATATTGCTCCCGACTGTACACGCATGCTGAGGAAGCAGCTTCTTTAATTTGATCACACGAGGCAGTGAGCGAGGGTGCCAGTGGCAGCAACGACTGCATAGCCTTACGGCCACTGTTACGAGCGCCGCGAGAAGATTTGCAGGTGAGAGATGGCACCTCATGCTGCACTGCGCACTACTGACACGACTGTGATCGCTCTGCGCGCTCGCGTTCAGATCAGGACGCACCTCATCAGTTTTACGCAAGCCTTCTTACTTTTCAAACAGGCAACGCAGAAAAAAAATACGCAAAGTGAAATAAAATAAAACGTTTTGTGAAAGTAGCTTGTAACGAGAAAATTTACCCTTTTTGTAATAACTGACAAAGTTTGTTGCTTTGGCCATCAAGAACTAACAATTCCAGTAGGCATCGTAATGCAGTTTTCTTTCCACCAGATCCAGCATGCGAACTTGAGCCAATAACCTTTCGTAGACTTAGCCTTAGATCCGAAACGTGCTTCGTTCTGAGGGCGTCCTACCGGTGGGCTAGGTAGCTCTCTAATGAATCGTCACAAGCAAGACGCACGTGAGAAACGATAAACGCCTCTACTACAGTAATCGGAACAGCAAACAAAAGCAACGACGATAAAATCAACAGCATCTTTGAACATCACAGTGGTGGCCTATAGTGGTTTGAACATCCTCCTCATAAGCGGAAGGAGCGGGGTTCGATCCCTACTGCCGCAGGGTACCCAATAATTTCCAATGGGTTTTCCCGTTGACTGCTGCTCGGCTTATTTGCGGTGAAATACTTGAATAACAGGTCCTTGACATCCCGCCTATGAACAGACAGAAATACCTTGTTGCTTGGCACTCTTTGGCTATACACTGTAAACACCAATTACCTCTAAAGAGAGCAATTCTTTACTCCCTTCTAGCGTATTTGATGTTTACTTTGCAGTTGCCCTTGCGCCATTAAAATCCGTCATCATCACTATCATCATCAACAATAACGTCAAAGACAATTACGTCAGCATCATCAACGGCTTCACCACCACCGGCACCACCATCGCAAACGCCGACAAAAATAAGAACGATAACAACAACGACAACCACAACCGCCACTAAAACAGATGACGGCGAATGCAGCGACAGCAGCCAGACAGTGCATGCAGCCAGCCGCAAACGCCTGAAAGTTTAAATCATTCCCCCGTTGGTTCAACAGCGGTGCATCCCGACGAAGCCGCCATTCAGAAACTGCACAGTTCTCCGCGCAGACCCAATCATTCTGCTGCTGCTCTCACCCGAAAGTAGAGACAAGCAATACCACAGAGGCACACTGCAATAAGGCGACGCAAGGACACCGCTCCCAGCGGGGGGAGGTCCACCGCCGCCGTCGAAACCAGTTGGCCTGCCTCTCTTCTTGCCTCACGGTGCCCGTCAAAATGGAGCGAATGTGCCGGCGCAGTCGCTGTCGGGAGTGGCGTCTTCATTGAACACTCCACTCCTCGGCGACGTCGACGTCTGTGCGGAGGCGGCCGGGGTAAAAAGACTTTACGCACTGGGGAGGCAACGGCATGGCAGCCGCCTAGACGACGCAGGAAAGAAATCTAGGCAAGGACAAAGTGTGCCGGGAATGCGAGCGGCCTCTCGTGGGAACCATCCACGGCATTCAGAAGAACGCTCCTTAGCGAGTTCCGCGTTGTCTAACAAGTCCAAAGTCCTCAGACGCAGCTTACCCCCCCCCCCCCCCCCCCCCCCCCCCTTCATACCCCTTTAACTCCCGCCCTTCGTTTCTGAACTCTGATGAGGTACTTCCCAAGTCTCCAAGTCACGGCAGGAGTCCACGGACTAAGTAAAGTAAAATAAAGACCGTCGGTTAGGAGCCTAACGCTAAGGTGGAGACCTTGTGGTCACCGTTGGTTGTAGCGAAGTACGTTTGGAGCTGTGGGGCTCGCACGAGAGCTTATGGGCGACGTCCTCAAGATCACGGACACGCGCACAGGCGTCTCGCCAGAGGCTCGTGGGCGCGGTTTCATAAACGCCCCTTTGTCCCAACGACGACGCTGTCAAAACAGGTCTATTCATAGCCTTTCGATGTGCACCCCCTAAAAAACTGCACACCCAGACTAGTGTACTCTGGAAGGGGGGCCTGCGCAGTCCCGCTTCGTTTGAACGCTGTGACAATGTTCGATCGGTTTAGGTTAGGCGCTGTCAGAGAAACAGCAAAGATCGTGTTTAGTAGAGCGCCTCAGTCTAATCGACAAAAGCTGACGAATCAAGAACCCATGCGGGATGTGATGGACCACTGCACGACTCGAATTGAGTGAAAAGTATTCATGTCAAATAAACTGCAATGTAGGGGCGAGCTTTCGTGTTGGATCATTGCTGAGACGCGCTCTTCAATTTGAATGCTCAAAATTCGGTTCAGTTGCTTTCTTTAGTTTCCATGATCAAAATGCAGTTAAGCGATTGAGTGCTGCCAGTGTTCAAGCCTTATTTCTTATAATTATTCTGGCATGAAAGTGCAAGATAGCTGAATTTCAACGCTTTTTAAAAGCAGGCGGTATTTACCTCGAGCGAAAACTGCTATAGAGCTTTCAGCTGCTCATTTTATGGAATGATAAACCTGCATCAATGGCCTTGCGGTGTCAGCCTGCATCTGTCTGGACTGCAGCTTGATATACAAATCTCAGTCGCACGTTATTTACTCTGTGCGGCCAGGAAGATGATTCCGGGGCAAAGATTTACACAGACTTAGGACACAACGAGCACCACTTTAAACTGTTTTCGTTTGTCGGTAAACCATGCCTTGCACGTGTCGATGTACATGGTGCGTTACGGTAAAGTACGGTACGGTATGGTAAGGTACGGTGAGGTAAGGTCCGGTGCGCTATGGCATGGTATGGTATGGTACAGTACGGTATGTGGGGTTCAACGTTCCGCAGCGACACTGGCTAAGAGGGACGCCGTAATGGAGGGTTCTGGATTAATTGACACCACCTGAGGATTTTTAACGCGCACTGACATCGGGAATCATATCTGGCGCCTTTTGCGTTTCGCCTTCAGCAGTAATTCCAGCAGTAAGTAATTTCACTGGTGCCAGTCCCAGTACACTAATGCTGCACTTAATCGTCTCTTCAGATTCCTCTGAAACCTCGAGTGCTAAGCCCTACAATTTTCGATCAAAAGCCTCCTGGTAATCGAGCGATTGAGGTGATATGTTCTTGTCGAAGTCCATGACACGATGAGAAATAGACACGCCGATCACACAGCAGAAATGCCAGAATGGTTTATAAACCACGCTCACCATTGAGTGTGAAAACTGCGCATTTCTTGACAGCGTTCCTGTTAGAATCAGGCACGTCTTTGCATTCAATACTTGTCTTCGTAGTCTCTCAAAGAGAGCGAACAGAAAACATTTCGTAAGACTATTCAAAGTTTTAAGTTCCAGAGCTGCGCAATGCGGGCTACGTAACGGAGGGCCCAGTTAACTTTGAACACCTCGTGTTAAGAGCGCCAAAGCTGTCAATAAATGAGCGTTTTTTTTTAGTGCTCTAGCACTAAGTCCCTCACTCACCCATTTCGCCATTGTATGGCTAATCAAAGTCGCGCGACCTTGAGACGTTGTCACAACCTGCCCACCGGACTGTAAGCACACTGCCCACCGTGACAAGGGGCAGTTCAATTAATGATTGGTGCTCTGGAAGAGCAACCTGGGTCTAACAAGCTCGACCGGTGGCAGCACCTGCCATGGCAGGGCAGTGGCGCATCGCTAAACCGCTGCACCACTGCGCCAGGAATCGCATGAAGAGCCCAAGCGGTCTATGAGTGTAGAGAATAACCAATTCCGCAAAATTTGGGCACCACCATTAACTCTATCGCGTCATACCAGTTAACGCAAAGCTTGAATCCAATTTCGCCGATCCTTGTCTGAAGCCTGCGTGACCTTGAAAGCCGAGCCTTGAATCGAAACCGAAACCGAAGTGAAAAGCGAAGTGTTGGCGCATTTAAGTCGCATTTTACTTGGTCACGCTAAATCCTCCGTCATTTTTTCCCCTTTATCCTCAGTTTAAATACGAAAATTAAGGACAGGTCTCAAACCTGCAACCTTGTACACAGCAGCAGAATGCCATAGCCTGTTATCCATCTTGGCGCCTCCGTTTATCATAAAATTTCTCCACACACTGCCTGATTCCAGTCATACGCTGCAAGAAAACGAACACTGCCAGTGCAAACCCGTGCACGTGACCGGAATTACCCTGACACGGGAGGCGAGGGAGAGCACAGGGAGTCGCTGAACTCCGTGCGACGAACCGTTCACGCTTGTTTAAAGAAAAACAAAAATAAACACGCAAGCAATGAGAAACAGCTCGTCACACTCGAAGCATAACGTCTCTGTTACAGAGTCTCCTAATCCCGCACATAAGCTGTTTCTGAACGTCGCGCCACGTCACGTTATCGTTATCGCCGTATGCTGATGCATGCATGTTGCACCGTATACATTGGCGGCTTCGCCACCGCCTTCGGCCGCTGGCTGGACGCGACGCGCGGCGGGGTTCCCGGTACTTACACCGAACCCAACACGACCGAACGACAGGCGGGCATACGCGGCTGACGCGACCACGATGACTGTGCGCGGGACCGTCTCACGCTCGCGACGCCGCCGAAAGAAGCGCACAAACAGACTCTCGGTGGATACGCGCGGTGGGAAGAATCTAGAAGACGGTAGTGGCTGCGGCGGAGGAAAGGACAGTGGAGAGGGGGGCGGGGGGGACCTCGACCCGAATAAATATTGCACGGGCGCATGTCACTCGGGGGGCGCGGGCGCCGAGCCGTCTTCCTCGGCGGGGAAGAGGAGCCCGAAGCCTAGCGGCGTGGGGCGTCGAACAAAGGAAGGAGGCAAGGCCGGACCCGTGACGCATTCGCTGCTCCGCCGCCTCCCCCTGCTCGGCGTCCCAGGCATCCCCCGCTGGGGCCTGGGAGGTCGCCGGTTCCACGCAGCTGACTGGGTTCAGGCGCACGCGCTCACGCTGGGTTCGTATTCGGTGTGCAGGCCTGGTAAGGCTTTGCGAGCCAGAAACAGTGATCAGTAAAGTTTGTTTTTCCGATTGCGGCTCGTCGCGATTCTCGAGCACCGACTTTGATATCGGAACCGACGAATGACACTTGAGTGCTAATGCCACTCAAAACATCGCAGGCCTCTTCCCATCGGGCATCCGCCGGGCACTTTTCCGAAGGCATTTTGCCTGAGCAGCACGTGACTGGACAGGCCGTCATTTAAATAATAATAATTGGTTTTTTGGGGGAAGGAAATGGCGCAGTATCTGTCTCATATATCTTTGGACACCTGAACCGCGCCGTAAGAGAAGGGATAAAGGAGGGAGTGAAAGAAGAAAGCAAGAATAGGTGCCGTAGTGGAGGGCTCCGGAATAATTTCGACCACCTGGGGATCTTTAACGTGCGCTGACATCGCACAGCACACGGGCGCCTTAGCATTTTTCCTCCATAAAAACGCAGCCGCCGCGGTCGGGTTCGAACCCGGGAACTCCGGATCAGTAGTCGAGCGCCCTAACCACTGAGCCACCGCGGCGGGGCCCGTCCCTTAAATGAAATCGCAACCGTCGCCTGCCCGTCAACCCTCCTTAAAGTTACATCGCACCTTCAATCACTACAAAACGTTGTTTTTTTTTCACAGTTGGCTGCTAACAAGACTGAAATGGAAATGAGTCATCACAAAATACATCCCAGGTTATAGACTTCCAGTCTGTCGTAAAGCGTACTGTAATATTATCACAAATAATCATAAGTTCTTTATAGCTTAGCTTTCTAGAGAGTAAAACTGAGGCTCACACCTTACTAGGTCAGAGATCACGCTCATTGCGAGATGATACGGCACGCATCGTTGAACATGCCAAAGCTGCACACCGGGCTGTGAGAGACGCCGTATAGCACAGGGCTGTAAGTGCACACACACGACACAACACTGCTGCATGTCTTGTCTTGCGCCCGTCTTCGCTGGTGTCACCTTCTGTGCATCATGAACCCTCAGTCCAGCATTTTACGCTCCTGTGGATCAATTTCGATCACCTGGGGTTCCTTAACGTACACACCGAAATGCGACCGCCGTGGCCTGCCGGATTCGAACCCTTGACCTGGCTAAGTAGACGAACGCCGAAGACACTGAACCTCCGAGGCGGGTCACATTCAGATTCCACTGAGCCGCAAGCACAGAAAGCTAACACAATTCCTCACTTAAAACAAAGTTTCTGTAAAGAATGCAGAACAAACTTCTCAGCTGAAATGAGAATAAGAAAAGATAACAGCAAGCAGCAAAGGCGAGATATTGAGCAAAAGCCATGAATAACAGCGCAGATAAGGAAAGAGTGAATGGGCCGTTATTTCAGTTGTGTATACCTTATGGGTGCTCAGGCGAGAAGCACTTACATTTATAATAGTGCCACACACACACGCGCACACACAGGCTCGCCGGCACGCACGCACACACAAACCGAAAGAAAACCACAAGTGCCATTAAAACTTAGGAACCACAAGCGCCCCAGTTTTAACGGCATCCGCATTTCGCTCCGAGGGCAAATTCAGTGTCTTTCGCCATTACGGCAATATCGACCTTAACGAGTTCGCCGCAAATATTTGTTCTGCGGAGAGCGTGCTTAATCACCAGCCGTTTCGCGCGCGAAAGTACAGTTATTCGCGTGTCAGGACGCATCGAAGACGCAACGAACACCGTGACCATAATGTTCCCTGAGAATAAGCACCCCATTACATGCAAAAGCAGTTCGTTACTGCCAACTGCATGCAATTTGCTTTCTTTTTCACATTTAGATATCACAAGAAACATCTGCAGCGCACTTGAAACTCTCTCAGTATTTCAAGGCTTGGTTACGAGCGACTGTGGCGGTGATGCACAGTAAATCTGTGCATGCGGCGGGGTCTCCAAGAACAACGTCAATAAATAGCTTGAGGCCTTCTGCAGGTAATCCAATTTATAGTCGCTGTGCATAGCGAAAGTATAAAGAATTTACGTTTCCCTAATGGCAATACTAACATGTCCTCCGCTACCACCCTGTACCTTGCCTTAGTATAAAACACAGCAAGGAACTTAGGCGCGATTAATGTGAAATCATTACTATTCTATCCGAATTCTATTCTAATTGTACTTCAATTCTATTTCAGCTATATATAAATTCTATTCAAATTCTATTCTATTCATTTCTAGGTAGTGCAGCTGGAATTACTAGTACTGACAATTACTGGTTAACATTTCGTATTTTCCCGTATTTGTATTCTAATTGTACTTAAGGTCTATTCCAGCTATATATAAATTCTATTCAAATTCTATTCTATTCATTTCTAGGTAGTGCAGCTGGAAGTACTAGTACTGACTGTTACTGGTTAACATTTCGTATTTTCCCGCATTTTATGACGTCCCACCGACTCGCCCAATCGCGAGTTTTGTAACGCCGCCGGGCTTTCGTGTCAATGAGCTATCTAATGCTTTCGCATTAATAACAGCTGCCGCTGCAATAAGAAAGTAAGAAAGGTGCGAATGGATGCGACGTGACGAATGTTTCAGACAAGCTTGCACAGTTCGCCCGCCAAGTTACTGCCGCTGCTTGTGAGACCACGCAGCGCAGCTCCTCAGAAGTTATGAAAGTTGCAGCTAGCCTGACGTACGGCCTAAAAACGGTATTAACATCGATCGGACACCGCGATGACAGTTCACAGTCGTCCAGAAGCGAAAAGAGAGGCTATGCGGCGGCCGTCCAAGCAGCGTTCCGTCGCCGTGTCATTGTTTCCTGGTGTCGGTTGTGCAAAAAGCGAGGCAAGTCTTTGTCCGCCGCGACGCCTCTTTGAGGCCGGCCCGTCACTCAGTTCGTCGTGGTGCGCCCCGACCCCCGGGCGACCTCGCATTCGGAACTGGGAATATGCGAGTCGCGCGCGGCCGTAAAACCCGGCTTCGCGAGCGAATGTAAAGCAGCTCTTTTTGTTTACAGAGGCCGATAATGTCGGCGCCTCGGGGTGGGCGCCGTCAGACGGCGCCGAAAAGGTGCGACGATAACAAAAAGAGGAAACGTCGGGGGAAGGAACCAACGTTTGTCTGCGCAGCAGCTCTTACGAAACGAAACTTCGAGGGAGACAAGAGCTCCGCGCATGCCGCTGTGGTCATTCTGCTGCTTTCTCCTCGCACTTGTTTTTTTTTTGTTTTATTTTGCGATGTGTGGCGTCGAAGCAGTGGTCTTCAAGGACTGAAATCTTTGGGCCAGATTTCTTGGCGTAGTTTAGTAGGAATATGAAGTTCAGCGTAGGAGATCTTCGTCGCATCATCGCGGAGGATTCGGAGTGCGCTGAGGAGGAGTCGGCGGCCAAGACGTCATACCCGTCTTGCGATCACTCGTGTATCTTGAATGTCTATAAATACCCCTCCCTCCCTCCCTCCCTCCCTCCCTCCCTCCCTCCCCTCCCTCCCTCCCTCCCTCCCTCCCCACTCATTCTATTCATTCATTTGTTTCAGCACTACCCATAAGAAGTAGCGTCAAGTTGCGCTCAAGGCTCCCTGTACTAAATAGGTGGATTTGCACTTATGTCGCCAGGAAGATTGATTAACCATTCGTAATTATGCGTTAGTGTCACAGTCGGTAATTCAAGGGATTAGGTCCAAGAGATTAATTCGAGGGATTACATGCAGGTAATTTGAGAGTTGGCCAAATTTTCCAGGCCAGCGGATTTCTTCATGGTACCTCCGGCATGTAGAAGCTTAGGAGCGAAGAAAGCGAGAGTTTTTGCCCTTCACTGAGTTGAAGCGCCATAAGGAACGTGGAGGGGAGAGGGAGAAGAAACACCAGCTCTACTTTATAGTCTAGCAGCATCCATGGTTATCCGGGAGAAATTCACCCAAGCGGTGCATAATCATCACAATCAACATCACCCTAACTAACTACATCCACTGCAGGACAAAGACCTCCCGCTCTCCCAAGGCCTGTCCAAAAGGAGAGGGTAAACAGGGTGTCTATTGCACAGCTTAATAAGATGGTCTTTGCCATAATACACCGTGTGAGGCATGAAATAACTTTCCCCTCTTTGATGAAGAAAACCTTACGCCTGTCCTTGAAATGAATGGGCATAGCGGTGTGTCTCGGTCAGCTATCGCCTGCGGGGCCAAAACTCGGAGGTAAACGAAACGCTTTAAAAAACTGATTTTAAAGAAATGAAAGGTGAAGTAACTGTCACTTCTCAGTGGACACTCGAAGCGCGCCATGGGGAAATGGATGAAGAAGGAAGTGAAAGAGACAAAGAAAGAAAGAAAACTCATAATCATCAAAATCACTGCAATTGCTTCATCGGTAGCCGCCTATATTTAAAATTAAAATGAATGCATACGAGCTCGGAATCCTCTTCTTTCGTGGTCTTCACTCGACTGCACGAACCGCTATCTCGAGGTCACAAGGACACAACCCAAAAACGCCTGGTCGCTGCCGTTCCCCATGCTCCTAACACGAGACGATACTGACCCGTCTACTACGCCTGCAAACCCGACGGCAAACCGCTCTGTATTTGAACAAGACCGCTCAAAGTGTACACATGTACGGCCCGATTTGTGACCTTCCGAAGTGCAAGGAAGGGTAGACGCCAGCCGCGGAAAAAAAAGAAAGAAAGCCAGCAGCCCGAATTCAAAAACCTCCGGCCAGGCCACTTCTCTTTGTCTCGGGTGTTTCTTCGTCAGGCGTCGTTAAGCGAGTTGCGCGTAGCATGGCGCCCGCCGTCCCATCACCGCTCGTCAACGAATTCTCTGCTGCGGCTGTGAGGAGGTCGACGCGAAAGCCGCGCGCACACATACTATTTTGGGAACACGCTTCTGCACGCGTCAATGTGCAGAAACGAAGCTGCCGGGGCTTTCGGAAGCAACGCCAATCACAATGCCCCCTGTTGCAGTCCGGGGGAGAGCCGCGCCTATGGCGGATGGGAGTCTTTATAGCCACGGACGTTCCTGGTCAGCCCGAACGCCGGCCATCCGTCGGCGTTGCTGTCGCCGGCCGATCGAGGTGGAGATGGACTGCCGGGTTGCGACGGTCCAGACAATGACGCGCATACATACAATGTATGCAAACGACTTCGACTGTGCATACGTATATACCGTCGCCGCCGAGGTGTTTCGTCCCCTCTTGCCCACCAGGGATGAAGGCGACCGCGCAGTGGTCGGATGAGCACCCAGGGGGAGGTGCCACAACCAGCAACTGTTTTCTTCTATACAATCTGTTCCCAAAAGTTATCCCTTGCCTCGCGACTCATCGGTGCTGGCTGTTTCGTGTACGCAGCTAGCTGGCTGCAGAGGTCTGTGAAATAAAGCGGACACGGAAGCAGGTTAACTTACTCGTGGCTTAAGCATGTAGCTTAAGCATTGGAATAGCACAGACTGCGCTTGTCAGAGGGACAAAAGCAGTTTATTTTCCAGTGGCTGAAAGCAAAGACCAGGAAGAAGAAATTTTTTTTTCGTGCTCTACGGTGGCTCTGTTCGGAAGATTGTACTGCGGGCTGAACACCGACATATGTGGCATATTATCCGTAAATGGAATCCAAAAGCTGTTTTTTCGTCAAAAGTAGACCCATGCAGTCATCTTGATACATCATCAGTATCATCATCAGGCCAGTTTCGAGCACTGCAGGACACACCACAGCCCACTTGAAAGTCGTTTCCGGTTGTTTTGTAATAGTTCCTGCGCATGTCATACAACAAAATAAGCACACTGCTAAGTAGCAAAGGGCTGAACATTTCTCATCGACTATACCAGTTGCTAAATTTGCCATGTGTCCTTGGCAGTCTGAGCAGCCTTTAACTCGGAGGCCAGCTTACTACGCACTTCGAGCATATAGGGCTCATGAAATGGGTGGCATTGCTCAAAATTAGCATATGGTGGAAAAAGAAGGGTTGCTCGGCGCCATCGATAGCTGACTTCCAACTAACGGGTGAAGCCTCCGTTTGCTAAGCTCGCGAGACTCTGACAGTGACATCAAACTATACCGTCCTGCACCAACAGCGGTATCTTATACAGGCGACGTTCTTGCCCTCCTGACTTCATCTGAGGAGGTCAAGAAGTTCAACTCCGAGGAAGTTCTGAGGAGGTAAAAAAGTGCAGCTTTCAGCTACCTTCATTCGTTTACTCTAAGCTGCGAGCATTTATAATTTCTGCTTATCAAATATCCCGCTCAGGTCCTCCTTTTTTTTTTCCCCTGGAGCCCTGGAGTGTCTTTCGTAATGGTTGCGCACTTAGGCGCGTCACCCCCTTTAAGCGCACTGTGAGATATGTGTTGAGAGCTTCGTTCACGTTGTCTGCGAAAGTGGAAGCCTGATTTCCGGCAACCTTGGATTGGGGCTCGAGGGCGTTTTAAGGCGATAGCATTAGAAGCCCCATAGGGCCAAAACGCGTCGTTGCCCATTGGCTGGGGGGAGGCGACGTCATTAGTACAAAGCATTCCTATTCGCTACAGGGAAGTGACGTCGCAAGACCTTAGCGTTCCCATTGGCAGGATGGAAATGACGTCATCAGATCGGAAGTGTCGTCAGTTTCGGCGAAGGAATCAGCAGCTGCTGCGAACACATAATGGAATAAGGTGAGCGCGTAACTTTTTTTTTTATATCGCGGCAGCCAAATATTGCGAATTGGGCACTAAGGTGCAGGCGGCTATCAGCCTTAAGCGTCCAGGCTGCACTTTATAGCATTGGGGTACATGAACCCTAGTTATAGGAAAAGAAGCAGAAAAGTAGTATCGCTGAAAAGAAAAAAAAAGGGTCCAAGCGGAATCGAGCCGCTGGTCCTTTCGGTCGGGAGCCGGGCACGCTACTTCAACACAACTGAGGAACACTCGTTGGGCGGGATAAATGGAGGTCTTTTACGAGCACCTCACACCACACAGGAGGCGAACTACATTACAGGAACCCTTAGTTAATTTGGTCGCTAATTAGCGTCGCCAATTAATTTGGACTATGATTTGCGATCAAGATGTGATGGCAATAAGCGGGTCGATGTCTGCGAACGCTTGCGCCAAGGGATTCCCAAGTGACAGAATAGGGAACCTTTAACGGTACCGCGTCCTATCCTTAAAGCGAGCTTAAGTGTCCCCCAAATTTTTCTTCCGGCCCTAAGCAAACAGGCAAGAACCGGTACAAATTTTCTTCCCGGAATCAGCGAGTATACAGAGTGGTCTCCAGAGTAATTTCTTCGCGGGTATGCATGCCCCAGTGCTGCCCTGGTACAGTCCCAGAGCCACACCCACTTGCGACCTCGATCTCTGAACAGCATCGAAAATGCTCGCCACTCCGTGTGGCCGCATCTTCTCTTCCGGGGTGAAACAAAAAAAAAAAAATGAACCGCTTCTCGCAGGCACAGCGCGTTCTTCTAAAACAAGACGGACGATATAGAACCGACTCGGGGACGACCTCGAGTGCGCCCTCTCAGCCGGTCGCCTCCATTCTTTTAACGACTCCGCGCCACTTCGGGAACACCAAGCTCCTCGCTGGACTGTGCGCTAAGACCAGCGTTGTTCGGCCACAATCAATCAGCGGAGGGTGAAAAAAGGGCCCCGTCGGTCAGGGGTGCTTACAGGACGCCCCGTTGTGACTGTTTATACGCCGGGCGCGCTGCTTTAGGCTCTCGTGCAAGGCGTTACGCTTTCAGGTATTCTCTACGGCGTTCCCAAGGGTTATATTCTCGTCATCGTGTGTATGAAGCGGTGTGCGGGTTCTGGGTGGGCTTCTGTTATAAGCGAGTTGCTTTGAGTGGATGCTACGAACGCGATAACAGTACACTCTGAACAGAAAGCAGTAAAAATGAAGTAAATGGTCATCTAGTACACTCCCTTATATAAAAGGGAGTGCGGTTGTTGTTTGGAGGGGGGGATGTTACGTAATGCACCAGCCTGCAGTCTAACTACTTCCTTGAGGAAGCGTATTACGTTTGATTAAGGCGCCTGGTAAATAATAGCCGGAGTGCCGTAGCCGGGAAAGTCTCGCTGGCTGGCGAGTAGCGCGACTACTTTTTGAGCCTCTGCTTGCACAGTGGTCGTATAACTGTCGTAATTTCTTTCGAAATGAACGTCAGTGTGCGCTCTGACGAATAGGGAGCCGCGTGTTGGTGTTGGTAGCAGTAATTTCGGGCACCCGTCTGAATTTGCCCTTTAGAGCCTGGTTAATGGCTTTGCGCAGACTCCAAAGTGAGCTCGTGATGTGTTAGAGATTACTTTAGCGAAACGGACTGGTAGTATACGAGGAAGAACGAAAGCTAGAGTTAATCTAGGGCTCGTAAAAAGTCGAAATATAGCTTCAAGGACGCGGGTCGTTATGAACTGCCCCACTCTGGTTAGCTGCTCTGCGTTGAGGCAGTGCATGACGCACCGACGAGCGAGCGCGTCAAATCTGTCGCTGAGCTACATGCTCAACGCGGCGTTTGCTGCTGAGGTAAGTTTAATGATAGCGAATTGCTGCTTACGTCAGAAAGTAGCCCGGATGCCTTCTTTCAGTATTCTTCAGGAGGAGAGCAAAGATAATGTAATAAATCTATTTTGCCCACCAACTCCTCAACTCAAGTTGACATTTCACGCCCTTATCCTTGCAGGATTGAGGAGTACTATAGGCGTCATATACTTTTTTCATTTTTTTAAAATCATGTATCAGCATGCATCATCAAACTTACATCGTCATACATGCAGCACACATCACGCATCATCATACATGCAGCATGCATGTATCAGCATGGTAAAATAATATTATAACTATACGGCTACTTTGGTTGTTAGAATTCCGATCTTTGTGGTACGCAATTCTGGTGTTAGTTGTGTACATTGTTTTGCTGCTTTTACAAACAAAGAGGAAAAGTCATCTGCACATACGGAGCGTGCCCCGCAGCGGTGGCTCAGTGGTTAGGGCGCTCGGCTACTGATCCGGAGTTCCCGGGTTCGAACCCGACCGCGGCGGCTGCGTTTTTATGGAGGAAAAACGCCAAGGCGCCCGTGTGCTGTGCGATGTCAGTGCACGTTAAAGATCCCCAGGTGGTCGAAATTATTCCGAAGCCCTCCACTACGGCACCTATTTCTTCCTTTCTTCTTTCACTCCCTCCCTTATCCCTTCCCTTACGGCGCGGTTCAGGTGTCCAACGATATATGAGACAGATACTGCGCCATTTCCTTTCCCCCAAAAACCAATTATTATTATTATTCATACGGAGCGCATGTTCTTAAAAGCGGTGACTGCTTGCCGATGGTTACATCGCGTACCAAATCTGTTTAAAAAGTTGTCAGTCTGCGGTGTTGTGACCACAGAGAGCGCAGCGAGCCCTCGAACACAAGGCGACAGACTGTACGCTTCCACTTGCTTGTTTTTGCTATTAAAAAATGACGATAAGGAATTCCGCTGTCACTCACGAGCTCGCGCGAACTACTTAATTACCGTGGATAAAAATGATTCTACGATTATGCTATATGCGTAAGGTTGTAAATAACGGCGAGTTTGCGTGTCTGTTCCTGCACCGGCTGTAATTTTTTTCTGAGGCGTCGCAGGTGGGTGGTCACCGCAAGTGGAGGACGAGTTGGAAGTGGAAGAACTGTGTACGGAAGGGGGCATACACCTATTGTTTTTTTATATGCCATGTAGGTACGGTATATCACCTGAAGCGCACCACCGCTTACTACAGATAATACATCAGAGCGCACATCTCCGGCTCTTCACCATCCACGGTAGTTCAGTGACTATATGGCGTTCTGCTTCTGAACACAAGGTCGCCGGTTCAAAATCAGCTGAGACGCCGCATTTAGGTGGAGGCGTATTGCAGAAATGCTCATGTACTGGAAAACAGAATGCGTTAAAGAAGCCAAGCGAGGTATGGTATCTTCGACCTAACGTCCGGAAGCGACGCACGGGCTATGAGGGACGCCATGTGTGGAGGGCTCTGGATTAATTTCGACCACTTGAGGTCCTTTAGAGCGCTCCGACATCGTACCGCATACGGGCGTTTTAGCATTTCGTCTCCCTCAAAATACGGCCGCCTTTACCGGGATTCGGTTGTGACCTTGGGAAACTCCAGCAGGGTAGGCTGAGGGATTGAGGTTGTTTCAAGCTACTGGTGGGGTTAGTCTTGCGGACTCTGCCGGTAATTGCTCTACCGTAACGACACTCAAATGCTAAATAAGACCCAGAAATCAGGCACATGCCAGGGGATGAAACTGACACAGAGCACTACGCTGGGGCTTGGCTCATTGCCATTTCCTCTCGTTTGCCCTACTAAAACCCAGTCGAACCTCGTTATAGCGAAACGGTTTATAACGAAATAATGGATATAATGAAGGAATGGAGATTCTCTTTGAAAGCTCGTTCAACACGGGATACACCGAAGCTACGACTATAACGAAGTAAATGTCATGTCCCTTCAACTTTGTTTAACGAGGTTCAACTATAACTATATTCGGCCCCTTGTGTGGACAGAATGATCTTGGGCTAATACGTCAGAGCAGTATTTTTCGATTACGCGACAGTCAATGCCGTCGCCGTTTTTAGTGGGCTAATGCTTTGTACAGCTATGGCTGTAAAAGGCACCACCGGTGCCTAAAACCGCTGGGAATCTTGCGCGCGTGACGCCTGAGAGCCGCAGCCATGTCTTCATCTCGCGGACACACACATACATCCCCGTGCCGCGGCCGAACCTTGACTGACATTTTCGACGACAAGGCCACTGGCGCCGTGAGGTTGTTCGTCTCCGAGAATGGCCCTTTGTCTCTCTCTCTCTCCGCCCCGCACCCGGGCCGGCTATACGTTTCACCCAACGTCCCCCCTCTCCATCTATTCCTGCTTGCGGTCGCTCGTCGAAGGTTCGCACGCTAACGATGGGCGATCTTGAGCGGGTGATTGATAACGGCGGTCCCGTCGGCGAAGACGTCGCACGGAGTCTCCGTCGTCACGAGGCACGCGCCCGCTACTGAGCACCCCGCCGTCGGCACGAGGACGACCCGGGTCGAGCACTTCGCTGCCTGCGGCCACCAAGGCCTCCGAGTAGCGAGGACAGTTCTGGGCATTTTTCACGTTGCCTTTAAAACCGGTAAGATTGAAAGAAACAGAGGAGGAACGGAAGGAGGGAAAAGAAAAATGATGGGAAAGAAAGTAATTACTCATTAGCATCTATACAAGCGCAGCCGTACGGCTGCAAAGAAAAGATATATACAGATTTCACAGAAACTCCGTGTAGCTGCAGGAAAATTTCCCGTGCTATGGGGTTCGAGCCCGGGACCACCGCCTCACTGGAGGAGTCGCTCTGTCACTTGAGTTCAACCAGAACGGCTCGCATAAGGTAGGGCGAGAACGACTTAACAACTCGAAGTGGGAACGGTGTTGATCCAATCTATAGCAGCATCTCCCAAGGTGGAGTAGACTTCTAATAAGGAAGTAATTACTCATCGACATCCGCTCTTGCTTATTAGCATATACTTCATCTTTGGGGATTCTCCTGAACATTGGACCACTGTTAGGCAATCCTTGTTCGGCTTGTTCCGTTCATTGCAGCTAAAGTCACACTGCTTAGGAACACCAACCATCGCCTGCCACATCATTGCCAGAGTGTGCGGCCGAAAACTAGATGCAGTCACCCTTGCATCCGTGGCCCGTGCAGATGCCTGAAGAGGCAATCCCAAACGCGGCGGACAACCGCGAATGTGTAGTTTATGGAGATCAATGTCCCAAAGCGACTCAGGCTGTGAGGGACGCTAATGTGTAGTGCCTCATGGGAAGAAGTACGCAGTACAAGCCGCAGAAACCGTTCACTATTTGTTTCTAAGAGTCTGGAGTGTGAAAGTGTTAACAGATGTGCGAGCAGCAGAAAGCGATACCGCTTAAAGCAGGCACCGCTTGATATTGCCATCGATGCCTTGAACCATGAGACATATAAAGCTCTGCTTAGTTGTACACTCTAAACAAGAATACGCCTGTATGGGGGTTAAAAGGAAGTAATTTGTCCTCTATAGAGTACTCTCTTTTATAAAAGGAGGTGCGCTAGAAGACAGCTTACCCCCTTTTTACTCCTTTCTGTGTAGAGTGCACACTAAATATAATTCAATTGTGGCTCTATGTTGTGGAATAAAGTGCATAAGACATTTTTTTCTATCGGCCTTGCTCTTAAGTTGTCATTTCTTTACACGCCGCGGAAACTATGCGTTGTGTACTGTTTCTGTTCCTGTTATGTTATGTTATATGTTGAACTGTATATCGTCGGACCAAGTGGTTGCTGTGAATTGGTGAAAAGGAGTAGCCGGAGCCGCTATGTGGCACCAACCTCTTCTTTATTGTTCATGGAAATAAAAAAAAATACTTGGCAGTTCCAGCTGTCACCGAGAAAACAATTGTGCTTGGCGAATCATATATGTCATTCTGGTCATGGCGACTTGTGAGAATTAGCGTTCACAAGCGGCCCGTTCTGTTAGTTTACGGGATAAAAACAAGTCAAGCAGGTGGCCTCTATAAAGACAAATACCAGCTTATAAGGGATTTTATAATTACATCACTTATTCTTTCATGAGTGGCGGTGAGGGCATGGGAAATATTAACGGCTTCATCAAAATGCTTCCTTTTTGACAGACAAAAAAAAAAAGAGCGTTAAACAAGGATGAAGCTCAGAATGCGGTTTAAATACTCCGAAGTCCGGTTTGAGACAAACTATCCATGAACCGGTCTTTGGAGGCCCTTTAGTCTACATTTTGCTTTGAACCAAGCAGCAACCACACACCTAAGACATGTTTACCGTGGTCTGGCCCAACTGTTTTCGTTAAAGATCGCGCTTTAAAGTGCGGCGGCCTTGCACGGAAAGTTGTTTGGCCCCCACACACTGTAAAAATTGACGTCGTTTGCCTAATCGCCTATCACCTTCCACCTTAGTCTGTTTTCGACTTAAGAAAAGGCGTCTCCGATTCGTCGCGTGAAGCGGCACAGATCGCTATAATCTCGGAGCTCATCCCTAGCTGAGACGTCGTTCGGCTTTTGTCCGCATTTCCCTTCACGTAAGAGGCGAGTGTAAACAAGGAGCCGTTTTTTCCCCTCTGTAATAGTCGCACTTATTGTTATGGACGCCTGTAACACGAGGAGCTTTCCTCCGCCAAGGTTGCGATTCATGGCTGGCTCAAAGGCCGCCACTGATCACAGCGTGACCCGTAGAGGATTGGCCTTCGCGCAAGCGACGAACATAGTAGGAATTAACACAGTTCTCGCCATCCATTGCGGCCCTACTTTCGAAACGAATTACACGTAATGGCCCCCAGCACATAGAACGTGGCTCACAAAACGCGAAGCGATCTCATCTTGTCTTCATCGAATATGGCATTAAGTATTTGCAAAATCTGAAGTGACCTTCAGAATCTGTGCTTGACGGCGACATCAGCAGATGAAGGACTTGTTCCTGTGTAATCGGAGCCGTGCTTAACGCGCAGCAGGATAAAAAGAAGCTGGGAGGGTCAGTTCATCCCTTAAAACAATGGTCTATAGACAGTCTATCGACCTTTTATAGGCTCTATTGCCTTCCTATAGATATTTCTTTTTGTCTGCTCATAGTCTATAGACTGTCTGTAGACAAAAGTCTACTAAAAGTGTACGGTCCTAAATCTATAGATTTTATAAAGACCGTCTATAGGATTTGTATTGCCTGTAGACTGTTATCTACAATTTGTCTATAGAGAGCCTATAGATTTTATAGACAAAAATGTATGGACAGTCTATGGCCTGTCTAAAGAAATTTTTGTAAGGGATGTCATTAAAAGGTGAATTAAGTCAAGTTAGCAGTGCAAATGAAAGTCAGACACGAAGAGATACAACAGACATGACATCACCGGACTTGCATGTCGTTATCTTTGTTCATGTCTGTGCTTCATTCGAGCTGTTAAATTGAGATGTTAATTAATGAAAGTGAGACACAAGGGGATACAGCAGACAGGTCAGGCGATGTCATGTCTGTTGTCTCTCCTCGTGTGTGTCCTCCATTTGCGCTGTTATTCCCCTTTGAATGAAATGTACCGTTATGAAGTGTCGCACCGTGACTACCTTTACACCTATGAGAACAGAGAAATAAAACTGTGGATGTCGTTCTGAGTTCGTAGAGAAAATAGTTGTTCATAATCCTCAAGCGAAAGTTCAGCGTGATACAAGTGGACGAAGCAGAACAGAATGAGGCGAGAAAAAAGTTGCGAAACGAGCGAATACCATGGCACGTTGTCTTGTCTCCGAAGTATCCACCTCTGCAGCGCTCCGCTCTTCTGTCCATCATACGCCTGGGCGTCGACAGGCGCGTCTCACAGAAGGTGTCAGGGAGCGTGAGACCCGTTACGTAATGACGACGACGCCTTGTCGCGCCAACTAGAGTTCGCCACTCCTTGTCATCAGTCCAGATACTTAGTGACCGGAGACAGTATGCTACCCATAGCACCAATTTCTGAAGGCGAGTCCTTGTTGAGTCTGTCTTCACTGGCCGCCCTCTTTACTTGACGAGTAGAATTATTTTTCTTTCCCCCGGGGACGACAAATTGTGGTCACGTCACTGGGAGTGAATAGCCGGGAGCTAATGGGCTCCTGAGAGCATCCGTCGACGCCTAGCAATCAGGGGTCTCCGAAGTTCGGCATTATTCATCTAGCGCGTGGCGAAACAGGTGTCAAGAGTGATGAAAGTGAGAAGATGACTTGCACGCGCACCAGGGTGCTGCAGATATTGAGTATATAACGTCCACAAATTGAAAAATCTGCAACTACTTTTCTTGTATTCGGGATTACATGACTATATATCTTGGTCGCTGCAGAGTTTAAGCGGCAAGTCTAACCTTAGTAAGTTGCCGGCTACTGTTCCGCCGGTTTAAAGAGCAGTAACTATTAGTCTGCTGCCGTCACCGACGTTTCCAGGCCGCTACCTTGTGCAATGCTACGAATTGTGAAAGAAAAAAAAACTGAAGTGTTCTTCGACTGGCGTAAACTTCTTCAAGACGAGGTTTACGCAAACGGCACTGCAGTGATGAACGTTTTTCTGCATCCTTTTCAGGTTTAAACCCCGAAAATTTATTCCGGTGCTTCAAGGTCTCTCTGAGATTATCCTACATGTTAGCTGCGCCGACAGTGACGGCTACTGCTGTTGTGCATAGATAGTCAGGCTTTCGGAATAGATGACTCCTAGCCTTTTGTTCTTTCCTGTCAGTCGTCACGTAGCAGCAACAAGAGCAACAACTGCGTCGACGCGTCGACAGCCGTGAGCCGTCCCGAACCACAACACCGGCTTTCTGCTTGTCGAAATGGCGGAACGGTGCGATTACACAGGACTTCATTCGCAATTTGTTTCGTCCGAGCACCTCTATGGTTGTCACATTGGTGACGCCAGAGCGCATTACTCCCCAAAGACGCGTGTATATTGCGACACACTCCGCTTACATATCTCGCTGGCGCTTCCATTTAATCACCTTCCATGACGCGCATACAGCTCGGCAGTACAAGCTGCAGGAAGAGCTAAATATCCTCGGCTGTGTGAGTAGACCACGGTGTATATCCTCCTAGTCTATACCCCCCCCCCCCCCCCCTCCCCGTCGAGTGAGTGACCCTTTTCACGCAAGAGGGCGTGGACGTCCGGCCCGTTGATACCCGTGCGAAATTGAGCATTCGCCCGGTCTCTATCGGAGCAGCTCTCAGCGTAACGAACGCTCGCCTTCGGTAGGCAATTTCCGGCTTTTCCTGCTAGGGGGCTCTTGGATACTCTTCTCAGCACGTGAGCGATGACCCCAGCTAGCCATCCCATCTCAGCCCCCGCCTTTTCCCGCCGCAGGACGCGCTTTCAGGAATGGCATTACGGCGCATGCGAACAACGGTGAACGACGCGACCGTATATATGCAGGGGGTTGCAGTGGCAGCGCTATATGTGGGATGAACCGGCAACACCGTATACAGAAAGCTGACCGCCGTCACTCCCGTGGTTGATGATGCTGCTGCTGGTGGGAATAAATACCAGCGTTTTGAATGGCGATGAAAATAATAACCAGCGAAAGGCAGTGAAAACCGGTTCGAACTCAACCGTTCACCGCCCTCCCTCTCAAGGGGCGCTTTTATTTCAGTGCGACGACTGAAGGTTTAGAAAGAGCGCGAAAGAAAAATGAAGAGGCTTCGCTCCTGAGAAGGAACGCTTTTGTTTTCAGCGGCATCAAAGCTTCGCGGTCTTCGCATATGTGATCCTCTCTGCGACTACCACTTTGTAGCGCTGCACGGAAGCCTTGCACGTGCCCACGCAGTGATGGGAACAAGTGCGCATGCTTTCTCACTTTTCCAAGTAAGACATCACTCGCAGCACAAACACACTTTTCTATTTATTTATTTGTTTGATGCTTTGTTTGTTGGTTTACCCACAGTGTCATGTGAGGCATTACAGTGCGTGTGGGGGGGGGGGGGGGGGAAGAGGGGGAACGTAAAGTTGTGCAAAAAAATAAAAATAAAATTATGAGATCACTGCGGCACCCGCATTGAAGGAATGCGTAAACTGTGGCACCTCATCGCCCCTCTTTGCCTAAATAAATCAAGTTCCATCATTGGCCATTTTGAGTTTTCAAACTTGGTGCAACGATTCGTTTTCAAATTTGACGCCACGCTTCGCTCCGTCCACAGTTTCGGTTTTTCAAATTTTTATGGAGGTAAAACGTTAAGGCGCCCGTGTGCTGTGCGATGTCAGTGCACGTTAAAGATCCCCAGGTGGTCGAAATTATTCCGGAGTCCTCCACTACGGCACCTCTTTCTTCCTTTCTTCTATCACTCCCTCCCTTATCCCTTCCCTTACGGCGCGGTTCAGGTGTCCAACGATATATGAGACAAATACTGCGCCATTTCCTTTCCCCAAAAACCAATTATTATTATTAATTTGGCTCCACGGTTTACCTCCACCCACTTCCGGTGTTTTCAAATTTGGCGCCACTTTTACTCCGGCCCCGCCCACTTTTTGGACATTTTTGGCTCTAATTAATTACCAACTAGTTCCTCCGTTATAGGACCGAGATTACCTAGTCTATGCCGAAACCGCCTACATATCCATACAATAATTACGCATTAAAAATCGGTTTACATTGAAGATACAGACACTTCTTTGTCAGTAATTTTAGAAAGCCTTAGCATACAGGACACGTATTAGCGGGGACGTATATTGGTTTTCCGGACGACCCCTGGGCACCCGCAGTGATATGGGTGGAACCTTGCGGGGCTTCTGCGCATGCGTAGGAGGGGTCCGGTAAGCCGGTATCCGTCTCCGCTATGCTAAAAACGTCTATTAACGCATAATGAAGGCGTAGCCTTCCATTTCCGAACAGCGCGGGAAAAAATAAAAAGATGAGTTTAACAATCCAGTTCAATAGTTCTGAATTCGTAAACTTTATGGTTATGATCAACACGCCAGGTTGTGTAGTGTTGACAAAACATGTGTTTTTGTCTGGGAATACCAACTCTATTATCGTAAACATGAGATAATTTAAGCCTTAACTTTCTCCTCACTTCGGAAGTCCCCCATTCTAATACCTGTTTTGCATAGGAGATACTATTAACCTGCTATAATTTTCAGATACATGATGGACAGCCAGGTTCTGTGTCTTTTCTAATTTACTTTCGTCAGCAATTAGTGACGGGACTCTCCCAGTAGAAGCATATGCTTGCGTAGACCGAATGTGAGTTCTGCATAATAAATTATTAGAATATTGCGGAAATATTCACGTGTTGCAATGCAAAAAAAAAAAACGCCATTTTAGAGGCTTTGATAGAAGCATAATCGGTATACCGATGCCAACACAGTTTTGAACTGAGAAATGTGCCTGATTACAAGTACATATATGCATGTCCAACATTCTCGGAGAAGATTTTTGAAAATTAAAAAATTCTTTAAGATACTCTTACGTAAATATTGCACCTAATGGCGCAGTCTTCTGATATGTAGCACAATCTTTCTTTTAAAGCGTTTCCATCGATCGCATCGAACTGTTAAGACTGCCATAGAAAGCCAACGGGGAACGCTTTTTTTTATGATAGCAAAAACGTTAATAGAAAAAAAAACACAAGACTGTCGTCGGGTGATCTGTGGATACATTGATTGTTAAAGTGAAATCTTCCATTCCATGAAAAAATTGCGTTCATAAACGGTTTCCTACTGAAAAAGGTTTTTTCCAGAATTGTTGGGCATGAATTCCATTACTTATATCCATTCATAAATACTTGTGCTATATTCATTCCTGGCCGCTCTCAACGGTCACTGCATAGGGGATTCTAGACCATGGCGAGAAAAGAAATAGAAACTACTTTGAAAGGACGCAATGACGGATAGCTTGAGGACATCATCATCATTACTGTTGGTTTCCTGGCAAGGGTATGGTAAGCGCAACACAATAAACCCCGGAACAGCGAGGATATGGTCGGATTTAATGGGGAGGGCTAGGGAAGTGGGAAGCTAGGCATTTAATACGGGCAGATCGCACTGGCCCCAATTTTTTTCCACTAAGGAATTTTTGCAAGTAGAAATTGAAAATTAGTTTTTGGGGAATGGAAATGGCGCATTATCTCTCTCACATCTCGACGGACACCTGAACCGCGCCGTTAGGGAAGGGATAAAGAAGGGAGTGAAAGAAGAAAGGAAGAAAGAGGTACCGTAGTGGAGGGCTCCGGAATAATTTCGACCACCTTGGGATATTTAACCTGCACTGACATCGCACAGCACACGGGCGCCTTTGTGTTTCGCCTCCATCGAAACGCTGCTGCGTGGTCGGGTTCGAACCCATACCACCCTAATTGCAGACGCATAGCGTCCAGTACAAGATAAATGCTTGCTTCGAATGGCAGGTACTAGCTCCGAAACGTAAACTGCTCCGGCTGCTCGTAGCCTTCCCCCATCTGTTCTCCCTGAGTGTTGTTTTGTCACATTTGAAGCAAATGCACTACTGCAACATTCCCCACTTGTCAACGGTAGTCTGTGGTATTATGCTTCCTTCAACGTATGAATTTTCGTGGTACACGTGCTTCTTTCTGAAAGCATCATGCATTAGGGTTGCTGCTGAAAGACGCATCTAGTCGAGCAATTCATCGTGCTACCGGCCGTATGAGGCGTTGTGCTCGTGAGAGTTCTTATGGTCCATCGGATAGTGTTGATCTCTTAGCAGTAAAAATTTAGCAGTAAATATTTTGAGCCAGAAAGTACCTGTAATCGTTTTTCGGCTTTCATTACGGCTGATTTCTTTTATTTGTTTTTACGGGCCGGGTCCGTCAAAAGTTCCCAGGTCGTCTGCTTTTCAGCCGTGTAGCGGCGCGTTCACGACACACCCAAACCAAAAAATCCCTGTCGGTGATAGAAATCTTCTCACCTCTGAGAAACTAGGTAACTTCATAGACCTCTTAAGTGCCAGATTATGCTTCTACAACGCAGACCCTGGGCCTGGGAACCTTCGGCGCACCCTGCCCATTCTGTTTCGCGTCTATGCTTGGTCTCATTTTCTTAATCCGTGTAAAGATTCTTGGCCCGGTGAACCGACACGCCCCATAGTTAGCGGACTTCGCGTCTGCTTCCGAACTGTTCGGCGCAAGGGTAGACATAGATCCATTGTATGTTAAGCAGCAAGTGTAGTGCGCGCTGCTATTCCTTCGTCTGTCTGCTGCACAACCTACGCAAGGCGACGTACTTTCTTATAAGCGCTTGCACGCTTACAGCACGACTGAGTTTCCGCATAGCGCACTCTGTGCCCTAATGTGTTAACTATATACCTCTCTATGGCTCACCAGTCAGAACCGCATGTGCAGGCAAGAAAAAGGTTTAAGCGCATCCATATGCAACAGCATACCTGTGGCTGCATGGAAGCCGTCGTATGAGCGACACGAAAATGTCTAAAAGAATCACTGGCTTGGCAGTTACAGGGCTTTCAATTCAAGAACACTTCTTGCCGTTCTTGCTACTGTCATCCACGTCTAACGCCGTATTCATGCACACACACACACACACACACACACACACACACACACACACACACACACACACACACACACACACACACACACACACACACACACACACACACACACACACACACACACACACACACACACACACACACACACACACACACACACACACACACACACACACACACACACACACACACACACACACACACACACACACACACACACACACACACACACACACACACACACACAAAGCCTCCGCCTCGCAACCAGCACTGCACTATCCCCAGCCTTGCAGCGCAAACTTTTCCGCAGCAACCCTGACGAAGGCGACGTCTTCCCACATCTGGGAGTGCAAGTATTTGGAGCTACGCAGAAAGAAGCTCAAGGAACTCTTGGCCAACTGCGATTCTGCCGGCCAATCACGGCGACTGGGTCCTTCCAGCAACACAACACAGCGCGACTATCACTCTGCTCCGGGCAAAACTGATGGAATTTGCTGCAGAAGGCCCGAGCAACATGTTTTATGTCTGTCGGCCGCGGTCAAAGCAACATCCCCTATAGGCCGCCGTGTCAACGGCGCGGCCACACGCCTACACTGATGTCTTGAGCAAAGTGCACGCAAAGGACATTTAGCAAAAGAAAGTATTCAGATTAGTCAATCCAACAGGTACGATATCTATATTGAACATGCATTTGCTATAATGAGGATATTAATGCAGTAGCTATAAAAGAAAAAAAAGGTGACGCCTGGTGCTCTAGCATTTTTAAAAAGAGAAGGTCGCATCAGCGCCGCGTCAACGCATTTTCAAGCAGATAAAATAAAAAAAATGTATATGCAAAGAGTTCGGAAGAGATGAAACAAGGAGAATGGGCATAATAAAGCTCTTGGCCCTTTATTGTAAAACTCTCAAGAAAGGCGTAACAAATAAAAAAAGTAAATATGAGCGGAAGCCCGTTCATTTGCCTTTTACTCAGAAACGCGCTTCTGCTGACATAGGCTGCTTTAAATCGCGTACCAGTAATCCTTGCTTCTCCGCAAGCACTCTTTGAGTATTGTGTTTTTCTTCTCATTTGTGATTTCCGGCCAAACTGCATACCCGTTAAGAAATCCCTCTCTTCGTATCGGCGAACGAAAGGCCGTGTGACGAGTTCTCACATTTCCTCTCATCGCGGCAGAGAGAGCAAGATACCCACCCGCCTTCCCTCCGCACTCTCCCCTTTTCCCTGGTCGTATGTAGAGCGCGGAATCAGTAATGATCGCCCTCCATTGTCCACGCACTTGACGCCTTCAGGGCGCTTCCTAAATTGAGATCACGGCGTCACAGCATCGATAGCAGCGAGCGATCGCGTTAAACGCCCTTCGAGGAAGAAGCCATCTTCGTCCTCAGTTGCGTCACCCGCGGAGCCCAGGCGAGGAGCGCGCGCATGCGCGTGTCTCTAATCGCCGCCGACCAACACTTCGGACGGCTTCCTCGTGCGTAGATGGCAACTTTAGCCCACTGGACTGGAACAGCACAGACCCGCCCTCTGCGCTGTCAGAAGCCTGTCCGCGAAGACCGGCGAGGAGTACACGACTTAGAAGAAGAAAAAAAAAAGAAAACTTAAGAAAGCAGTGAACGCGAGTGCCCAACACAGAAACAAAGGCTGTGCGAAAGAGCCTCTGCGGCTGAGGCATTCTTGCATGCGCGCGCACATCATCGAGCTATCCGCATCCTCAGCTCTCGAAGATGGACACCGTGCAGCTTGGAATAAACCCGGCCTTTCAGGCCACGCGAATCCTGTGGCACCGGAGTTGAACACGCTTTCGTCGCAGAAAGCGGATGAAAGGCTTCACTCAGGAAGTGTACAAGCCGCTAATTTTGTGGTCGACGCTTCAAATGTGCACCAAGATGAATATACTACACATATACACAGACGCTGTAGGGATGAGGACAGTGACACGTTTATCAGTTTGAATATCTCTAAAGTACACCACCTTCCGGCACGCGGATCACGCATTTTACCACCTCTTCCTGCCGTGCTGTCGTGAGTGCGTAGAGATATGAGAAGCTTCAATTCTACAAGACTGTATACACACTTTCGTAAAGTGTTTATACGTGACGTATGTATTTCTGTATTAGAACTAAGATGAAACTAATGACAGCTTACGCACTAGTGTATCGGCACTCTGATGACGGGCTTCAAGGCATTCGTGAGTCGTGCCTCGCAGGAACGAGCGCTGGCAGATGCCGTCACGAATCGGGAGCAAATACTGACCGTTAAGGCCGACGCACACTATAGAGCACATTGATCCAAATTGTATATATATTGTATGTATTCTTCTACTGTATAAAGACAGACAGGTCGAAGCAGACCGCAACGCCCTGTTTATTTTAGGCATTAACTCACGTAACGTCTATCAGCTCAGGCATCTAGGAGCGTCATGCACTACTGTATGAAGCTGCAGTGGCCAGAGCGTTCGTGATCCAGTTATGCACGGACTCTAGCGCACATGCATAATACAGTATTTACAGTATACAGTAATACAGTATTGTTCTTCTCTGTGTTCCTAACGTGGTATTTGTGATTATTTACGTCATTATCTTACGTGCTATCGAGGTCGCTACGGGGAGAGACCGGTCCTACTCCCTGGGGTGTTACGTAGTTGTATGCAAGACATTCGAGTTACGAGGGAGGCTTCCCGCCTTCTAAATTCCTTCAGGATGCTCAGCTAGTTTTAATATGTGGTGACGGTGGCGGTTGGAGAAACTATTGCTGCTGCTAGTGCGCGAGGTGAATGAGTGGGCTAGATCCCAGAAGTGTGCCACAAATTCTCGTTCTATTATTTAAGCGTCGCTGGGGTGGAGCAGCTTCCCGAAGAATTATGTAACTCAGAAGAGCCACAACTTCAACTTCGGGAAAGGCCACGCCGGTAGCAACATCTTTCCTTTATTTTCAAAGCACGCTAATGAGCGAAGGTGCGCGCACTCACAGCTGGAATGCGGATAATTACATCTAGGCTAACATGTCCACCCTATTTTCCTAACTTTACACATCACGTGTGTGTAATCCATGACGGGAGTTTATGAGCCACGCAACGAGAGCGAGAACACCGCGGCTATAGCTGTTGATAAATAGTTAACGACCTCTGAGGCGCGTAAATTGGAGCGTTCGCAAACACATCCAATGGCCTTGCGGTGATAGAATACTCACTTGCGTGCGCCGATTTTGACGGCCTGATCGGGTGGCATCAGTCAGCGATGAAAGAATTTTTACGGCCGAACGCTTTTACCCTGGGCCTCCAGGCCTTTGTTTCGTCTGGGAACGTCAGCGCGTAATCGACAAATTGGCTAGTGCCTTCGTTGTACACTTTTCCTAAACACCGAAGAAACAGGCCTAAGACGTAAACAGGCGGCACAACTCATTAGTGGCGAGGCTGACACATTTTATCTTACCCTATCTGCCATACACCGTTTCGTACTTAGCGTGCAATGCTGCTGAAGCTAAAGCATTCCTACGTAAGCCCCCCCCCCCTCCCAATATAATAAAATAACCCCCCCCCCCCCTGTCTCGAAAAAAAAATCACAGGGCACCTAATTACCTTATATGTTGGCAATCATATAGCGTTAGAAACTGTTGATGCCTTTACAGGAAGTGAAGTCACTTCTGGTCAGGTGGCGTCACTTTTCTTCAGTCGGTGGGTGAATTCTATGACCGACGACACACTTTTTTTTTCTCGATTATGTTTTTAATGTTGTTGCATTCAAAAAGATCCCTACCAGTTCGAACTAGATGATGCAGTGTAGTTACTGCTGTCACTTATTCATCCTGGGTACGGCAATATGTCTAAATGTTCGCTACTTAGTAAAAAAACAATTAAACAAACACACGGAGTGCCTTTTATCAGTGCCGACGGTAGCTGTGTACACAGCCTATAATGTCCGCGTTCACGGCGGTGAGCAGTTCTCCAAGCCTCCTTCACCGAGAATTGGTAAACGTCATTAAATGTCTGCCCTTGCTGGCCTCGTTGAATACCCTCTCGCGTCGGAGGACCCAGCTGTTGTTTTATCGCTTTCACCGAGACGTCGAAAGGAATAATAGCTGTCGTTAAGCTAGACACATTCGCCGCCGTTCAACGACTGTCGGATGCATTATACTCCCTACAGTTCACCACCACTTCACGACGTGTCCTCTACACACTATATATGCCCTTGTAGAGACACCTAACACAAGGGCAAAGGTGTGCAATTTCATAGTCGGCTGTAATAACTGTATGCTATTGGAATGCCATCCGCTTTGCAAGCCCGACTTGAATCGTCGTGGGCCCCATATACAGAAGAAAAACATATATCTAATCTTCTTTCAGTGCATTACAGCTCGCTTTGGCCGCATCGCTTACACTTAAATTCTGGTTTATGGGGGGTTTAACGTCCCAAAGCGACTCAGGCTATGAGGGACGCCGTAGTGAAGGGCTCCGGAAATATCGACCGCCTGGGGTTCTTTTACGTGCACTGACATCGCACAGCACACGGGCCTCTAGAATTTCGCCTCCATCGAAATTCGACCGCCGCGGCCGGGATCGAACCGGCGTCTTTCGGGCCGGCAGCCGAGCGCCAGCACTAAAATTCGTACCAACTCACTGAACGGCTTGGTCCACAGCTCCACCACTGCAACTGTCAACACCCGCTTTTTTTTCTCTCTCTCTTGTTTTACCAACGCATGCCCACGCGATCCGGTGCAAGTCGGATTCGACTTGCGTGCATAAAAGGCAGTAAATACGTGATTCGGTAGATTAAGGTGATGCTTGCTGTGATGTGGGCGAGCATTAGAAGAACCCAAAGTGGATTAATAATCCCCACAGATTTTACTGCCGCGGGATTATTTCGTGTCCTTGCGTCGGCCATTATCGTTAAACATGTATCGCAGGTATAGTAATACGACGGAAACAGTGTGCGCAAAGTGCAGCAGCTCCTTCGCAGTTACGACCAAGGTTAGGCTCCCTTGTACTGTGCAGGCTCGACGAGAATAAGAGCAGGCTTAAAATAGCTATTTTTCTTAAGTTACTTAATGTGCATACTCCAGCTTCGCTTTGTTGGTAGCGCGCACAGAGTTCCTGTAGATTCTAAGAACTGCAGATGCCTTATAAAATGACAAAGACATGCAATGTTTTCGTAATCCTTTTCTCAGCAGTGTGACTGCAAGCGCAAAAATATTAACAAAAATTAAAGAAAAGATTGTTACGTGCATCAAGTTGTAGATGTTTAGGTAGACTTTAGTGTTCGCACAAAATTTCGTCCCGTTGCGAACATCGCGATCAAAGCCAAGTAAAAACTGCTTGACAAGCATGCATTTCCCGGGCCTTCAAAGTCCCCCTAAGAACGCGCGCTTTGCATTTCCACGTCTATGCTAATGCCGCTGGAGCCCGGTTTGACTCATTTGTATGTTTAGTGCTGGGCAAAGGGCGGTAAAAGAAAGGATGCCCTTTTGCTTATTATTCAGTGCAAACCTTCACCAGAACAAAGCCACGCATCCGAAGCGATTGCACAGATAAGACTCGGCATACACGAACCGCACGTTCTGCGGAGCAGGGCAGCCTCCGATATGCCGCGGACCCTTCAAGCACTGTTTCGCTCCTTCGCGGCGCGCCTTACGAAAGAGCCCGAAGTCCCGGAGCGACTCTAAATTTGGATACAATGTTCGCAACCCGAAAAGAAGCCCACGCGTCGTTTACGTATACGGTTTGGCCTTTCCTTTCATCCGCATTCGTTTCTTACGCACCATGTAAGTAAGCCAATGGAGCTACGTGAGAAAGACGTTGAGTTCCATGCAGCGTTTTCTTTGGTTTTGGCAACAATGGACCGCTTGTCTGTTGCCTTCGTTCCAAAAAGGGACAACTTCGCGCTTGAAGGTGGTCGGAAGCCCGCCTCGGTAACTGCGCGACTAAGGCGTGTTGCACTGTTGGGCGCGAGTTCGTCCGTTTCGATACGGCCGCGGCAGCCGCATATTAATTTAGGAAAAAAAAAACGCCCGTGTGCTGAGAGACAGGTTCAAGACGAAGAAACCCAGGAAGTCAAAGTTAATCCGGAGTCCTCTGGCCAACCTACGAGACTTCGAAAGCCGGATGTTCGTGTAATTTTTGTACACTACTAGCGCGGATGGCGCATAGCACTTCCTCCTGCTCGTGTATCCTTATTTTTTCTTTACAAACGGCGCACGCCTTTCACGCAGTAACCCAGCTCGACAATAGTGATTCGCGCCACTTCGGCGGCTCGCCACAGTCTCACGGTCATGCCGCGAAGAGCCAGAGCTCAATCCGCGTATACGTCACGGGACAAAATCGGTCATCGGTGCTCGATATAGGGTCATTATCGATTGGTCTTCGCGCAGACTACGCTATTGACACCGTGTAGCTAAAAGAAGTCGTCCTTCTTTGCTTGCAAGTGTCGAGGAGCCAGCGTGAAGCATAAGCGAACAGTCATGACGTCTCACTCTGGGGCGCACCGTTTTCCGGGGTGTTTCAGAGGAGCCCGGGCATTGTGTGCGTGTATTCCAGCGCAGGTGGCAAAGTTGGCCCAACCGACCGCGTGCGGCGAAACAATTGTTTCTCTACAACGGCGTTTCCTGCGTTGTCGTCTGCATGCGACGAAGAGTATTTTAGATAGAGTGGCTGCTATTGAGAGCCTCAAAAGCATTGTAAACAGTATTTCCGCGTTCTTGCCCTATTCATACTTTCGTGCTATTTGTTTGAGCACGAATAACAAGCCTCGTGGCAAAAAAAAAAAATGTAGTGGCGGCCGCATTTTTATCCCTTAGGGTTGTGTGGTGGATTCAAATAGAAGGCAAACGCAGGCAACAGTCGCAGGTAATCAGTTTGGTAGATGAAATTACGCAGTCTGCGGGTACAGGATGATCGCATCTAATGCCGAAAAGAGTTCATTGGAGGCCAGTGGGAGAGAGCTTTTTTTTTACAATATGTAAGCGGGAGGATGATGATGACGACGTGATGGAACTTTGGTGCATGACTAAGAGACTCGAGCGGTCGGAATTAATCTGTAAGTTCCGCTAAGGCGTGCTTTATAGCGCTCAGTGTTGCTCTGGAAAGGAAAAAAAAAGCATTCGTAAGTTACGAACCAGAAATGCAGCTGAAGGCGGCAGATGCGCTGGTTTCGTTTCCTACACCATTCTTCTCCCTGTTTTTCTCACCGGATGCTATGCCACAATATGCAGATACTCGGAGGCGAAGTACTCCAAGCAGGAGTGCGATTCAATAAAGGGGAAGGCTGGCCGTTTGACAGCTGATGCTTGGTGATAAATCTGCGCGCTTTCAAGCTATCTCACTCTTCTCCTCGACGTGGGCATTCAAGAGCCGGAACTATCTCCCGGAGTCGAAGCCGTACAGTGCGTTTGCGGTTTCTCATGAAAAGCGAGAAGCGTTAGCGAAATTGTACTCCGTCGCACAGTTTGCAAGTATTGAAGTACACAGCCCAGAGCCTATATCCGGCGAATGCAGACCATGCACGGGCCAAGCAGTAAACGCTGCTCGTGCGCTAAAAACCGCGTGATTGGCGGCCACTTTTGCTGACCTAGTTATACAGCGTTTTCAAGATATCGCCGAAATCGCAGGTGTGAGCCGATCATGAACCGTTATTACCTACATGTGAGGTGCTCCGACATTTCGGCCCTTGTTATTTGCTGGCGTGAACTTTCCCCTTTCTCCACGTATTTTTCACTCTACTGTCAGCAGTCTGGGAGGTTAGAGTGGAAGAAGCTACGGACAGAGTTATCAGGGGCCGTATTACGTAACTGTCACAAATTCTGTGAAAAGTTATTGACAGGGACGTCAAAATGACGAAACGAAGAGACGTCACCACTTGACGCAACGAGGAATCAGCCAATTACAGCAGGGCGGTGCCTTGAGAGCATTTATTTGCACGGCCAGTGGCCGCCTGCTTAATTTTTGCAAAAAGAAATAAGCAATAAGCAACGATGAAAATAACTAATATTTTATTTCGCCAAAAAATTGTGTTTAAAGTTCGAAAATATTAAGCAAAACAAAAAGCATTCGAAGTTGTGTTATTAAATTGACTGGTGTGTAACTTTCGGTGCCACGGGGATGCGCTGACGGCGGTAAAACGTCAAGCCGCTTTGCACGAAACCAGCCGATTCTACGCCGTGATGTTTTTTTGCGCGGCGTCTAGGATCGAGCTACTGTGCGGTTACCCTAAGTGCGCAGAAAAATTTCAACGAATGCAGTGAAGGCTACGTTGACTACCGAGCGAACTTGCAAGAAGCGCTTGGTACGAAATCGACGAAGACAACTTGTTGAAGTCTGTGTTGTTCGGTTCTTTCGATCGATGACAAAAATGTCAAAAGGTGAGGTGTTGCATTGTGTGATGTGTGGTTGTTTGTTTATTGCCCCTTGGGAAACAGAAGACGACCACGGAGTGCCATTTGCTGGGAAAAATAAAGTACTTTGCCAGCATAAGCGTGTCTTATTTATATGTGGCTATATGTCACAGAGGTGACGACGAAACCCACCCCTTCTGCGCACTAACTTTACAAATTGCCTCCAACACCCGCTGTACGCATTTGCTCAGCGTTGGTAGTGCGATGCAGACGTACGCCTCATTACCAACGGCAGCTTGAAAGCCGCCGGTAGCAAGAAACCGCAGTGCACATAGCACCTGCCGCCGCACCGACAACGCGCTCGCACGCGCACCTCCCAGTTCATGACGAAAGAAGAACGCGCCGACTAAAAGAAAAGATGGGATGACGTTTCGGCTCCCCCACGGGAGCCTTGTTCACAATGAGGCATAACGTAGCTTCGTCCTTTATTTATACACGGCGCATGAGCGACCCCAGACACCTGGCGTAGATTGGGGGCAAGTTCCCGTCATTTCGATTGAGCGTGTGCGCTGTCGTCTGAATAATCAGTGATTCCAGATAGAGCCGTGACCTACTGTCCCTTTCTTTTGCAATCACACGTGCCTCGGCCCAGTCTATGTTGTGTGCGGCGGAAACCGAGTGCTCGGCAAGCGCATTTTGACCTGCGCGCCGGTTTCTGACGTCACTCTGGTGATCCCGTATTCTTCGTTCAAAGTCACCCGACTCGCCGATATACACAGATGGGCAGTCCGGACAGGGTATCGAATACACGACACCTGGGAACTTTTCTTTCTTTAGCTTGTCTTTGACGTGCACAAGCTGACTCCTCAGTTTTCGAGCTGGCACATGCGCGGTCTTAACTTCGTAACTCCCAGTTCATCGGCGACTTCGTAGCACAGCCACTCCACCGCCTGCTTCTCCAGTCGAAAAAAGCTTCGAAACAGATCGTCCGGCAAGTCAAACGCGTCTTCGTGCGCCCTCCTTTGCCGTTGCTCGCGCTGGCGCAGCCGGCTCAGTCGTATCGCCACGTACACCGCCGCCATTTTCTGTCAAAAACGCAACGGTCAAATTGACCGCCTCGAGACTGTCAAAAAAAACTGTCCATTAGCGCCTGCATAATTAGGTGTACAACGTCACCACGTCTGCCACATCCGTGACGTAATCTGCAACCACCCATGACGAAAAAAAGCAAAATGGCCGCCGGCCACGACCGACCAATAGGAGCGAGGCTAATGGACACCTTTTTGAAAACTTTTTGACAACTTTGCTAATTGACAGTTGCATAATCCGGCCCCAGGCGTCAAATTCAGAACTGCATTCGTTCGTAAGAATAGTTTGTGGTGGGTCGGCTCGTTTGCCCACCGTAACGCTGACTTTTGTGATTGGGTGAGTGCACGCAAGACAGTCAGCCAGTCGCACTCTTTTTACGTTTAGGGGGCTTTGTGAAATCGACCCCGATTCCTTGATGCCAGCTCATGCTTACCAGTAGGCTACTCAGTTCTTTCAAGGCAGCAGTCAGCCGTACTCTACTTGCAGGATGCCTTAGTACCAGAACGCCGATGCTCGCTCAGCGCCCACGAAATCTAGTTCACGAGAACACGCCGGTCTCGTCAGCGAGACAATAAACGAGGCTTTAACTCTACGCGTTTCAAGACTGCTCTTGTAGCGTGTTCGCGTGTTTTGAGCGCAGGCTCCCACATTGTTACCTTCGCAGTGGCAGACGCACGTGGATTTTTTACGGCTTTCTCGTGTGGCTCGCGCGCGTGCACAAGTGGGACGTGCTCAGCGCCAGTACATAAACTCGGACGCTGGAGAACAACCGCTGAGTTTCGATAAAACTTCACATTGCACTAAAACAGCCATTACTCGTGTACTCGTGCGGGCCACCGAGAATGGGCACATGGGGTTTGTTTTCGCTTATTTGTTTGTTTATGCGTATAGTCTCTTATGCCCGTCCTATTATGAAAAATTCCTTTCTAGAAGCTCGTAGGGGGTGTTGTTATAGACGCCAGCCTTCAGTGCGACGTCGGTGGACGTTTAAAAATAAAATCAATGTGGTCGAGATTAACCCATAGCCTTCGAGAACGTTGCACATACGAAGGGCAGGTTCGAAATGTTAAGCCATTATAACATATCACCATGCCACGCAAGCGCGGTAATCTGTCCCCTTTGTCAGCAACCGCACTTTTCCCCAGCGGATGTACGTCACCATGACTTTGACAGAATGCAGATTTGAGGCTGATAGAAGGGAGCTGATAGAGTGTACCACGTGTAGAGGGAAACGAAAAGCCAATGGTTTGTAGAGTAAATAAGCCTATTGCAAAAATAAAAAAGATAAATACTGAAAAAGTGAAATGGGATGAGAATTGAGGGGTTAAAAAAGGAAAATAAAGGCAGAGAAAGGAGTCTTGGAATAAGACTTCTTTCTCTTGTCTTCTATCTCTTTTCTTCTTTCTCTTCAAGAAAGTTCTTGGAAAAAGGAGTAGAGTAGGTATTCTACTCAGCTATCGGATATGCCTGGTATCCGCGTTAGAGGTGATATGAGAGTAGATCTTTTTCTTCGATATATAGCAGAAAAAGATAACAGTTGTATGTAGTATATGTTCGAAGGTTCTTTCTTGGACGTTGAATTAAGGCAGATTAACACGCTTGCTTTCGTTCTCGAAATTCTTGGATTGTTAGCAGTTGGTTTATTCCGTGCGACCAACTTGTTAACATTGCCCCGAACGAAGTTGTGCATGGCTTGTTTGTACATCCCCCTGCTGTTAAAGGCAAGAGTCAAGAACGGCTCCAGCAGGTGAACTACCATGTACATGGTAGATCAAAAGAGCCCAGACCACAGGGTCTGTTTTTAAGAAGTATAGTCGGCCATTAACGGCGCCTGTGAAGCTAGTAATATGCTCAGGGGTGAGCATGATACTCCTTCTCACTCTCGAGATACCTTTAGTTTCAGGAACGTCGTAAGTGCCTCTATACACACCTCAAAAGCAGGCCCGTGACCTAGAAACTTTTTTACCAACCCTGTACCTCTCCGCCGCGTTCCTTCCAGCCAAGCAACTATTCCCGAAGACCAGCCCGCGGAAAAACAGAACGATAACCTGACCCCGTCAGCATGCATAATGGCCCTTGGATATCGGCTAGCTCAGAGCGCACAGCTCTTAACGTACCGGGCTTCCACGAGCAAAGGCTCTTGCGCGCTGTCATCGCGCAGCTATACCTGAGCGCTCATTCATTTCCATTTGCGGCAGGCGACGCTATCCGGCCAGTCCACAACGCATCAGCAGCAGCAGGTGTCGGCAGAGTGGCCCCATATATAGAATCATTCGACAAACATCTCCTAAACAGCGGCAGAAGCAACGAGGAGGAGCCGAAATGGAAATGGCGTCGACGTTCGTCCGTCGGAGACAACCGTGCACGCATCCTGAGAGACAAACTGGCCGCAGCTCGACCGCCTTCAGCAGCCCAAGGACGGCCATTTAACCCCGGAGGTCAGGCTACCTGTCGCCCGCGCCGGCCCGTCCTGAATCGGCCCTCACATCCCATTAAAGGGTCACGCGTCACGAAGTCCCGTACGCCGGCACCAGGCACGAGGTGTGCGGTCTTTGAGTCCGCTCTTTACGCGCCCGGCATCGCCGTAGATATGCATCCTCGGCGAGGTGTTGGACGCGCGTTCCTGAGATCGCAAGAAGGGAAGGTTGGGAAAGCATCGCGGAGTCCATTCGTGCATGCCGGTGTAATTTCTTTCGTCGAAACCACAACGAATGGGCAAGCCTGGGAGACGATAGACCCCTCTTTCAGGCGGTTTATGACGTTTTATTAGTTACTAAGGATCTGAAGACCGTTTATAACGCAGGTTGGGCTTTAGCAAAACTGTGTTAACATAGGGCTAGAGAACGAGCACTTATGCAAGTGAATTCTATTCAGCTTTATTGTTTTTCCAGGCGTATATGCAATTCTGGAGTGGGTGCTTGGCAGATAGCTGTTTAACTATACGGTTTGACTAGGCCCATTTAGCGTGTTTTCCAAAAGTAACCAGACAGCCATATTTCTTCATCACTCGTATATTTGAGCCTTTACAACTTCCATAAAGATAAAAAAGGTGTCGAAAGGCGAGAACAAGGGTTCTCCTCACCTTACTGATATTCAGAACAAAACATGCTGTCCAGTTATTGTTTGGCAAATACGGTACCTGATGAGCGGCGCGGCGGTGTAGCGCTGTAGCGGTGTAGCGAAGGGCGGTGTAGCGAAGGGCGGTGTAGCGCTGCAATATTGTACCCCCCCCCCCCCCCCCATCCCTGCAGCAAGTGCCGCACTCACAATCGACGCCCGAACTGCGTCACGAGGGAGGAAATGAAGAAGGGGGAGAGAAACACTGGCCGCAGTGAGGGACAGGGAAGAGGCATCGCAGAGCATACCAGCGTTCTTGCAGTCCGCCCCAATCGAAATACGGCCGCCGAGGCCGGGATTCAAACCAGCTATCTTGCGCTCAGTAGCTGGACGTCGTAACCACAGAGCCATCGCGGTAGGCAACACCATTGGCCGGCATCCGGAAGTCTGGAGGCGGAAAATTTCAAGCCCGTTGCAAGCTTCTTTGTACGTATTTAAGACCTTTGGACTCAACCCCTAGATCTTAGCGCTCTGAACATGCTGCGGGAACTAAAAGACTACCATTGTGCTGCTAGGAAACCCGGTGGACAACCTGGCGACACCACTACTAAGAACGCATAACACAGTGCAAGTAAGGAAGCTGCTCGTAGTAGTAATGCCTGCTGTATACGATGGGACGAGAAAGGTTCGTGGTCAGCCAAGTGACAAAAGTGCGTCCGCACTCGACACAGGGAGCCAGTGTTGCCGCCTTGTTTTGTTTCTTGCTTCCTACAAGTTTTACTTCTAGTGAACAGCAGTTTGTCTTCGCACCGTCCGTTCACCGTCGCAGGGAAGGGGTGTCAAAGAGACCGTTCAGTCTGTACGCCTGCTGACGCTCCGTTCGTTGTCCCAAGGCTCGGAGTACTTTAGATGATCTAAAGAACAAAAAGCGAGATGAACAAACGTCGAGACGAACGGACAGCCCACCGGGGTTAAGAATCCCGCGACTGTTTCACGCCTCAGCTGCTGCCACCGGCGCCCCCCAGTGGCGAAGCCACGCGCCGCCGTTAACCTGGCCCTGCAGAGCTCGTCTCCGTCGCTTTCCTTTTTTTATTTAATCTCCCCTCGTCCCGCCGACCGCCACACCGCGAACGGTTGCTCCCCTGCGCGCCTCAGGTCAGCCAGCGACGCGCAGGTCACCTTTTGTTTTGCTGGTCCACCCGAAAGCACCGGTGCGCCTGTCACGGAGTTCCGAAATCCGCTTCGGCGAACTTACGGCGACAGTCTCCCGTCGCGTCGACGCAGACGACGTCGACGGCGGATGAGCGCGCCACCGGCGCCTGCAGTGGAGACAGTGACCGAGAAAGCGGAGATTATGAAGAGGAGGAAGACTGCTTGCGGGGTGCCGGGCCCTATTGTAGTACGCTCTACGTGTTCCGTACATGAACGACACGTGCTCGAACCGCGCCGCGGTAGATTCTCGCAGGCGCGCGCTCACGCACATTTCCTGGCGGTCATTTCGATGGGTTCTGAAACGACCGCAGCTGTCTTGCCGGCTTAATATAGAACTTGCGGCTACTTTCTTTTCTCCTGTTTTCATAACGTTGGTCATGCCTTATCAGTTTGTTCACATGCTTTCTTTTTACCGTGCGTGGAGAGAAGCTGTCGAGAGGAGCGTGTTTGGCGGAGTATGTACAGGAAGAGCTCGACGCTCGCCAGGTGTCAGCTGCGGGTTAACGGGGTGCCCTTCCTATAAGCGGGGCGCATCGGAGGAGATTAGGAGCGCGAACAATTGCAAGGGGAGCCAGTCGAATTGATATTCGAGCGAGCCATTTCCTGGGCTCTATACTGATCTTTGTTTTGTCGATCAGCCTAAGCAAATACAAAAGCACAAAAGGGTTCGTTTCATGTTCGTGAGGAGCGGAAGGTATACACAGGAGGGCGTGACCGAGACTTTGAGGTCTTTGAGACCAGTCGCTGCACCGTGGCTTGGCGTTGGACTTCACGCGTTTCGTGCACACCGTTGCCCTAAAGCTGCAACTACGTGCAACACGGGCAGGAAAGTTGCTGTACACGCATACACAATTTGAGCGCGGAATGACGTGACGGAGGGGGCCAGAATATTCTGACAGCTTCCTGCGGTCTGGCCTCGGCACAACAGATGCGATTTAGGAGGCTATCGATGCATCTAGGTCTAGTGTATGTCTCCGTGTGTGTGTGTTCGAGAGCTGGCAGACGACCGGGAGGTAACACTCGCGGTAGTTGCGGCGCATGCATACTTTAAGAAGCAAGAAAAGGTGAAAAATGCCTGTTCTTCAGGAAGCTTTAAACAGCCAGCACAGTAGAGACCACTCCTATAACGTATTTAGGTGCTTCCGAAGCTGAACAGGTTACGATCGAACAACGACATTATATGCACAAGAGCCGCATACATTAATGCAGAGCGAAGCGTGAATGTGTTTCAAAAGCATTGAGTTTTCCCACAAGAACGTACCCAAGTACCTCGCATCTGAATTTCGCTTGTGCACTAAGAGCTAAAAAAAAAACAAGAACGAATAGCTCAGGAATGGCCAAGCAGCAAACAATTGTATGGTGTTCAGACTTTGCTTAGAGGCGCAGCTTAGCGTAGTTTTCTTGGTTCTAAGCGAGCCGTTTCAGCCAGTGAAACTTATCTGCAGCATGAAGTCATGAACTTGACCACAGTGACTCCCATATAATATGAAAAGGAAGACATAAGGCTAATTTAGAATATACTTACAGAAGTGCCAGTAGTACAGCTGTTGCTCCCTGAATATAGAACGCTAAAACCATTTAATGGTTATCACTAGTTGTTGTATACAGAACAAGATAATATCAAGGGACAACATTAAGGCCCATGTATACAGATACTCATAAAGTTGCCTGCAGTCCTACTGCTGTTTTTTGAATATAGAACGCTAGAACCTTCCATAGTCGTAGCTAGATATTATAAATAGACCACATAACTTCGGTGCATTGGGTGTCCAGCAAGCTGCTAGAAAGCAGCAGAAAGCGCATCACAAAAATCTCGGGCTTCGGCGTCCACTGTCGCTTTCTATGGACGGCAGCTGCCCGAACGACAACGGTTCAGCAGTGTACAGCCACTGCAGCGGCTGGGACAGAGCGTGAACAACGTCCTGTCCGCTTTTTCGGCACTGTGTGTGATTACCCCCTGACCCCCATCCTGGCTCGCCAAGGTCATTCAGGTCGCTTCGGTGGGGTCCTCACTTTTGATGCGCCACTGACAGGCCGCAGTCCGAAGCGGTTTCAGGAAGGAGCGAAGCCGGCAAAAGCGTCTTCCCGCCGCTCGCAAACTTGATCGAACATAAAGGCGTGCCTTTCATACCTCTTCGTATAGTTTTTCGGTGTTCCCTCGCATCGCAGCATCTGGCTTCCTCAGTTAGCAGAAATAAAGGGAGGTGGCCGCTAATAACCGTCGTTGTAAGACTGACCCGCCTCGTGACCCCAACGCGGTCCGTCCCTTGGCCGGCCCTGCATTAGCTTGATGGTTTGTGTAGCACCCAGACGAGCACCAGGAGAAGGTGGGGGGAGGGGGGGAGGGGGGAGTTGCGCGTTTCCTATCGACGCGCTTCCGCTGCTGTCGCGAAACGCGGAGATCGGGAAAGCGATCAGGAGGAAACAACGACGCCCTCTTCCAGACTCGAAGCCTGGAAGCTGCTCCGCACCTCGAGGAGTTAACAATCTAATTTGCTTCCTCCGCTGCCTGTCAGGCCTCGCAGAAGAAGCAGCAGTAAGCACTTGCAAGCAGCGGCGCCATTTCGCACGTCGGCTAAAAAAGGCAGCGCCCCCTTCGCCGACTGTCGGGCGGCTGCTGCTACCGGGCGAGCAGCTCGAGCAATGCGGCGTGAGTGACGGCACGTTCGGTGGCTGGGCGAAGCGCTAAGAGCAGCGTTGGCGAGCGTTTCCTCATGCTGCGTTTGCCGAGTGGTTAACGGCCTCGTCACCCCTCGCTGTGTGACTCCGCTTCTGCGCGTGTGTGCACGTGTCGCCTCGAATATTCAGCGCAACTTGCACGACGGAGCGACGATTCCCCAAAGCGGAAACTGGGATTTGGACGGGAGCCGATGCTGCGAAGAGCAAATAAACAAGAAATAAAAGACGCAGATTAGAAATTTGATTCTTTCCAGGCGTTCACCGGTAGTCTTCATCGTTCTTGTTAGTGCTGTCATCTTGTCAAGGCGCGCAAGATCTCGGTGCCAGCTGAAGTTTTATTTCAAGCGAACCCGTTCCGAAAGGTGAAGCTATCCTTATTGTGTTAGAATAATTTCAACTGCGCGCAGTCGCTCGTGCGTTTCAGGCACTCAAAGTAACCACGGCAGTAATAAGCACTAGCATTCCAGGGAAGCGTTTTTTTTTATTCGTTTTTGGGGAAAGGAAATGGCGCAGTATCTGTCTCATATATCGTTGGACACCTGAACCGCGCCGTAAGGGAAGGGATAAAGGAGGGAGTGAAAGAAGAAAGGAAGAAAGGGGTGCCGTAGTGGAGGGCTACGGGATAATTTAGACCACCTGGGGATATTTAACGTGCGCTGACATCGCACAGCACACGGGCGCCTTAGCGTTTTGCCTCCACAAAAACGCAGCCGCCGCGGTCCGGTTCGAACCCGGGAACTCCGGATCAGTAACCGAGCGCCCTAACCACTGAGCCCACCACGGTGGGTCCTAGGAAAGCGTCAAGTGTGTGAAACGAGGCTTTGCTCTGAGTATTGGCATACACCGCACAAGCAGCTGCGTACTTTTTGCAGGTCAATACGTTTTGTGATAGACGTTGAAAAAATGTCCTCCGCTTTATTAAAGTGCATTAAAAAGACAGAATACTGATCTCCTCATGAAGTGAAGTCACTGTATCGAAGCAGAGCAAAATGCAGCATGGTCGGTTATGTGGCCGAACCTCATTATGTCGGATTCGCCGATGGTCAGCATGCACGTGGCTGTTCGTGGTGTGCAATTAGCAACATAAAAGAACTGCCTTTATCGCTTTTCTCGAGCGAACTCGCCCGGCAAGATATTAAAAATAAAGTGATGCGCTTTTCGCACGGTTTTTCTATATGCAATTGTTGCAGCTAGTTTGTCTACATACAATCACAACATTTTAGGAAGAGGGGAGATGGGCGTGGACTGGGAATATCATATAGTTTGATGTTTGAAAAAACATGACTTTAAAACGAGGGCTACTTATATGCTCGATACAGGTAGTACAGGTAAAAATATAGGACACACTCAAGTGTTATTTCTCGTTGCATTCTCCCTCCCCAGTCAATTTTCAGTACTGGCCTGGCGTATATTAAGAGTCGGAATGGGTGTTCTATAGTAAAGTTGATGAAAATTATATATAACCCTTAGTCTTTTCCTCCTTACATCCAGGGATCCTGTACTCATATTAATGCTAAGAGGTTCCCTCAGGGCTAGGAATTGATCGTACACGACCACACCACTTTGCTTTCTGAAGTTCATCCGTATAAGAAGCGGCCGCGAGAAATGTAATAAGCCAGAGAGTAATAAGGCAGAGATAAAACTTTAATGTGAGAAGGGTGGAGAGGTCTATCGACGCAAGACGTCGCATGAAGTGGGCTCGAATTTTACGACCGGACTATAGCACACAAGAAAGCCTAATATGGTTAAATACATCACATCAGGGTATTCTCTGAAGTGCAGTCCAATTAAAAATGAAAAATAATTACAAATAACACATATCTAAAAGCATTTATACGGCTGTAAATTAAAGCTGTGCATTTTTCGCATGCCTTCTCAATAGAAAAACATATTGCCCTGGGCCAAGGCTAGGTTCAGGTAGGTGTGCGTTGTAATTATTGCTTTTATTATAAGAAGGTGCGTTCGAACATATCTAACCCGTTCACTACGTCTTTCTCTAAATCTGGGTCGTCCGAAAATTACACGCAGATATCAAAAACACATCGTCAAGAATAAGGACTGTGTTAACACTCATCTTCAGGTAAACCTTCTTTCTCGCGTTCATTAGCAGTATTCGCTTGCATAACGGTCTACATCAATCACAATAGGACACGCGCATCATTCACATTTGATCCCTTGCAAAACGAACGAAATATTTTGCTTTTTATGTGCAGCTGTGCTCGAGGTGTTTACCTAATGCCCCATTCCCACCGACTGCGCTGACAAGGCATATACACCCCGCTGTGAAGAACGCGGCTTCCGTTCGTGTAAAAGGAGAGCCCTGTAGAAGAAGCGGCAGCAAACTAACATGCGCCCTCTGCTCAGGAACACAACACGTTCAGAGCACGCGCTACAATGCTTCGTCCAATTCAATGCAGCGCTGCGAAAGCTGAGCGCATGAATTGGTTTGGCAATTTTTTCTAAGAGACTAATGTATAGTCGGTTGCATAGGTTCGCTAAAGAAAATTGTGCCTAGGTTCGCATGGTAGATGCTTAAAAAGTTGCAAGCCACCTCCTCCGAGCCTCCTCGATCATATATTAGCACGAAATTTTGTGAAGTCTAAGGGCTACAAGCGAATTAAGGGGGTAAAACAAGCTCTTGGGCGAGTTGGTTACTTGTCTTAGGCATAGTAGCAGCTCAAAACACACACACACACAAAAGAAGAACTAGACACCGAGAGACACGTGCATGTCTCTCGGTGTCTAGTTCTTCTTTTGTGCGTGTGTGTGTGTTTTTTACGCCGCTACTATGCCTAAGAATGAAGGTGGGTAAAGAGGTATAGCGCGTGCTGTACGAGAGATTGGGTTTACACCCATATTACAGCCTGGACAGTACTGCACGGAATTAATCGCCGCCAACCGTGTGGTTACACACCCGTCGTGACTTGAGTTCAGCGAGCACCGGTGTTGTTGCTTCGTGCACTCTTTTCACGATCCCGCGCGACCCTAAACATTGATCGACGAAGGCGCGCCTATGCCTTTGACGAACGCCACGGACACGAGCGGCGATCGGGTGACGTGTGCGCGTGGCTTAACCAGCTAAGCCTCGGAAGCTGCGTCTGACGGATGTTGCGCCGTTGCGTAAGATATCCGCGCGGGCCGCTCTCGGACGGTCGGGCGGCGTCGTTGTTGTGTTGCGTGATCGGCCGGCGGCTCTGGGCGCCTCCGATCATAGGCCTTTGACGCTGACTCGAGAAGGCGCCGCCAGGGCCCTTTCAAGTTCAGCGGCTGGAGCGCGCGAGATCTCCAACGCGCGATCGAAATGCAAACGCTCGCTGTTTGCGCGGATAGGTGCAACCACCGATCCTTCTTTCCTTTGTTCGAGAATGCGCCCACAGTAGGCAAGCGCCGTAGTGGAGGGCTCCGGAATAATTTCGACAGGTGGTCGAAATTATTCCGGAGCCCTCCACTACGGCACCTATTCTTCCTTTCTTCTTTCACTCCCTCCTATATCCCTCCCCTTACGGCGCCGTTCAGGTGTCCAAAGATATATGAGACAGATACTGCGCCATTTCCTTTCCCCAAAAACCAATTATTATTATTATTAGGCAAGCGATGTGAATGGAAGTTAAGTTTACGCAGAACACAAAACTGAAGCATGGAATATGAGGTTGTAACTAAGTATGATACTGACATCTGTGTCACAGCCAACGTCAGAAGCGCCTTTATCTGTTTACTTGTTAGTTTAGTTTAGTTTAGATTACCTTACCGCAGCTTAGTTTAGTTTTGTTTGTTTGTTTGCTTGAGACACGTAAAAAATAAACCAGCATATTTCGCGGTGCTTTGCAACTCTCGCGGAGCGCTGTTCTGTACACCACGCCTGGTAACAGCTCAATGGGGAACCTGCGCTGCCAAGGTGGCACTGCAATTGTTCCATTCGGTAACTCAAAACTGCTTTTTTCAGCCGCTTGGGCCGCTGCAAACGCGAGAACACATTCTGCGCGATTAGATACCCGCGTTTGGCTGACAGCATTCATTGCCTAGCTTCTCTCGGCGTAGACCAGATAGCTGACGCACGGCACGTGCGCCTTCGACAGAGCGCGCAGGCTCACGCCAATAAGCGCCTGGAGGTTGCGCGGAAAAGTACTAATAGTACTATCCAAAACTGCTTGCTCTTCTCGCTAGGCAGTGTGTTATGGCGCTGCAATCGGCACCGCAAACTTCAGCGCAAGTTCCCCATAAAGAACGTTAAGAACCGTTGGGTGAGACAGGAGCCGAACCACCGACCTCGTAAACCTGAGTGGCCAGTACAGCTGAGAGGAACTTTGAAGGCAGCGAACAAATGTTCACGATGCCGCGGGTAAGTTCATCAAGTTCAGTTAAACTGGGTTGCTCTTTCGTTCATCAGTAAAAGCGAAACTTTCGCCCACATTCCGCCACGTCTCTTGCGTGTGCTATGCGGCATGGGAGTGAATCTTCCGCTGTTGTGAATGAATAGCAGTGATCTTGTCACTGCTCATAACGCATCTACTGCAGTTAGGGTGACAGTGCGAATTCGACCTGTCAACGGCGGGCGCAATGCTAGGGGCACGGCAAGAGGCACACGCCGCGACTGTACGACGGTTGCGGTCGCACAAGGAGCCCTGAAATCGTACTGAATGATCTCTTCCCTTCTGCATTTGCCTGTTTGTTCTTTTTGGTGCAGTGTGCATGTCATCGGCAGCTACACATTCATCAGCAAACATCCTGAACTTAACGTCACTAATGTATAAAAACAAGACAGTTGGGTGCAGAACCTTACTCCGAGGTACCCCTGAAGTGAAGGGCGTATTTATATGGTTTACCATCGCAAACCAGATTATGTTTGCTACATGGCAAATATTCTTCTGTCCACGATCAATTTTCTGTCTAGACGGCACCACCCGCCGCGGTGGCTCAGTGGTTAGGGCGCACGGCTACTGAGCCGGAGTTCCCGGGTTCGAACCCGACCGCGGCGGCTGCGTTTTTATGGAGGCAAAACGCTGAGGCGCCTGTGTGTGCTGCGCGATGTCAGTGCACGTTAAAGATCCCCAGGTGTTCGAAATTTTTCCGGAGCCCTCCTCTACGGCACCTTTCTTCCTTTTTTATTTCACTCCCTCCTTTATCCCTTCCCTTACGGCGCGGTTCAGGTGTCCAACGATATATGAGACAGATACTGCGCCATTTCCGTTCCCCCAAAACCAATTATTATTATTATGATTATTATTATTATTAATATTATTATTATCAATATTATTAGACGGCATCCATGCGACTACACCGTAAGAAGGTTGTAAACACAAATTCAAAAGCCTTTCTAACGAAAAAAAATCTATTCTATGATAGCTGCTTATGGGTTGCCAACGCAAGATCGTTAATAAGGTTGACTGTCAGAGTAACAAAGAAAATTTCAGTGGAAAACATTGTACTGTTTCGCGTTTTGGCCCAAAAGGAAGAATACATTTTCTTGGGCCGGGTTGGATAGCTTATTTGCTCCATCTGGAGTGAACAGGCCGAAAGCTTCAAATATAGATGGAGCGAGGTAGATTGCAAGTGATTAGCTACGAGCTATATGGAATCAAATGTGTCGTACCACGCAACGCGGGCTGTTACGAGCACAAGCATTGCTCACTTTCGTTGACAGAGCGTTCCACATTCGTGCTAAATTGGTCGTTGGCGCCAGCGTACATGCAGATGTACTATTTTGTAACCCTATTTGGCAGGCTTGCTGTCAGCTGCAAGCTGTAGGAAGATCGGTGTAAAAACGCAGAAAAAAAAGAAAATCAAGCAGCAAGACTAAGACAAAAAAAAGAGCACTGGAGCAGGGTATATAGTTATTCTTGTTATTTTATGTTATTCTTGCAGCACGGGAGCGAAATATTAATGTTTTCGTCGCCTCTCGCAATAACCTAGCTGGCGCTTGGCCGATAAGGGCTGGAGTAAATATGCGCTTGCCAGCCGACTGTGCCGTATAGTGAATCCCAAGGGTACTTACGCACCGGCTTGTATAGCGCATGCGAATTGTGAAACTGGGATTTGCATCCCGCGGGTTTGCAGGCGTGTTCGCTCAAGCAAGACGCTGAAGCTCTGGTTAGGACGATAAATGTCATGAGCTTTCCGCTTTAACGTGCGTCGTAATTAACACTTAACCGCGTACGGGGTCCTTACACCTTAAGTGCTTGCAACAGGAAACCCACACGCTTCGGAGCCTAATGGGAGCCAACGTATGGGTGGTGTGCATGCCAGCGCCTGTATATGCAAAGCGAGTTAATCGCTGGCGGTTCCTAATTAATTCACCCTACAACGAGGCACAGTGAACTTTATACGATAGGGTATGAGTCAGTTTGGTCTTACTTCGTTGTCACCTTATACAGAAAGTGCACAAAAAGGTTTTAAGTCGCCGTAAAAATGCTGAGATCAGTTTTCGCAGAAATCTTTTCCTTCCTTTTTACTGTTATTTTAATAAAAAACCACTACCACCACCACCGTAACAAGCAGGTGCAAGGCTGCCGATCGCAAGGTCATGAGAAGTCGGTGCCATTAAATGGAGGACCTCCCGTAAGGGCCATTTCTCTCTGCGTGCTTGAATGGTATGCGACTATAGTTATAAGGCCGAGTATTTCACAGCTCCAGCCCATAAGCTTTGTCATCAGTGCGTGAGCCAGACCTGTGCACAAGCCAGACCTGTGCACGAGCCAGACCTGTGCGCGAGCCAGACCTGTGCGTGAGCAAATTAACTACGGACGTCAAAGAGAATGTGGTATTGTCTCCCGGGGAAGTTAATGTACACAGTGTGCCTAGTTTAATTCACGATCCCAAGAAAGAATACACATTTATGATAATATTGTTAAAGCAGATCATCACTTATAGTCCAATATAAGAGGCTGCGTGGTGTAGTTTTCAGAGATAAGCACCACGATGCCGTGAGAGTCCGTGCGCACTAACACGAAGTCGGAAGTTCCTAACGCTTAAGTTAATGGCAGACATTTTAAGCAGGAAGAGCAGCCAGTGGAGAGAGGGTGCTGCTGCTTAGAATCAATAGTGCTGACTTCTGTAGATTCTTCATGATATACATTTGTAAAGAGCTGATGAAGAGTGTGGAGTTCCTCAGAATCACGCGATGCTTAACGTTGCATTAATACGGCACTTGCTATTGCAATATTCGGAAGCACTTAGATGCTTCATGTCTGCTGGTGCAGCTTTTTCTGCAAGGCAAATCTCGTTGGAATGGCATTTTGTTTGCACGTTCACTCACTCACTCACTCACTCACTCACTCACTCACTCACTCACTCACTCACTCACTCACTCACTCACTCACTCACTCACTCACTCACTCACTCACTTCACTCACTCACTCACTCACTCACTCACTCACTCACTCACTCACTCACTCACTCACTCACTCACTCACTCACTCACTCACTCACTCACTCACTCACTCAACGTAAACTTCCGTATTTACACAGAGGCCAAATAACATCTCACAGTCAGTTTCGCACCGGTGGCAAAAAGATTAGAAGAATTGAAATGTTTTTATTTGAAATTTGACACCTTAAATCACGTTAACGCCATGACTTGTTCAATACGTAGCAAAATTTAACCAGAGAGAACCAATATTATTTGAAGAGAAAACTTTTCAGATTTATAGAAAATGGAGGCGAAGAGACCATTTACTCTGCCAACCTGCTCTATTCATGTATCGTCTTTAAAGAAAACCCTTTGCGTTTATCATGCAAGTGCATTCACGAATTTTAAAGAATGATTGGTATGCACGGATGCGTAATTTAGGATATTATAAAATGGTGACAAGCGCACAGCTGTTTGTTTATCATTACTGTCAGCCCTGTTGAAGGGCCGTTACAGTAACGATAACAAGGGAAAAAAAAGTTGCAGAAACCACTTCTCTTCACGGTTGTCTGCAAACTGCAAGAGCATTCGTCATGATACACACGACGCAACCCACTGTGAACACAACGACGCAATTTGTTGATTTTGAGTAAATTTTATTGATCTATACTCTCGACGTTGTTGCGGTGGTTTCGCGGAGGCTGTCCCCACAAAGAATTGGAGACTGTTGTTTTGCGACGGCAGTGGTGCACCGACTGGCCTTTTGAACGGCAATTTATTTATATATATATATAAATATATATATATATATTATATACAATAATATATATTAATATATTATATATATATATATATATATAATATATACGATATATATATATATTATGTATATATATATATATATAATATATATATATATATATATATATATATATATATATATATATATATATATATATATATATATATATATATATATATATACTATATATATATATATATATATATATATATATATATATATATATATATATATATATATATATCTTACCACG